>NW_023597034.1:15368637-15738633 GCF_011947565.3 Pollicipes pollicipes
GCTGTAGTTCGGCAGGCGTGACGTTCGGGTATACCACAGTGTCTTCCTGATGCGCACCCCACTCCCGCCGCACAGCACGGACAGGCCGCATCAGAAGCAGCTTCAGAGGTGAGAACGCCTTGCGCCGATATCCGGGAGAGAGCTCGAGTCCAGGACAAGATTCCCGTGCTGGCAGCAGGTGATCTGATCATCTAACTGCACCGTGGCAGCTCAAACGCCATGCTCACATTTGGAGTAAATAGAGACAAGCATCACACATGAGTCGAGAAACAGTACCTTTATTTCCTTGAAGGGTAAGGGCCATGGCGAGATACGAACACCGTGCGCATTCCGTGAGGGTTTTTGGGATTTGCATGCACCCGGCACTCATTTAGCACAGAGCGCTCATTTAGCCGGTTTTGATGATGGCGCTGTGTGTGTGAATGATCCCAAGGGGAACGCCTCCAATTTACACGTAACGTCTTGAAGCATGTGCGTACCAAACTGTGCGCCCCCATCCCGACAGCATGGGAGTCGGAGCGCGTCCTCGGGCGCGTTCACCCGGAGTGGTCGGGTCATGGCGTCACTGCATGCCGTAGGAAAGTAGAACATGCAGGCGTGTTAGCTACTTTGAAGATCATGCAATGCAACTCACGGTCATGACTTTTTAACACTTCAGAACCTTTTGCTTGAGCCTAACTCAATAAACTTGTGCAGCCTTCTTCGCAACCCTGTGAAGGTCCCGAACATGCAAACACCATGGGAAACGTCAGACAAGGCCGCTTCTCGAGGGCCATATTGTGCTCAAGGTTAAGAAAATATAAACCGTGAGTTGTTCGTGTCTGGCGTGCGTCAGCACGAATTGAATCATCAACGGAGAATAGTTGGTCTTCAAACAGTTTCACTCGTTAGTGGAGTTTTAAACCCGAACCACTTTTTGCGCTTCATGATGCAGGATTTGGCCGTGTTGCTGCTTTTATGATGGAAAGGAAGCTGGAATTTCCAGTTTATAGTTTAAGAAAGCGCCATAACACATATGTGCAAATGCAAGCAAAATGGAGTAAGTCAGGGACAAATATTGCAAGAACATCGCGGAGAAAGGTCCAAAACACGCGCACACACGATTTTCCGGGTTGCATACACGTCATCAGTTCACAAGTTGCCCCTGGGCAAGTTGAGCACTACAAGTTGAGTCAGCTCTTCCGCTTAAGTGGCAATCCGACACGGCCGATGGCAGGGGCTCTGACGTCATAAGAACGTTCCATGGCGTATCAAAACAAAGATTATTGAGGACCGTATTTACTACATAGCGATACTGTGTTATTTAAAGCAAAATTTTGCACTTAAAAGCACGCCAATAGTTACAAGTGAACTTTTTTATCATATCTGATGTTTGCCGCAATATCTTCGACCGTGGAATATTCATTTAATAAGGCGCGGATTCTTTTTCTATGATATACACTGGCAGTTTTTCGTTATCCTAGTCCCTCTTTTCGTCAGATCTTTCTTGGGGTCACATCAGACGAGTCTAGTTATCAGACCGTAGTGAGACATGTTTCTGCCAGTAAATACCTGACGTGTGATGTGTGTGGGGCCAAAACATTCTCAGATACTGTGCTGCTCTGGGAAAGGCAGGGTAACAATTTGCGTAAGTCACGCAAGCAATATAACCCTGTGCGATCCACGACTTATATCGCACGTTTATATATCACCAGGTACGTGGTACTGATCAGTGAACTTCTCATAATTCCTTTGCTTGGGTTCAAAGGCGTGTGCATCGGCCTCCAAAGCTTCTCTCGCTTGTCGACTTAGCTGCCTCTTATCGCACCCACTAGCATATGCCTCGAGACTAGTGCATAGTAAATGCTGCCGTGCAGAGAGCACGAGTGGGGGAGTGCCAGGGGACCCACATGCTGAGTTTTAAAACATCAACTGCGCATAACGGATATGTTTAACGACCACTAGCACTACTCAGTAAACGACGCTGTGCACTGCTCGACTATTCTCCAAACACTAAGTGGCCTGCACTCAGCATATGACTGCGACCCTTTCCTGCCCTCTTTCAACGTTGCCCGTCTGGTGAATGCCCCCCACTCACCCATAATGGACTTATAGCCCTCGGCGCCTGCCGCTACCAGTCGGCATGCAGCAGGCCACCTCAGATCCCGGCCCAGTCCATAGCCCTCGGCGCCTGCCGCTACCAGTCGGCATGCAGCAGGCCACCTCAGATCCCGGCTCAGTCTATAGCCCTCGGCGCCTGTCGCTACCAGTCGGCATGCAGCAGGCCACCTCAGATCCTGGCCCAGTCCATAGCCCTCGGCCCCTGCCGCTACCAGTCGGCATGCAGCAGGCCAGCTCAGGTCCTGACCCAGTCCGTAGCCCTCGGCGCCTGTCGCTACCAGTCGGCATGCAGCAGGCCACCTCAGATCCTGGCCCAGTCCATAGCCCTCGGCGCTTGCCGCTTCCAGTCGGCATGCAGCAGGCCGGCTCAGATCCCGGCCCAGTCCATAGCCCTCGGCGCCTGCCGCTACCAGTCGGCATGCAGCAGGCCACCTCAGATCCCGGCCCAGTCCATAGCCTTCGGCGCCTGTTGCTACCAGTCGACATGCAGCAGGCCACCTCAGATCCCGGCTCAGTCTATAGCCCTCGGCGCCTGCCGCTACCAGCCGGCATGCAGCAGGCCAGCTCAGATCCCGGCCCAGTCCATAGCCCTCGGCGCCTGTCGCTACCAGTCGGCATGCAGCAGGCCACCTCAGATCCCGGCCCAGTCCATAGCCCTCGGCGCCTGCGGCTATCAGCCGGCATACAGCAGGCCGGCTCAGATCCCGGCCCAGTCTATAGCCCTCGGCGCCTGCCGCTTCCAGCCGGCATACAGCAGGCCGGCTCAGATCCCGGCCCAGTCCATAGCCCTCGGCGCCTGCCGCTTCCAGTCGGTATACAGCAGGCCGGCTCAGATCCCGGCCCAGTCTATAGCCCTCGGCGCCTGCCGCTTCCAGCCGGCATACAGCAGGCCGGCTCAGATCCCGGCCCAGTCCATAGCCCTCGGCGCCTGCCGCTTCCAGTCGGTATACAGCAGGCCGGCTCAGATCCCGGCCCAATCCATCAAGAAAAACCGAAGCCTACACGTGTGTCAATTGCAGAAACATTTGAGTTTCAGGTTCGGGACTGATGACAGGTATCATTGGCTCCCGTATTCGAGCATTCAGATAGATATCTTATAGAATTACATTAAAAGCCCAGATTGTTCTGCATCTAGTGTCGCAGCAGATTACCGTGAGTTTACGATATCTTCACCACCCCCAGAGATATAAACAACTTTGTCGTTGTTGGTACCATATCAGGGTGGAAGGAAGACCGTTGTTAAAGGTTGGCGCAAATATTTGCTATTTTCTACACACCATGTATAGATAAGATAACTTAAGAAGGTACAAGGTCGGAGAAACAATCATTTCAAAAGTGCCCTAATTTATAGCAAGTGCTCTAACTTACCTCAAATTCAAAGCAATTGTTTCAAATCAACTGTTTTCAAAACATTTACAAATTTAAGCGATATAAGATAAAAAGAGAAATGCATAACAATCAATATCTTGTTCCGTTTGAGCCTCATCCTTGTTCGTGGCGGTATGGACAAGTCCTGTGATAATGCGATAACTTAATTTTGTCTGCTTTGCCTCACACGGCGCACATTAGTGTCAGACAGCAAACTGCTCTAGACAGCAAAATTTCCCTATTTAGTAAATGTGCTTCCCAGAACGTCGTTGTTTGATTGCTTCGTGTAACGTTTCTATACCGTTGAGGTACTGCCAACCTAGCCGTGCGAAATTGTCACCCTAGCACTCACTTGTGCTCCAGTCTCCCGAGAGGTTGTCGTGATGGTGCTGTAAGTGTTTGCTGAACCAAAAATCGTGTTGTTTCCGTGTTTTGGACCTTTTCTTGTGGTTTTCTTGCACATTTGTCCGTGATCTTAAAGTGTATACTTGCATTCACATACTCGGCTATGGCGCTGTTCGTAAGTCATTCAGTTACAAGTCTTATTTCCGTAACAACTTGTAAAGACGTCTAATTTCTTGCATTCTATCGTACAAAACGCGATTCGTGATTGAAACTTCCACAGCCTGGTCAACACTGATTGAGTGTCACATGACGCTCATCAGGTCTGGAAATCGTGTTCGCTAACGCTGGATGTGAACGGCTCGACGATTGTATTCTGCTTAGGTTTGGACGCGGCATGGCCAATGAATGGCAAGATTTCAATGGTATTTCTTTGGCATACATACCTGAATGACCTTGAAATAGTATGTACGAAATAATCTATATATCTTCGCGGGCGTCTAGGTGAGAAGCTAGAAGGCCTTAGATTGTAAGAAAGGCAGGCCTTATCGTTGTGAACTGCACTGAATTATCCTCAACTTGGCTGTTTCAGTTCAAAGCTCCATACAAATGTGGATCACCTCCTTAAATGCTGCAATGCATTGCAGCGTCTGAAATAAACTGAAGTTCGCATCGCACAAACAGTGATTTATATCATGTTTTACACTTCACCTGCGACTCAAAAGCTGTTTTCACGCATACCCTTGTTCTAATTGTAAGCATCAAAGTTCAAAACCCATTCGAAAGGTCCAAAGTTACTGCACAGCCCAAATGTCTTTTGTCGCTAATGCGTTGTAAATTTGGTGTTGACCGCTTAAGGAATATGTGAAATGTATATTCAAATATATAAATATATATGTATATATATATATATATATATATATATATATATATATATATATATGTGTGTGTGTGTGTGTGTGTGTGTGTGTGTGTGTGTGTGTGTGTGTGTGTATATACATATCCAAACGTATCCGGACGTCCGTATGTTGAATTACGTGTTACGAATGATGGTATCGAGTCCGACCATTCAATCAAATATCAGTATGTTCCCAACGTGAATATTCAGGTCTTGACTAAAATAGTTCTGTTCAACGGTGCGAGACGTCAGCACCACTTCAGACCACATCCAGACGTCAGCACTACTTGAGACCACAGCGAGACGTCAGCATCACTTCAGGCCACAGGCGGATGTCAGCACCACTTCAGATCACAGCGAGACGTTAACACTACCTATGGCCACGAACAACATTGGACCGCCAGTTCTGCCGCGAAGTGTTGCCCATTGTTTGCTTGCAGTCCTCGCGTCCTGATTTAAATGAGGTGTTCGATTTTCGACAGCTGCACATTTATGTCCCAGCCTGCATCGCAAGGCACGTCTGGTACGACCGCAACGTTTATTATGCATGAGCTCGGCGCTGCGAAGGAAATGGCGCAGCCAAGCACTGACAACAGGACCATGCGCAGCTCTATAACAGGAGAGCCAGTGTCGAATCTGCAGACGCGACCGGTGGTTACGAAAGAGTCGGGGCCCCCTGAGGCCCGACATTAGAGGCCGCCACAGACGGCACATTCTCCTTCAGCGTGTAGGTGGGAGATGAAGAGAGCTGTAACCGCCACAGACAAGGCCAGAATCTTCCGAGTTATATGCTTTGCATATCATTAAAGCGGCGGAGCCGCATGGCACCGGGACTGGTCGCAGTTTCCGTCATCAACAGCGCACCGATTGCCTCGGGTCCCAGCCCAGCCCGCCGTCTCTCCAGTTCCGCACCCACTGGCGGCGCGAAGGTACACTCTGGGCGACGGAAGGGGCGGTCCGATCCCATCTGAGCCTCAGAGGTGGCGGCTCCACCAATCAGCTCGGGGCCGACAGGGGCGACTGAAGACGCGGGGCTCTCGCCGGCAGGCAGGGCAGGGCACGCCGCTAACGAGCACGGCCGCCCAACTGAGTTCACCGCAGACGGTGACGTCACTGCTCAGCGCAGACGGTGACGTCACTGCTCACCGTAGACGGTGACGTCAGTGTTTACGGCGTACCCTAGCTGTGGGCGCGCAGGTGTCGCTGACTGTCTGCGGCTTACTCCAGCTGTGGGCGCAGAGGTGTCACTGATTCCGCGGCGTACTCCCGCTGTGGGTGCGGAGGCGTCGCTGACTCTGCGGCGTACTCGAGCTGTGGGTGCGGAGGCGTCGCTGACTCTGCGGCGTACTCCAGCTGTAGGTGCGGAGGCGTCGCCGACTCTGCGACGTACTCCAGCTGTGGGTGCGGAGGCGTCGCTGACTCTGCGGCATACTCCAGCTGTGGGTGCGGAGGCGTCGCTAACTCTGCGGCGTACTCCAGCTGTGGGTGCGGAGGCGTCGCTGACTCTGCGACGTACTCCAGCTGTGGGTGCGGAGGCGTCGCTGACTCTGCGGCGTACTCCAGCTGTGGGCGCGGAAGCGTCGCTGACTCTGCGGCGTCACCGGCCCGGCCCGGGCGGCGGTGGGCGCCGCCGCGTGCCCCATCACCGACAGTATGGGAGTCAGGGCACATCCTCGAGCACGCTCATCCCGTAACCTGTTGCCGGGTCACGATCAAAGGCCAACGTGGCGTGGTAGTTTCCACCCCTAGTTGGTAGCATACGGGCAGGTTATGCGCATAATGGTCAAATCCCTCTGTTACCTTGATGATTTTTACTTTCGCAGAAATTCTGCGGTTGTTGCCAACTTTGATGTTTTGAAATCATCCACAAAACGCGAGTGGTGTAGCTTCTCATAAGCTTTGGCAGTGGACGTTACAAAAATGTTAATGATCAGTGTGCCGCTATGGAACGGATCGAGTAAGTATGTGCAGTCAGTGCGGATGGGAATACGCAAAACATCCAAATGCGAATCGCTCGCATTCTTATTTGTTTAGCGACAGGGCTTCGCTGGAACCTTTCAGTGATGACACGTTTGTCATTTTCTAATTGCTTCACAAGGACTTCATTGAACTTTGCATTGTTTCCTTGAGCTTTCGGTGCTATCAACGCTAATGAAAACCTTCACGTAACATCGGCAAAGTTGCGTGGTTTTTCTCCCGATTTCAAACCGTTGCGCCGCTGATTTTTGTCAGTGCTGTAACAGGTCACTGACCGTTGTATTAGCACCATGCTGTAGCTGGTCACTGACCGTTGTATTAGCACCATGTCTTTTACGCGCCAGGTGGAGTGCCAATTCATGTATGGCGTCCACCAATGCATCTGGTGGCAATGATTCTCGCGATCAGCCCAGTAAACTTACGTGTTGAAGCAAGAGTAAGCACATACGCTTATTCCTACGCGAACCCAGCAATGTACACGTAAACATGTCGCAATTAGATTATCCTCCGAGAAAGTAAGCAACTACACATGTGTTGATTTAGAATACTCACAACAGCTACTACTTGGATGCGGAAGGGAGATGTCATCACTCATGTGAAAAGCCTGTCACTGTTTTTGTTACGTACATGACATAGCACGGAACGAGCGGTTGGTATTGCGAGATGTTGCGCTGGCTCGCTCCTAAACAGAGCAACCGACGATTTTACATTCCTAGAAATTGGCCTGCTCATACCCAGCTTTTCCCCTCCTGTTTTTTGCATATGTTGGCCACCTAAAAAGAGCTAGATCACTTCAAAACGGTACAGGCGAGGCAAACAGCCCTGTACAGCATGTAGAAATAAATTTGGCGGTGCCGTAGGCTTCTCAGTGAGATACTCCAAACAATGCTCTCATTCGTCGACCCTGATACAGCATTGCACATACATCCCTGACAAGTACACGCCTCTTCGGAACAGATGCATCACCTCGTGTTCCGCTTGTGGTCTGAAGCGCTCGGAGCCGGCCGGGCCCGCACCGCATCTGGCTGTTGCCAGGCGGTGCGCTCCGAGCTTCAGCGAGCTTGGCACCGGCTCGGAGTTAGTCAGACCAGGCAGTCCGCTGTTGGGTGTTGCAACGGCAATGTCTCCCCGATGGGCGGCGTCAGCTGACTGACATTTTCCTTCGATATGTTGGTCGCTAAGGAACCGATCACAACAGTTGGAGCCGCTGGAGGTGAATTGGCCGGCCGGTGAACACACAACACCTGACTTTAAACTGCTTCCCCAGGGCCCAAGTGGATAACTCCGGATTTTTTAAGACCTTTAGGAAAAGTTACCCGTTACTCGTCAGTGGTATTTCCTCACCCTAGGTGAGCACTTAATGACCCCTCCCAGTCTCTAGGCCTCCCCGCCAACAACCCGCACAAACATTTCCCAGGTAGCTGCTGGCTTTGGGCACACACATTTCAGGCCCAATGACTGGTGCAACAGCATTTCATCACGATTGACACGCGCTTGGGAGGGAGCTAGTTTGACCTCCCAAAGCTTTTTTCCACAATAGCTTCCGAGCGTTGTGGCGCAGCCGTGCCAAATTTATATGGTTGTGGGCAACTTAATAACTGATCTTTGTCAAAAATAGATATATCTCGTATGGCAGTTACTCTAGGACAGGTCAAAGTCAGGGCATAATTGTTAGCGAAGGTGATTCCTACGAAATCGTTTAAACCTGATGCGACAACTGAGTGTAAGACAAAGCCATACAACTTTGGATGGTTTCCTAGATAATTAGACAGTATGATTTACTATATCAATTGACCTTGATTCAGGTATGAAGGTCAGATCAAGATCAAAACTGAGCCGCTTTATTACGGGAAAACTTCATTTGCGGGGTACTTTTTACGCTCAATTTGAATTACCTGATCACAGACGTATTAACAGAAACCACAGTTTAACTTCATAAAGGTCAGGGGAGGTTACTGGCTAACATCACCCCAGTCAACGTTTTGCTTTGCGTAACGTACCGTCTAGTGTTGTTGTTAAGGATAATTCTAGATTCAAACATGAAAACAATATCTAAGGCTTTTGGCCACCTTCAACTTCCGAGAGTCAATCAAGGTGACTGACCTGACTTGAGCACTAGTGACCCTTGCGTAGAAAAGAGGTCTAGGTTAGAAGTGTCTGCGTGAAGATGTGTGAGCTTCGAATACCGATTTAGAGCTTAACATTGTTACTTCATTTGACCCAAAGGTCACGATCTATAGACCTCAAGGTCTGACGTAAGTGAGTTCACATAGAAGGGAGGCCAACACAGTGAGGTCAACATCCTACCAGGTCCGTGAATTTGGTATCCTTAGCTTTCTTAGTCTTTTTTATACAACAGGCGATCAAATTGCTTTGTCTTCAGAGTTCACTTCACTTCAAAGTTCCCAGTAATTTGATTAAGCTTGTTGCATGATATTTGATGCTTGCTTCAATATATTGTGTGAAGCATTTCACTTAATGGGTCTCTTCGGCGCCACGTTGCAAAATTCATACCATGACTAGGGCCGAACTATCGGTGTATACAATTCGGGATTGAGGGCGATATGGATCCCAACGCCAGCAGGAGACTTTTCTCTCCCTGTGAATCTGCTTTTCGGGTAACAGTCTATCCCTAGACGCGGTATTCGAATATTGGCCCCCGCCGTGACTCAGTGCTGGATCCGCCCCTGGCATAGCCTTGGTGCCCTGTCCGTTCTGTGCCTGTCAGTGCGGCCGGCCCGCTGCGTTGCGGTGTCAGGTGTGGCGGGCCCAGCACGGTTCGGGCCCGTCCGCTGCTGTTTTGAGGTCATGCCGCAGTGCCCAGCACGGCCCGAGCCGAGCCCGACAGCGCAGCCGCTGATGCGCCACAGATAGACGCCCCCAGACGGCGCGGGATTTACGGCACGGCCCACCGCAGGATGATAACCGCCGCAGCCGCGCCACTAACGACCCCACGCCAGGGTAAATAGGAGGCACCCCCGCTCCCAGTCCCCCCAGCGGCGCCATCGCCGCCGCAGCCCCCATTTGTATGCACCCGGCGCTCCGTTTTCATCACAGCCCAATTTTCCGCTTACAATTCACATCCAATCACACAAATCTGTCCTTGTGGTGGCGTGAGGCCTTCGTCATAGATTGCCGTCGCGGTGACCTCGCCGGCGCGTCCGTCTTTCTGATTTATAATACGGATCTTCGTATTTACATGTCTCGCCGCCGCCTCTGATGTGCCGACAGTTGCCAGCTGGGCCACCAGGCGAGGCGGCATGAGGCCGAGACCGCTGCGGTGCGTCCAACCAGGGCTGGTGCTCGTCAAAACACCGCGGAGCTCCGGACGCGACGGTTAACACCGCTGAAACAGCCAGACCGCTGAGAAGCATTGTGGTACGTCGGGCGCACTGTGGCACCCTCACGCCACCTTCACGCCCATTTCACCACCGTGGCACATCTGACCCTAGCCCGACACCAATGACCCCACCCGTAGCTCGACTGCCGTGCGTCTCACACGGCACGACATCCTCACGCTGTGTGCCGCCATCGCCCCCGCCGCAGCTCCCCTGGCGCGGCCGTGGCGCTGCAGCCCCCTGGCGCTCCGCCCGCGGGTCGGCGACTCGTGCGCGGCGCCCCTGACACGAATGCGGCGAGCCGCCGACGGCCGCGGCGCGTCGTGTTTGTGTATTTTACGGTCGGCGGCCGCCGCGCACAGACGCCGTAATTGGGAGCCGGCCGAGATAATGATACCATTGGGAGCGGGCGGCAGGCCGCTGCCGAGGCTCCGCCGGCCGTGAACGAAATGAGAGGCCCCACTTGGCGCGCGGTCCAGGCGCTGGGCACAGCAAGAGTCGCTGCAATCAACTGCGACGCCACTCGCGATGACATGGCACTTGTACAGCCTACACGGCACCCTAGCATGCGCTCAGCTGTAGCTCAGACGAACACACACCATCACAAACGTGGTCGATGGAAACTCATCGTTTAGACTTACTTCAGATATTTATTAACTGCTAAAACAACAACGGTGCGACAGTTTTTTCGGCGCGTTGAACGATGGGCGACAGTGGCTCGCATTGGCAAACAAAATATCATCATGTGGTCACACTGAATATCAAGATCACAAACGTCTAGATGGCGTCATCAATCTGACCTGCATAATTGCAAAAAAAAGAATCGTAGGGACCATCTTGCACTGTGCGCGTCTCTTGATGTAGACCGTCAGCACGTCGCGCACCCACCCGTATGTAGCGGCTGGCGGCCGTCCTTCGGCCGAAATTTATGCGGGAGTCACCTTCATTAGCCGGGCCATAAGTGGCGCGGGGCCCGGCGTGACCGTGTATGCACCCGCATGAGTCGCCGTGCACGGCCGCGGCGCGCCGCTTTCTCCGTTTTTGCTGTCGCGGCGCCGCGGCCCGGCGGACGGTGAGGGCCCGGTCTGGCCGGTGAGAGGAGTCTGGCCGGTGAGAGTCCGGTCTGGCCGGTGAGAGGAGTCTGGCCGGTGATAGTCCGGTCTGGCCGGTGAGAGGAGTCTGGCCGGTGAGAGTCCAGTCCGGCCGGTGAGAGGAGTCTGGCCGGTGAGAGTCCGGTCCGGCCGGTGAGAGGAGTCTGGCTGGCTCGGCCCGGGTGTGCCACAGGCCACGGCCTGCATTTGTTGTACTGCGGGTTTGGACCAGCCGTGCCACAGGTCGCAATTTGGACCGGGTGTGCCATAGGTCGTGGTTTGGACCGGGCGTGCCACAGGTCACGGTTTGCGCCGGGATTGCCACAGATCGCGGTTTAAACCGGGCGTGCCACAGGCCAAGGAACTCTTGAGCTCCGCCACGCCCACAGCTGTGCGAGGATGCAGCGAATGCGGCTGCCCTGAAGTCATGATGTCCAGCTGCCAGGACAAGGTCGCGCTAAATCTACAAGTTGCTTTATCGAGGTCATCTTCGCTAACAAGCAACCCCAAGGCTTATGCATGATATCCAGCAATGGGAAAATGGGAATAATGCGGGTCCTGCGGCATTCAGCATGGCATCTGGTTATAAAAATCTTGGTTAACGGCTTTCCTGAGCGCAGCAAGTTGCTCAGCATAGTAATCTTTGCTGGCACGGAATTCGGCTGGTATGGTTGGTTATCAATCATCCGTAGCTGGCAGAAATAGTGCTCTGGCACTTCTGTGCCAGAGCTCACCAATTCCACTCAAAAATAAATCGCTACATTTTAGGTAACCATGCAACATTTGCAACTCTCCAAGAGGTTCTGCCGATATGTATGCAATAACTGCCGGATTCAGACTCTGCGAACTCCCCGTATGGTAAGCTGTTACTCACACTTACGCTACAATACGCCACAAGCTGATCCCAACGGCTACGTTCACAAGGAGTCCGTGCAACATGCCCCACGTCTTAACCATGCCGCTGAGACTCCCGGGCAGTGAGGAGGTCGTCTAGAGGTTGTGGGTACCCCGGTCAGGGTTGACTGATTGGATAGTGGGACAGTGTAATGACTTAACGATTTACTGGTAAGAATTTGCAATAAATAGTAGAGTGAACCCGATAATTTCTGATGTAAGACATCGTGCCATGTTACGTGGTCGGCAATATGGGAGTTTCATAAGCAATTCGTTAGAACTGGCAACGGATTAAAGATCGTGACTTGAAGCGGACAGACGGGGCACGACCGGGAGGTCAAGGGGTCAGCCGCCTAACACCATTTTTCAGAAGGTGTGCATACGTATCTCTTTGCCAGTCCTGAAATTTGAGAGAGCTCCAATACGCCGATAGGAGGCCCCAGACAGCCGGGACAGAACACTTCATGAAATTAAAAGGATAACCATGAAATAAAAAAGGACTTTTCCACATGTGCATGCAATTTCTACGACAGTAGCCATGTTGAAGATCACTCAGTGAAGGCCACAGCCCTGCCCTTTTTAAGACCTAAAACTCTCAGTTTCTGAGCTAAGCGCCCGCAAAGATGTGCAGACTATTTCAAGGCCATTCAGGCATGCAAAGCAACGTCATTCAAATTCTGTCACCCTATTGACCATGCAAAATGGGCGATGACCCAAAGCAGGTTCCATCAGATGTATAAAAGTGACAATGCAACATATAGAAAGCTCCGCTAGCCCCATAAAACGCCCGGTTAGAAAGTGCGGAGCATCTAGATGTCAAGAGACGATTGTACTCAATACCTAACTAAGAGTCCTCTTAAAACAGCGGAGAACGTTCGAGGGAATGTTTTCAGGCGCCGGGATAGAAGGCTTAGATCTGCTCAGAAGGCTTTTAGATGTGTCTGCCAACTCCCTCCCCTCCCCCCTGGGAAAAGAAAGTTGGCGGTGTGGCCCCTGGAAACATGTTACTTGTATTGTATTATGTTGAGTTTTGTTGTGGTTTGTTGCATTGCATTTATTGTAATTCATTGCACTGTTCGGTTAAAATACATGAAGATCAAAGTCTGCCCTCGATTTTCAGTGTCGCTCCAAAGGTAGACACGTTCAAACGGTACTCAGTACATGATATAGGCGAATACTCCACACGCATGCACATACCGCCAAGTCACACCACTTCAGGGTACACAAGAGCATGACACTGCCTGTTTAAAAAGCTGGTGTCACAGCAGCCACTTCGCGCGAGCGTCTATACGACGTGTGGCCAGACGTCTATACGACGTGTGGCCAGACATCTATATGTCTTATGTGGCCAGCTGCGTTCCACAGACACCAAGCTTGACAAGCATGGAAAATCAGATTGGAAGGAATGTTTCACATTTGAAGATATTGGAGCAATCATCAGATATGATGAAACAAGCTCACTTATAGCTGTTGGTATGCTTTTTATGTGGAAAAGGCTGCTCTAGACAGCACAATTCTCTGTCTAGTAAAAATGCTCCTTAATGCGTCATGGTTCTAATGCGTCTCGTGCCTTGCATGACATTGCTTGGGAGCCAACTGACGGTCGTTGTATCTGGAAGTCGGTCTCGCGAATGCCAGATATGAACACCTGGATCATCATATTCTTTTTGGCGTTGGTCGCCGTATGGGTTACGATGACAGGATTTGAATGGCGTTATTATGAAGTCATGAATGCCAAGGTGACTTTGAAATACTCTCCCAAAATACTATTCTCATTTTCGCGGGCGTGTTGCTCAGAAACTAGATGGGCTTAGGTCTTAAGAAGGGCAGGGTTTGTGAACAGCACCGAAAGGTCTTCAAGATGGCTATTTCAGTTTAAAACCTCATATGAGTGCGCAACGCTCTTTTTACCTGCGGCAAAACTCATCGTTTGTTCTCAGGGTTATCAAAAGGCCGGTTAACTTTGCTATAAAGATGTTTTTGTTTTACCATCATATACCAACTAGTCCTATTGCGCTAATGGGTTTGGTCCTATCGGACCAAACCATAAAGTACTGCAAACTTGATATGACGAAAATAAGATACACGAGGTACATGACATAATAAAATGGTCCCCGGAGTGAAGAGATTACGGCTTTTAAGAGATACGGCTTTTGTGATAGCCCTGACGACAGGCCATTGGTTTCGCTGTTGCTTGTAATATTTTCCGATCATTCCGCGTTTACACCAAATGAGGTCCTTGTCCAATGTTAGCGTAAAAAGGCCATAGCTTTAATCCAAAAAATAGGTGTATTTACAGCTGGATGACGTCGCTTGCCCGGTCCACACGCGTGGAAGAGCTAAGTCGGTGTTATGGCCAGTGCTTCGAGAGACGAATTCCGGGTTGCCTGTGAGTGGGGAAGCGACAGCTTGCAGTTATTCGGTAGCGTATATTTCGTGGAGAGAGATGAGCAAATGTATTTCGTTCAGCTAGTGAGTGCTGGGTCATTAAAATTCAACCCTCGTATGAAAATATGGCATAAAATCTATACCAACCAGAGCTGGTGCATGTTCTAGAGAAGCGTTTTCACACTATTGCTTATTCGAATGGCACCGCGCTTTTCGCGATTTCGTCACTAGGTGGGGGATTTATTTGCTAAAATGCTCAAAAGTGGGATAAACAAAAGCAGGATCATGATTTGTCGTCGGGGCTGTCGATATATCTGTGGCTTTTCACGCTGAAACCCCCTTTGTTCCAGCGTGATGTACCTATCTGTCATCTCATGCTTACTGTTCTTTATGAATGGTCCCATGGAGCCACATGCAGAAACTAAAATGGCGACTTTGTTTGCAATGACGAAACAAAATCGCTTCCAGAGTACCTTTACGGACTATTTTTATGGTTCTGACGACAAGCAATGACTTTCACCTCAGTTTATACTATTTCCTGCGCATGTCGGAACTACAGGTCTGTGGAATGCATAACTCACATTAGATACGAATCGAATAAACGCTAATGTGAAAATGTCGAATTCGGTCCCACCGCATCCCCCAGACACCTCGATCTGAAATGCAGGAAAAGTAAGATAAACAGGGGGAACAAGTAATCGCTTTTTCATCAGGTCCATCGAAATAGCTGATGAACTATACTCCACTGCAGCTTGCAGTTTTGTTCGAAAAATGTGGCTGAAAATGGACAAGTCTGTTCCGTCTTGTCAATGTCAAAATGGACAAGTCTTTAACTGACCTAGGTCAGTTAAAGTGTAAACGTTCACAAATCTTCCTCATGCATGTGTAGTTTTATCCTGAACAGTATCTGTCCAGTTAGTCTCTGCCCTGAGGCCCAGACAAACTGTCCGCGAGCCACCCTTCGGCGCCTGCATGCCGCTGCGAGAATTCGACGGATGATATCTGCTGCGCCATGCACGAACGCGGAAGACTTAAGTGTTGTTCTTGTCGTTCTAGGTTATTTATTTTTACCTCCCATTCTCCTCCCATTTTGTTATTACCTCGCATATGTTAATCAGGATCCAACTATGCCAATATCATGAATGAGGAATCAATGGCTCAGGTGTACTCTGTTAGTTGTGTGATGTTAGCAGCCGAGCTACTTGAACAGCATTAATTAAGTGAAAACGCATTGATTATGCGGAGCGGGTAGATAACCGTATATCGATTACACAGCCCGGCTGAAGGGTCTCTGATGAGTGCGCCTCACTACTACATACATCAGCGATGATTATGGAGTTTGGCTAAATGAAGGCCCTCTGATGAGTGCGCCTCAGCGCTACATACATCAGCGTTAATTACACAGTCAGGCTGAAGGCCCTCTGATGAATGCGCCTTACTACTAGATGCATTAGTGCTCATTACATAGTCTGGCTAAATGAAGATCCTATGATGAGTGCGCCTCATTACTACATACATCAGCACTAATTACACAGTCAGGCTAAATAAAGGCCCTCTGATGAGTGCACCTCCTCGTCTCATACGTGAGCTTTGACTACGCAGTCAGGCTGAAGGCCCCTCTGTATGCGCCTCACCGCTACATACATCAGCGCTGATTACACAGTCAGGCTGAGGACCCTCTGTGTGCGCCTCACTGCTACATCTATCAGTGCTGATTACACAGTCAGGCTGGGGACCCTCTGTATGCGCCTCACCGCTACATATATCAGCGCTGATTACACAGTCAGGCTGAGGACCCTCTGTGTGCGCCTCACTGCTACATCTATCAGTGCTGATTACACAGTCAGGCTGAAGACCCTCTGTGTGTGCCTCACTACATATATCAGCGCTGATTACACAGTCAGGCTGAGGACCCTCTGTGTGCGCCCCACTGCTACATCCATCAGTGCTGATTACACAGTCAGGCTGAAAGTCCCCTGTATGCGCCTCACCGCTACACACATCGGCGCTGATTACACAGTCTGGCTAAATGAAGGCCCTCTGATGAGTGCACCTCATCGCTACCTGCATCAGCGCTGATTACACAGTCAGGTTGAGGACCCTCTGTGTGCGCCTCACTGCTACATCTATCAGTGCTGATTACACAGTCAGGCTGAGGACCCTCTGTATGCGCCTCACCGCTACATATATCAGCGCTGATTACACAGTCAGGCTGAGGACCCTCTTGTGTGCGCCCCACTGCTACATCCATCAGTGCTGATTACACAGTCAGGCTGAAAGTCCCCTGTATGCGCCTCACCACTACACACATCGGCGCTGATTACACAGTCTGGCTAAATGAAGGCCCTCTGATGAGTGCACCTCATCGCTACCCTGCATCAGCGCTGATTACACAGTCAGGCTGAAGACCCTCTGTGTGTGCCTCACTACATACATCAGCGCTGATTACACAGTCAGGCTGAGGCCCTCTGTGTGCGCCTCATCGCTACATACATCAGCGCGGACTATGTAGTCAGGCTGGAGGCTCTCCGTGTGCGCTTCACGGCTGCATGCATCAACGCTGATTATGCAGACAGGCTGAAGGCCTTCGGTGTGCGCCTCGCCGCCACACATCCGCGCTATTTTGGGCGACAGACAGCTTTGCTAGCAGACTTGTTGAGACAGACAAACAGACCTGATAACCCCCTGCAGACTTAATGTTGTCAGGGGTATCGGCAGCGGAAGGGTATTCAAGTTTACTCGCGGCGGTGGGTCCCCGTGCTTAAAGCGGAACCGTCAAAATTGTCCAGGCATGGCTCCCATCACTGTTTGGTTCCGCGAGGACGCGGTGCGCGAGGGCTCCACCGCGAAAGAACCTCGGGCGTAGTGTTCGACAGGCACCTCACCTGGAACTCCCACGTATCTGTCCTCGTCAAAAAGTGCAGCGGTTCTCATCATCGGGCTGGCCCACGTGCGTCATCAGACCCCGCCTGACCTTCTGCCTACCCTGGTCGATGCCTTAGCCTTCTTGCGCAGTTCGCTACTGCCTTGCCGTCTATGGCAACAGGTCGGAGAAAGATGCACAACGCCTCCAAAAACATATTGAGCTTTGCGCTGCGCGTCGTCCCCCGGCCGTCGCAAATTTGATCATATCTCTGGCGTGCGTGAGGAACTGGGCTGGCCCATTGCCAGACAGTTCTACCAACAGCACTTCATTAGTTGCTTCACGAAGAGCGTGGTTTATCGGCGAACCGCAAGCTCTTGCCTCTCAGATACACGGAAAACTTTTGTCTTGGCTCATGCTCTACCCGTCATGACAGCAATCTAGTTCTCCCGTGCGTGAGAACGGAGGCGGGTAGACAGCCACCTCCTGTACAGTATCTTCAACTTTTCACACGTCTTACCCCTGAACTCCGTGCTTGAACTGCGCAATAGACGGGTGTTTTGTAATTTTGGGGGTAACTTTCGTAAATGTCCGTAGAGAAAGGGTTAGATGGGAAGCTGCCTTCTCATATATCAGCTCTTGAGAGCGCCCGCTGCTTTCCCATGTAACGCTCTTGAGAGCGCCCGCCGCTTCTTCCCAAGTAACGCTCTTGAGAGCGCCCGCCGCCTTCCCATGTAACGCTCTTGAGAGCGCCCGCCGCCTTCCCATGCATCAGCTCTTGAGAGCGCCCGCCGCCTTCCCATGTATCAGCTCTTGAGAGCGCCCAGATCCCGCAGCCGTCCAGGTCTGTTTTGATGTCACAGGATCAGCTACACAGCGACATTAAAAAACTCAGATGAAAAAGGCCACTACGAGAGACGATAAACTGAGCACCATATCTCCCATCGGTATTCATTCTTTTCTGACCAAGTTAATGTGCTTAACAATGCAGCACTTTGTTTACCGGGCTTCCAATGTCCGTGCATATGAGACGGCGGGCCAGCCGCCACCCCGCGATACGCTCTATGGAGCCGCTGACCATGCGGTGTACCAGTGGTGCGTCAGTGGCTCATCAGCGGTGAATCAGGGGTGCATAGCGGTGTGCATCAGCGGTGCATCGGGCGGTGCATCGGCGGTGCATCGGCGAGGCATCAGTGGTGCATCAGGGTGCATCAGCGATGCATCAGCAGTGCATCAGCGGCGCATCAGCGGTGTGCGCCGCCAGGTCGGAAAACTCCGAAGGTTTGTTGATGTTTTACTGGAACGTTCAAATATCAGACGGCGGCCAAGGCCCAAACACTGGAGCAAGCTGTGGAAGTTGCCGAGCTTCGAGCGAGCGCGGCTGCATTGGTTTCCGCCTCTTTCCAAGATGGCAGATCCCGGATTGGAGTGGCAGTAACTGCCACATCGCCCTAGGCTCTAGAGATGGGCATGAGCTTGAATGGCTGTAAAGTTGGCCTCCTGATTGGAAGCTGAAAGGCTTCCTGAGATATGGAGAAGCGCGGTGGTACCGTCCAGACGAACGAGACCTTGAAAACAATGCAACAGAACTCGGTCTTTTCCACATCTGCGTTGAGTATCGGATTTGCTGCGCAAATATCAAACGAAAGATCACGGATTGAAGAAGTACTTCAAGCAGTTTGCGTCAAGCGGACAGTAAGTAACTACGACCCGCAGGCGGGCATCTGGTGTTTTTCTTAGTGGGGGGGGGGGGGGAGGCGAAATATCAAATTATCTCCGAACTTCTGCGACTTTGAATTGAATTCCAGCGTGCCCGCCCGATATCTTAATGTAAACCTCTTGGTTTGCTGAGGGGAGGAGGTTTCAGGCCTCGGTGCCCCTTTTCGCTATGTGGCTGTCCGTGACTGATTGATTAATTGATTTGGCTAATCGTCTGACGTGGCTAATTAGTTCGCAAACTAATTTGAAGGAAAAAGCTGCTTTATTGCCTTAAGTCAAGATCCTTCGCGGACCGCTTCATGTGATACTCGATGTTGTCAGAAGAAACTGCTTATCGATGTCATTTTGTCTCGACTTCCGTTTTTTCAGCACGGATGCTGCTGAAACTGAAACGAGGCGCCCCAGAATCTTTTGCTGTAGGACGACTGTACAAATGCGATTTCCGTTCGAGCTTAAACGCCGAAGTGTTTGAATGGATCACCAGAATAGTATTTGGCTCCCCCCCCCCCTCCGTCCACCTGACTCGCATCCGTCCCTGCCCCCGCCCCTACATGGCGCGTTTGCAGCGCCCGACCAGGGAAGTGCATTAGGGTGGTTTATGGTTATCATTAAGCCAACAATGGCACTTCTGGGCGGCTTTGTCAGCGTCGGTTGGGAGCCGCGGCCGACCCACCGGCCCGGCCAGGCACGGCCTGACACCAGCCTCGCGTCACGCGCCGCTGCCACCCGACCCCGGCCCGGCCAGCCTGTGGCCGCACCAACACGGAGAATTAGGCGCCCGCTCCCCTGCCGACCAGAACTTAATTTCGCGAGCTGATATCGCACACAGTTTTGAGCTGTTTTTGTTAACGGAAGCTGATCAGTCAAATTGCTCAACATCTGGCTATGTCTTAGCCTTGGTGGGCCTTGTTCGGCCTTCGCTTAAATAAGGGTCTGTTAAGACCTTCCATGGGTTGATGCTGTGACGCCGCAGCTTTCGCCAGACCAGCCAATACATTAACTTTGGCGGGTCCATTTTGTGGCCGAGGGGAGGTAGGTTTGGCCGCCGAGCGATCAATGCCCGGGTGGCGGTACGTCCTTTATTGCCCAATAACGAACGGCATTATTGTGTTGGTTAAAATACACCTGACACTACTGGTGAATTTGCACATAGTGTAGCAACAATGACGCGAAAAAAACATTGGACCATTTCTTCACTAGTATGACAAAAATTAATAGCCGCGCCGCGGATGTCGTGTCCATGCCTACCTGCAGTGTTTTTTTTTTTTGCAGAAATCAGAACAACTCACACTCTTTTTAAGACCGACGTCTTCTTGAACGTCGATGTTTAATGGCACACGTAGGTTTCTAGATAGAGCGCGTCTTAATGAAACTGGGACACTAGTTTACGCGACTGTCTACTCAAGATTTCCTTTTGAAATCGCAATTTCTGATGCTTCTTCTATCCAGCGGGAACTGGAATCTGCATCTTATCAGTCCTCACTATGAACCAGCAAGACACCTAGCAAACAAGCAAGCAAGCAAGGCGAGAACGAGCGAGGCGCTTGGCTGACGCGAGAAGGATCAAATATAAATATTTACCATGCATATGATACCGAAACCTAAATTAATGGTGTCGGACACTTTTCGGAACCCATGTAATTGAACATAGCCGATGCATTGCAAGCTCGATCATTTATGAAAGGCTCACTGGTAGAGATTGATTGATATGATGCTTGTGCGCTAATTCACACAGAAATCTGCGAAAAAATAAAAGAGACATTTCTCCAAAACAGTGACTGCTGATGGATTTTAGAATCAGTAAATTGACGCCTTGGAGCCATTTTTGTTTCCAGTGCCTTTTGCCTTTGTACAGCGAAAAAAGAGACGCAAATTATTTGGGTTGGTATTGAAGACAATGAAAAGGAAATTTTTTACGTGAACTAAATCATACAACCATGCCGCTTTCGTGTCTGCGTCGTGCTTGGCTTATTCGTTGGTTGTGAGCCACATGCTAAAAGACTGTTCCCAAAACAGCTCATTTCGGATTTTCCCTAGCACGTAACGCCTCAGCAACCCTCTGATGGAGTTCGTCTCCCAAAACTTAGTTTACTTTTTAAGTCTTTTTCTGTTTTTGAATCTGAGTTGAAGACGCTGATGCTGCGAGAAAGTCAAATGATTCTGCAAGCAAGTATTCGCCACCTTTGTTTGTATATGTGGCTAAATGGGAATAATCATAACGTACCGCAAGCTTGAAATGACAAATAGGTACATAACGATGGAGCAAATGGGCTTTCATAACGAAAAGCTAGCGATATATCAATAGCCCTAACGACAAACCGTGATCCGGCTTTTGTTTATCCCACTTTCAAACATTTCAGCACATAAGGCCCCGCCTAGTAACGCCATCGTGAAAAGGGCCGTGCCATTCGAATAAGCAGTAGCGTGAAAACGCTTTTCTAGAATATGTGCCATCTCTGGTTGGTATAAATTTGATGTCATATTTTCGTATGAGAGCTGAACTTAAATGGCCCAGCGCTCGCTAGCTGAACGAAATACATTTCCTCATCTCTCTTCACGAAATCTACGCTACCGAATAACTGCAAGCTGTCGCCTCTCCACCCAAAGGCAGCCTTGAATTCAGCCTTGAATTCTCGAAACACCGGTCACAGCACTGGCTTAGCTCTTCCACGCGTGTGGACCGAGCAAGCGACAACGTCGTCCAGCTGTGTATAAACCTTTCTCTTTGCATCTACGCTATAGCCCCTTTCACGCTAACATTAGACAAGGACCTCATTTGGTAATGAACCTGGAATGATTGGAAAATATTATAAAGGGGAGCGAACCCTATGGCCGGTCGTCAGGACTATCACAATAGCCATAACTCTTCAGGACGGGGACGATTTTATTATGTTATCATGTACCTCATGTATCTTGTATTCGTCATCTCAAGTTTGCGTTACTTTATGGTTTGGTCTCATGTGAGTACACACAAGCGTGAAAAGACTAGTTGGTACATGATGGTGAAACAAAAAATGCCTTCATACCAAAGTTAATCGGCCTTTTTGATAAGCCTGGGGACAACCGATGAGTTTTAACTCTGCTAGGGAGAGTGTTCCATATTTATACTGAGTTTTAAACTGAAACAGCCATCTTTAAAAACTTTCGGTGCTGTTCACAACCCTGTCCTTCTCAAAACCTACGTGTCTCTAGTGTCTGAGCTACACACACGCGAAAATAAGGAGAACATTTCTAAGGGGGTATTTCAAAGTTGCCTCGGCATTCAAGACGCTTTAATAACGTCATTTAAATCCTGCATTCCATAAGGCTTGCGGCGATCAAGGCCAAGAAAAACATAATTGTCCGGGCACTCATATCTGGCGTTCGTGAGCGCAATTTCCAAATATAATGGCCGTCAATTGGCTCTCAATCAACATGGTGGAAGGTACGATATTTCTGCGAAGGTTTGGCCTGAGCATCGTTCTACTTGCACAGGGACTAGGCCATATAGTGGCACTTATATTATTACAATGATTTGTCCTGTTGCTCTACGCAGGGGTGCGGTTTCGGAAATGAGTTCATGGTACTAAGTGGTAAAAAATAACTAAACCTAATCTTTTTCTATTTGCCAATAGCCGCCTCCGCTCCTTTAACAACTGTGTAAGAAAGTACATCTCTCGCGTTACGGCGCCGCGAGCTGAACACAAAATGCACAAATGGTTGCAACAGGACAAAACCTCGCGTCGCGTTTATCTAAGCGTAGAAATTCGCACACCAATTTTCGTTTTGCATTCCCTCGTACGCACAACCTTAATTATAAACGTTTGTGTTGCAAATCCTCGATATACAATTACTTTACAGCAAATAGTTGCGCGCTGAACTGTCACATCAGTAAGGCTTTGGTCACGTATCTCTGCATATTGCATCTTTTCATAGGCGCGTTCCCCTGAAATTACATTTTCTATCATGTCTTTCGCAGATGCAATTCTTCGTCTCGCATGTTGATTGTGCGCAAGTTTTTGCATCGCATTGATTGGTGTAAGTAACTCTTCTTGCCCCGTTTGTTCGTGAGCGCCATTCGTGCACACAATCGCTGTTTCTAGCCCTTTTTACGGTTGTGTTCATTCCACTGGTGCATAATTCGGTGCTGTAGCATACGACGGACACCTTATTCTGAAATGCACCGAAAATAGAAGAAGCAGGGACCAGGCTCACCGTTTGTCGTTATTTTCATCAAAACAGTCGATAAACTTTACTCTGGAGGTATATTTGTTTTTCATTATGTACAGTTAGCCGTTTCACCTTAACATATTTGGCTCCATGGGACCAAATCATAAAAGACTGCAGACGCCATATGACGAAAAAGCACATGCTGATGAAACAGTAACTTTTCGGAGTGAAAGTTTCGGCTATTTTAATAAGACCGATGACCTCGCGCTAGCGTTTATTCGATCAGTAACTAGTTCGTTCCAACGCACTTCACAGGCGCCGAATTCGGGAATGGTACAAACGCATATAGCATAAACAAGGACAAAACTTGGTTTCGATCAAGCCTATCAAAATAGCCAGTACAGACTGATAGCGTTTTGGTGTCGTCGTGATCTTCTATATACAGTACCGCAAACGGGAAATGACAACTAGTCACTGCAACGTCACCTGACTTTTTGGCTTGCTGTCAGGTGACGTTGAAGCAAAAGCGATCCCAGCATGAAAGTTACAGTTTTGCTAGCACTGACAACAAACCATGGTTCTGCTTCTGTTTATCCCACTTTAGAGCATTTCCAATTTGGTACCAAGCTTTATCCTCGTCTAATAATGTTAGCATGAAAGGGATATTTTGTACCAAATCAGGTTCCTGTCTTATATTGCTTGCGTGAAAAGAGCTTAAGCGACATGCACCTAATTTGGTAACAAATCTGAAATTCTCAAAAAATAGGATAAACAGGGGCGAAACCCATGGCTTGTTGTCAGAGCTATCGAAATGGCCGTATTTTTTTGTGCAGGCGACGTCTTTAATTCATCATGTGCCTATCCGTTATCTCACATATGCAGTGGTTTACATTTGGTCCCATGGCCCATGGGACCAAATACAGAAACGTAGAGTGACGAATTGGTACATAGTGACGAAACAAAACGCTTCCAGACTAAAATTTACTGGATTTTTTTCATAGGCTCGACGACGAACGATGAGCCCCCCCCCCCCCTTATCCTATGCTCCTTGCATTTCATAAATAAATGGCTGTAGATGTGACGGTACGCAAATAGGTACCAGTCGAATAAATGCTAGCGAGATAAGGACTTATGTGTGTGCAGTACGTTGCGTGCCATGTTTCTGCATGTGCTAATGTCCCGTGTGTTATTTTTCTCACATACATAAACTTCGTAGGCCAATAGTTACATCTGGTGTTTGAAAAAGTTGGTACTGAGGAATACGGAATAATACCACGAGATTCGATCGGTGGCACCTGTTCAAAATCGCGTTGGCAAGGCGTCAACTCGGGTATCCTGAAAACGCTCTTTTGATAAGCCCTCAACTCGGATACCCTACGCTCAGTGCCCACGATGCGTTTACAATCGTTATTTTATCGATCATCGAAGGGAGGAGGTGGGAAATAGCGGGAAACGATGGTGTGGACAAGCTGTCAGAATGTTCATGTCACCGTGAAATGAGAACGTAATATCCATTCACACGTTAGCGTCTATTTCCTGGTTCCTGATTCGGTGCCACCGCATTCCACAGGCACGCAATTCTAAAATACGCGGACCATAGGAAAACAGGGAGGGAGGGTGATTGTTTTTGTGAGGCTCAGCGAAATACCCGTCAAGCTGTACTCTGAAATTAGTTGTGTTATATCACCACGTACTAATTCGTCATATTACGCTTACGGATGCCGTCCAAGGGACCAAACTATAAAGTGCCGCAAATGTGAAACGGCGGATAGGGAAGCGATAATAGAGACAAAAGCGCCTCCATATAAAAATTGCGTTTCTTTTTTAACCCTGTCAACACGCTATGGCTCTACTACTGCAATCGATTTTTCGAGCATTTCAAGTTTGGTACCAAGTGAAGTCCCGGTCCCATAAAAGTTGTGTGAAAAGAGCGACAGGAACAGTACAAATGCCAGCGCAGCCGCTGTCGTACAGGCCTCTTAGCAAGTCAACAACTATGGTTATCAGGATCGCAATGATTCTATTCGCGTTGTGGCGGGTGACGGCTAGGCTCTGCGTCATGCACGCAACCAGGTTCAAACACGTAATCCCCGCCATAAAACGGGCGCTTCAAACTTCTCACCGAATGCAGCATGCATTCACTCTAATTCTTTACTGATGGCCAGCCAAGGAGCTGCGAGGCTCTGCAGGAACTGTATCTTGTGCGTACATTTTTTCGTGTCAGTGGTGTGCATATCATGGACACGAATATGTATCCATCTTTGCTATATAGACCTACGTCAACGCTGGGGCTCTATGACACACTCAGCTGCTAAGGCTTCATGGCGTCATATATGTATATATATATATATATATATATATATATATATATATATATATATATATATATATATATATATATATATATAACAGAACCTACCTCAACGATGTACCCTAATTTAAGGCACGATCAGGAAAGCCTCGTTTTTCGACACTAACTCACAATTACAAGGTAAAAATCATGCAGCGTGTGATCATACGTGTTTTGTCACCATGGTGAGCAAAATTGGGAAATGTAGGGATCTAGCGTCTCCAGCTACCAGTAGGATTACGCATACACGCAAAGAAGTGGTGAAACTGAAGTAGAGGGAGGTATGTGTACATATACGCACATATTTACATATATATATATATATATATATATATATATATATATACATATACATATACCCTACCCATCACAGTTGCCATTAGCAGACTATGACGAAGGGGGAGGGGTTAAAAGGGGGAAAAACAGACCACTCTGCAGCCCAGTCATCTCAGCAGTTCACCCGAGCGCACATTCAGTTCACCAGCGGAATCCAGAGTATCTGGCAGCTTCTTCCAACGTATTTCCCTTATCCTCCCGTAATCTACATTTTCTTTTTAAACCCGCTCCAATTCAATCCTTTCAGGTAATCTCTGGAATGGCGCGATATGCGGAAATGTCTCCGCAGGAGCAGATCAACAGAGGGATTTGTCGATAGAACACGCCGGCATAGTACACATTCGTTTCCACCGTCGTCCTGACCCCGTCGGTCTCCGTTAGGCGCCCGCCGTGTTTTTCTGTGAACTAAATCATATGTATGGTTCGTGCCAGCATAGATGCCCACCAGGGATCCTTGGGGAAAGTTGCATTAGTGTTTCGGTATGATCCAGAATGCGGCGTTTCCCGTAAGGGACCTTCATCACGTCCGGCAACTACCTAGAGTAAGTCAAAACCACCGGGATCCTGTCACCCTGCTTTTAACCCGGACCTGTCGACCTACTTGCTCGGACTTGGCCTTCGTTTTGCCCTGCGAGTTCACTCTCCTCAGCTCGCTTTATATGATATTCTCCGAATTCCCCATCTCCATTAACTTGGCCTGTTACTCACCTCTGCCGCGCACGTAGTCCTCCCAAGAACACATTCTTCATCTGCAACCCTAATTCACCAGGAATTGGCCTTTTTTGTACCGGGGATGGTCCGAATCGCAATATATATATATATATATATATATATATATATATATATATATATATATATATAAATAATTGCCTATTTATTTATGTATGCACACATACCTGCCTCTTTTCCTTTCCACGCCTTCGAATATTGTTCGTCGTGGCTCCAAAGGAAATATGATCGCGCGCCCTATGTTTTTTGTCGTGTAATTGTGATTTTGCGTGGAAAAATTAGATCTTCCTGATGAATCCTTAAATGAGAGATAGGTCACTGAAATTGGTCTTGATATTTGGATGGCCTATATTTTTCTCCCACATATTGTGTATACATATGTGTATATACGTGTATATATCATATTTGAGAGATAAACACATTCTGTCTCTCCATATGTGCGTCCGTTGTGACTAGCCTCATAAACTGTTTTACATGGCACGTCGCCGTTTGACACTCATATATATATTGCACCCTTAACATTGTTCTAATGTTCGTTCTTTCTTTCTTTTGTGGGGTTCTCTCAGAGAGTAAAATTCTCATATTGCTGAATATGCTGCCTCTCACCATTTATAGTTGCGGAAAGCAGCTATTTCACTGCCTCGCGCTGACGGCATTTAAAGTGAAGGTTTCACATTTAAGGATATTAAAGCAATCATCAGATATGATGAAATAGGCTAGCTTATAGCTATTACTTTGCTTTTAAGTGGAAAAGACCGCTCTAGACAAAACAAGTTCTGAGTTTAATAAACATGCTCCTCAATTCGTTATTGTTTGATTGCGCCATCGTACGTTGCACAACATTGCTTGAGAGCCAGTTGACGGCCGGTCTGGAAATCGTGGTCACGAACGTCGGATATGAACGGCTCGACAATTACATTTTTATAAACCTTGCCTCCGCGTGACTAATGGAATGACCAAATTCAAGTGACGTTGTCGTGGCGCCATGAATGCCTGAGTGACCTTGAAATAGTCTCCCCAAAATAGTCTGCACATATTTACGGGCGTGCAGCTCAGCAACAAGAGGGATTTTGGTCTTCATAAGGGCAGGGCTGTGAGCTGCACTGAATTATCTCAAGATGACTATTTCAGTTCAAAACCTCATACAAACGTGGAACACTCCCTTCTTAGCAACTTTTCAGCCAGTACCAGAATGTAGAGATAATTTTGCCAGGACAGTGCCTGCAGTTTCACAGGCCGTTCTTCATGCTGAAGAGCTGATATTGTGAACGGGTTTGTGCAGTGTGTAGCAAACTGTAGATGTAAAAACCAACCAACGGACATTGCCAGCCCGGGGCACCGTCCCACTACTGGCAGTTCATATTGAGCGCTGGCTGTCGAACTTATGAAATTTAGCTTACAATGGCGTTGGTACCTGTGCCACTTTATTACAATCGGTGGGGCCAACAATTTATGGCACCGTTTGCATTGCGAACCCTGGCATGGCTACAATGCTGCCGATACTAATTCGGTATTGGTACCTGATGGTAAGGAATTTGGCAGCCCGGCCGCGGCCTCAACCGACCTTGATGCGAGGAATACCAATATGTCTCTAGGCTATATAAATATATATATATATATATATATATATATATATATATATATATATATCAAAGCACCTAAGACATGGTGAAGGCCGTTGATGCATTTGCACCGGCTCACAATTGGCGTTTAACTGATAACGGCGCTGGTGTAAGCTTTCAGTGCACGCAATGCGGGCTAAAATGGCATGGCGCCGGCTGAATAACGGCATTTTACATCTCGGCTTGGAATAAGACATCTATTCGGTGAAGTCGACACCGATTCACTTAAACCGTACCAATTCGCCATCTTTTCCCGCTGGGTTCTTTCTCTGTGGGGGTGCATTTGCTAAGGCGAAGCGAGGCAATGCAATTGTTCGCGAGGAAATTGTGCGTTCCGATTGCTCTGTTGATTAGAGGCCTGCCTCTACTTCACCTATCCTTGGCGGGATGGGCAAAGTCGCGTCAGGCGCTCGCTATTTGCTCCCGAGTGGAATGACCTGCGGCCGGTGGAAGCGGCCTCGCTAAAGGTCAGGTGACGTCAGAGGACAGGACGGGCGTGCTGGTCATTACGATACGCTAAGCTTTCGCCGCAAAATGTTGTTGCTGACCTGCATTGTCATGATCGGATGATGAAGCAGGAGCCCGTGCTTCAGCCACTGCTCAGCGTGGGCTCTAATTCCAGAAATTCATCCAATAAAAAGATTGGGAAACGTTTTTGTTTTAGATTTGACCGAGAAGCTGGTCACTATAGGATCGCGCAATGGGATCCCGCAGATGGGAAAACATCGGCCGAAACCAGCGATTCTGACGCAATGGGAGGAACTGGCACGAAAACAACGGCAGAAAGTCGGTCATGCAGGCTAGTTGATGAAATGAATAAAAAAGTCTGAGGGATCTGATTAGTTCGGATTCCTGGGTTCCTAGGGCTAAGGAATGATGAAATCCTCGCTTCTGTCATCGGAGAATGGGGCCTTGATTCCCAGTGACCCGCAAATATGTGACAATACTGCCGCCAAAGACCCTGTCAGCCACTCGCTGCAGCTCTGTTAATCAAAACAGTGAAGCATTCTATGGGCTTGCAATAAATTAGCTATGCCCCTTTCACCCGGCTGAGGACGTTTCCAAATATGCTTAGTGGTTTGGCATGAACAGAACAAATAAATGACTTTGTCATCTGCGCATTTCAAACTATCGTGGTAAGCGAACACACTAAATGAAAACTACATCATAAGCGTGAAAGTTCCTTTGGGAGCCTGGCAATGGAGCAGTAGCTGGGTATTTTGGGACCGGGCGCTCTCATTGAAATTCGGCAGGGTATTCGTAACCTGCCCGCGTCCCGGCATCTCTTTGCTTCTTGAGCACAGTGATATTGTAGGAGGTGAAATGTAAAACAAGTATTCAACGGTTTTAGTAAGATGTTAAAGTGATGCCATTAAAATGCGATTTAAAATTGCGCTACGGGTGCAGTTTAGCCCGTTTCCTCAGAATTACCTTTTCCACCCGCAATATGGTTCCAGCACCTTTTGGCGTCTCCTTATCACGTCTGATTCGATAATCTCTTTCAATGAATATTCCACTCTTAACCAAAAGCTTGTCTTACGGTTACCTAGTACGCATCAATTTATTTCCCCTATAGCTATGCGATCAAATCAGTGGAGCTAACCACATTTGAACACAAAATATATGAAAATTGTGCACACGAGGAAATAGATGGGAAATACAGCCTATGTCAAGAATCGCGATGAACAGAGCTGAGGGCATTAGAAGATAAGATACGAACATGTGCGTATGCGACGCTCGTGTATATGCAAATGCTTACCAGTGAATATATGCGAAACACAGATGTGCATGTGGCAAAGGTTAGTAATTGACGGTGTAATTGACCGCACTACTCCATTCGCTGTAATGCAGCTTTCCGACTCGGTCTATATTGGGGCTGTGATTGGTCTCGCGTGACACCGAGGCTCGCTGGCGTTGGCAGCCTGCTGACGAGGTGAGCCGGCTGGCCAGCCTGAAGCAGCACCGGCGCCGGTGGCTGCGGCCGGGCTTAGTTTGTGGTTTATGCTCGAACCAACATAGGTTTGTTATTCAGGTGGAGTCAAAAGATTGAATTACAACGTATGGATGATTAATAAAAGCTTATTATCTATTTGTCGCTTAATTTTATGTGGGTTTCTCTCTACAAACTTAAGGCTAGCTTTAAAACTGTTAGTCGCTGTTTTTTTTAAGTTCAGTTTAACCTGGCCAAACCTTAAGCTTTATGCCCAAAAGACGACAGGTCAGACATGGGGCTTCACGCTAATGCTATAGCTTTGATACAGTTTAAAAGCCAAATCTTTACTGGCGATTCCCTTTAGCATCTCGCTTACCTAGATCGAGTGGAATAAATGTTATGGCATGCGTTATGATGTATCTGTATGTCGTTAGGCGGAAGTTGATGGCATGGCTCGTCCTGGGCCCGGTCGTGTAAGATCAAGTGACTCGTCCTGGGCCCGGTCGTGTAAGATCAAGTGACTCGTCCTGGGTACGGCCGTGTAAGATCAAATAGCTCGTCTTGGGCATGGCCGCGTGAGATCACATGGCTCGTCCTGGGCATGACCGTGTAAGATCATACGACTCGCCCTGTGCATGGCCGTGTAAGATCAAATGGCTCGTCCTGGGCATCGTCGGCATTAGGGCTTTACGACCCACTCAGCTGCTCAAGCTATATGGAGTCGCCTGCCTCTCACCCTGGCAGGATGGGCGGGCACCACGGGGAATCGAACCCCGTATCTCTGGTCTCCCAGACGTGCAGTGCTTAATGCAGGTGCGTTAACCACTACGCCATCAACGCCGCCTCGTCTTGGGCATGGCCGTCAATGATACCATGGCTCATCCTGGGCATGGTCGTGTTGGGCTTACGGATATTGCGAGGGCGACGTGAACGTCTCTTCTATCATCGGCCGAAAAGCCTTGAGTAGTTGATCCCTTGGGCATACGGCTGGTAACATGGATTCCGAGGTATTGATGATATGTGTGTGTAACAAATGCTAGATGCCCTCTGCTTTTTGCCATGCGGACATCCCTGTAAAAATGCGTGGACAGGATGGCACGTCTAATGGCATTTTGTGAGGGTACTTGGCGCTCCCACACAAAGTGGCCTGTACAAATAGTAATGACAAAATATTGGTGTAGCATTTCAATCAAGTTCATTTTCAGAGTAATTATGATCGCTTGACTATCGCTTGCTGCTGCTCGCTGTGCTCACGGCCAATGGCCCAACATGCCCTCAGTTTGTCAGTTGTAATGAAAATGATCTGTTTGTTCTTTGATATAAGTAATGAAAAGCAGCTTCACGTTTTGCTGAAGCCAAGAACGACTTCCTTGGAATCAACGTTCATTGAATGCATAGGTGTATCGAACCACCGGCTGGCCTCAAACAGAAGCTTTTGCGTGGATGTTGATAATGCTTATGCGTTGTTGCATCTTGCCAGGTTTAAGGAGAGGGTAGGCAATGCTTGTAATTTGTGCTACATGGTACATGGAGGTCATGTGGAAAGAATCGGCAATACCTTGATGTAGCTCCAATGTTCTTGAAAGATTTTCGCCTTTAATGCAATGTCATTAACTGAAGTTCCCGTTACACTCACAGTATTAATTCCCCACGTCACTCGATCTGCTGCCTGTTCAATTTTGTTTTCAAGAGCTTGCCCGTGTGTCCGCTGACCCAACCAGGGCATCACCAACACCACCAATTGATAAGCACGGGCACGGCTGGGCGCCCCCCAGTCTCGACTGCCCGACCGCTATGACGGGTCCTCTCCGCGAGGGGCCCCCTGCCCAGGCTGGGGTCGGCTTGCGGCTCCCGACACATCACTACCAGGCTGGCGTCGGCCCCCACCTCCTGACACCATGCCACCCGCCGCTCTTGGCCTCGGGGGAAAAATGGTGCTGTCTCGCCGCAGCAGCACTGACACAATTTGCTTTCAACGCCGCAGGGCCCATATGCTGATTAAAACATAACGAGTGCGCCAAATTGTGTCTACTTCTAAATCGGAGAACATAAATTAAATTGTTTGCAAGGGCCGAAGGCACCATTCACAATCGGCAATGTCATAGGAAGCGCAAATGTGCTTGTTTGGACGTGTAATTAGGTGGTGGAGAGTGGGGCGAGTTACATCATGTCTAAGCAATATCAGGACTATTTATCCCAACTCCATGCGACGCATAGCAGCTTTACGCTATTAGCTGACGCGCAGCAGCCCACTCCACCTGTCTGTGTACTTTCTGCCGCACGCGCGCCGGCCAGGGCCGCCGCACCTTGGTGTAAGCGCAAACAAAATTCTTTTTTTGCACAACGACGAAACTTTAGTGATCGGTGTAAGTGTGTGTTAATGGGCTTTCGGTATAACTAGACAAATATGGATGCTATGCGGAGTGTTGGGGAAATACATGTCTCGTACATATTGCAAAGCGTTTAGGATCTGCCAGCCAGTGGTTTCAGGGTGGTGCGAATTTTCTTCCGAGATATTCGATGATGCATGTTTTGAAAGCTGTGCGTGGGGCATGCTGTAAAATTGATACAATGTACCGACAGTATGCAATTGACTGACTTACTGTCAACCAATGACTGACATGAATGCCATGACTTATTGACATCTAGACAAGTCGACAGTTATACCACCTGTGTAAGTCCATAATTCCACCCGAGCAGCCGAAGCCGAGGTGGCAGTACTCATGAAATAAAGAATGCCTGAAAAAAGGACAAACATTTGTCATATCGCAATCACGACGAATCACAAAATAGCGCAGACGGGCGCACTTGGTCTACACATCGTAAGGCATTTGGCTTGCTTGCGATGCAACTTTCTCGGTGATAAAAACACACAAGTACAGCTTTTCCACTATGTAATACAACTCACCCCGGTTTGGAGCGGGTTGCCTGATTTATAAGGGGGTCACACCTAAGTCATTTACCAGAGAAAAAACAGGACGTGTTCTCCAAAACTTTGCCGCTGCACACGAAGCTGAAGGATATAGCTGACTGCAGTTTTAGTGATTTTAGAGCCCTATCCTTAGAAGTTTCAGCAGGAGGAAGCTCAGGGTAAAAACCGATATAACTCTACGTACTCTCCCCTACATCGCAGATGGCCAGCTTTTACGATGACGTAGGATTGCCGGACCTTGCTGGCTCTGTGCAATTAAAAACCGACTTCTAGCATTGCGGGTACACTCAGCGATCCAGTCATCACCCATTTTATTCAGCGTGCTCACTTCCAGCGGGATTTCAGATCATTTGAACCGATGTTCGCCACTGGTTGCCGGGCGGCGCGCGCCCGCCTCCCGGCCCCGCGCCACATCCGGGAACTTGAGTCACGTGACCGACGCCGCGGCACGGCCGGCGCAGTGTGAGGGCCCGTGTGTTGGTGCGGCGGGTGGCCGTCGGCTCTTAGGAGAAATCAAGATCAAGACGCAAAAAGCCTGTCCTCGACCCGAAACCGAGTGTCATCACCGAGCGCAATGTCCAAGGTATGTTACTGTGGTCTTTGCATGCTTCAGCCTGCTCTTGTTGCGCCGTAATTTGCTTTCTCTAGGCGCGCGTTTTATCAGCAGCAGACTACGACAAGATGGCGGCGGCACGAGTCGAGGAGTACGCTCGGTCTGGCGGTCGGAGCCTGGGAGCGGGGCATCCCGTAACACATTTGGGGCTGGTTTTTAAAATGTGAGCAGCGAAGAGTTACGCAGCAGTCGGAGGGCTTCCAAACGCCTTATTGGGCTTCCTGTCAAGTGATGAATCGGGCCCTTTCTGTTCTACTTTGGGTGCAACGAAGCGCGATCGTGTACCTCGTCTCGATTATCGTCCTTATCTCGCCGTCACTGGTTTCTGAGCTAGCGTTAAGAGATGGAGCATAAAGAAGTGTACACATACCGTTCTTCACAAGGAGCCAGCTGCAGGTGGAATGATTACTCATCGGGTTCAGCGCGTAGCAACTTTGTTCTTATGGCGATTCTGTTCAACGGATTTTGCCCGGTAATGTCCGCGAAGCTTGGCTAGTTCAGTGGTATCCTCGCATTGATGAACGTTGGGAGGTGTTCCGTCCTCCTGAACCACCCAAAAATTGTACCCGACCTGTACCTAAATGCAGGTTTTCTCGCGTCTGGAGAAAAGTGCACAAGCGTTGCTACTCCCAGGTTGGTGGCTCTCCATTCTGGCGACACCTGGACGAACGTCAGTTTAGCTTGTGAAGATCTTCAATCCGGTCGATCTGGTTGACAAGTGGCTTAGTCGTCCCGTCAGGAATAGTTATTTGGTATCATGAAACATTAACGCCAGTTGCGACGGCGGTCTTTTCGTTGGCCTCAGATGCGATGACGCTGTAATATACTCGGCGTACGTGCTTGGCGGGGTACTTCACCGTGAGTGCCCAAGGGCGTCAATGCGGAACGAGCGAAGAATCAAGAGGAGTAACCAAAAGAGTGATAGAGCAGTGACAACATGATTATTACCATGTAGCCTCTGAACAACTTCGAACAGGTGTTCAGTGGAACGCAGCCATTTGGAGAGGTTGGACTTCGCAAACACCTCCTCGATGATAAGCTTCATATAGCGGTTGTATCTGGGCAAACTTTTCGTCCGGACGTGAAGCACCCAATGAAGCACATTTAATGCACATCACAAAGCACCTCCTCATGCTCAGACCCTGGAGGCGATTAAATATTGAATCGCCAGAGCCATTATCGCCAATCGCCAGTAGGCGAGAGCTTTCATTTCAATTTGCTACCCATTTCAAACATGGGGTGGTGTCTGAGCCTGGAGACTTCCAAATGCCGCACAGGGATCAAAATCTTGCGACTTGCCGGATGACGAGGAACCAGGATCTCACTGCGCTAGTTTCACCAATCTCGTTTATACATTGCTCGGCTCCAAACGTCCGTGGTCGAAAGAGATAAATCGTCATTTTTTTGCGCTTTCGCGACCAACGGCTTTTGCGCCGTTGGCTGCTCCATTTCGAATGCTGAGCTGTTTATCTATATGATGACGAAGACACATGATTGATCAGAATGGTTGCATTTCCCGAGGTCACAGCGTCGGCTAACTTTTTGTTTGATGCGTAACCAAGCACGTTTACAGCTTCACAGTTCTACACCGAGCACGAATCCATTGCAACGTCGCCTACTGATGCAAAGTACACAAATTAAGATTTCCCTCTGTTTTGTTTTTTGACATTTTGTTTTTCTGGAACAATCCCTAAACTGCACTTATTATATTATGATTGCGGCCTCCGTCAATGTCTTCAGATGCCCAGAGCCGAGACTTTTGGCGTTGTCAATATCACAGCCCAATATAATAAATCATACGTTTTTTAATCATTTTCAGCTTTCACCAGCGCAACCACATGCTGGGGCCGAGAACTTACACGAGTTACATCTCATGCGGGCAGTTCTCACGCAGAATAAACGCGCTCTTCTGCAAAATTCACTTCTGCAGCTCCACATTTCACTGATGACATGTTGCTTCAGGCCCCCACCAAACAAATGTACTGTGTCAAGTAATCAAATGGCCAGCCCTGGCGTAGAGTAAACGCGTGCTGCGACTGGATTCATTCACTTTTTTACTACTCCACATTTCGAGGATGGTATGTCGCTTCATTCCCCGACAGACACAAATATATTATGCCAATACGGATGACTACTCTCTTCATAATGCATTGACCCAATCTGTTTAAAGGAAGGAAATATGCCAGCCTTTTAGTGAAATAGTTATTCTGAAAATGGGACTGACGAGGTAAACGGCAAATTATGTTGTCGTCTTCTTTTTACCGGAAGATTTATCTGTGTGCTTTCGGTTTGAATTAGGCATGTTTCGGTGCATTTTGCTGTACCCTCAACGGAGTCAATATGAAAAACAAACAGTGCCCTTTTCCTGTTCATCCCGTGGATCGTACAAAATGTCTTGAAGCATTATATTTTTATAACTGCTCAAAATGCGCCGAATAATTTTCAGGTTATAACAGGAGGATGATTATGTGCCAGTATTAAAAATGGCAGCAGTTAAATCTCACGAAATAGGTGTTCCACTATGGCGACACCTCTCGAAAGACCTTTCCATGCCACTCAAAAGCCTTCTGCATCATTGGAGTTAAAGAGACCAGGCATTTTTCATGAAGTGAATAAGGCCCGCAGAAACGATGAGGATTGTATCAGTTAGACCCTACACCCTCATTGTTACTTTCGACTCATCTGGTCCATGCCGCGTTAATAAAACTCGCTTAAATGTGAGCAATGTGGAAGATATCAAGATTTAGAAACAAGCCACGCATCGGTTGGTGACACAGTTTGACTAGTCCAGGCAACGCCAATCAAGAAGGCTGTCAGTGCATGTTGTTTACTTTGAATCCCACCATTGGTCATTGTGCTGCAGACTTCCCAAAAGGGTAAGCTAAAAAGGCTTTCTGAAGAGATCTGGGTTCTTCCACCCGAACTACTATCTACTTTTAGACGAGGCTGCAGATATCCCACTGGCGGCGTGTACGGCGCATATGGTCGGCGCGTAGCAGCATCTGTGGCGCAGTTTCCAATTTGGCATTTGGTGGCGCACATGACGCCCCGTCTGCCGGCGACACACGTGGCGGCGCACGTGGCGGCGGATAACGGAGCGGGCTGGAGGCAGCGGTGGGCTAGCGGTGAACGTCACGGAGCGGTGGGCCGCGGCCGGCTGGTGCAGCAGAACCAGCACTACCGGCACCGCCCGGCAGTGCCGCTTCGTCGGGTAGCTGTCGGGTAACGAAGACAGTGTGTGATCTGTCAGTGCTTTCTCTGGGTGTTGATGATATTGTGCGAGCTGACGATAGCGCTCGGTTGCCGCTGCTGCTGCTAACACGTTGACAGCGCCCCTTGACCTGCCACTCCCATCCCGTGGTGAAGCTGGACTGCTCGGCATGTCAGTAGCTTCTTCTGCCAGGGAGTTCAACGACCGCACGACGCCACGTCCTCGGGTATTCCCACACTTTCACCGACCATGTTCCACAGGCGACATGGCGCTTCTCTAACGTGATCAGAGGACACGGCCAATTGACGCAATATGTTCAGATTTGGCCGTAGAATAACAGCAGAGTCAGACAAACTAGAGACAGACTCAGATGCGGCCAGTCAGTCACAAAACCACGCCCGCGGCCAGCACGCTACGGGCAACACTAGCGGATTCAAAGGGAGTGTCCCACGTTAGTACACTCCCTTTTTGGTTTTGGGGTTTTGGGTTTGGGGGTTTTGGACTGTAATAGCCATCTTGAAGATCATTCGGCGCGGCTCATAGTCCCGTCCTTAATATCTAAAGCCTTCTAGCTTCTGAGCTACACGCCTGCGAAGATGTGCAGATTATTTCAGGGAGACTTTTCCAAGGCCATCAAGGCATTCATGACGCCATCTTATGGCGTCATCCAAATCATTTTATGCCATCAACCATGTGATCAATGACAAGACGAATACCATTGTCGAGTCGTTCATATCTGGCGTTCGTGAGATCTTGGGAACCAGATATGACGGCCGTTAATTGGCTCTCAGTCAGATTTGTGCAAGGTACGATGACGTAATCAAACAATCATGCATTGAGGAGCATATGTACTAAACGGTGAAATTGTGTGGTCTCGAACACTCTTTTCCCCTTAAAAGCATACTCATAGTTATAAGCGAGCTTATTTCGTCATGTCTGATGTTTGCCGATGAAATTGTGTTGTCTCGAACACTCTTTTCCCCTTAAAAGCATACTCATAGTTATAAGCGAGCATATTTCATCATATATGATGCTTGCTTAACTTTCTTGAAATGTGGAACATTCCCTTCAACTAGCAGCACACATTGCATTCAGGCCGCCATGCCAACGGCGTGCGCAAGCGGCCGGCGCACGCACACCACCTTTAACTGACCCGCGCTCACGCAGGCAGGCATCTCGAAGATGCCCTCGGACGGCGCCAGGACGAGGGTCACCGTTGCCCAGCTGGCTCCCCATCTGGTGTGCACCCTTTGCGGCGGTTACTACGTCGACGCTACCACCATTGCCGAGTGTCTGCACACGTGTAAGTTTGGGGAGAAGAGGCGCTACCCTGTTCGAACCAGATGTTGCTCATTGCTACACCGACCACCCGCATGACAGCATTTATGTGAAGGTTGCAGACATCTAATAGGCAGTTGTGTGCGCCCAAACACTTCATCCCTGTCCTCAGATAAATTAATGTGATGGACACGTGAGATACACACTCGGGACTACACTGATCACCAGCAGGCCCGCACTAATGTGGCACGTTATGTGCCATTAATGGGCGGTGGTGGTTGCCCTGACGTTTGATCGCTATCATATGAGAACATGGACCACTGCAAGCTGCCATGCACACATGGCCAAGCACACATATTATCTGTAATAAGGCAGAAAAACTATGCTTGATTTTTTTTCTGTGCTCACATTAGGAGCGATGCCGCAGGGTGGCATCCCGCATACCGCGTCCCCAGTAGTCTTAAACTGAACTTAGCGTCCGTAAAGTTGCGTCGAAAATGGGCCCAAAAAGTTTTCTATGCAGAAGCCGAGTTCCACAAATTCGGTAAGGGCGGGAGCGAGCACGTAATCCAAGCATGGGCGGCGTAACCGCTGTTAGGGCCGGTGGGGTCCAGATCCCAGCAACTTGAGCGGATTGGACCATTTTTGTGTTTTGGTTATATGTGATGGCACCAAAACAGAACTGGACGCTAGAAACGTTCAAGCATGGTTACATTCGCGCACCCAGAGGCTGATTTCTGCCAGATTTGGGTCACTTTTAGTTGCCATTTGGAAAGGACTGAAATACCAGCATTGTGTTTTATTTTGGTGTTTATATTGGGTTTTGTTAGCTGTGAGTTACACGGGAAAAGAGCGGCTAAATCGGCATCCATTGTCTTACACAAGGCATAGTCATATTCCACATTGTTCCATTTGTGCCCAGATTTCTTGCATTTTTGATAGGCATGCCTGAGGCTGCAAGCGAGTCATGTCCAGTTGAGTGCTCGGCCGCCAATGTGGAGGAAGGAGAGGGGAGCTCAGCGCTATGGGTTCGGGAGATCATCTACAGGCTGCGAGGCTCGAACCCAGTTGACTGAATATGAACCTGCGGCCCTATTTCTGTGCCCTACAGTCCTCCCTTGCCAACTCGTAATTTGCATCCGGGGCCAGTGCCCCCATACGTGACACCGTTAGCCAGATTTTTTGTGCATTCGGTGCATTGTGCGGCATAACACAGCCTTGCGGAATGACGCGGCCCATTTCAGTTTGTCGTTCGTGTATTCTGCGCCACCTGCGGACCACTAGGTGCTGTCCAGCGGCGACCTGCGACGTGCTGATTCACAGGACCAAGGGCGCAACCAGCCTGAGGTGAGCCTGCCGTCACCGGCGTGCTGCGGTCAACGCTCGGTCTGTCGAACGGAGGCACGGCGGGGAAGGGGCGATGGTCAGTAGTCGCTGGCGTTCGTCGGCTACACACTGACGCGATCGACTTTCACCAGCGTTCGTAGGTGGTTCACGTCGGTCCGCCCCACTTAATCCAGGGGTTCTGTGGTATATGTAGATCCATCAACTTAAAAGTGGTCGATCAATCGCGAAGCATTCTCGGGATTTTTGTGGCCAGCTTTTTGAGCTGGCCATGCAGAGTAAAAACAATGCCGCTAAAATGAGGGTTGTTACCCGATTCATGCGTCCGCCAATACCGATGTGGTGGGCATCGTGTGGGAATGTGGCGCTGCCCGATCCTGCCGTAAGTGTGGTGTTTACTGAACAGGGTCGTTGCGACATGACCGTATCACTACGTCTCCACCCCCCCATTCTGGTCGGTCTATCGAACGAAGGCCTTTTCCGCTTCAGGCCTGACACGACCCTTCAGAGCATCGTGTACAAAACCGTGCCTGGGCTCTACCGAGATGAGATGAGACGACGGCGGCAGTTCTACCTGGATAAACTCGACGCCGGTGGGCATCATGGCTGATATGCTGTCAGCACCAGATTTAAAGGCATACCACCATCGCTGCTGGCTGCAGCTAGATACTTCGCCTTTATCGTGATACGCATTTTTTTTACAATGATTTAAGGAAGTTTTAGCTTTCTAATTGGCCAAATTGGTTAAACCGGTGGTATTGCACGGGTCTCTATCTTTGCCCTCTTCATTGTCAGCCGTGTAGGCGTCTCTTAATGGAACTTCCTTCATTGTTTTCGTAAGAATCACAGCCACGTTGACCAATGACCTCGTTGCAGACACTGATCTTCCATTGGCCTCGAAGGGAGCCTGGGAGGAAGGTGCGGTGCGATTTTACAGTCATGATGATTCCATCGGGGTACGGATACAGTACGCACCCCAAAGGTGAGAAAAACAAACCTGCACCTTGCAATCATTACCCTAGACGGTCGTAATTATACTCTGTAGAACGCTTCGACATTAGAAGTAGTAATTGTCCATGCATGTGTCCTATCGTTGACAGACGCTCGTGATCGTCAGGAAAACGTATTTTTCAGTTATTTATTAACACGTATGTCGGGCACAGCCGGATTATCACGGACTCTGCTTCGCTCGTGCACCGGCAATCTGGTTGACCTTGGATGCTTGTCCGTGTCATTTCAGTCCGGAGGACATTGTGCCTGTAAGGTTCTTACGCTGTCCGGCCAGCCTGCCCCTCAACGTGCTTAGGAAGTTCCTGTACCAAAAATACCGCTTCTCCGAACGGCTGCAGGCAAGTGGAAAAATATGAACACCACATTGCTGCGCGTCTTTTCTTAACGTGGGTATAAATCTCCCGAAACAGTAAAGATAACCGCGATAGAAAGGGATGCTTGCATTCGGCAACGGGTTTCTCGATAGCATATGTGTTCGGAAGATGGTGGTGTATTTCTAGCTCTGAAATACTTCAGCCTTGTTCGCCGTCTGCAAACCCTTATCTACTGTCGCTGCACTGCAGCTGTAGGCCTTCAGTCAGGATTACGGCCATAAAACTGGACGTCCGGCGGAGGCGACGGTGATCTGTCCCGATTGCGGCGGGCGGTGGCGCGGCACCGAAATGACCGTTACTCGCCGTCCGCAGATAGAGCTGATCCACGGCAGGAAGGTGCTACCGCTTGATGTCACGCTGCTCGATGTCGCCTACATCGTGAACTGGACCGGGGTGAGCTGATGACTTCACTGTGCACGATTTTAGAATATTTTAATTTGATATTATGTCTTAAGCGCATGGCAATGTAGACTTCTGGTCTCAGCAGCACTGCTTGCATAAGCCGACCATAGCCACTGTGGTAACGTCCTATCCGTTTGGTTCTCAGGAAGCCCCCATGAAACTAGCATTCCGGTTGAAAATCACGGAGCTTGCCCCAAAACGTGCGGCAAGTGACCTGGAGTCGGCAGCAGATCCTTCTGCGAAAATCAGACGGCTGGATCCGTGCCGCACGTCGGCGACGGCACCGAGTTCGGAGGACACTGTTCCTAAGGCTACTGCAGGTCATACCACGAGATCGCGCAGTCATCCATCGCCCATCGTGGCGAATGACCGAAGTCGTGGCATTTCGAGTTCACGCAGCAGGGCGTCAAATCCGAAAGCCGGCGCCAAGCAGAGAGCATCCAGCATTGCGTGCAGCATAGTTCAGTCGAAGAGAAGTGACAGGCCAGATGTTTCGGTCGCTGTATCCAGCATGGGGACCAGTCGGGGTTCTGCCGGTGTGGCACCAGGAAAGCGGCCTGGAAGCAAGCCGATCGATTCTGCATCGTTACCCAGCAAAATGAGAAAGCTATCAGTTAATCAAACGACGACCAACAAGCCGAAGTCCCAGACCCACGGCCCCATTGAGGCTGATGCACCCAAAACTCTTGTTCCCGTTCACACACTGAACGCCGAACCCAAAGTCGCAACGGTGGTGCTGGCACAGAAACCCGACGGCGCGTCCAAAACCACAACAGTTCCGCCAACCGTTCACGTTGATGTGAAGCAGAAAGCCCGTTCAATTGGCAGCAGTTCCGAGCAAAATGGCGATAAGAAGCCGAAAACCCCCTCAACTGTACCACACATGAAACCAGCTGACGATGAGGCCAAGACTGCTGTTGTCGCTCGTAACAGAGAACCTTTTAAAGGACAGAGCTGCATTCCGGCCACGGCCATCCCCAACATGAAACTGCCGGTGCAGAGAGAGTCCAAGTCGGCACCCCGAGACGGCATCCTGGTAGACCAAACCTGTCGGAAGGAGAACACCCTTCAACCCAAGACTCAAACGGAGAAACAGCAAGAGCACAACCTGCTGAGAGAAAAAGTCGGGCAAAAAGAACAGGGTACCATGCGTGGGCAGGTTGAGACAAAGAAGCATTGCCAGGGGAAGCTCGACGGCAAAGATGGTGCTCTAGAGGAAGCCAGGGAATCGGGGCCCCCATGCGGCGTCACAGAATCACCAAGCAGGTCCGTGAATGCAGACGCCTCAACGAAGTTGAAGCTTCCGGTTACAAAGGTCGACTGTTCAGTCCAGACATTTCCTATCTACATGATCCGAGCCAAGCAAGACCCAGGGAAGCTCTCAAAGACAGTCACTCACGGAACAAACACGCTTCTGTCTTCATCCTATCGGGGCCAGGGTCCTCAGGCGTCGCAATCAAGCAACACAACAGCACTAAACACGTGCAATCCCGCAGGCTCTCGCCCCAAGACGAACGGTGGCAAACCATACAAAGCGATCACCTCTCAGGCGAAGTCTGTTACTAGTCTCTACCGTCCGCCTCCTGCTACCACAAGTCTATCATCAATCAGTTCCGGCTCCAAGGACCCAGAGACGATTTTCCTGATCTCGGGTGCGAAGAAGCCCCAGTGCAGCAACAAAATCATGTCAATCGTGGAATCCCTTACGCAGAGAAGCCTGACATCTCTAGCACAAAGGGGAGCCGATGGAAAGCCAAAAGAGCACAAGGGAAACGGCGGGGCTACCCCTTCCCCTCGCACGACTCCGCCGCCGACCTCCAAACCGCCCTCGTCCTCCGCCAGCAGCGGCGGCTCGTTCGTGGCGCCGGCGCCCGTATCGGCTCAGGCGTCGGGCGCGGCGGCCGGCCGCTCTGTCTCCTCGCCGCTGCACATCGAGACGGCCACGCTCGGTCTGCGCTACAGCAGCGCTGTGCCGCCGCTGGCCGGCTTGGCGCGCCCGGCGCCGGCCAGCGCACCGGCCGCCGCTCGGCCTGTGTTCCCGGTGCTGCCGCTGCCACAGCGGCCCAAGAGCCAGGGCGTGCGCAGCATCCCGAACCCGTCGCTGGTGCGGCAGCGATCGGCCGAGGAGCGTGCCCGCGACAGCAGCAAGAGCTCGCCGACGGCGGGCGCCACGGCGCCGGCCATGTCGCCGCCCTGCATCAGGGACATCCACAGCCTGACACGCCAGCTGCAGGAGGCTGGCACATCTGTTACCGTGACCGACAAGACCTAGAGGCAGTCGACTACTAAGGATCAAGCCCAAAGCCCAGATCGCCGGACCAGTACAGGGTGTGGCGCTAATAGACGTTGTAGTCAGACGTTAAACACGAACACTACGCCGCGATGACTGGCCGCGACTTTGCCAGGCTTGTCGGTTGTCACTTGCCACCGGCTGACGTGTTCGTGTTTCATATTGCAACACGTTTTACTACTAGATTTTATGTTTCGCGCACGTTTTGGTGAGGCTATCTGGTAATTGCACGTTTGTAGGGCGTTTTCCGTAACCGCTATTATCAAGTTGTGAACAGCACTGTTGAGTGGCGATTGTCTATGTATTTATTGAGCTGTGCGGTCAAGCCGTTGTGAGCTCCACGGGGAATAACTACCGCTTGGCCACGTGGCCACGTGGCCTGACCGTGAAGCACGGCACTTGCAGTGATTGTAATGAAGTACAAGATATTAGCTGTTTGGGGAGACTTCAGGCCCATTGTTTACTTTGGTTGTCAGAGTGCATGCTAATTTACCAAAGGTCTTGTTCTACTGTGCGAGAAAATGTCCAGCAGGTGAAGTTTACAGCACTTCTACATGTATAAGTCCTGGATGCGTAGGATCCGCCTTCAAGTTCAGTGCAGGGTCTACTCATTGAGTAGCTCAGTGCGCATGAGCGGTAAACGAAATATGAAAATTATCGCCAAATACATCCTTTTGGTTTGGGTTTGGTTTTCCTTCCGTGTGTTCACGATCTGGCTTAAAAATGAGCGCGAAATATCGAGTACCCTCAATATAATCGTTATTTAACGTTATAGCATCGCCTAGCCGGCACCTTACGGTATATCGAGGGTCGCTAACTCAACATGACTTTCAATTCTTCGTACCGCAAAAAAACAGGAATTGAAAGCCTCGCGTTCTCATATCATGTTAACGAAAGATCATCGTTTCCTGTAGCGATCGTTCATACGAACATTGCGATGCGATAGTGCGCCGTTGTGCAAAGAATAGCGCTATAAGCAATCCGGCATACGGCCCGCACGACGGCTTGCAATTATCGATCAGAGGTGTGATGTGCCACCGTAGGTGCAGCGTCAAATCACATCCGTCCTCGCGGGTTCTGGGGGCATGCTGAACCACTCACGCACCATCATCGGGTCTATAAATTTATTCGGGCCGACCGCGCGCCCCATCCAGCAACATTTTGGAGGCTGTGCGGCCGGCGCTGGCGACGAGACTTGAAGCTCAAGCCGCAGATAGCCCGGCACGTATTCAATGCTGCGGTGGTCGCCCAGTGCCGCGAAACAAAGCATGAGGGAAAAGCCCTGTCGTCTTCGGAGCATGACTATCGCCCCCACCCCTGGAAGGACCGCGGAGGAAGGGGGGGGGGGGGGGCGCAACAGGGCCATGCTTCTAAATAGATGTTCAACATGAAAACACTCAGTTGTCCGTCGTGCCACCTACTTAAAGGTGGCGGACGCATGCCAGCACATCGCTGGGTGACATCACGGAGGACTGTTCAGCTGAGCGGCCGCTGGCTACGATTATCGGAGCCTTGTTTTCGTGCTGTGGTGGTTACGGTGTTTTATATCAAGAGGGATCTGAGAACAAAGTGCTTGCGCCCTTGCCCGGGTGGTGAAAATTTCCGACTGCACTGATCCTTACAACGCTGCGCAGGAGCCAACGAAGACGTGGTGCAGCTGTTCCCACAGACGCTAAAACCCTGCCGCCTGACATTTTGACATCGGCTTACGTAGGTCCGCAGCCACTGTAATCTCGTATCAGCGTGTTCAGTGACGTCGAAACGGAGCTGTGCGGCAACTCCGATTTTTCCGAACAAAGCTGAAATCGTTAAGCGCATTTTATCTCCGCATTACGGAGCTTCGTCACCTGAGGACTATTTTCGTCGCAGTACGTGTAGCTCTAAACCCCTAGGGTGGAACTCTGGACAGCGGCGCTCGGCCCCGCCCAGAGAGAATCAGTGTCAGGAGCAGGGGTAGCCATACCCTCGCATTTGCCAAAGAGAGATATCTTTTGGCCCCTTAAAATTTCTGGGGGGGCCTTACGCCGACAGGGCACCCGTGATGACTTATGCGAGACATTACTCCGATTCAAAAAGAAGAAAAGCAGCAGTCAATAGCGTCCGTTGGAACTCTACGGTAAACATTGTCAGCATCAGGCCCTTTTGATCGACAAGGCGTCCTAGATATTCCGAAAGACATCTGAGGCATGGGGACCAATAAAAGACAAAAAGCCCCATCAGCCGAAGAGGAGGCCCGACTAGAAAGACTGGAGCCCTCCCCACCAAGCTAAGAGGAGGTTTTATTCAGTAATGTTTACAGAAAAAGTCCTTTTGAAAAAGCGCACGGAATCTGAGAAACCACTTTCGGATAAGAGCTGGGAAAGCTGGGTCTCAGATCTGTTAAGTAGACCCACAGATTTGCTCGCTTCCTCGGGGGGGAGTCTAGCGCCGCCGCCTCTGGTCGGCAGTGCCACGTTCGCACACCGCCCGCTAAAAAACGACGTCATGCACGGGCTGGTTCGGCGCAAACTCCGCTCCACGCCGGGCTGGTTGAGCGCGAACTCCACTCCACGCCGGAGTGGTTCAGCGCGAGCTCCACTCCACGCCGGAGTGGTTCAGCGCGAGCTCCGGTCCACGCCGTACGTTCGTCCCTGAAACCGAGCGTCGACGGAGCGCGGGTCGGGCGGGACTCATGAGGTCCAGGGGCCGCGGGTCGGGCCTCATGAGGTCCAGGTTGAACCGCACGCCCCGTCACTTTCGCCGGCCGCTGACGGGTTCGAGCGTGTGGTTCCGTCTCTGGCCGCGCGCTGCGGGTGGCCTCGCCTATGGCGTGCTGTTGCTGGTATCGCGATGCACGAGTGCACCGCATGTGCACCGAACAGGTCGGTGCTGTCCGCCACAGCTCGCCGTGCTTATCGGGTCGTGTTTGGCAGCAAAACCACGCTTGTCTGACGAGGTCTGGCTGTTGAGCAGCCGATTAAACATGGCGGCGCCCGCCAGTGACGTCATAGCCCTCGTGCTGGACGCGGCCGGAACAGTGCGGCGCACGACATGACCGGGGTGGCATCGCACGGGTGCACTGAGACCATGATCAAGGGCCAGCCTAGAGCCGCGCAGGGCGCAACAATTACGAGATTAGCTAATAACTGCATGTTTCATAAATGATGTAGGAATATGGGACGCTTTCTGAACGGGGATGCGTGGAAGCTGACCAAGAGAAGACTACACTCCAGCGATTTCTGCTGCGCCCGATCTCTGCTTTTAAGCTGACTCACGCAACTAAAAAAGTGGGCGGCCTTTTTCGTGTCGAAACAGCGTTGATCCAGCTGCATCATTTTGGCATCTGTCTATTTAGTGACCAGCAGGCACATCGTTGGGAGCCGACCTGGACGGTTGCCAAGATGGCGCACGCTAAGGCTCAACAAAGCTCTTTCAGATACAAGTGCCTGCGTTTTGCAGTGATCCTGGTGGCCAGCGTCAAAACCGTCGCCTAGCAAGGGTCGAGCGGCACGAGCAGACACAAAACGGCGCAATACGAGACACAAGATGGCGCGGGTGGGAGACACAATACGACGCAATGAGAGACACAAGACGGCGCAGTGGGAGACACAATACGGCGCAATGAGAGACACAAGACGGCGCAGTGGGAGACACATACGCGCAGTGAAGGCGCAGTGAGACACACAAGACGGCGCAGTGGGAGGCACAATACGGCGCAATGAGAGACACAAGACGGCGCAAGTGGGGAGACACAATACGGCGCAATGAGAGACACAAGACGGCCCAGTGGGAGACACAAGACGGCGCAACGAGAGACACAAGACGGGCGCAAGTAGGAAACACAAGACGGCGCAATGAGAGATACAAGACTGTGCAGTGAGAGACACAAGGAGGCGCAGTGAGAGACACAAGGCGGTGCAGCCAGTATGCATGAAGTGCGCTGAAGCGATGACAGCGATGATGCTTGCATCGCGTTGACGAGCGTACACAAATGAATGCATTTTCCTGGGCAATGTCAAAGTAAGCCAGAGAGGATCGTACTGTGCGTGTACTGTGAGTGTGTGCTCGACGGTTGAAAATCGCCCCAGTATTCGTGCTTTCGCTACAGTTATGTCAAAGAGACCCGTAAACTTGCACGCAGCCTACACATCATACTGTGCCGGCTCACTTTTAAGAGATGGTTAACGAGATCACCTCGCGTGTGCGCGGAAGAAGTCGAGAAAAGCTTCTATGTTGATTGCACCGCAAACGATGCAGCCGATTTTATACGCCACACCTATTTATTATTAATTACTTGCTTGATAATTTACGTAACACGCTTTGCGTGTGTGACAGTCGACTCGGAAGTGCATGCTAAGCAGAGCTCATTGCTTGGCTTCCGTACCCACGACCCATCTAGTTTCTTACCAGTTCGAGGGAAGCCCTCGGTCTTTGTGCCAGACACGATCGCGAGGAGTTCAGTTTCGTGCCAAACAACGCTGTGTCACGAACGTTCTATGCCAGACTGCCACTCCCTGCCCAGTTGCCACCTGGCTGCTTTGCGCGCGATGTAAACTGTACGGAAGAATCCGGCGCGGATTTTCCAGATGTTCCAAATTCTCCCGCTGAATTCACGTCACAGCTCCACTTGGACTGCTTCGGAGGCGACAAAATCCTAGCTCAGAAGTGTTTAGCGTTATTCACCAAACAATACTCTGACCTGAAATTCGGTACTGTCTTAAAAAGTCACCTAGAAAATGTACCCTGAAAAATTGCACTTCACGCATTTTGGGATCTTTGTAGGACCGGAGTGCTCTCGGAAGGGCGAAACATCTCGAAACGATTTCATTTCATTTCATTTCGCCTCGCAGCGGCCACCACCATTTTCTTTCAATTGGGAGCTGGGAAGCGATTTTGTGCGCATACATGCTGTAAAAAGTCTATCACGGGATCTAAATGGTGATGAGGAAGCCATCGTATGTGTTCCAAGGTATATGTCCAACGTTGGCAGGCATCGAGCTCGGTAAGGTTTATGTCTGAACGTACTAAACTTCGCTTACCACACGCAAGGCAGCTCCATGTTATTGCATCGATGTCCATCAACCTGCTGGTTTGAGTTGCATATAAGCAGGAAACTCCAACTTCGTCAGCGACGAGGCCACGCGATAAAACGAGGCAATATTACGCGATATTAAGCTAACTGCGTTTATTATCCTGGATGCTGAAGGTATGTAATATGCCATGTGAGGGTAGAACCTGTATGGTCATGAGTTCCAACCTAAATGCTGACCTTAAACATGGGTGTCCTTTGTCTTAGTACAAATGTCGGCTTGTTTACGGTTAGCTAGACCTGCTATGGTTGTCAAAATGTTAACTGGTTCATCGTGCATCATGCACACAAAAAATTGTCTAGCTAGGCCTAGTTCTTTGTAGCGTACAGAAAAGTACGCACTTTAAATTAAGTTACATACCTACATGGCATTAATGCGGAGCTCAAGGGGATGAGACGCTTCAAAAACACCCCGTTACGTTTTTTTAGAGGGAATAGGAAATACTTATTTCCGATTTTTCTGACTCCGACAAATTCAAACACCGAAATTTTTGTCAACCTTATTTGCTGTTTTCGTTCCTGAGAATACGGACCAAGATACTGTCATAAAAACATGATGAGGTGCCGCCGTGAAGTACCCATATTTTGTGCGGCTCATGTCAAGGCCAACCCTTTGTCAGAGTTTTAAAGCGTAGGTACAGTGCGGGAATGGTTACAGCGGTGAACGCAATCATTAACTAGAATAAAGTCCCCAAAACCTTTTTCAGAAATTTAGTGTTGTAAAACTTTGTAAGATTCTGGTCAGAACAGGTGTATGCTCGGTGGTGCTTCTATTATTGCGGTGTTCGAATGTGTGATGCTACAGCTAAAGAACAAGACAAAACGTGGAAGTAGAAAAGGGGCAATATGCAACTTGTTTAGAGTGGAGGATTTGAAACTTCTGTTAATACCAAATTTGGTGTTTCTTTGGGAATAATAACAGCACAATTTTGGTGGTAGTTACCATCTTATACGCATATTGGAAGTCAGACACAAAAGTTGACATGTTTGCATGTGGCATGGTTTTGGTGATTTACAACAACAAAAAATGGAATCTGAACCAAAAGCTGACTTTGATGGTACTAGTGGCCGCATGTGGTCAGGCAATCCAACCAGCTGAGTGTAACTTTCTGGCATCATTGGTGAGACTGCTGCCAGTCGGTACAAAGACCATATGCTAGTTGAAAATCTTGGATACACCGGAACACTGGATACACTGGTATACTTCACGAGGAGTAGGATGAATTGTACTCTTGTTTGTAAGTCAGAAACAAAAGATAGCATTTTTATCATGTATCTGGTCTCAAAACTTCCCTTTTCATCCTTCAACCTGATTTGTGTCATGTAAGCAAAAATGGGTCAACAACTTATAGTTGATGATGTAGATGTATGTCTATACATATATATATATATATATATATATATATATATATATATATATATATATATATATATATAGACATACATATACATTGATATCTGGTTTTGAAATTATCTAAACCCTTTATCCTGGAAAGCCATTCCTGTTGCAGAGATGAAGAGAGCATTGGCAAGTGTAAAGGCACCGACGTGAGGTCGCAAAACGGACCTGGTGGCATGGTGAGCTGATGATTTTATTTGAGTATCAAGTGCAGCAGCTGCACTTGAGTAGCTGCTACTCATGTGAGTAGAATGATAAGACTAGAAATTAAGTGGCATATGTGTGCAAAAAAGTGCAATGCAAGCAATGCGAAGCATGCATTTCCGAAACAGCACCAAATGACCACTGCATCCCGTGCGCCCTAAAGCCCCAGCAAACAAACATTTCTGTAATATTTCTTCAGTCCTTCTTCCAAAGTGAAGCTTGGTTTCGATATCAGTAAAACCTGGTGCACTATCGTGCAAGAAAAACAAAAAAGTAAGCTCGTAAAGGCGATGTTCCACATCTAAACATATTGTAGCAGTCATCAGGATGTAATGAAATAAGTTCACTTGATACAATATATATTACAAAAGTGTAAAAGACTGCTCTAGACAACACAGCTTTACTGCTTCGGAAATATGCTCCTCAATACGGCATTGTGTGATTAGGTTATCGTACCTTGCACGACAATGATTGAGTGTCAGTTGACTGCTGCTATATTTGGAAATCGTGCTCACGAATGTCACAATATTGGCGTTGATCGCCGCGGAGCTACTGCAATGACAGAATTTAAATGGCGTCATGGTGACGTCATGGATGCCTGGGTGACCTTGAAAAAGCCTCCCCGAAATAATCCGCACATTTTCGCGAACGTGTAGCTTAGAAACCAGGGGAGTTTAGGTGGTAACAAGGGCAGGGCTGTGCAATGGACCAAATGATCTTCAAGATAGCTATTTCGGGTTAATACCCCATGCAAATGTGGAACACTTCCTTTCGGATGGATAAAAGACACGACATGAGTTGTGCTTGTTAGAGTTAGAAACGTTACAAAGCTGTGCACCCTTACAGGCTGGTGGGGCTCAAGAAGACCCCTCAACACTGTCCAGAGGAAGCTCAAGATGCTGATGAAGACTCTGTGCAGTGGCCTGCTGATCTGGAATTTACATCTGTGAATTCTGGGGTGCCTCGCAGCAACTTCATCACTGAGCATACCTCGAACTGCACTGTACATCTATAAGCCGGCTAAGGAAATTGACAAAGCCAGCAAGAGCGATGTTTATGCTGGCTTGGTGCTCAAGGGTGCGGTTTATGCTGCGACGAAAAGAAGTGTGCTATGTAATGTTGGAATACAGATACATGAAAACAACATTGCCTACGCCAGGCGTGAATGTACCGGAGGGCATGGCACACATGAAGTAAGCAAACATGTTGCAGTTAACTTGTGTGTGTTGCACCGCTTCACTGAAAGTCGTGAGTAGATACTAGAAAAGTAATGCACTTAGCTGCCCAACAGCGGCATCGTAAATGAAAGGGACGAGTTTTGGCTCCTGATGACCCAACGGGCTTTGAAAGCCGTCCAAAGCGAGGGGCATGGTGCCAGGCCCCCGCCGCAGGGGAAGCAGTGCAGTAAAGGGACAGGGACTGCAGATCCAGTTAGCAGACTTCTCTTCAGAGAAGAAAGAAAAAACTAGCAATGTGTAGTAGGCTAGAAGGACAGGCAAACACGCCTGGATTAGAAGCGATCATTATCATCTTTGCGTGCTCTCCCTGAACAGTGGGTCGTAAACATGATTTCCTCGATTGCTATTCTTGATTTCATGTCCTGCAGAAGAAGCCTGTTCCATTAAAAAAAAAAAACAGGGCAGGGACCGGGTGGACTTTAAGGAATGCACGCTGGAGCGCAAGGTTCGATTCACTTCATCCTTGTGAGGAAGACAGAGCCATATCTGGCAGCATCCCCTGATGGCATTTGCAATGACCGAGTTATTGGGGTGAAATACCCTTTCTAAATTCGTAAAAGCAAATGTATTGCAAAGCCAGGATGCACCCCCCTATGTGTGGATGAAAATGGCTGGCCCACCTTGCAGGAAACCAACCCATACTATCAGCAGGCTCAACTACAGATGCGTTGTGCCCAAAAGCATCTACGTGACTTTGAGGTGCATACTGAGTATAATCCTTGTAGCATTACTGTGCCACGAAATGACACTTTCGTTGCTGAAGTGATCAGGCGCATGCACATATTTAATAAGGGGCATTATGCCCCACCACTGAGTCTACTTTTCAATGGATTCAATGGACTTTTCAATCCAATGGATTTTGAGTCAGCTTTTCAATGGATTCAATGGACTTTTCAATTCAATGGATTTTGAGTCAACTTTTCAATGGACCTTTTGATAAAGTCATCTATTAATCAGATTACTATGTAATATTGCCCTGCAGCCAGTTGACGTATGAACTAAGATAATACATGCAAGCAGGGGCGACGCCACCAATTTTCAGGGAAGGGGACGAGGGTCGTAAAATCATCGCGACACTTGAATAAAAAGAAATGATTCATTGTTTAATAGCTCGCGTTCTCGTAAATGGACATTGCAATGCAAATTACTCGTGTGTCCTAAGTTACATCACCGCAAGGCGTGGAGCGCGGGAGCCAGAGACAGGGGCAGGGGCTGAGACGCACAGGTTTCTGGAAAAATAGCATTGGTTCTTCAGGCGCTGACTGGAAAAAATAATCCAAATGGCTGTCATCCCTTCGCCCTCCAATATGCGCAGAGATGCGTTGCTCCATGCCGGCGGATCGCACAGTGTCGTAGCTTCTTCTTAACGCAACTTATACTATCTAGACCAGCTGGCTGTTTCATATAGCGTTGTTTCAGCGTGTTTATGTACAGTGGCGAAAGTTTTGCGGGGTGAACTTTAAGATATCTGTATCCCACAGCAACATGATGATTTGGACGCTCCATTCCAAAAGCTGTTTTGTTTGCGGATAGAAAAATAATAACAGGAAGAAAATCTGGCCATTTATTGTACTGTTGATGAAACATCCCACCGATGACCTGCTTGAGGACTACAGAGTACAAATGCTCCTTCCAGCCTGCATCACCACCGTTTGCAGTGCAGTGCTAAGCGAAGCCAAGACGTTCTTTCGACTTGTCAGGTTCAGACCGGCCAAAGCGATTGCGGCATGAATTGGATCAGTTTGACTCAGGCAAAGGCGAGCACTTAACAACACTGCTGCTGCGTCGATCCGCCTCTGCGTCAACATCAAGCAAAGCAAGCTTTCAGCCCCTGTCGCATGCTAAGCCTGTATTCAGCTGTGGCTGAACTGGCGGACAGTGTCATCACAAGACGATCGAGTTTGACGACTTCAGGGGTCGGCTTCCGCGCGTTGTGCCTCACATTGAGAAGAATAGACAGGGGAGAGATGCAAGCATAGCCACTAGGGGGTATACTTCCCTTGACAAATGGGAAGAACGTGTTCCTCCTTGTCCCTCTGGTGGCGCCGCCTCTTAGCGTCTCGGTAGGGTTGGTGCACATGGCATAACTCACGAACTGGAATGAGAATGTTTATGAGCTTGGAAAGAAGGAAAAATGAATGAAATTAGGTCTCTCCAGGTTACGTCAGTGGCCATGTTACAAAAACGCAGTTGAATTAAAACGTGATGGGACTTAAAAACAAAGAGCATTTTAAGTTGCATATTTTCATGTGAATTACGGGTTGAAAAGCCGTAGCCGACAAATCTCTCCCAGCCGTAGGTGGGAGAGATTTGTGACCTGGTGAGGATTTTTCCAGCGCGCCGTGAAATTTTAAAGACACATCGTTCGCGAAATCTTCAGCACCATTTCGTCAGGCGCGTAGCCAAAATATTCCTCACGGTGGCCAGACGTAAAATATCCTGCGAAAACCTACGAACTAGGACCTTTTTACTGCGAAGTCGCGCGGTACTTAGTGGGATCCTCCTGGCCTACGGCGCTACGTTCCCCTTTGCTCCATCTTGGCTACATCCCTACGTCAGTCGCTTGAGCTCCATCTGGGATACATCCCTACGTCAGTCCCTTGAGTATTTTTTAAACTGTCCGCAGTTACCAATGGTATTGCAGATCAGATGATTGTCAGGGGCTAGGTTAAGACGAATATGCTGCATCTATCATTATACATTACTTCACACTCACAACTTTTACGCAGTTAACTAACAGCAATGGTTTTATTTCAAATATATCATTTAACTATTGATCATCAGATTACCGCTAGACTTCTATCTACTATTAGAATAGGTTGCTGCTGATAATATATCATTAAGTATTTAGGTACTTAATGCTTCCCTCAAACCAGTCGATTTTCGTAGTAAGACAATACATACAGGTACCGGGTAGACACTTGCATTGATTTGAACCAAGCAGTGTATGGCAACGATAACTGATACTGCATACGACAGAAAGGACATATACTGGCAAACAGGAATGATGCCAAATGCGTTGACAGAGTGTGATGCAACCTGTACGCATTGAACTCTAAAAGAACTATTTTGTTAGCCCAATTCATTAACGACGCAGTTTTGGTCGTGCGGGCAACTATGCTATTGTTGCGTCGTGGTGGCTGCTGGCGGATTTGATAGCCGTGCATGCTTTCGAGTGTTGAAATATATGACACCGCGCTGAGAACCTGAGAGCCTTGGCGTCGTCTGTCGCCTCTGCTACACCTAGAAAGTCGAGACACGCAGCTACCTACGCTCGAGAGCCCAGTGCCTAGAATCCGGATCTGAAGACCGTTTTGGATTTTATAAACAAGAAACTTCAACTCGCATCCCCAAGACGCATCTCACTCAAAATACATGACCTGATATACAATGGCAACGCGAGATATAAGACGAACCCTACATGGACTTGGACAGCTTATATTGCACCTGTATGGTCGTACCAAGCAAAATTTGTTCCTCTTGGGTGCGAACCCCAAGGCTACGCACTTCCGCTTCTGCATCCTTTCCCTCTGACATAGGATGACGAAGATGCCGCTAGTATCGCGTGCGTGTGATACTACAACATTGCTGGATCTGGGTGCGAGAACCCAACAAACCCCAAAGCGTCCCTGGCGCACCAGCTGTCTGATTACTGGTCTCATTACAGAGGCAAGTAATATCGTCTCGTTACGGAGAAAGTAATATTGTTTTATACAGCGTGAAACAACGTGACCGGGACTGGCCTTCAAAAGGCAAAGGCTTGAGCAATATTACACATTTGACGGCGCAAGTGCAATGCAAGTCATTATGGCAACTCAAGTAAGTCCCTAAGCTGTTGATCTCGGATCTCATCTGACTTGTCGTTCAGTCGACGCTCCTCTTCATCCTGCGTTCGTCTGTTACATGAACCCGAGCCTCCTGGGTGGCGCCCCAAAACAACCTACAGTCTCCAGCTGCAGCTTCAACACTCGAGCTGTGCTGAGTAGTTGGCGGCGTTACGATTCCGGTTTATTAGGATGTCTCGGGCTGCTTCAAGCCAGAACAAGGCTTTGGATTTCACGGTCCGGCTGGCTCAGATAAGTGACCGGGGCGTTATGCAGTGGGCCGCAATGTGGACGGTAATTCCAGCCATCTGTGCGCTCTGTGTAATGGTCCGGCGAGACGAGGCGTAAACCCACGGAGACGGGCCCAGCGCGGCTGGATCACAGCTCACTGTCACCAACCACACTCGGTGAAAGTGAAAGAGGTACAGAAGAGAATGATGATGATGACGAACGAACACTGCTGGCGCGCCCCGAAGCAAACAGTGTTGTTATTATCGGATATATTTCATAGGATATGCGCCCAAATTGCATATTATAAATATCATCTCTCTGTCCGCCTCTCTCTCTCTCTCTCTCTTCTTCTCTCTCTCTCTCTCTCTCTCTCTCTCCTCTTCTCTCTCTCTCTCTCTCTCTCTCTCTCCTCTCTCTCTTCTCTCTCTCTCTCTCTCTCTCTCTATCTCTCTCTCTCTCTCTCTCTCTCTCTCTCTCTTCTCTCTCTCTCTCTCTCTCTCTCTCTCTCTCTCTCTCTCTCTCTCTCTCTCTCTCTCTCTCTCCCTCTCTGTCTCCTTTTCTCACTCCCTGTCTTCTCACTCAGGAAAGAGCCAGAAAGAGAAGTGGCTGGCTGGGAGGGGTTGCAGCAGTGAACGCCATCGTGTGTTCTGGACATGGTTTTCTCGCCGACCATTTCCCTTCCAGAAACACCTTAAAACTCCGTCCTCAGCAGTTCCCGCAGGCACGCCGGACTCGTTGCAGGCATATGAATACATATGGGCATACAGATGAGTTAGCTATCTGCCTGCGGCGGGCCGGCTTCCAGACGGCGTCGCCTGGGGCTGGGAGCTTGCAGCAGCGGTGAGCTCCCGCAGCTCGTCAAGGGTGAGGTGAGTGCGGCGCGGCGCAGTGCACACTGCACACTGCACACGCCCGAGCTCGAGGTGGCAATGTTCCGGGCTGGACTGCGCCGCCATGACAGCCGTGCCAACCGTCGGGAACAGCACCGTCACTCGGATTTAATAGCCTCGCACGCTCGCTCACGTGTTTATCAGCTAGCCATCTGGCCCGGCAACTGACGGACGGCCCCACGTCAGCCGCGCCGTCCCCGATGATCCGTACGGCCCACTCTCAGCCCCGACATCAAAGACCGCAGTGGACGCAACCGGCCGGCTTTTTGCAAGTGTCTGGGGAGTCAGCGGCGCCAGGCGCCGCGCGCTCTTCCCAGCTCTTCCGGCGGTCGGCTGCCCAGCCGTCGACCGGGGGAGCTATCGATCTTGGCCGAGCGGCCTCCCCGTCCCGCTCCCCAGTAGTAGACTCGTCAAGTAAATAATCGTTGCCGCCGTCGGGAAACAATAGTTTCGCCGCTCACCTGAGATCGGAGCTACATGATGAATTATTGGAGTGGAACCATGGCCAGCGAGAGTACGCATGTCTGAATAAGAGCAGAGTCGTTAAAATCTAGCGGCACGATGTTGTTGGTATCTAATCAAGGGCAACAGAATCTTCCGAGTTGTGTTGGTGGAGAGCCCATTGTGTATATCACTGAAGCGCAAATTCAACCCCAAGATATCTCTGTATTCTAAGTGTTAGGCACCGAAACACTGCAAATACACAAATTCTATATAGCCTACTACGGTGTAATCGACTGACAATTGCATCCCAGATATGCCCTTTTACGCGATATGACGGTACAAAACTGGTGGCCAATCCTAGGCAGTTGCGCCGCTCTCTCAAAATCACCTGATCACTCCTGCATGATAAATGACCCTTAGACACTAGGGTTGCGCTTACTTTGCCATAGTTTGTTTTCACCTGCAACCACATGACTCATGCAGAGTCGCCATTGTTCCCCGCGTTCAGCTTAGTCCAGCCGTTTGCAAAGGATGTGCGCGCCCAGCAACCGAAATGTGTCTCGTATTCCAATGGTTAGTATCATGTCCTTGAATTTGTGGTTGATGCACGATTGAAAAGTCTTTCCACAGGACAAATTATACAAACTATATATATATATATATCTATATATATATATATTATATATATATATATATAATATATATCCGTCCCGGTTAGTTCAGTTGGTTAGAGGCGTCTGCCTTCCGATCCACCCACTCGTGGCGGGATGGGTTCGAGTCGCTTTGGGCTCTCGCTATTTGCCCTCGACAGGTATGACTTAGGCCGGGTGGCAGCGGTTCGCGCTAAAAGTCAGTTGACGTCAGAGGGCAGGGTGGACCGTTGCCGAGCTTTGTGGCACGTTAGACTTTCGCCACCAAGTTCTGTCGTGCCCGGAATAGGGCGAGCGGATGGCAGGGGTCAGGGCTCACACAAAAAACTGCTTAGCGTTAGCTCTGATCTCAGAAATCCATCCGTTCAAAGGGTTCGGATCAAATCTTTAAAAAAATACTGATAATGGGATGGTGCTGTCAAGTTTAAGGTGTCACAAAAACAGCATCATTCCAGCTTCAGTGTAGTCAGAGCCCCGTTACAGTTGGTCCAAATGATGCATCTGTGCGTACTTTATCGAATGATATTGTACCCAACTCACCCCGAAAACTTGTCACGGATATCTTCACATTTTCCAACGCTGTGAACGCGATCCTACACGTGAGAGCGTGTTTGAAATGATATTGTAACCGTCCCTATATGCATGTGGGTATGCACGAACGTATTACTTCCATAAGGCTATCCACAATGCAGCGTGGCTGTGACAGCCTCGTGTCAAAAGTACAGGGGATAGAATATGCAGATGCAAAACATATAACGCGCAGACACCCATTTATCGGCTGCTAATAGCATGAACGCTCAACAGGTGCACTCCCACCGCGCGTTCAAAGCACTGCTGTGTTAGTTGTGTGATGTTTTGCTGGCAGTGCATCATACAGTGCTCGCGCACTGTTACCCATGACGTCTTCTACCGGCCTCGATTCTCAGTCTAGGGAAGTGTAGGAGTGTATCCTGCCGAATGGGTTGCACATGTGCGTCACGGCCTAACACAAACAGGTCCCTCAGCACAGCAGGCTCGCTGTGCAGCATCATCTTATGCGTCACGGTAACCACTTGAAACTCTGCCATGTGTTGAGACGACATCCATCGACGTGTCCCACGCAGGTCAGGCACGTGGTCAAATCTTTGTCGGCCAAAAATCGCACTGGCAGCTAAGTTTAGGATGTTTTCGATTCTATCAGTTTTTTTTCTGTGCGTCATTGCCATACACCGTGAGACAACGAGCACCAACGCTGTTACTAGACATTTGATGACGCCATCTGCAAGGCAGTGCAGCACATGGGACGGACCTCTCAGCACGTCCATGCACCGGCGGCTGAGCCCGGTCCCTGTCGATTGCTACCGCAACCACGGTCTGGACCCAGCTGGGTCGTCACCATTATTGGGTAAGAGTCGTGCTGCACACATGGCCGTGAATCCTATGTAGAGTTATGGGCCAACAGTGTTGTCTTTGTCCGTTCCAAACCGTAGAACTAAGGACAAATTTGGACAAAAGGGATAGTCTTTTGACGCTTTACCAGTCGCCTCTGCCAGTGCGGTATCCTGTTCCAGTTATTTTTGTGTGAGTTGGTCCCCAATATATTGCCAGCGTGATCTTGATGCACTTCTATCAGAATGGTCTAGGATACTGCGTGTGTGGCGCGCTGGCTTCCGTTCTGCCACGAATCCACATCCCCATCCAAATACCAGTACCTCCGGACGCTGCTGCTGATACTTCGGGTGAAGCAATACAACAAATAACGCACAGGCAGACTTGCACTAGTAGTAGTCAATCCTCTGGTATGAAACCATAGGTAAAAACCACCACACCCGTTCTCTAGATGCATTGCCTCCCGAGGCCACTAATTGCAGCGCAGTATTGCGTTAGTCAAGCCACCAGAGCAAATCAGGCCTACGGATCCCAATGGAAACGCCATATCCGAGCCCCCCACTAGGCTGAAAATGACTGACTTCGTCCAAGGCGAATTCCGTCCGTTGCATGTGCCTACACTCCTGCTGACACGGGCGAAAAAGCAGGAAAGTGCCCCCTCCCCTAATTGCTCAACAATTGATAAAGCTGTGGAACATCAGTTCTTGAAATGCACCTTGAAAACCAATATGTTTAATTCGATCGAATGTTCTTGAGAATAGTGGTTTAGGGTCAAGTCCTTGCCATGCACAGCTGATTGAGAAGGCCGGGTTTATTTTGACCGAACGGTTTACGTGCCGTGCACCGGACTCAACACGGTCGCCCCTGCCACCCTGACACATTCACGTCCAGTGGCAAGCTCTCCTTCTCTGATCAGCCAAATAGCCAAGCCTGGTTTCTGGAGCACAAAGGTCGTTCCTGATGGTGGGGTACCGAGGCATCAGTCATCTTTTGAAGCGTGTTTCACGTACTAAGGTGCATTAAAGCCTATAGCTCGGTAGGTATTCTGGGAATATCCCGCTTGCCTTCCGCTCGTCACATCCGTGGCTAGGTAAGTTCGAATACCCTTAGGTACTCGCTATTTGCCCCTGACAGGTATGTCCTGCAGCCGGTGGCAGCGGCTGCTCTTAAGGTCAGGTGACGTCAAAGGGCAGGACGGGCGTTGCCAAGCATTAAGGCACGTTAAAACTTTCGCTACCCAAACTCTGTCGTGGACTTGGAATTCCACGATCGTACAGTAGGAGTCAGGGCTCACGCAACAAACACTGCCTTGCGTAAGCCCTGATATCTAAAATGAAATCATTGAAACGTCTGAATCGTTAAAAAGTCATCCAACTTACGTGTATTTTCTATTTCGTTTTAAAATCAAAATTAAAGGTGATATGGTTGCATGTTCACACACAAACAATTACTTGCGCCCTGCACCACCTTGCCCCTTGCAGCTGCACGTGCTCCTGTGGTTGCTTTCTACGACGTTTCAGCCGTGTCTGATTGGATTAATAGGCCTTCGTGTGTACGGGCGCCGTGCATGGTATTCTGTCTCGGTTAAAGGGATTATCCCGCCTTTTTGCACTTTTCACACATAGTTAGATTATGTCCGACGGATTTGGTCGTAATGCCAGTTTTCTCGAAATCCTTCTGATTAGATCAGCATTTTGATTTGAAATAGCCGCTACAGCAGGAGAGACACCATTAGACTACCTGTTCACCATTACGATCATCACCATCATCATCATCATAATCATCATCATCATCATCATCGTTGTCGTCATCATCATCATCACCTTCATCATTATTATTATTATTATTATTACCATCATCATCATCGTTTATCTGACGTCCCGCCGGGCAATATCAAATGAAAGGATATGCAACTGCGTACGTACGCATTGCACGCATTCAATTTAAATGGTTTTCTCACCAGCCCACACATAAAAGGTGCAATAGCCCCATGGCCTCCGGGCCGGTTCTCGTCAAGGGATATCTGAGAGACTCAGTCACACCACGATGGCGCCGCATTGGAGACAAGAGGTGGCAGGAAGCATCCTCCCGCTGGCCAAGTTTACCACTCACTCAGTCCTGTCTTCAGAGGAAAAACGTTAGATCGGGCAAAGCTTCCAGCAAGCTCACCCGGGCAGTAGACAAGCGAGGCTAGGGACCTCGAAATGGAGAAAAGGGCAAACTATGAAGCATTACTTTTTCGCTTGGTTTTAGCGAAACTTTAAACTATGCGTCATGTAATGCTGGCAAAACACCAATTGACGAAAATACTCGTGGAACAAATGGTATACAAGCTTAAAACACTTTTATAAGGAAGCAGAGACACAATGTAAAACAATTAGCACGCGAATTCAACGGAAGGTCATGTTATGGCGTTTATTTCTCCCCTACGACTTTAAGGACAGTAGCTATTTTCGAATGGCACTTGAACTCTGGAAAACATTGCTTACTGGATTTGCCCCTTCTTGGATTCTTTTGTTTGCTTACATTGCTTTACTTGTTTGTGGCAAGGCTGTACTTATGTAGCAGCTTTTACACCAGACACTTTTACACCAGAGACGCTTACACCACAGACATTTACACCAGTCATTCCGTGGTCCAGTGGCGCACATATTTAAACTCCCACGAATGAACTCGTCGCTGAATGACTTATGCCCCCCGGCACATCGATCACAGACGTGCATTTTAACGAATGCCTGCCCATACCCAGCCTATGTTACCACGGCCGCGACGCTGCTCGTTCGGCTTTTGGTCGCGGTTGGATCGGCGACTATGACGGCTGCCGATCCAACCGCGCCGATGCCAACCGGCGAGTGCGTTTACACGCGGACGATTCTTTTTTAATTTAATTTGAAATAGACGCTACAAAAAATATTCAAATATTTATTTCTCGTATTTCGCTATTTCAAAAAAATGATTCCAATTTGAAGCGCTGGCATTACCAGTGAGCCACCTTTGCAGCACGAGAATTCGGCGCAATATTTCGTGACAATGACCGCTTCTCAGGCGCCGCGATATCATCGCTGTCCTTAACAAAACGAGATGACGCATATCGTATCATCGGCGATGAGTCGTATCATCGGCGATGGCTGTCAGGGAGTCACACTATCCCCGCCGGGAGCCACCAATTCAGGGTGTGCTGGGCTGTTCGTGCTTTAGCAGCAATTCGTAATGAGTTTAACACCAATTTGCAAGCAGCATGTAACCTGCGGTGATCCGAAGTAAACACCGCGTACCAATTCTATCGAACAGTAAACCATTGCGAACTCTGAGCATGTCGCGTGCGGAAGTAGAAAATGGTCGCAGACTCCTAACAAATTGGTTATTCTCAACCGAAATCGTTGTCAGTTTGCACTCGCACAACATAACCAAGTTGGACACCTAACGCCGCGGAGAACTGTCGGGGCATTTCACTTCATGGGCTATCGGCACGCGCGCACTTCTGAATTAATGCTCAGTACAAAGAAGGCAAGGTGTTAAGTCATGCCTTATTGCAAACATATTTAGAAGACACTGCAGATTACAAGTGTCTCATACAGTGTGTAGGCACATCGATCATTACGCACACCGTACACGCACCATACACTGCGTGGGTAGTCACCCATAGGTGACATATGAGATAGATCGTTGCCATTTCTGCACTTTGGCACCAGCTGTATCCAGGTGGAAGTTGACATCTTTGACGGGCAGCGCCAACAAAAGATCCCTGATATTGATTTCACTTTGTGAGAAACGCGACATAAAGGAGCGAGTATGATCCACACGACATTGATTTTGTCATTGATCATTGACACGTATACCATGCCGGTGCTGAAACAATGCAACAATGTTCGAGGTGGTTGCATGAGAAGGTCTGAGGGTATGTTGCACACGCATCTGGAGCCTGACTTTGGTTGGCCTAATTTGACCCGAAAATCATGGCCTAGGTGTCTCAAACTTTAACACAACTTGGTTCAGACATATGCCTATATACTCGACGAATTTAGTGTCCAATTTTCTGAATTGGAAACATCAGCGGGTCAAATTGACCCCCACTCGAGCGTGTCACATTCAATTGTCCACCTGGGCGTGTGTTGGAAATTTTATGTAAACACTTGCTAAAGTATAACAAATCTACAAAATGCGATGCTTTTTGCGACTTTCTGGAAATTCATCCGCTGCTCTGACACGCCTGGAGCACGCTAAACTCAGTTTCCAGTGAACATTTTTGAGTTGTACTCCACCTGGTTGGGAAATCACGCGTATGTCTCCGCTTTGGACTGGGCTGGATCAGATTGGACCAGGGTGGAACGGGCTGCAGAGGACTGTGGGAGGGACCCCGGAAGATCAGAGTGCATTACAAATTAATAAGATGGATTAAAGGCAATACGACGGGTGGCGACTGGGCAGAGGTCAAGATAGGCATGATAAGTCAAGGGTGCAGCCAGGTTTTTCCAAAAAGGTGAGGAAGTCCCCTGCGGGCACGCTTCACGCCATGTCTCATTTTTATCATGGGCTATATATGGTGATACAGAAAAATATGAAGGCCTCCTTGAACGTGCCCCGGCGACAGGTGTTGGCAGCGCAGAGCCCGGGGAGACCGGGCTGGACCGAACCGAAATGGACTTACCACACCGAGTTTGACCAACTGAGTGGGACTGGCATTCACCAGGTTACTAACCGATAGAGATCTGGAAATAACCGCAACTGACCGCAGACGGCCTGAGAAGCCTGAACCAGGCCAGACTGAATTGTGTCTACCCACATTAAAGCGGCATAAAAATGGATGACATTTGAAAAAATAAATTTGAATGATACATGTTTTTCAAGCAATCATTACCATGTTTGTTTGATACCCCAGCGACACCGTGAAATTCATACAAAACGGATATAAAACGCAGAATAGCTGATCAGTGACATCATCATCAGCTGGTGAGAGCATGGAAAAGCGACGGTTCTATTAAGTATAGTCAGCATACAAATGCCTGATGACTAGCGCTGTACAAACAGGTCAAGTAAATTGCCATAAACTTTTGGCTTGTATGCGCTCAAGCACACCATAGCAGTTTGGCTTTTAAGACAGCACGTATTTCATCATTATATATCATGTTGTTTGATGTAATTTGCTATTTTCTTCCTAAACCGGCCATAAGTCTGAATCTAAAATGCAACCGGTCTTGAATGAATACATATTAAACACGATTGGGAAAGACATCAGGTTCTCAGGTTCGCCAAGTGAGTATGAACTAAATATGGTCATGGTTCTCATCGGTACCTTATGCTGCAATACGAAACTGTTCATCAACTAAAATTTTTTAAGACATTAAACACCATGTATAATCCTAGAACATAAATTTTTAGGGACATCTTATCATCTTGCTTTCAAAACACAATCATTATTATAAAGACAGTGTAGACCCCATTTAAACCTCATTTGAGGTAAGCTATATAGCACAAATATATTGCATGCATAGTCAAAATACTGGGCTTTGTGCGGGAAACAGACCTGTGTGTAATTCCAAATGCCTTGGGCAGTCATGCCATGGCTAATTATGCGTAAATCACAAAGTTGCTGTGAATCATACCTGAATTGATTTTTTCTTCATAAAGAGCAGATGTGATGAATCATAATTCAAATCACTGACCGTTTGAAAAAGTCTATCTGAATCATGTAAATATGTTTCATCGAACTAAGCCAGCAATGTGAACATGTCTAGGAGATCAAAAATTGGTGACAGCTGTTTGAATATGCTGTCCCACAATAGCATGTGCTCTTCCAGAATTGGCATTGTGGTGGTCTCTGGCGCAATTCAACGCTTGGGTACTAAAACAAAGTGGGAATATCTATAAAATAGCCAATGTGTGGTAGGTACCTTCCTCTAAACTGCAGCATTACCTTCAAAAGCTCTCTGGGTAATTCTTGGCTGTCAGTGTTCATTACAGCTGTCCTATGTAAACGGCAATTGCAGGAGGTGCAGCCGGGATTATCAAGGGGGCACAGCTGGGGGAAACCACAACAATCCATTGATAGCTTGGGTAGCACCTCTATAATTTTTTGTCTGAATCCATCTATGGTGCGAGAATGTGGGCCTAGGGAAAGGGACTGCTCCCCTCCCCCTCAGCTGCGTTACTGGGCAATGTCCGCAGCACATTTTAAAGAATACTGAATGATCATCATGGGAGAAGTACATAATTGCCGGGCATCTTGGAATAAAGCATTGACAATGTCATGGTTGGGTGGGCACCTGCCTGCTGACAATTTGAGTTGGCTCAATCTTAAAAAAATCTGCACACCAGTACACACAGGAAAGCTGGCGATGGTGTGGCGATTGCGCCCAGACAAGAAAACATTCCAGACTGCTTTCCTAAAGCACATGTGAGTGCATTCTCAGTATTCATCATCCCACAAATTTTACATAGCACGGTCAAGAGTGAACAGGTAAATCTTCTTACCCAGTGATGTCTTGAGCTTCCTGAGCTGCTCGCTAAAGAACGGATGGCAAAGAGAGAAATATAAAGGCGACAGAAAGGTCTGAGGCATGTGCCAGACAACTCCTGGTCAGGGTGCCAAACCCGTTATACAGGCGTCATTACTGATGTCGGCTGGTCAGCTCCCTGCTTTTCGAGAGTTCCCGGATGTTAAGGGGGTCAGGGGGAAAACTTATGGGAGTCTGCAATTGATATCTTAGAGGTTCGCGGCTGCCTCCACAGGTCCACGACTGCCTCCATTACGTGACACCCCATATGGTGGTCGTTGCAACATTCAGAAAGTGACTCCCATCTTGGATGCGGCGCAGAAAACCGACTCCTGCATGATTTCGCGGTAACACAGCAACCCCATTTTTCGGAACGTGACACCCCCAGTGATTTTCGAGCCTTCGAATACGGTGGTCGAGTGTGACTTCTGGGTGTGAAAAATGTTTCCGTGCACAACTATGGAGGCGCCTAAGCTATCAAATGATATTGCTCCGTCATCAGGGGAACCAGGGTAGTTAATGGCTTTTAACAAGAATGTGAAAGAATATTACCGAGACGGAGAGTGTGAACCGGTGCGCATCGTTCGCGATTGTTTTGCTCTGGGCGCATCATCCTTTTCCACTTATGTGTGGTGATGAGCGCATTGAGAGTCAAACCATGCCTGAATCAACCTGGTTATGGTTTAACTACACAGGTGCTACGCAAACATACAGTTGCACAGCACCAAGTGGTCCAGAATTCCGTTGCTTTACAGTCACCGGACGTCTTGACCGAGAGCGGGCCTTGGCAAAGCTCGTCAGAACTGCCCTTGAGCATTTGACACACTCGCTAGCGCCGAGCCGCGTAGACCGCGTAGACCAATTGAGTACCTTACTGAAACAGTCCTTCGCAACCGCAGCTGTCGTTGCGTCAAATTTGAACCCTGATGTAATGCTATATAGTCTTCCCACCCCTATCGCGCTAAGCGCCCGGCTAGCTCAGTCGGTAGAGCATGGGACTCTTAATCCCAGGGTCGTGGGTTCGAGCCCCACGTTGGGCGAAGTTTTCTTCCGTTTCGCTTTTTCTTCGGACAAGAGACAAGACAAGGACGTTTCAACAAGAGACAAGTTAAAGGTTTCACCGATTAATAGACTACTTACAGTTCTCAACATCGCTATACTGTTAGCAATGCTTGCATAAGTTGGCGTTTGCATCAGTCATCCAAATTCACACAGTCCCGCTTCAAATTCCTACGGACACGACCAACGCCCCACGGGACTCATAAACTTGTTGAACCCACTTCTACCCGGCTGTCGAATCCTTCATGACAAAAATTCTGCGGATATGAGTTACAAAACTTAAAACTTCATTAAAACTTTATACGGAGAAAGCGTCCATGTTTGCGTGTGTGTGTGTGTAGTGACAAAACCCCACAAAAAGTTTCAGAACGACATATCTACTGCGTAACCGAAACTTCTATGCAACACTTTTCCGTCAAGACAAATCTTCACTAAATACAACTTTTACGCGACTTTGTTTTCACCAGCGAAGTTTCCATAACCAAAGCCCCTTTAGTAACATTCCGCACAAGGTAAAAATTCCTCCGCGACATCTGCTTCACGAGGATCGTCGCAGCTAAAACTTCCACCCTGGAAACTGTTTTTAATCAAGCCATGGAAAGCCATGGAAACAGTACTTCTACCCTGGAAACTGTTTTTAATCAAGCTCCCGCGGCGTGAAAACGCTGTTCTTTGCGGGCTGGTTTAAACATAAATATTTCCATAAGCCAATTTGTTTCAATCTAGCACATTCAATAAAACATTTTCAGCTGGGCAATGGTGTTGGATTGCACCAGAGCTACAAAATTATGGCTGAAATGCACTTTCAGCTGCCTCCGACAGAGAGATGGGATAACCGATTCAGTAGTGATTTATCCCGAAGAACCTGAGGCGAAAGTGCTTAGAAACGGTCTGAATAAAAGAGCACAGCATGCAGTAACACGATGACATAGGATGGAAGTAAGATACGGACGGACGGGCCAGACGGACTCGCAGCACCCTGGGACGCGCATTGAGAAGCTGGAATGCACAGCCTGTAGCCTTAGAGGGAGCGTTGTCAGAGTGGATGCAGGATTGGCCTGCCCGTATGGGGGTAGTGAGTGGTGAGCTCCGGGGTGCTTAAACACAGGGTGCGCCATTTTAGCTTAAGATAGCAGATTTTCCTGTGAAATGGGCCGATTTCTGGCACGTTTTGCAATGTTTGTCAGTCAAAGAATCGTGGCCAATATCTCAGATCCGAAACAGTGACGCGGACATATTAGTGCGGGCGGGGCATTATACTCTGGTCACCATTCTTGTCTAGCCTATCCAACATTATAGATCTGTGAGTTAGCCAACACCTAGGAAGATCATAGCACAGCAACAGCGAAATTATTGGCACTTGCCCTCCTCGCATTGTCTTATTTTCACAATTCACTTCATATAAGTACTCCAGTGCAAAAATATATGGGCAATCGCTGTTCACTAATGAATTTTATGTACACATTACACGTGATTTGATTTACTTACATGTAAATATTCCTTTTACAAAAACGCATTACATGTAAATATTCAGCCGCGTTGGCCACAGCAAACATGGCGCGCGGGTGCTGGAACTAGAAAATGGGGTTTAGTAGGACCTCTTTTTGGAATCAGATCCTAGTATTGATTTTTCCCTAGAAGGTGTGACATGCAAAATTACAATATATATTCACATAACATTAAAACAAAGATGTAGAAGAGGATCGTCATCCAGTTCATTTGCGAACTCTTTATTTTTGATCATGCGACTAGCACCTACCAACGTTTTCGTAGTATCAACCAAAAACCATGCTGCGGGCTATTAAAGTTAAGTCCCATGGTGACGTCACGTCTGCGTAGTCTTTTACTCTAGTAGTCTTGCTTTTAATAACCCACACAAAGATGTCCCTGGGAATGACGCAGCGCGGTCTCCAGAGAACAAGCAGCGAAAGTGAGCATTGTGATCACGCCGATCTGGATCGAAAACATGGGCTGCACATTACAATTAGACTGCATCACCACTTAATGTAAATACACACAAAGCGTCTGTACGTGCTATTGAAAATAACACGTATTTATAATGAACTAAGATCATTGTATTCCATTGAATGACATAGATAACAGCAACTTGAATGGATGCGGTCAGCAAACTGCGAAGACAGTTATCCGTCCACTGTCAGGAATAGCTGAAGCCAGCGGTGGAACTTTACGGAACTTCTTCTGACGTGGAGCCCTGCAGCAAGAGGTCATCATTCGAAAAGGATACGAAAGGCCGCCGTGTTGCCGTGCGCGGCAAGGAGCTCACGAGGCGTTTGAGTGATGCCCTTCCACCATTCGCTACGAGGCTTTAGCACAAAAGTCTTGCCAACGGCACCTATACAACGCGAAAGTTTCGCCAACGGTACCTATGCACGGGAACGTTTTGAGAGATGTCATGCTTTGCCAGTGAAAGCATTGCTGTGTGTAGGTTTTTTCCGCAACAATTTTTTCGTCCAACGGTTGCGTCGAGAAGTTTTGTTTGGAGGAAGTTTTGTCGCGAAGGAGCTTTGTCCAAGCTAGAAGTAATGTGGAGTGTAAGTTCGTCTGTAGCAGTTCAGCCAGGTAGGGGCATTGATGCGAAGAAGTTCTTCCCGTTGGGATTTCACCGCGAAGAAGTCCTCTTCGTAACGTGTGCCGCGCGAAAGTTTTGAATGGAAACGTTTTGTCCGTAGAAGCAATGTTGCGTGTAAGCTCTGTTCGTGGCAGTTTTGTCATACAAGGATGTAAGCTCCATTGGTGTCATTTTTCTCATACAGGCGTGTATGCTCTGTTTGTGTCAGCTTTGTCATATAGGTGTCATGTTCGTCTGGTCCGACCAGGCAGACGCCACCGAATGTGTTAGTACTGCACGCAAGCTCGGAATGTCGAACACAGACGCGATGAAAACCCAAACGCATCCGGAGCAGTATGGCCATCCGAATGATCCGAACGACAAAACACGAATTTCGCTCCCCTTTATCCCAGTTTCGTGCGCTTCCAGTCTGATGCCAGGTTAGGTCCCTGTTGAAGAGTGATCGTACTGCTATCAATGCACTTAGGGCATTACCTGATCAAGGTTCAGGGACTACTTCAGTATCCGTTCAAAAGTTGTTTCCATCTTAAAGAGCCTAAACCTCAGTTTTTACGATACATTTCAAGGCATTTAATGGCCTTAATATCTTCATCTACAATTTTACCTGTACCACAGTCGGTATTTGCTCTCAACTTTTTCATCATGACAGGTATATTTATTTATGCTGTTTTACAAGCATTTTACTCTGAATTACCTGGTTTCAAGCATGGTCTAGCTACGTGCCAAACATTTTGGCACTAAGGCATGCTTAATCCAGCCTGAGCCAACCTTTTGGGTAACGGTCTCGGCTTGGACCAAGGTTTTACCAACAGCATGACCATATGTCGACGTTTTAAGCCCATTTGTTTGGTTTACCACCCGCCAATTCAAACTGACGCATGCCAACCTTTGTGGAGTCGATACGAGCAAGCGGGGTTACATGATCGCTGATTTATATGTATATATATATATATATATATATATATATATATATACATATATATACATATTATATATATATACATATATATATACATATTATATATATACATATATATACATATTATATATATACATATATATACATATTATATATATATATATATATATATATACATATATATTTGTATGCGTGTCATAATTACATAATATTATCCCAGGGGGTAATTCACAGATTTAAAGGTGAACTGGGAGTTGATTGGCTTCAGAGCATGTGCAAAGGAAGGCATATACAGGTCGTGTAGCTATACATCTGCCTGAATGGTTAAGTCCCGCGTCAGCGCCCATTCAGCCCATCAAGAAGCCAGCCTTTTTAATGGACTGGCGCCGGCACTGTGCAGAATAAAGTTATTGTGAAAAGGGCCAGGTTCTGGCTGGCTTGCCACCAACAAACCTGCATAGTTACCGATATACTTGAGTTTAAATTGCGGCATTTGCAGCCCTGGCCATCTTATACAGTTAAAATGTATTTTGTGATGTCCAGGACAACACAAAGACACTTTTCGATGGCATATACAGTGGTAAGGAGCCTTGAGCATAAAGTGCAAACTGTTTTTGTGATTGGTCCTCTACTCGTTTTTTTGGGGTGTTGCACGTGCATAGTGGAGGTTCATCTAATATTAGGGTATTCCTTTTAGACCGCTTAGCCCAATAATGATCTAATCTGTGCCAGCCTTTAAATAACTTAAATCGGAAAGTAATAGAAAAGCCAGTTTTTTAGAGAAAGGCGTAGCCAATATCGTTGTCAAATCGCACCGCGTGAGCACATGAAATGAAGCTGCTAAACCTCACCGATTCAGCCTGGTCATCACTGATACATTATCATCTAACTGACATATCATCTAATATTAGGGTATTCCTTTTAGACCGCTTAGCCCAATAATGATCTAATCTGTGCTAGCCTTTAAATAACTTAAATCGGAAAGTAATAGAAAATCCAGTTTTTTTAAAGAAAGGCGTAGCCAATATCGTTGTCAAATCGCACTGCGTGAGCAGATGAAATGAAGCTGCTAAACCTCACCGATTCAGCCTGGTCATCATTGATCTAAAAATAGAAGTATTATATTAAATTGAGTCCTATTCGGCCTACGCACCTGCACACTGTGAGTTACAACGGTGCAAGCCACGAGCTGTGGTTTCGCCTAACGAAAGCTGCGGTTACAGTTTCATTTTGTGGGGCTCCTAAGCTGTATCCTATCTTTCAACCGCACCAAAAACCACCCTAGCGCACAAGCATAGGTGTACCCAACGCTGAAGTCACTGGAGCACGAACCCCGGTGATGCTGGCAGATTTGTTTTTTATGGTTTGACCACAATTACAGCAGAGTGGACTTTCCTTGGTAAAACTGGTCTCGTGCCCAGTAACCAGAGACGCTTGTTTAAGCCCCAGCACAGAAGGACGAACACTGTCTCCAACGCCTGCGCTACGTTGGCCGCGACGTCTCTGGAGGGCTGCGCGCAGGGAACACGGCTCACCCCCCTGCTTCACACGAAATGTCTCGGGGTTAGCTATTTTCCGAGGCTGTGGGCAGTGGGGTAAGGGGGGGGGGGGAGGTGCCTGCCCCTACTCCGTAAACCAGAGGCCGCGGCGACGGTCGATGCTGGGCAGCCAGGCGACAGGCGGTGCTCGGGCGGTAGAGCACGGCAACCCAGAACCATTTCGCTTACCACCATACGGAGCGTGTCCTTTCGGAGCGCGACGTTCATCCATGCCAGCCCAAGCTGACGCAGCCTGCCACACGCCACAGGAGCAGCCTCCTCCCCCGGTACCTTCTCAACATGTGCCGTTACCAATATAGCCGGGCGGCGCGGTGTCTTGTTACGGTCGGTGTCGACGGCTGCCAGGCGAGGCCCGTCATCGACCGCCTGGCCGGCGTGCCCCCGGCACGCGCGGCCCGCTCCTGCTCCCATACCGCGGCCGCGAGGCACTCGGCAGACGGTGCGCCCTTCAGATGACCTCTGGGCCGTGGGCGCGCGACGCAGCGGCGGCGGACGGTGGCGCCATCTGAACCGCGTGTGAGGCCACACCCACCACCGAGGCGGCCGCTGACTCCTCCCCTTAGGGTGCACGGAGCTGAGCCGAAATGGATCGCCGATCGGAGCTAGATCAGGAAAGGTAAAGATAAACGGAATTTCTTGATTATCCTACTTGATAATAGTGGGTATGCTCACGCATGCCGTATTATCACGCGTCGGCGCAGCTGGAAAACTGAAAGAGACCGGCGCAGAGAAGCGGAGGAAATATTTGGGTAGGCTTGCTGATATTCTCACTGGTGGGACCTCCACAGGTGACGGATGTTTGCTAGAAGGGAAGCCAAATGTGATGAGAGGAAGCTAACCTTAAAGCAAAAGCGGGTTGTAATTCGTGAACAGGCCAAAGGTTTCGGTGCTGAGAACCTCGCTCTCCGAACGCTGCGTTGGCAAGTCAGGTTGTTGGAATGAATGCTGTCCTAAACATGTCCACGACTGCACGTTTGCACAATACCGTCCAGCTCAGTTTAAGCGTCAGGGTTAGCTGGGCTCGGGTTGATGTGAGCCGGCGCAGAATGGCCACCGTGCGCCCCGAGACGCTGCGACCCCCCCCCCCCCCCCTCCCCCCGCAGCCGGGCGACAGTCGCGTCTGGCCTGTCACAAGCCAGAATGGCCGTCGTGCGCCCCGGGACGCTGCGACCCCCCCCCCCCCCCCCCGCCCCCATCCTCCCTTCCCCCGGCTAGGCGATAGTCACGTCTGACCCTTCGACCAACCAGAATGCCCACCGCGCGCCCGAGATACTGAGACCCCCCCCCCCCCCCTCCTCCCCCCGCAGCTAGACGGCAGTTGTGTCTGGCTCATCGACCAGCCAGTTTGCGTCGCTAATACAGGGACACGGATTCGTTCCATGACGAAAAGTGAATTCCGTGACATGCCCTTGAGAAGACGACTGTAGCCCAAATAGCTTCAAGCTCAGTACACGTGGCTGAAAGCTTCGTAAAACAATTGTCAGTGTCAACGTTACATCATGGCTGCGTTTTTCCATTCGAGCATTAAAAAGCGTCCCAGTTCAAAAGCTTAATGGCTGCGTAATCGCAATAGTGGACCAGCAATCAGAGGATTATTTGTTGTCTTTAGACCAACATGGTGAACTGCAAGGGGGTCGTGGAAACAGTACGCCAAGGTTTAACCGGGGTTTACTCAAGTTAAACGAAGCATTTTATGAGGATAAAATGCTATCACACGCAAGGAAAGCTACTAAAAAAAGATCAGTCTAGAAGTTCGTTGATCACTTTCAGTCTGGTTTGCTATCATAAGCGAGTTTCGAGGCCGTTCAGTTGTCTAATTACATCAACAATCATCCGATTTTCAACGAGAGCGGTGCTGAGACTCAAAATGTTTTCGCACACGCTTTCAAAATGTGCGGATCCGATCCGGCCGTCACGCTTTCGAGAAAGTAATACCTTTCCACTGAACCACTGATCGCAGTGCTGCATTCAGCGCCAAAGTGCGTAATTTTTTTAAATATGTGCTATGTTAGCTGTTTGGTACTGATTTGCAAACCCTATGACCAGGGGTGGTTTTCCTGTGACTTTTCATTTTGAAACAAACCTACCCCACCTGTTCGATTCATGTGGAGATTAATTGCATGCACTGATTGCGAAAAAGATGCGCACGGCCGGTAGCAGCCTGTCCGAGATTCCAAGACCCGATGGTACAACGACACGACACCAACGCACTGTGACTGAGGAGACCACGCACAGCGACCCAGTGGTGCAGCGACACGACACCAACACACTGTGACTGAGGAGACAGCACACAGCGACTCGGTGGTACAGCGACACGACATCGACACACTGTGACTGAGGAGACAACGCACAGCGACCCAGTGGTGCAGCGACACGACACCAACACACTGTGACTGAGGAGACAACGCACAGCGACCCGGTAGTGTAGCGACACGACGCCGACACACTGTGCCTGAGGAGACCACGCACAGCGGCACGACACCGACACACTGTGTCTGAGGAGACAGCGCACAGCGGCACGACACCAACACACTGTGTCTGAGGAGACAGCGCACAGCGACGCGACACCGACACATTGTGACTGAGGAGACAGCGCACAGCGACACGACACCGACACACTGTGCCTGAGGGGACAGCGCACAGCGACACGACACCGACACACTGTGACTGAGAAGACAGCGCACAGCGACGCGACACCGACACACTGTAACTGAGGAGACAGCGCACTGCGACACGACACCGACACGCTGCGACTGAGGAGACAGCGCACAGCGACACGACACTGACATACTGACTGAGCAGACAGCGCGCAGTGACACGACACCCACACACTGTGCCTGAGGAGACAGCGCACAGCGACACGACACCGACACACTGACTGAGGAGACAGCGTACAGCGACACGACACCGATCCACTGTAACTGAGGAGACAGCGAACAGCGGCCCGTGGTACAGTGACACGACACCGACACACTGTGACTGAGGAGACAGCGCACAGCGACACGACACCGACACACTGTGACTGAGGAGACAGCGCCCAGCGGCATTGGCTATGTTGGTCGACGTGAGCAGCCGCTCGCGCCATTTCGGGTGCCCGCCATCGATGCATCCGTTTTACACCGGCACCGGCACCGCATTCAAACACCGGCACCGCATCGTGGCGACTGAAGCAAGGAAGGACGACACGGAGGTCAAAAGAGCTTACGCCTGTCTCCCACAAAATGCGCATGGTCTTATACGTCTCCTTGATCCTCGCTTTTGGCCGTTTTTATCGTGCGGACCGGTGAAGGGGTATGCGACCCCCACATCCTGGCGTTTCTAAGCTTATGAAGATAGAGCTTAGCGGTAAACACCGGTAGGTTAGTCTCAACGAGATGTCGCGATTGGTACCAGGTTTTATGTTATTAGTTGAATAATGAACCCCATTATGGCAGGTCAAAGGATGAATTCTTCAGAAAATCATTGCGGTGTCCACTAGCATGGAGCAACGAACGCCCGACCACATTGTGAGAATAAAGGGATGATAACCATTTGTATTTCTTTCTGTATTGTTTCTTTTCATTTCAAAAGATCATCAAATGCACAGGAGGCAAATTGAGTCGATATGCACACACAAATATTAAAACACACTTAAGCTAAAATATAACAACTTGAAGTGGCGACTGACCGCACGTGCTCGTGCGATAATGAAATCCGTTGCTAAGATTTCAGGATTATAGTATGGGGCTGGTCCAGAAACATCGTCACCGTCCAGAAATCGCAAATTTGTGCGCTGTTAATATCCCTTTTTTCGTCTTGCATACGAGCAACTGCTATGGCCAACTTGCATTTACGAGGGAAGCTGATGACACAGTCCAATCCTCTAAGCATATCTGAGCACTATTTCAGACACACTGAAAGATCACTAAGGGTCTTATAATTCAAATGATTAATTATATGAATGCGATTCAAACTTCCAGTAGCGTCAGGCTAAAATTACCTTGTAAAACTTTCTGAGAGATCATGAACGGTCAGGAAAGGCCACGATATGTCATGTGAGGCCAAGCCAGGCTTTGTTAGTCCAACTACCACCAGTCGCACGCGCGGCTTTCCCCGTTACCTGACCCCAGCCAGGGGAGGGCAGCGTGAGCCTCACCGGCCAGCCCCGCGGCGACCACGCGTCTGGAAAACTAAGCACAGTTTGGTCGGCTTGGAAATACTTGTTAAAACAATTCATTTCCATAAGCTGTTAATAAGCATTATTTCGTAGCATTACAGTTGACCTGTTAAGACCAAAAAGATTCTTTAGCGCATAACGTTTTTGTTAAGTTTTGTTTTTGTCTACGCGGAAACTAGGTTTCAGGGTCAACTTCTGGAGCCTGCGTACGTAGTACACCCCGAGTGCATGTCCCGACCAATCACCAAGCTTATTGCATGTATCAATATATACGCCCCCAAATTCTGACACTAAAAAATTCCAGGTTGACATGATCGTTGACATATAATGTGGTTTTACGACGCGTGCAAAATTGCGGTGTGCCTGCGGCGCGCTACATTAGGTTTTCAGTGAGGGTTTTTTGATTCATAGTTTACTCAATTGTGAAAACATGCGCTTGTCCCTGGTCAACGTGCACACGTACTAGCGGGTCATGACTGAACCCAGGTCACAGATTCGAGAGCGATATGGCAATATGCCAACAAACGTGTCACGTGTCTACGATTGAAAATGTTTGAACAAAAAAAGGCCATTCAAATGAGCTGATATCTCGACCGAGTCGCAAGAGCTGTCCGAAACTGGTCTGATCCCAAGACATGTACCCTTGAATGGGCGACACAAAGAGAAACGGAAAATTGCAAGCTTTCTCGTTTTCTATTACTGCGATCAGTTTCTGCAAAGCCCATTCACCCTAAAAAGTTAAAGGGGTTTTTCTTGTCTGGGCTTTTCTTGTCCTCTTCTTGCCTACTCTGACCCGTTCTAGGTCAGTGACCTTGCGCGAATTTAGACCACAACTTTGAGATAGAACATCAAAAACTCAATGCAGAGATATACCAAATATTTACTGGCTGCACATGCGCTTTTTTATATAATGTCTTATTACCGAGGGTGAGCCCCTGTGTGGCGCGGGTCAACAGCTTTGCCATGAGCGAGGCCGGAGTTGAAACGAGTCTTTAAAGTCATGTAGCTAGCATTTTGTAACTTTATCCTTGTCAGCCACGTCTTTGACTGGCTTGAATCTTTGAAACCACTGGTTGTGCCACCACAAGGCTGCCAGCAACAAGAAGCGTAAGTATTGAAAGATGTGCTCTAATGTTTTGAAGGCACTTACGTTTAAGCCGTTCAATTAAGCGGCATATATGGACAGCATTGCATTAGAAGCATCATGGTCCGAAACGCAAAGCTTTCAAACCGACAAAACCCTGAAGAGTGCAATTCAGAAACAGGTTCAGAGGTCGGAGACAAGGCGTCGCAACTCGGCGCAACGCCTGAGACGCAGCGAACTTGAACTGAACGCGGGGAAAAGCGGAGAACGTTTTCCGTCCCATAGTTACGCTAGCAACGGGCCGCGAAGCAGTCAAAGTTGCCTTCCCCGAAACCGGGCTTAAAGCAGTGTGCTGGGACCTAAACCGAAACATATCGCGCCATGAAAAGAGCATAGGATCCGTCCCCGTCGTCCTTCCAAAAAAGATGAGATAAGTTTGGAGGAGGTTGGAGGAGCGTTGATTCTGCGTTAAATCTGCTGCGACGAGAACGATTTCGGAGCAGCCATCAGCTATTTGCACGCAATTTGACCGAACAAATTTGGTGCACTGAAGGCGAATAACATTGAACGTTGCGGGTGCTGACAAAGCTTTAAGTTGTAAGTATGTATAACAGTAATAATTATATGCATATGAATCTACCTGCACCAGCTTACACCCTAGTCTTCTGTTTCTGTTAGGTGACGATAGTTGGAGCCAAAAAAAGCATATTAATGAACCGCGCCACTAATGTGTACCACAGCCACCTCAAAATGTCCCTGAAAAGCCGCCTTTTGATTTTGGAAAAGGTAGGAAGAGGGCAGAGGCGAGCTTTGAGGAGCTTGGAGGAGGTGGGAGGAGTCACGGTTTGGAGGACCTTTGAGGAGGTTGGAGGAGCTTAGATGAGCGACAGGAACGGGCTTATTGGGGTACGTGCCCAGCCTATTACAACCAGCATCCACTCAAAACAAAAGGGCTTTAATGTATTGCCCCTGTCATAAAAAACTACACTTTTCGTAGTTCGCCCACTTCTTCGATTAAAACCGCTACACCCTGGCAGGCCGAACCGCAGCCAAGCCCATCAATTCAGCAATGACATCTGGAAATGTATGCATGGACGTCATGCATCAGTACCTCCAGTGTCAAACCTCTGCCCGCTAAACTTATGAAGGGGAGCATTCCAATGATCAGATAAGATCAATCCGTGTCTACGAAAACAGCGGGCTCCATTCGGTTATGTTGTGTCGTGATCTACATTGTGATGACAACCGCATCTGTTATCACCACGCTCGCTTCACACCGCAAGAGACATCTGGCTGGTTAGCAAAAATAAATTATCACTTCATTTGGTTTTGCTATTAAACAAACGATAGATGGCTGCGAATGTCTCGGGTGCCGATGGGCTCGGAATGAATAGTTGCGAGTGATGATAACCGTTGTGAGTGATGGATGATTGCGAGTGATGATAACCGTTGCGAGTGATGGATGATTGCGAATGATGATATTCCAGTCGCTCATAAATTAGGCCTATTTCGGATTACCCAAATGAAATACACCCGTTCCCAAACGACACAAGCAGTATCACACTGAAAATGCGGTCGAAATAACGGAGATTGTAACTTACAAATTACCATCAGCAATTGGAAAACTTGATATCGTGACAAACGGAAATTGGCGAGACGCTGCTCGATGCGTGTAGACAGGACAGTCAGCGCGTCAGTGGGAGCGCAGTTCTCTGGCAGAACAGTCAGCGCGTCAGTGGGAGCGCAGTACTCTGGCAGAACAGTCAGCGCGTCAGTGGGAGCGCAGTACTCTGGCAGAACAGTCAGCGCGTCAGTGGGAGCGCAGTACTCTGGCAGGACAGTCAGCGCGTCAGTGGGAGCGCAGTTCTCTGGCAGAACAGTCAGCGCGTCAGTGGGAGCGCAGTACCCCAGGAACGGCTCGCTGCGTAATCGTCTGAGATGCGCCAATGCTGGCAACACCTGACTTTTTTGGATGTAACCCCGTAACAAATTGGAACAGGGTGACACTTTTCACTAGCTTTCAGAAATTTTGGACATGACGTCACTTTAAGACATGCAGAAGCGTGAGCTTAAGCATCGTGGTAAATTACCGCCTGCGATATGTCCCTTAGATTCGTATCTGGGGAGGCGTCGATCAATTACCCGGCATTTTAACGCTGTCCCCGCGGCTCGCGCCATCCGGACCTCTGGCGCTCTTGCCTGGCCGGATGGCACGGAGCAGCCTAGGGAGATTTCCATATCCCTTGTCTGCCGACCCGCTGCTTTAGTTATTAGCCCGCAGGCGGCAGCCCATTTCCCTCGCCTTCTTTTGTTGTCCGCCGACCGTGAAGCCACCACCAGTCTACCGCCGCCAGTACCGTGACAGGCGTCGCGGGCGCGGCCGCACTGCACCACAATTAGCTCGACGCTCCATTTCCGGTTGTTTATGCGACGGTCGGGCGGGGCGTTGATTAATTACCTGGCATTTTAACGGGCGGTACTGATTGCAATGGTGACTGGAGGCGCAGCGCGGCAGGCGGCGGCCGGCGCCCTCCTCGGCGAACTGCCGACCGACGTCCTGCCGCCGTACGGCTGCGTTTGGCGGCTACAGTGGGCAGCCGGTCACCTTTAGCGCCGTTGCGACACGGCTGCCTTTTGAGGCGCATGCCGGCGGCCGGCGGATGCACAAAGACGGGGTGGGGTGGGTCGAGTGAGTGACCGCCGGGAGAACGGGGACCGGGCCGCCATTACTCACGGCGGCCGTGGTGTCACGTGCACACTGCCACTCGTGTTTGGTCAGTGTGGAACGGGAAAGTGGCAGACGACGCCCGCCGGACGTTAAGGGGAAGCATCCCACCTTTTTGTGCTTTTCACGCATAGTTAGATCACAACGGGCAGGATTTGGTCGGTAAAACCCTTTTTTATATGCCTTCGAAAAGCTTCGAAAGGAGGTTTAGAAAACCACTTCGACGGGAGATATCTCATTGGACTCCCAACTGGTATGAGAGCCCGCAGCCCTCTATTAGGGAAATATGCATGCAGATATGAGACCGCTCTCATCAATTCAACGAAACGTTGCACTATGGCTTTTATTTCTTCCATATGGCGTTTAGCATGTTCATTCTGTTCGAAGGGTACTTGAGCTTTGGGAGGCATTGCTTGGTTGGGTGCTTGTCTCGTCCAAGGCTGCGTTTATGCGGCAGGTATACACTTACAACATATCAGCTGGTTAAGTGACGCGCATGTTTCACCAAGGCACAGCTCGCAAGTGCTTATGTCACGCGCTGTGATGATTACAAACGCTCATGTCTACTAACAGCATCCATACCTAATCAACACGCAAATGTAACATACGCCCGCCACTGTAATTATGGTGGATAAAAGCAACACGCAGCTTAGATTAAGACCCTTGGCTGCGATTCAGCTTAAGGTTTGCCTCATAACTCACTCACTGCCCACTCTCACCACCATAACCATTACGTCATAAACTCCCTCTTGTACTCATGGTCAGTCTAAAAATGGCGCACTGACTTGAATAAATAAGCTTATTTTACTATTGCCCACATTGTTTTGTCAGTGCACAATGTCAGCGTGCCACACTCCATAAGTACTCGTGCTGGGCGATTCTCTATAACTGAACCACATGTGGGGCGATTGAGAGTAGTATAAATGTTTGCTAAGATGTTCATAATGTTCCGCTCAACATGTCATGGACGAAATTCAACTACCGCACTAATTTAAGTCCTCACCCTTGTGGCTCAAGTGGATTGATTGTCACCCAGAGCAATGTTCAAACATTAGAACACTGTTGCGTGTACGACATACAACGGTGTTCTATTGTTTGATGCCCACAATTAGAACACTGTGAACGTATTGATTAACATCCCACACTATTTCTAGTCCTCACGTTTGCGGCTCAAGTGCACTCACTGATTATTACTCAGTGCAATGTTTGATACAAGTCATACAACATACTGTACAGGGAGAGCAAAATAAACAATACAGGAAGGTGAGCACATTAACCCAATTCAGCAACACATTTTCGGTGTACGATGATGGGAAGAGCACGGCATTAATATATTTTGAATTTCCACACGCATGTAACAGAATGTCGGCTGTTCTTAATGATTTGAGGAGTCCTCCTCCAGTTTTCACATGCACAGTTCAATAAAAACGCAGGGTAGAAATGTCCCTGAACAATCAATTGGCTGCAGAAACGCATGGAGCAAACTTAGCAAAACATTGTGTTTATTTAATGCTTGGAAGTCATCAGTGATCGCTGATGTTGAATGGCAGCTTGCGACTGCTGCCGTTGTCCATTTGTTTCAAAGTGGAGTCTAATGTTGCGTAATTATCATCAAATATCTTTTGGGAAATCAGCCTTTACGTGTTGAGCAGGACATTGAGCACATGATGGCAAACAAATGCAGGAGTTCTGGTTTCCACCTTTTGCCGAAGTGTATTGATTGTCAGTTTGCACGGTTTTTCGTGCATTTAGCCACATTCCCCTTGGCTCGCAGAAAAGTTAGATGAAATTGCAACGTTCGTTCACGAATTCGATCTAGCATAATATTTCTTTAGTTTGCTGTAACGGCATGAGCATAACATAATCATTTTTGAATTCCTTTGATCATGGTTCAACATATTCGCCATTCGTGCATTCAGCTATACATTACCAGTTTTTTACTTGCAGAAATGTACCAACAACACGGTGCAGAAGTAGGCATTTGATATGTTATCGGTAGCAATGAGACTTAACGGTTACAAAGAACACCTTTCATTCCTTCACTGTTTATAAGCCACCAATGGCGTATATTAAGAGACAATCACAACTTCTGACTGTTGTCTTTGAATAGATGATCCGTCGTGAGCTGCAATGCCGTTTTGCAATGATTATTATGCAATGCTTTCGAAAAAAACCATCGCGTGTTGAATGGGGATGTTTCCGCATTTTGAATGCCTTCATTCACAGTTTAAATACGGTGTGTAAAATCCAGCAATCATACGAAAGGATCATAAACTTTACAATGGTGAACGCCGTCTCGCTGGCGCTGGAATCGTCCAAGGCCTCAGAAAAACAGTGCGGTGCTGGTCTGAACTGTCAACCGTGTAATTTGGGCTCGGAAATACACAAAGTTGATTTGCTCTCAACATCGTGTTGGCGATGCAGTTCTACCCCCCCCCCCCCCCTCCCCCTCCCCCCCCCCCCAGCGCTATTGGTATCAATGGCAGCCCCTGATAGTTCACCAGATCATATTTGTTTGTTTTTGCAATTTGTTCCAAAGGTGGGACATTCCCTTTAATGGCGGAATGACCTTAATGCCGATGCGTCCGTGAACACCAACCATACTTGTTATTCATTTCACGCAGAATGAATGATCAACCAGACGTTCGGCGGTATCCCCACACCCAGCTAAAACAGGCATGGAAGATAAGCATTGGGTGGGCATCGAGCTGCGCAGTTACGAGCAATCTGACTTACTAATCGGATAATATCCTAATTGACCCTGGTGAGCAATAAGCTTGCATGCTCCCTGGAAACATCACGTCAGGGTGAATTTTTCATTTAATGCAGAGGTCTTCAGATGTGAAAAATTGTGTTTTTTAGGAAAACCCGCCAGATAAAGAAGATGTTTTATTGTTGCAGTGAATGTAGACACCACACGCTCGATACGATTCATTCAGACGCGCAATTTGTTCGTGGTCTTGTCTGGTTTCCGTCGTCATTTGCCCGATTCCAGCTTCCGTTCCGACTGCCCTGGCTCGCAAGCACATTTTCGTTATTCGTGTTTATAATAATAAACCCCTTTCAGCCCTACCAGGAAATAGGAGCACGTAACAACCATCATCGTGCGACGTCGCTTACAAACACATAATGTTTAAGGATAACACCATCTGGATCCTCGCGCCACGTTGTTGCCGTCTATTTATGAGAAAGAGATAACCCAAACAATCTGCGTACCTCAGTTTTGGACACTGTCTCTGCGAGTTTTAGAAACGGATGCCTGTACACTTTCTGGGCGATGGCACTTTATCACCTCCAATTATCGCTGCGACTTTAAAAAATGGATATCTTCTACCCGTTCAGGTTAATGGCTGTCTATAACATCCACTTCTCGGCATTGGAGCCATTTTTGTTCTCGCTTATAATTATGTCTCTTGGTCAGGGTCCAGCTGCACGAAAACATATCCAAGTGGTCAATTACGCACTACTAACTCATTCATAACAGAGCAGTAACTTTTCTTCGTCTGAGGCGTCCCTATCTTATCTCCATAACATATTCATTACGTTCCAACGACGAAGGGCATAAATTCGGTGCCGTGGCGGGATGGCAATTTGCTGCTGAGGCCTTTACAGCCGCCTGGATGTGCTCGCTGGGAACTTTTACAGCTGTCATGATGCCGTTAGCGGCCCGACGTGGTGATTCGGCTACAATGACGACGAGGCCGCGGCTCCATCGCAAGCTTCTTGTTAAGAAGATTTCACGGCTTGATAGCAGACCTCTTGCAGCCTGATAGCAGACCCCTCATGATGATAATGTCGCGGCTTGACGGCAGACCCCTCGTGGCTTGACAGCAGTACCCTCATGATGATAATGTCGCGGCTCGACAGCAGACCCTTCGCGGCTTGACGGCAGTCCCCTCATGATAATAATGCTGCCGTTTGACAGCAGACCCCTTGCGGCTTGACGGCAGACCATTAAGGTGATGATGTCATGGCTCGTCAGCAGACCACATATATCTACTGCGCTTCATGAGTGACGGAAGTGTTCTAACTTTGCATGCTTTTTAAAGAAATTAGCATCTTGAAGACCATTCCATGCAGCACACGGCCATTCCCATCTTAAGACCTAAACTCTTCTTATTTCTGAGCTGTACGCCCGCGAAAACTTGTACACTATTTGTGCAGACTATATCAAGGTTATCCGAGCATTTATGACGCCATAAAAACGTTGGTCAAATTCCGTCATTCCGTTATCCATGTGGCGATCAAGAAGCGTCCGCCAACTGGCTGCGGGACGAAGTAGTTTCGAACCGCGCTGCATTACGCTCAGGCGCGGTTGCAAATCATGCTAAAATTGTGAAGCGTATGCTCCAGCAGCGTTCCCAGAGGGAAGGGGGGGGGGGCGGGGGGCACCCAGCGTAACCAGTGCTACTACTATGGGGAGAGTAGGTTGAACGATGAGAGAAAAATGCGGTATCGTAATTGATGGACGGTCCCTCAGCGCCCCCTGAAGTGATCACTAGTTTAAGGGAGAGGACCAGCTCTGCAGGCTGTTGCAACAGCCACCTGTAGCGAGTGCGCGGGCCTAGGTGACAAGGAACGTGACACTGGGAAGCTCACTTGGATCACCCGAAGTGTAAAAGAGGCTAACTAGTGTGATGGCATATCAGTCCTAGAAAATTTGGTGAAAGTGAAGCAATCGTAACAATCGTAATATCAAAAAAATTCTGCTGTTCCTTCTGAGAAAATTATGCGCTTATTGCAAATATGTAAAACTTGAAATACGTACATGCGCGATGTAATTTTTCGTCATGCGTTTTAATGCTGTTGCTTCGTTATTTGCTCTCTAGGACGTGCAAAGTGGCGTGCTGTTATTGCATTGGGAGCACAGCACGGAATAACTGTGATGCTTAAAGGGAGTGTTCCAAATAAGTATGAGGTTTTGAACTGAAAGAGCCATATTGAAGTTCATTCGGTGCAGTTCACAGTCCTGACCTTCTTAAGACCTAAACTCTTTTAGTCTCTGAGCTACACGCCCGGGAAGATGTGCAAACTATTTCGGGCAGTCTATTTTGAGGCTACCCAGGCGTCCATAACGCCATTCGAATCCTGCCATTCCATTGACCATGCGGCGATTAAGGCCAATAAAAGTATAATTGTCGAGTCACTCATATTTGGCGTTTGTGAGCACGATTTCCAGATAAAACGGCTGTCAATTGGCTCTCAATCTATGCTGTGTAAGGTACGATGAAATGATCAAACAATGACGAACTGGAAAGCATATCCACTAAACAGCAAAATTCTTATCCGATGTTTTCTTCTATATCTTCAAATGTGGAACATTCCCTTTAACCAGACTTATCTACAGCGCCTCTTGAAATGGAGCGAGCCGCGGCTCCGAGCCGTACAGTGTCGACGCATAGTCTATGGCAAGTGTTAGCCTCTGGCTACCGCCGGCAGCTATCACGGCCGACCGTGCGAGCGGAGCTCCTCCCGTTGCTGGTGTACCAGCCCAGGAACGGCTACACAGTACGACGCTTTCTGAGGTCAGGTCAGGTGCCCGGAGCGCTCCACATTACCGCGCCCTCTGAGGTCAGGCTAGGTGCCCGGAGCGATCCACATTACCGCGCCCTCTGAGGTCAGGTCAGGCGCCCGGAGCGCTCCACATTACCGCGCCCTCTGAGGTCAGGTCAGGTGCCCGGAGCGCTCCACATTACCGCGCCCTCTGAGGTCAGGTCAGGTGCCCGGAGCGATCCACATTACCGCGCCCTCTGAGGTCAGGTCAGGTGCCCGGAGCGCTCCACATTACCGCGCCCTCTAAGGTCAGGTCAGGCGCCCGGAGCGCACAGGCCGCGTCGCGAGGATGCTACGGTGGATGCCGCCTCGACGTGAGCGTTAGTGACGGAGGTCTCTATCAGAGAGGTGAGACCAGCGTGGCAGCAACTTATTGTAACGGTAAATGTCGGCTGTCACATTTGTGAATGTTTTGACATCGAACCCGGAGAGTGGCAACGTGGTCGCAGAACATTTGATTTGGTTGACAGAATGCTAAAAACGTCACCCTGCCACGGACGTCCGAGAACAGCTTAAATGCAAATTGTGCGGTGTCGTCATCCCTCTTGGTTGCTGTTAACGCTGTCAGCAATTCTCCTTTCTAGTCGTCAAAACGCAATTTGGGCCGATTGTCCGCATGCCCCGCTCCTGCTACCTACTTGGTCTCTTGCATGGCCTTCACGTCATCGCTTCGATAGCTCCTGCAGCCTGCGTGTGTTGGCTTTAAGTGGCGGATTCGGCGAAGCGTCGACCTTATGGCTTTGCGCACTAGGTAACTGTGTTGACGGTCTCGACAACGCCATCAGCGTGAGTAACTGCACTCCGAAATTAAGCTAGCACATAACTTAATACACAATCCCTCAGCGGTGTGCCATCCACACGTCTTCCCGCGGATGAGTTATGCGCCTCACAGCTGACATGGCTGCTCTGGAAGACGATACCGTTCCGCTTGGACCATAATCCCTCCGCGATGTGCCATCCGCACGTCTTCCCACGGATGAGGTACACGCCCCACAGCTGACATAGCTGCTCTGGAAGACGATACCGCTCCGCTTGCATATGTATTTACATATTTGCAGACGCTCATGTACTACGCTGGTGGTTTGGCACCGGCAGGATAGCGGACACTGGTATGGAAAAAGCCTTCAAATCAGCGATACGCAATGAGCAATGACAACTTCAAGCATGTGCATTGCAAGACATCAGTCACAACATTCTAGGAGGCAGGTAACTGGAAAAACAAACACCGCGTTAGATTCTGAACAAAACTGTCATTTTTATCACGGCCAAACACCGAGACAGCACGACGTCGAACGTCAAACGTCGAACATCGAACGCTATAAAACCGCAACTTATCCGAGTCTCGTCTAACTCGTCTCGTTACGAGCCTCGTCAAGATCGGGCATAGAATGTCGCACTCGCTGAGATCTAGCCACGCCTCCCTCTCCCATCTATGTCCACGCATCGTTTTTTGAAGGAATGCAATTACGCATTCGACGGACAGGTGCGCGTTCATTGCCGATGCGTTGCTAGGTACGCATCACTGTTTTACGCTACAAGCTATTTTACAGCATAAGCTCGAGGTAGCACTTGCACACTTCCACAGCTCCTTTCGGCAAATGACATCTTTCAGACAGTAATTATTTTTGGGTTCAATATGCATAGAACATCTTTACAGAACAGCAAGGTATGCGTCAAAATTTGTCTTCAAGGCATGTCGTTGCATGAACCTAGCCATCACTGTAAACGCAGGATGCTGACACTCACGTAATGGGAGCCGCCGGCGCCCAGTCTGCACCGGGGACGTCGCGCCAAGCGTGCGCTGCCTGCTGCCCCGTCGCTGGCCTCAGGTTGTGTCCAGTACCGGCGCGCCATTCTTGGCCCGCCGGGTCGCTGACCCTGGGGTACTCGGGCCCACGCGCCCGACCTCGCCGCGCCGCTCGCCGGTACGCGTGCGCGGGCGGCAGCAGACCGAGGCGGCCGGCCACTCGGGTGACGTCATCGGCGAAGCGTTGCGATAACCGACGACAGGCAAAACCCGGCGAGTGTGACGTCACCGCCTGCAGCCGGGGCGCCCGCGGCTGGTGTCGGGTGTCGATCGACCGACCAAGGGTCTGGCGGCCTGCGGCACTGGCGTCGGCCTGCACCCGGGCCGCCCGGCTGACGTCACTGGCGGGAGGGTACGGCCGTCACAGTGACAGAGTGACGCTGCTTCTCGGGCCGCTTGCCCAGCGTCCGCGTCAGGTCCTCCATGTGCTGGATCGAGGCCGACGTGAGCGCGGTCGGAGTCCGCAGCTGCGGAGCCGTGGTGCCCGCCGTCGGCGACGCCTTCTTGGAGGCGGCCCCCATCCGCGCCTCGGACTGCTGCCGCAGCAGCGACGGGTCTGGGATCGGGTGGAAGTCCTGGCTCTTGGGCCGAGGCGGGAACATGGCCTGCATCGGAAACATGGGCGGACGGACCACACCGCCCTGGGCCATGGCCATGTGGGAGAGTGTCAGCAGATTTCGCATGGCCATGTCGTAGCCCAAGCGGCTGGCCATGCTCGTGTTGACATGCAGCGGAGCCGAGTAAAGGTTGTTCGGAGCCAAAGAGGAGGGCGTCCAGGGGAACGGCACGGGCATCGGTGCGCAGGGTGTTGAACGGTGCTCTTTTGGAGCCGAGGCCTTCGGAGATGGAGTGGCCTGTGTTCCTGCCGAGGCGGAGGGAATGGGCGTTAGTGATATCTGGTGAGACCGAGAAAGACTGTTCACAATTGAGTGTATCGTCTGAGTGCCCTGGGCCTTTGCTGGCTTGCGCTTCCGCGGCTTTGACTTGAGTGCAGGAGACGATGGCTTCCCGAGTGTCGATGTCGAATCAGCGACAGCCGTCTTCTCCACGTGTGTGGAAAGATCAAGAGGAACTCCAGTGGGGGTCTTGTAGTGCTTATCGAAGGATTTGGTCGTGCTTCCTGGAGCTCCGCGTATTTCTCTGAAATACTGCATGAAGTCATTAGATAGCTTTCCGCTAGACATGTTGGGACTGCTAGGGCGGTTTTCGGCCATTTTGAAGTCCATGAGTTTAGTTATGGGATACATTTCAGAGATTTTTGCTGATTCCGACGTCGCTAGGCTGTATTTTCTGGCAGATGCGTATGGAATCTTAAGCACTGTTGTGGGATTCTTCTTTGGAATGACTTTCGGCGCTCGTTCATTTGGTAATGTTTCATCGCACTCTGTCGGCGTCGGCAGTCCGTTCCGTCCCTTGAAATCAGGTTCGTCCAAGGCACTACCACCGAGCGGTTGCGGTACCATAGCAGGTGGTGGTCTTGTCCTGCACGTCGTGTCCCTTTCGCTTCGCGGTCCACGACCAGCCAACGCTGGTGCCAAACTTTTCAGCGAATTCCGTTGTGAAGTAACAGGATGACCAAGCGATGAGTTGTTCCTTGCGTCGGTGTAAAACACAGACCTCTCTTTGGACACCTTCCTCACTCGTGCCGCGGGCACGGTCTGCACGGAGCAGTCCACCTTTGTCGGAGGGGTGAGACGCTGTCCCTGCGGCTCCGCTGCCTGGGTGGAGCACGACACGGAGGGCCTGGAGGGAACTGTCTCAGGGCCCGCAGTGACCCTGGCGAGGTCAGGTTTCTTAGCGAGCCCAGACGGCGCGGAGTGGTCAGGTTCAGGAATGGTGGAGGGACTGGCCTGCTGGGGTGATCCCCTACGGACATCGCAGCCATCCTTAGGTTCCCTTGTTGGGTTCGAGGGCGGGACACTGGATGCAGTGGTGCCGCCAGCCGCTTCGGTGTCGTGCTCGCTGACCTCCGCACCCGCTTCACAATCCTCCCCGGACGCCTCCAGATGGGCGGTCGTTTGCTCGTCGCGTCGCCCATTCTTGCTGCTTCCTTCAGACACCACGAGCAGGCCACCTGTTGCTTCTCCGTTTCGTTTCACGTGATTATCGTCGCCAGTGTTATCAGGCATGGCCACAACGTCACTTCTCGCTGGGTGGATTGTTCTGCTGGACACATTCCCTGTCTCATCACGCCCCTCGTAGTGTTGAACTTTTGCAGTACGTGACATTTTCCCAGCAAAGTCGGACCCCGATTCGTTGTTCACACCCTCACTGACGATGTGACAAGCGGAGTGATCTCTTTCACAGTTCGCGAGAGCTTCTTTGGACGTCACTGAAACACCATTGGATTCGACCATGTGATGGCAATCCTCGGCGAGTGCGTCACTATTCGCCGCGTAGCTCAGACCGACAGCCGCTTCACTGTCCGTCGCGTCTGCGTCACTGGCTGACGAGCACCTGCCGCTGTCTGCCAGGCTCATCTCTTCCTGAGACCGAGTGAGGGCGTCCTCGCTCAGCGCGTGTATGCCCACTTCCGAAGAGCACGTGCTGTCATCACCGGCACCGACACCAGCCTCCCTCACGTCACTAGCCGCTGCGGAGAGATCACCGACATCAGCCTCTCTTGCGTCACTAGCCGACGCGGAGGGATCACCGACACCAGGCTCCCTTGCGTCACTAGCCGACGCGGAGGGATCACCGACACCAGCCTCTCTTGCGTCACTAGCCGCTGCGGAGAGATCACCGACATCAGCCTCCCTTGCGTCACTAGCCGCTGCGGAGAGATCACCGACACCAGGCTCCCTTGCGTTACTAGCCGACGCGGAGGGATCACCGACACCAGCCTCTCTTGCGTCACTAGCCGCTGCGGAGGGATCACCGACGCCAACCTCTCTTGCGTCACTAGCCGCTGCGGAGGGATCACCGACGCCAGCCTCTCTTGCGTCACTAGCCGCTGCGGAGGGACCATCGCAGTCCGTGGAGGGCTCAACACAGCGTCCGGAGGACGAACAGAGGACCTTGTCGTCATGCGCCGCCAAGTAGTCCGTCAGATCGCCAGGAGGTCGAGCTGCTCTGTTCTGGGCAAGGCCGCCGGGCTCCTCCTCCGCGTCCAGGCTGGCGATGATGTCCTCCACCACCTGCGGCGACGACGGCTCCTCGTCGTCGGCGTCGAACATCCGCTCCAGGAGGACCACGGGCCGCTTCAGCTCCGCAGGTCCTATCCTCGGATGCTTCGCGGCAGGCTCCCCCGCCACCTCCGGCGGCCGCGAGGCGGCAGGACGCTTCCTCACGAAGCGGTACGCCAACCGGACCGGAGCGCCCTGTAACCGGGGCAGGGGATCGTGAGCGATGTGCCGGCCAGCCGCCAGTTGGAGTGACGGGTGCGGCTGGCGGCAATGGGGCGTGAAAATCAATCCGTCCGCCAAACGACGTTCGCACCCCACCCTCATTGCATTTTCATGCGGCGCGGCGCCCGGCGTGTTTTCGCTCGCGAGGCGAGCGCGGCGGCGCCGGCGGCCCGTGGTCATTTCACACGCGCCGCGGCACGACAATGGGACGTGCCGGCCGGCCGGCTGCGGCCGCGCGCGGGCGGCGCGGCGTGAGCGCGCCAGCGGAACGGCTCCCGAGCATGATAATGCGGATGCCGCGGTCCGCCGGCCGGTCTGGCGGCAGGCCCTGAAGGGCGGACGGCCCGGAAAACGGCAGCACGACGCTGTCGGGATTCTTGACAATGTTGTTGCACGGACTTGAAAGGGCGCCGAGGGAGATGATGGGCCATGATGGGAACGTTCAAGGATTTTGATTGCGGCGGTGACTTGCACTTGAGAAGCGCTTCGCATGTGTCGAGAGTTTGCGCTCTGGCGCCGGCCCACTGAGCACGACCGACAGCTCAAGAGACGGCTGATGCGGCCTCCTGTTTGAGGCATTTGCAGTCATAGGATTAACAGATGATAGCGGACGATACTAAGCGCAAACAAGTGGTTGCTAGCTGAAAAGTGCACTGCCGTGACCCTGAGAGAACAGCACGGTTATGCACGTATCAAGAAACCATCCCGTGCACCGACCTCCATCTGTACATTTTAAAGTTATGGAGCAAACGCTTTTGGAAATGAAGTGACGCATTCATCCTGCGACGTAAAGCAAAACGTGTGTTCAAATTCACACCCATTCAAATCCCCCGTAAAAAAACAGGAGCGCACTCCGCATTTTCCGCTTCGCCTACACGAGCACGAAACACCTACGGACGTGGTAGGGTTGTGCGTCGAAACCACTTTATTCACACATTCATGCCATGATGACAGCAATGACTCGCTAACCTGCGTCGGGCGGTACATGAAGCCCAGGTCCATCAGGCTGATGTCCTCCGGAAGAACATGCTCCCCATAGATTAGCTGGACCTGCCGGCAACACACTGCGTCGCTACGTGCTCGAGGCCCGGCCTGTCGTCTCTCTTCCTAAACCTGCGGGCACTGGTGGAGAAAACTAAAGCTTTAATGACTCGGTCAGCAACGATTCAACCGTGGTATGGAGTTTCTTCGTACGGCTCCTGACCGTCTTGGTTGATGTACTGGGTTTGGAGCTGAATGTTAAGCGTAGACCTTAAAGCCCAATACTCGGTCGCGTTTGAGCCTTTATATCAGGTGTTAAGTAGCTGGACAGGCGACAGGTGCACCAGGTGACCAATCGGAGGACGCAAACGCCTCATCACACTCACCTGCACAACTGGGGATAGCTGGAACTTGGTCCGGACAAACTTCTGCAGCACGGTGAGCGGTGTACGGGCCGCACAGCGCAGGTAGCGCGCCGGGGGTACGGCTTCAGACGGCTCTTTCCCCGACTCCTCGGAGCTGGCCCCGCAAGCCCTGCACGGTAGCGTCAGCATTGTTTGGTTCGCTGCTGGTTCAGCTGAGTACGAAGCCGAACCTTAACGCTAGTTATGGCGGCCAGCCCGCCCACACACATAACGGGGCGACCCTGTTTGCCTTCCATTGCGTGCAGGAAACGTGATCGGCCAAATCGACGCCGGCTCATGGGCCAAAGGTCAGTGCACGTGCTGCGACCACCACGGGACAGATCTCCCGGTGCTGCGACCACCACGGGACAGATCGCCCGGTGCTGCGACCACCACGGGACAGATCGCCCGGTGCTGCGACCACCACGGGACAGATTGCCCGGTGCTGCGACCACCACGGGACAGATCGCCCGGTGCTGCGACCACCACGGGACAGATCGCCCGGTGCTGCGACCACCACGGGACAGATCGCCCGGTGCTGCGACCACCACGGGACAGATCGCCCGGTGCTGAGGACCGCACCGCACGCCGACTTCCATCCCAACCTGCTACCGTCCCATCATTTAATGACTCAGCATGCAGCCCAGCTCTGCAACCCACTCGATATACAGCTAGCTTCCTGACCGCCTCGACAACCAGCTCCCTGGCTGGCCCCAATCAGCTTCGAGATCAGCATGACAGTGTGCTACCCAAGAGGTTGACGGAAAAGTCAGCTTCTGTCAGACCAGACGCACAGCCAGCCCCAGATGGATTGTCCACACAGCCGGCCTTTAGACTGATTGTCCACACAGTCAGTCCTCAGACCGATTGTCCAACAGCAGGCCTGGTCTCGCGCTTACTGGCATCACCCTGCAGTGACCGCCCTTCATGCCAGGGTGACAGGCAGGCGGCACCATATAGGCTCAGTAGCTGAGTGCGTCGTAAAGCACCACTGTCACACATGACTAGCGTCACGCGACATCGCTCCCGACAGCCCGGCGCGGCGGCGCAGCCGCCGGCCGACGGGCCCGTTAGGTCACGTGATGAACGTACCGGTCGGCGGTGAAGAGCGCCAGCCGGACGTGGACGTCCTCGTCGGCCGTGTAGACGTGCGGCACGAACGAGTCCACGTCCCCCTTGGCCCAGCCAGGCAGCTCCGGGTCTGCAAAGGTGGCAGCGTTAGCTCCAGGGTCTGGAATACACCTATCCGCATACGGAGAAATATGGTAAGATCTGGAACGCCCGATTCTGGAAAAACAGCTTATGCTGTACCAAACTAAAATTTCCCGTCGAATTCTGACAAATTCATTACGCGCCAACAAAACCGCAAGTCTATTGCCCCTTTGATCAGCGGCCGCCTTTCGGCACCACCTCTGCCCTTCCCGCGCCGGACTGCCGATTGCTCGGTCAGTGTCTGCCTCAGATCCGCCATGTTCTGTGCAGGCGTTAAACGGTGACTTGTGCCGGGGTCGGCCGGCTACATTCAGCAACCCGGCGTACCTCCCAGAGCTCCCACACCGCTCCCAGCGTATGGCCAGCGTAACTCAGGGAGTATTGTTTGATCAGTTGATCCACGAAAGAGAGAGAGAGAGTGAAAGAGAGAGAGAGAGAGAGAGAGAGAGAGAGAGAGAGAGAGAGAGAGAGAGAGAGAGAGAGAGAGAGAGAGAGAGAGAGAGAGAGAGAGAGAGAGAGAGAGAGAGAGAGAGAGAGAGAGAGAGAGAGAGAGAGAGAGAGAGAGAGAGAGAGAGAGAGAGAGAGAGAGAGAGAGAGAGAGAGAGAGAGAGAGAGAGAGAGAGAGAGAGAGAGAGAGAGAGAGAGAGAGAGAGAGAGAGAGAGAGAGAGAGAGAGAGAGAGAGAGAGAGAGAGAGAGAGAGAGAGAGAGAGAGAGAGAGAGAGAGAGAGAGAGGAGAGAGGAGAGAGAGAGAGAGAGAGAGAGAGAGAGAGAGAGAGAGAGAGAGAGAGAGAGAGAGAGAGAGAGAGAGAGAGAGAGAGAGAGAGAGAGAGAGAGAGAGAGAGAGAGAGAGAGAGAGAGAGAGAGAGAGAGAGAGAGAGAGAGAGAGAGAGAGAGAGAGAGAGAGAGAGAACAGCGGTAACGGGAGTGGAAATAGATAGCCAAAGAACTAAAGAAGACAAGGAAAGCATGTTTCCGAGCTTCTAAATTATCGAGCAGAAATTTCTAGGCGGTCGGCCAGAGCCGAGGGCCCCACAAACAAAACGTCATCGGCATACATCACGGCGGCGCGTCGTGAGAGCCATTAGCACGTGCCACTTGGAGCCGGGCTCCTCGCCGTCAGCTGGACGCCACTAAATCAGTGTGAGGCCTCGCCGGACTGAGCCGGCGCCGCCCCGGCCGCGGCCGGCACCCGTATGATTGCAGACACTCTGCAGCGGACCACGACTCCGCCGCCGATAAATTGGCTATTGAAGATAGCCATCTGGACAGGCGGGGCAAGGACCGGCGCGACCAAGACACGTGCTGAGGCTAGGCCCAGGGCCAGTGGCCCGCCACAAGGCCGGAGGCGCGGCTTTCGCCCACTGGGCGAGATGTGACCAACCATGTCACACTAAGAAGCGCTGCGACAGAATGTTGACCATGAAAAATAACCAAGAAGGTGGTGAAGTAGGCACAAACTCACCTGCGTAGGGTTTCATCTCGTAGAACTGTCTCCGCTGTTTCATCTCATCTCTGAAGAGGCCCGGGACTAGTTTGTACACCATGGTCTGGAGGATGCGGTCTGCCCTGAAATACAGAAAAGAATTCGGTCGTGATCTGGGTTCATTTGCAACTAAGACTGAAACAGAAGAGCGAGAGGCCACGGCTGGCTGAAATACCTGATATATGATAGAATGGTGGCAGTTTGGAGAACATTGCATCACTTGCCCCAAATTCTTAAGGTAGTCAATGGCACTATTTCACTTTTGTTATAAAGTGATAAGCATTTTTCGGGGATGCCTGCTTCACTGGAAGACAAATATAGAATTATTATGCGCTGAAATCACGGTCCAACTAGAAGGCAAATGCCTCTTCCGCTTATTAACAAGTAATTAAAAACATAAAGAGCAGTAATCATGTTCTTGCAAAGCAGTTTGCTTCTACATTGCCCTCCGCTGAAACTGTAAAGCAAAGCTTCCTGTGCACAAAGAACATAGGAATAAGTGATTTGTGTTATTTTGGTGAGACAATGAAAGTAAAGCTTTGGTTTCTCCGTCCGATTTTGCCGATAACGAATCGGAAGGACGAGGTGATGGCCGCGCCCATCGCTGCACACATGGTCCAGCACCGCACCCGAGGGTTCAGCTGGGGACAACAGTTGGCCGATGGCAGCCTGGGAGATCCAGGGGTGGGACCCGGCCGAAAAACCAAAATTGATCCATCAGCCCGGCCAGTCGCCGGAAAACCGCAGCGAACGAGGGGTGGCCGCGTCACCGCAAACAGCCTGAGCTAACGGGGCGTGCCGGGCAGCTCGGTTCAGTGAGGGTCGCGGTGGGTGCGTACAGCAGAAGCTGCCGGTGGGTGCGTGCGGCAGAGGCCGCCGGTGGGTTCGTACGGCAAAGCTGCCGGTGGGTGCGTACAGCAGAGGCTGCCGGTGGGTGCGTACGGCAGAGGCTGCCGGTGGGTGCGTACAGCAGAGGCTGCCGGTGGGTGCGTGCAGCAGAGGCTGCCGGTGGGTGCGTACAGCAGAGGCTGCCGGTGGGTGCGTACGGCAGAGGCTGCCGGTGGGTGCGTACAGCAGAGGCTGCCGGTGGGTGCGTACAGCAGAGGCTGCCGGTGGGCGCGTACGGCAGAGGCTGCCGGTGGGTGCGCACAACAGCGGCTGCCGCTGGCGAGACTCGCTCTGTATGTCTCGACCAGCGCTGATCACAAACGCCGTCGGTCAGCAACAAAGCCGGCCCCCACGTGGCGGACCGTCAAGCTGCGTCAGATGCCACCAAACAAGGGTTCCGATCAACCCGACGCTAATTGCTGGGCGAGTTATCATTCAGAAAGGTACATCAGCACTCTTCCGAGATAGGGCTACTGGTGCGGAAAAGTTGGCCTAGGCAACAGATACCAGGAGTGTATTGATATTTCTAGCTGCCGGGGGTAAGGGTCCGCACAAAACTTGGTTTTCCCCACCCCGAACCCCAGTGCGAAATTCTTTGTCGCCCCTCACAGACCCCGATGGTATGGCCCATCCTGACCTGTGTGCGCTTCTGACAGGCATATATGGTATCGTCCATCCGGACCTGTGTACGCTCCTGACAGACACAGATGGTATCGTTCATCCAGACCTGTGTATGCCCCTGACAGACACAGATGGTATCGTCCATCCGGACCTGTGTACGCCCCTGACAGACACAGATGGTATCGTCCATCCAGACCTGTGTACGCCCCTGACAGACACCGATGGCATCGTCCATCCTAGCGCGACGAGCCCATGTGGTGACCCCCCTGTCTTGGCAGCAACAGTCCCTGCCCTGGTCAGACCTGTTCACTGGCCTAGCAGCAACAGTCCTCTGTCCTAATCAGACCTGCTCGCTGTCTTGGCAGTAACAGTCCTCTGTCCTAGTCAGACCTGCTCGCTGTCCTGGCAGTAGTAGTCCTCTGCCCTAGTGAGATCTGCCCGCTGTCTTGGCAGCAACAGTCCTCTGTCCTAGCCAGACTTTCCCTGGCTCATCAACGCGCTGAGAAGACGTGGACCTGAGATCTTAGACAATCATTTGCACAAAGTTTTATTCGGATGTTAGCTACACGAGACTTTTTTAAGGGAACGTGGAGCACGTCGTCACGCCCCTTTAATGGAGCGCTAGTGACTGCTTTGGCCATATTAGCCATTAGGGATCATGGCGTAATCGTGAATCGTTATCATGATTATTCGCCTCCCCCCCCCCCCTACCACACACACGAGGGAGTCCGACGCGCCAGCCCCTCGGCCATTACGCCAGCCCCTCGGCCATAACGCCCCCTTACCTGAGACTGGTGGAGCCCTTGGTCCTGTGTATCATGACGTCACACACGGGACAGTAGCTGCTGGCTGCAAGGTGGCGTAGTATGCAGGAACGACAAACTGAAACCGAGAGCTAGTGTGAGGAAGACCTTGCGCTGGCACGGAGAGCTAGTGTGAGGAAGATCTTGCGCTGGCACGGAGAGCTAGTGTGAGGAAGACCTTGCGCTGGCACGGAGAGCTAGTGTGAGGAAGACCTTGCGCTGGCACGGAGAGCTAGTGTGAGGAAGACCTTGCGCTGGCACGGAGGGCTAGTGTGAGGAAGACCTTGCGCTGGCACCGATCGACCATGAGTCCGCGTCCCAGCGGCCCTGCTGGTCACGCCGCGTGCGCAAACGCGTTACCATTAAAGAGCAGCGCGTGCGACCAACGGCGGCCAACAACACCAACTTCGCGGCCTCCTTCTCTGCTCCGCTTCGGTTACCGCCTGCGTGTCAACACCCTCTCCCTCCAGCACACGTGACCGCGGTATATCCCCTCCCCCCCCCCTAGATAGGCAGAGGAGGCGGCCAGATAGCCATCGTTACCAATCGTGAGCGTTTACATTAATGAGGCCGAGCGCGCGTCGCGCAGCCGGCCCCGTGTGTCCGCCCTCGCGGCACGTGCTGCCCATCCCCACACGTGTCCCTGGACAGACACGCGCGCCACGCGCCGAGTCAGCGGTATCCGTGCCAATGCAGGGGGAGGGGAGGGGAGGGGGGCACAGCTCGGCGACCAATGAAAACACGGGATGAGCTTAGGCGGGAGCAAGTGGGTTGTGTGTGGAGGCTATTTAAGTGCAGAGGACGTAGGGCGTTGCAACGCGGATGGCAAACAAAGGGGCCCCAGTGGCCAGATAAAAACGCGCGCTGTGCATGGGTGAAACGGTTGGCAGCCTACTGCTAAAAGTTCGCCGCTGTTAACTACGAAACGATTCACAGCTGTGTCCGACTCATGGCTGAGGGAAAGGTGACTCAGACGCTGGCGCACGCCGAGGTTCACGGCATTGGGCCCCGTCAGACGCTGGCGCACGCCGAGGCTCACGGCATTGGGCCCCGTCAGACGCTGGCGCACGCCGAGGTTCACGGCATTGGGCCCCGTCAGACGCTGGCACACGCCGAGGTTCACGGCATTGGGCCCCGTCAGACGCTGGCGCACGCCGAGGTTCACGGCATTGGGCCCCGTCAGACGCTGGCACACGCCGAGGTTCACGGCATTGGGCCCCGTCAGACGCTGGCACACGCCGAGGTTCACGGCATCTGGGCCCCGTCAGACGCTGGCACACGCCGAGGTTCACGGCATTGGGCCCCGTCAGACGCTGGCACACGCCGAGGTTCACGGCATTGGGCCCCGTCAATGGACAAAGTTCGCAGCTGCACGCCTCTACTGCACTTCACCAACGGCGATCATTTGCTAGTTTCGAGTTGCAGTTGGCTGACCCAAGTAGCGGCAAGCAACTCCGAGAAAATTATCATCTGTCCAAGGCGTTGTGTGGAAAGCAGCGAACGTTAATCCCAGCTCTCCTTTTTTCATTTCGAGACAATGGCTACATATGTAGCAATTCTCCCCTACATACGCATACTGGTCGACGACGGTGCCCCGGCCCAGACCGCTGCGGCCTTGAGGTCAACCGAGCTCCGGGCCGCGCCGACTGCCCATTCATTTCAGCCGACCAATCGATACGGCGCGGCAGCCGCGCCAGCCTCGGGCGTCGGCTGAGGACAGGCCGGAGCCGGAGTGGCACAGTGTACTGGGCTGGGAAAGGGGCCGGAACCGGTGTGGCACAGTGTAGTGGGCTGGGAAAGGGGCCGGAGCCGGAGTGGCACAGTGTAGTGGGCTGGGAACGGGGCCGGAGCCGGGGTGGCACACTGTTGTGGGCTGGGAACGGGGCCGGAGCCGGTTTGGCACAGTGTAGTGGGCTGGGAAAGGGGCCGGAGCCGGGGTGGCACACTGTCGTGGGCTGGAAACAGGGCCGGAGCCGGGGTGGCACACTGTAGTGGGCTGGGAAAGGGACCGGAGGCGGGGTGGCACGCTGTAGTGGGCTGGGAACGGGACCGGAGCCGATGTGGCACAGAGTAGTGGGCTGGGAAAGGGGCCGGAGCCGGTGTGGCACGGTGTAGTGGACTGGGAACAGGACCGGAGCGGGGATGGCACACTGTAGTGGGTTGGGAACAGGGCCGGAGCCGGGTGGCACACTGCAGTGGGCTGGGAAAGGGGCCGGAACCGGTGTGGCACAGTGTAGTGGGCTGGGAAAGGGGCCGGAACCGGTGTGGCACACAGTAGTGGGCTGGAGACAGGGCCGGAGCCGGTGTGGCACAGTGTAGCGGGCTGGAGACAGGGCCGGAGCCGGTGTGACACACTGTAGTGGGCTGGAGGCAGGGCCGGAGCCGGTGTGGCACACTGTAGTGGGCTGGAGACAGGGCCGGAGCCGGGGTAGCACAGTGTAGTGGGCTGGGAACAGAGCGGAGCCAAGGTGGCACAATGTAGCGGGCTGGGGACTGTCAACTCATGACGATTTGCGCTGTCACATGACACTTACATGTGTGCAGGCATTCAACAATGGTGGTGGCATCGATGAAGTAGCCGGCACAGATGACGCAGGTTAGGTGTGGCCTTAGGTCATCCAGGCGAGGTCGGCGTGGCCCCAGGTCACCGGTGGATGCCATATCACTATCTGAAACATACAGACTCAGTATTACTCTCCGCGAATAAACCATACGAAAGGTAAAGTGACAGCGGAGGACAGGATCCCATCTGGGACACACCCGTTTCCTTGGCTGTACGTACAGCGTGCATATCAACCCGATAGCCGAGTGATAGCCGGGCTTCGCTGCGCCGGCGCAGCGGGCCACTGGCACAGAGGGCTCTGTGGCGGGGCCACTCTGGTGCGGGGCCACTCTGGTGCGGGGTCACTCTGGCGCGTGGTCACTCTGGCGCGGCGGGCCCAGTGGCGGCGGGGTCACTCTGGTGCAGGGTCACTCTGGCACGGCGGGCCCAGTGGCGGCGGGGCCACTCTGGTGCGGGGTCATTCTGGTGCGTGGTCACTCTGGCTCGGCGGGCTCTGTGGCAGCGCGGCCCCGACCCGCATGCTAACGCTCCGCCTGGCGCCCAGCGCAGCGGCAAAAAGGCCGTCCTCCACTGACCCGCCCGTCATCGCCGCCGGAGGGTGACGGACCATCTGTCATGGGATGACGTGACTGTGGACGTGGACGTGCCGAGTGAATAGACACCGCTCTGTCGACACGGCTGCACGCCGCACACAGTCCGCCCTTGTGGTACCGAGTCACGAGCCCCAGAGAGGGATGGTTCGGTACAGCCGGCTGGTTAGGTGAGGAGACCGGTTTACATGCCCGATACTAGACATGCATTGAGGTGCGCCGAAGAATGCCGGTAAACGGCTTGCGGGTCCTACTGCATCTGAAATCTGCATTTTTACAATGTCGTGTTCTTCGACTATTGCGGGATCGGCGCTTTCTAGCCGGCGTCTTTCTAGACACGGCCGGCAGTATCGGAGGCTTACCACGAATGGGACGTGGACGTGGACGTAATCGGTGATCATTTGTAACATAATGTTAGAACCGGCCGGGGACGGAGCTACGCGCGAAGCTCTCGACCAGTTGGTGCCACCATCGGCGACCTGCTAACGTCGGGTATGACGGAGTTTCAATGATCATAGCAACTGGTACACTGGCCCTGAAGTGGCAGCCGCCGGCCTCAGACAGCTGTCTCCTAATATGCCCAAACCAGCCTTCTAACCGAAGATACCAATCGACGAAAACATGGCAACTCGCCCTTGGTTTTGCCTTGTCCCGCCCTTACGGCCTCTACTTTACCCTGAATCATCCAAAGAATGTCGTAAATTTGGCTGTAAGAGCGCCTCTGCACGGTAACAAAGGGCAGAAATCATTAATTTCTACGACCCAGCCGCAGAGCCGTCCGTTTCACACCCCTGCGCCACTCTCGTGGTGGGCTTCAGCAGAGGACGCCCCGTCCCCGAGCCGAGCGGAGGCCAGCTCCAATCTCTCGGTAGATGGCGCTCTCACAGGCGCCCATCGTCACATGCCGACGGGGTGGCGCGGTCCGTCGATGTGCCGACAGGCCGCGGTCCCGTGACCCGACTAGGCCGGCGCGACGGGCGGTCTCCGGTCGTTCTCCGGCACGGTGGGCGATCATCAGCCGTTCGCCAGCGCGCTCGCTCCGTCCCGGCCCGGCGTTAATGAAGCCATGAATAAACGAGCGCCGGTGATGGATGGCACTGCACACCCCGGCCGGAACGAAATTAGAGTAGCGCCTTGAGAACTGAGCTCGAAACGCGACGAGGCAGGGAGCGTTGCTAATCAGGGATACAGCGAGGACTGGAGAAGTTATGCAGAGACCTACGGCGATCAGGGACGGCGCAAGAGTCCTGCACATAGTGACCGGCAGCAGCTGAATTGAAACGGCACATTAACTTAATGGAACATCACTGTAGGCTAGGAGGAATTGAACCAGCCTCCGCCGAGAGACTCCACAGATGTCTCGGGTGCTGACACTGGGTCACCGCTGAGATACTTTACAGCGCCTTGATCGCTGACATTGGACCGAGCTCCGCCGAGAGACTCTATGTCTCACAGATGTCTTGGCCGCTGACATCGGTCCGCCGTCGAGAGACTCTACAGCGTCTTAACCGCTGACATTAGACCGCCGCCGAGAGATTCTACAGCGTCTTGACCGCTGGCACTGGATCAGACTCCGCCGGGACTCTACAGATGTGTTGGTCGCTGGCATTGGACCACCGCCGAGAGACTCTACAGCATTTTGACCGCTGACATTGGGCCGAGCTCCGCCGAGAGACCCTACAGTGCCTTGACCGCTGACACCGGACCGAGCCCCGCCCAGAGACTCTACAGCGCCTTGCCCGCCGACACTGGACCGAGCTCCGCCGAGAGACTCTACAGCGTCTTGACCGCTGACTAGCTCAATACGCAGCAAACAGAAAAAACAAGACCCCAGCTGCCCTCTTCCGCTGGGGCGGCCACCAGTCAGCAGCGCGCTATTGGAGCGTGTCTTTAGCGCCAGACGCGGGGCGGTCGTTACCGTCGCGCATGAGCCGGGCGGTGCCTTTCGGCTGATGTCCCCCTCATTAGCGCGGCGACGCTGCAACGAGCGCATAACGAGCGGCGGCGGGCTCAATTAGTACCGAGGGCGCCGAGGGTGCGGGACGGGGTCCGGACCGGCGCCGGTGTGTGGGTTCGCGTTGGACCGGTCGGGGAGAGGGAGAGGGGGAGAGAGAGAGAGGGGGGAGAGAGGGAGAGAGAGGGGGAGAGAGAGAGGAGAAGCAAACAGGAAGCCATAGAGAGAGCATCACAACATGGCGGAGATTGAAGAAGAGAATGGTAAGCAGCCACGTTTCATACACCGCCTCGCCAGCCCAAGCTCAGCTGCACCGGCCTTCCCCGTCCCCCACTGCTTCTCTGTCCGGACCTGTGTGAAGAGCGCCGGACTCTATGTCCTGGAGCAGCCACGATAATTAGCCTGGATCGCCGCGGGGTCGCCGCGCCGGGTCTGCCGCCGCACGGCAAATACGACGCATCGTCGCGCCGATAAATAAAACATGACGGACGCCGCGGGGCGCGGCGGACGATCCTGCCAGGAATGCCTGCCGCCCGCTGTCGCCGGCGGGCGGGGCGGACGGGGCGGATGGGCGGGGCGGGGCGACAGGAGGCAAAAGAAGCGCGTGGCACGAGCGGAGACATCGGAAACCACGTGCGGATCCAAGGGGAAGTGCCAAAGTGGCAAATGCCCCCCCCCCCTCCCTAAAAAAGAAAGAAAAGTTATGGGGGGCAAACTATGCCCCGACCTCCAAATTCCCTACACAAATATTACTGTTAAATTTTTCAAAGTAACTTGCTGCTGTTTTCCCACCATCTTCTCCGATCGCTAGTTACATCCTTAATTATATATATATATATATATATATATATATATATATATATATATATATATATTGCATCTTCTCCAATCGCTAGATCGCTTCCTTAGTAATGGTCGTACACAGTGCTCGATGGATGGTACACAATCATGACATTAAAGTTTGTTTTAGGCAGTTGGAATCTACTGCTGCTATGAACGACACATTTTTCATTTTTGAATATATTGCTGTTTTTACCCAGGCTAGTCTGGTCTGGTCCGGTATAATACACCGGGAGACGGGAGTTTTTCAGTCTCCGAGGTATTGTTGTTTGAAAACCAGCCCAAATGTAATCTCTCCCCGCTCCCCGAAGACACACGCGCACAGCTGAACGGCTGCATAAGCCTCTGTGGGAAATAACATGAAAAATCACATCTTCGGTAAAAGAGCTGAATATCCTCTGGGGTAAGGGACCGACATCTGGCTTAACCGCATACCAAAATAAAATACCAGCGCAAACTGCAACTAAAAACCAACAAAATGTAGTCGCCTGTGCACCTAGCGATCTATGAGCAATGACAGTGGTTCTCGTGACTAAGCTACACTGGCGCGGCATTACGGTTCCGTGCTCCTCCTTGAGTGCGGATCGCTCTATACAAGGAGGGAAAAGAGTGTGGATCCGTACACGGAGCACGAGTGGCCTGGGCCCGGCTCCCGTGCCTGTACAGAACAATTGTATTTGGCTCCCACACTGGGTCACTCAGACTCAATCCACGCCGTGTGAGGCGTTCCTGGGGTCTCATTCCACGCGGGATGACGCGCTCAGGAGGTTTCACACCATGCCGGGTGAGGCGCTCAGGAGGTCTCACACCATGCCGGGTGAGGCGCTCAGGAGGTCTCACACCATGCCGGGTGAGGCGCTCAGGAGGTCTCACACCATGCCGGGTGAGGCGCTCAGGAGGTCTCACACCATGCCGGGTGAGGCGCTCAGGAGGTCTCACACCATGCCGCGTGAGGCGCTCAGGAGATCTCACTCTGCATGTCAGGCTCCATGCTGATCTTCATGTCAGGTGCAGCAGGTCACCGTGCTGCAGCCGTCCACAGGCGTCTGTCAGCGCCTGATGACAAGGCCGCCCGCCGGACATCCCAGGCAGGCCCGCACCTTATGTAATCGGGCGTGTCGGCTGCCTGTCCTCGCCTCCGATGCACTGGGCGCCTCCTCCCCTGCTCCACGACAGAGCTCTGTCGACGCACGTGCCGACAGCAGGCTGTCGAGCCGGCCAGCACGCGATGCGTCAGCACTTGATGCCCGGATCGCAAGTGCCAACCGGCGTCAGCCCTGGCGGCAACGGCGGGGGCCCCGCTCCCGGCTCTGGACCTTGCTCTACCATGTTTAACAGCAATTCAGGACGGCTGGAATGCCTCAAGGTTAATGTTTCCATAAGAAAGTTTCAGGGATGTAAACTCCAAGCCCCGGTCCATCTTGCCAGAATGTCCCAGGCAGAGATGTGGAACGGCGTCAAAGTGCCCAGCGCGCACCATCGGCATGGACCACGCGATTCCTGGCCTGGTCCCTGACCGCTGACACGAACGGCCACCCTGTAACACTGGGCGCGCGACTGTCGACCTCACGACACACAGATGATCAGATCATCTGTGCCAACCACAGATAATCCGATCATCTGGTGCACGCGCCGGCGTGTGAGAAGGACGCCCCACACCCGATCATCTGGTGTACGCGCCGGCGCGTGAGAAGGACGCCCCACGCCGTCACTCAGGCGGCATCCCTGGGCACCGGATGTCCGAGTGCGTGCCACCCGCTCTTAAGCGCTGTTGTCTGGCGTACGTGGTGCGCACGACGCCTAAATGCGGGCTCCTCGGGGCCAAGCGGAAGGACTTCCTGCGCTCACAGCAGCGCCTGATCACATTCCACATTCCTGACCATCATCTCGTTTCGACCGCCGTGTTAGAGTTCAAACGTACAATACAGCAGCAAGCTTAGCTTGCTGCAGCACCGTCTGAGCGCGCGGGCCGTTTGTTTTCTCGCCGACGTCACCGCCCGAGCGGTCCGGCGCGCTTCGACGGTGTTTTCCCGGCGGCTTCTGCCCGGCGCGTCCGGAGGGATCGCTCACGTGATCGATGTTGGCTGGGCTCACTCGGGAGCGTGGCGTGTGATAGCGATTAGTCGCGATACAGCAGCGGCGGGCGCGTTGAAGCTGAGCACGCTCGGTTCGGGTGCCTGCTCACCGTTCACCAGCTGATGTGGCAGCTGGTGGCTAGCGAGAGGAGAGAGCGAGAGAGAGAGAGAGAGAGAGAGAGAGAGAGAGAGAGAGAGAGAGAGAGAGAGAGAGAGAGAGAGAGAGAGAGGGAGAGAGAGAGGGAGAGAGAGATAGAGAGGGAGAGAGAGAGGGAAGAGAGAAAGATAGAGAGAGAGAGAGGGAAAGAGGAGAGAGAGAGAGGGAGAGAGAGAGAGGGAGAGAGAGGGAGAGAGAGAGGGAGAGAGGGAGAGAGAAGAGAGAGAGAGAGAGAGAGAGAGAGAGAGAGAGGGAGAGAGAGGGAGGTTGAGAGGGAGGGAGAGAGAGAGCACATTCGTGTTGGGTTTTGAGCTGACCTCGCCATTTTAAAGATAATTCAAGATAATTCACAGCCAGGACTTTATCAAGACGTCAAGCCCCCTGGTTTCTTAAGCCTGATATACGCAAACTTGTGCGGACTTTTTCTCCAGCCTTATTTGAGGGTCATACAGATATTCATGGCGTCAATGAAACGCACCACGAATTTCACCTCTTTAGTGGCCACGTTGTGCTCAAGGCCAAGAAAATACAATCGTTGAATTAGTTGTGTTTGGCTACGTGAGCACTTAACACCGTACCAATAGTTACAACTGAGGTTTCTCTACCATACCGGGTGCTTACCTCAAAATCTTCAGAAGCGGGGTATTCCCTTTAAGCAAGGGCAGTGGGCGCCAGTTTAGTTCTTTGCAATGCGGAAGCTTGGCACAGCGCGGGTGGTGCGTTATCTGGCTCCATTCATGGAGCCGATGGTTGATTAATTCCAAAGAAATGTTCTCGACTCTCGAACAGTGCTCGGTCACTGAACGCTCGATCACGTCGGAATCAGTCTACTTTCAGTAAGCAAATTTTCCGCAAATTTCATGCTCACGTATGCATGCAGCAAAACAACAATGTGCTCGCATTCAGCTGAGCTGATCTGACGCTGCACAACACCTACCACACCGCAGCATCAGCTGAGCTGATCCGACGCTGCACAACACCTACCACACCGCAGCATCAGCTGAGCTGATCCGACGCTGCACAACACCTACCACACCGCAGCATCAGCTGAGCTGATCCGACGCTGCACAACACCTACCACACCGCAGCATCAGCTGAGCTGATCCGACGCTGCACAACACCTACCACACCACAGCATCAGCTGAGCTGATCCGACGCTGCACAACACCTACCACACCACAGCATCAGCTGAGCTGATCCGACGCTGCACAACCCCTGCCACACCGCAGCATCAGCTGAGCTGATCCGACGCTGCACAACACCTACCACACCACAGCATCAGCTGAGCTGATCCGACGCTGCACAACACCTACCACACCACAGCATCAGCTGAGCTGATCCGACGCTGCACAGCCCCTGCCACACCGCAGCATCAGCTGAGCTGATCCGACGCTGCACAACACCTACCACACCGCGGCATCAGCTGAGCTGATCCGACGCTGCACAACACCTACCACACCGCGGCATCAGCTGAGCTGATCCGACGCTGCACAACACCTGCCACACCGCAGCATCAGCTGAGCTGATCCGACGCTGCACAACATCTACCACACCGCGGCATCAGCTGAGCTGATCCGACGCTGCACAACACCTACCACACCGCGGCATCAGCTGAGCTGATCCGACGCTGCACAACACCTACCACACCGCAGCATCAGCTGAGCTGATCCGACGCTGCACAACACCTACCACACCGCAGCATCAGCTGAGCTGATCCGACGCTGCACAACACCTACCACACCGCAGCATCAGCTGAACTGATCCGACGCTGCACAACACCTACCACACCGCAGCACGTCATTGGCATTGTTGTTTTCCCCTTACAAGCCAGGATGACTTCCCTTGTTCGATTTTCGCCACCCCAGAGCTGCGTTATCTTCGTAAGCGCATTACTCTAGCCCCGGCTGCCGGCAGCACCATCGCCTCGCCACACCGTGCATTGTCACCTTTGGTAGACGCACAGCGGTGTGGCCGTTGTTGCGATGCTGGGGGCGGTGGTGGGGTGCGGGATGACCCTGGGGCTGATAGGAGGACACGACAGAAGGGATCATAATGCCCTGACCACGCGGTGCCGAGGTCGACGCTGGGGCTGCGTCATGGCCATGAGAGGGGACAGAGGGATGGAGAGGGGGGGGGGGGGGGGGCACTGCCATGAGCTCGCGATGCCGAGACCGACGCTGGGGCTGCGTCATGGCCATGGGAGGGGACAGAGGGATGGAGAGGGGGATGGGGGGGGGGGGCACTGCCATGAGCTCGCGGTGCCGCGACCGGCACTGAGGCCGCGCCATGGCGATGGGAAAGGAATGAGCGCTGACGAGGGGGGGTGGGGATGGAGAGGAGGGGGGGGGGGGGGGGCAATGCCATGAGCTCGCGATGCCGGGGCCGGTCCTGAGGCCGCGCCATGGCGTTGGGAAAGGAATGAGCGCTGGCGAGGGTGGGGACGGGAGTGGGTAGGGGTGGGGTGGCAATGGCATGAGCTCGCGGTGCCGGGCCGCGCAGTGGCCCTGAGGCTGCTGGGAAGACAGAATGCGAAAGGTATCGTGATGTCGTGAGCTCGTTGGCAATGACGATTTGACCTGTATGGCCCAGCCAGTTGGCGCCGAGTCACGGGGTCGGTTTGAACGTGGTCAGTCCCAGACTGTTTAGCCTAACTTTAGCTCACACAGCATACAGCATGCGCTACCGATCGGTGAACAATCCACAGGTGATGGGTGAATCGGACACATTATATAGCTGCGAGTACCTTGCCCACATCCCCTCAGATTGCCTGCTTTTAATAAAACACCCATCCGAACAATTCGTTGAGGCATGACTGCAATCCTGCCCCCCTCAACATGCCTGGAGCCTCCTCTCCACTGACCACTGATTTGCTTCATGAGAGCAGGAAAAACGCGCATACTACGGAGGTAAGCCAGGCTCCAGGGAATGGACGGCGGCACCGGCTAAGGAGTGTGGCGGTGCGGCAGAGGGTGAGGGGTAAAAACAGCGGCTCCTTCTGGACCCGACAATCCAGCCAATCAGAGCTCAATGCATCAGACCAGTATGCCAGGTGAAGCTGATAAGAGCAGAGCCAGCAGCTTTGTTCCTTCGGCTTTCAGTGGCCTGGGGAAAAACACGATTCAAACAGCTTCGGAAAAGTTCAAGGTAGAACGTTTGGCAAGAGATGGAATTACGGACGTCCCATAACACTTTGAGTTCCTTTGTCTGCATGACAGAAATCTGCATTAAACATGGAGATGTCGAAGTCCCACGAGCGGCCCAAGAATGGCAGCCGGAGGAGGCGAATTCCTCGGCCAGCGAGATAATTGCTTTGTCTGACTAATGATAACTTGCCGCTGAATTACCGCGGCAAAACCGCATCGCCAGCGGAGCGGAAGCCGCTGGCCCCGGGCGGCGGCCGGCCCGGAACACACCTGTCGACCGAGCGGACATGGGGCATTCCGACCCGGGCACCCGGCGGTCCACCGCGCCAGCCGCCGTCCCGTCAGCGAGATCACAGCCGCCGACACCGGTCCTGAGCGGCACCAACACCGCACGCCACCAGCAGCTGACATGTGCCGCACTGAGGACCGTTTGGCCCAGACGTCCCCATTGATGACTTGATGGCACCGCTGACGTAGTTGAAGACGTGCGCCCTTGAAGAAAAACGCGCCTTTAGCTAGTTACGGTACCGTTGCCGTTGTTTAGGGTTTACGACGCACTCAGCTCCTCAGACTATATGGCGATGTCTGCTCTTCACCCTGGCAGGAAAGGTGGGCACTGCGGGGAACTGAACCCCGTAGCCCTATTTTCCAAGACGGGCAGCTAAACCACTACTCTACCGGTTATCTGCTACATAACCCACACCCACGCCGCTAATTAATCAGCAGAGAATCAGCACCTCCACAAGGCTACACTGGAAAGCTGCGAGCCACGAGCGACGCATCCACTCCGACGGGATGCTATTCAGCAGAGTACCAGCACCTCCACAAGGCTACACTGGAAAGCTGCGAGCCACGAGCGACGCATCCACTCCGACGGGATGCTATTCAGCAGAGTACCAGCACCTCCACAGGGCCCTACTGGAAAACTGCGAGCCACGAGCGGCGCATCCACTCCGACGGGATGTTATTCAGCAGAGTACCAGCACCTCCACAGGGCCCTACTGGAAAACTGCGAGCCACGAGCGACGCATCCACTCCGCTGGGATCCGTGAGCTCCATCCAGCTCGGAATGATAAAACAGAGGTCCAAATTCAAAGTGCATCTAATACCAATCGGTAGTTATACGACAAACCATATTAGACGCCAAAAACCTAAAAAGCAAGGAGTGGTTGGGGCTTCTACGGAGCTGTCGCTACGAATCCTGCATGCCTCGACTTCACGAATGACTCCAAGAGGAGAAGTGGCTTGGGAATGCTCCCGGTGAACGCCGACCACCATCCCATTAGTGTCCTGTATTACTCACAGCACTGCAGACACCAGCGGCTTAATGGCGCGACACGCATCCTGCGCGGGGCATTCCACTTCGTCAGTGCGCTGGTCAGGACTGCACGTGGAATGTCATAAATTGACATTTATGCTGGGGCTGTAGTCCCCTAATGACGATAATTGCACCACAGGCGCAGCGTACCTTATGTACATTTGAAACGAGTGCAAAGTCATGCCATTTAACAATAACATCCCGCGTGAGATCGCTTTACATCTGGTGGTGTCGAGCTGACCTGCCGGCGGGTTAAGTTGCCGCCTGAGCGTGAGATCGTTTTACATCTGGTGATGTCGAACTGACCTGCCGGCGGGTTAAGTTGCCGCCTGAGCGCAGTTTCATTGCCGTAGTGTTTGCAGGCTAACGATCAGAGTATCCCGCGCACCGGTACTCCGCGTAGGGAATGAGCCACTTAGAGTGTTTTCAGTAGAAGCCATCCCCATACACTATCAAAATATGACGGCTTCCTAAACACGAAAAGGGTGGTAGTGAGGCAACGACCATCTTTCTCTGGCCTGTTAAGCCACCAGACTGTGGGCCGTGGAACGCGCTGTTCCCTGTTCGCTAACGTCGGCCTTTCGGCTGGATGAGCTGAGTGCTGCTCTGGCGCTCACTCCTACCTCTCCCACGAGGTCAGTCAACTGGGCGAAGCGTTTCTCTGACCCGTGGGTCATCTGGTGGGGTGTGGCTGTTCTGTAATCCCCAAGTTCAATCAGGAGGGCCGGGCGGCGTTGATATATCATGGGCAGTGTGTTTACATTGAAGCGCGGACGTGCGAAGTTTTGTTTGCTTGTCCGTACGGGTTTTCAGGGCGGCGAGGCCGGGAGGAAGATAAAGCTTTAGAGAGAGAGGGAGAGAGAAAGCGAGAGAGAGGGAGGAAGAAAGGGAGAGAGAGAGGGGGGGAGAGAGAGAGCGGGAGAGAGAGAAAGAGAGGGAGAGAGAGAGAGGAAGAGAGAGAGAGGGAGAGAGAGAGAGAGGGAGGGAGAGGCCATGTCTAGTGACCATGCATCGAGCGCGTACTTGAAGCTCGAGATCAATGAAAGGAGATCGATGGCGAGGCGATGGGCTGGTTCAGGAGGCGGTGACGTGCTGTCACGGCAGACCCATTAACGGTGACGTCGGTGTTAATGTTTAACGATCCAATTCAACCAGCTCACATCGTTGCCCGGCCGCTGGTGAGCTCCAGGGGAGCCCAACATGTCTGAAGTCTGTGCGGGAGTGCCCGGCCCGGCCTCCATCTGACGGATCGACAGAACAGAAGCGGCATACGTGATAGGCAGCCCGCTGGGCCGGCCGGGCCGGCGGCGATTACGGACGGGCCCACAGCCGGTCCGGCGGGTCCGAGGGTCCCCAGCCGGTCTGTATCACCGCGGAGATCTGCCACCCGGTCTGGAGGGACTGTGAGATCGGTCCGCCAACACTGCAGGGCTCCAGAAAGCGGCCTAATGAGACTGTAGGGCGCCAGAAGCCCGTCTGGCGGGGCTACAGGTGCTCGGCAGACTGTCTGACGGCCCTGTATATTCCCATCAGTCGGTCTGATGGGATTGCAGGTCCCGACAGCCGGTCTGATGAACTGAAGGGCTTCGCCAGCCGGTGCGGTGGGATCATCAGAACCTCCTGGTCACTGGTGGGAGTCACTGCTGACACTGGTGGGAATGCAGGTCTTTACGCCAGCGATCGTTTAGTGTCACATTGTTAGCCTTCTGGTCATTGTTCTTGTCAGAATGCCTTTGAGCTGCCTTACACTAGGCCTAGTCAGAGTTTTACGAATCATGTGCGTCATAATTTTGCCTGGTTGTGCAACGTCATAACAAGAAACTCTTGTAAAAAGTTTTCGACAAAACGATCACAAAGTTTGGTCTGGAATTGTATCTTTGTGTATCTGTTCTTGGTAGCTCTCCTTAGTGAGTCACGGCTTCTGTTTTAACACGATTCAAATTTCGGCGAAGGTCGCAAAATTGAGGTCTTCCTGCAGGACGTTCCCACCCATCGTAAAATAAGGTCATGCATCCAATAAGACCAGGCCTGCTCCATCTCACACATTTATATTCCTGGGTAAAATGGTCTCCACTATACCCAGACTCGCAGCGTGATCCGTGATCTCTAACTCCTCCAGCGGTTGGTTGGTCCTTGTCGCGGCGCTGCTTTTTTAATCAGGACCCTTCAACGCCGTGAGAAATCCGGTGCCAAGGCGGATCAATACATTGTCACAAGTGTGCGCTGCCACCGGAGCCGCCAACGCGCCCTGGTCGGCTCGGGGCGGCTGCGTCGGCTACTCGTCTGGCCACACCCCGTCGAGACGTGGCTCGTCTCGCGCCCGTCAGTACGTGGCATGGCTCGTCTCACCGCACTCCATCGGTACGTGGCTTGGCTCGTCACACCCCGTCGGTGCGTGGCTTGGTTTGTCTCTCAATACCCCGTCGGTGCGTGGCTTGGCTCGTCTCGCCACACCTCGTCCGTGTGTGGCTTGGCTCGTCTCGCCACACCCCGTCGGGACGTGGCTCGTCTCACGCCCGTCAGTACGTGGCTTGTCTCACCACATCCCGTCGAGACCTGGCTCGTCTCGCCACACCCCGTCGGTACTTGGCTTGGCTCGCCACACCCCGTCGTTACGTGGCTTGTCTCGCCACATCCCGTCGAGACCTGGCTCGCCTCGCCACACCCCGCCGTCACGTGGCTTGTCTTGCCACATCCCGTCGGGGCGTGGCTTGGCTCGCCACACCCCACCAGCAGGCCTGACTGACTCTGTTCTGGTTCCGCTCCTTGAGGAAAGATGTTGAGGGCTCTAACGACAACCGATCGGAAGGCTTTATTCTGAAAATTTGGAATAGAAGAAAAGTCTACACCCGACCGGCAATGAAGTAACAGCAAAGACATCAGGGCTCTTTTATGGCTCAGGGCTGGGTCAAGGCTAGGTGAAGGGAAGGGTTTCATTGTCTCATTCCACGTATACTTACACCTACAGAATTTCGACAAGGAATTCTTTCGTTTTTCAACTTAGAAACCAGGGAGTGTCGCTCCCCTGCGCGTCCGACGGAACAGTGGTACAGTCAGGGCAGCGGCTGGAGGACTTTTGTGTTCCCCATCCCTGGTTGTGGTGGGACAACGCTGGTCGCGGGTCTCATCACTTTGACAGCTGATGACGCGGGTCGCGGCTGCACGGAAGAAGCGTAGTGCCGTCACAAAGCGTTGACAGCGCAACTTAGACTCAAAACAATTAAAACTGATACCTTTATTACGCCTTAACGGTATTGCACGGTACTACCCAACGTTATTATTACACGCAACTGGTCCTGACATGCCCGTTAAGCATGCCATTGGCCTATGCCTCAAAAGTGTAACGCCCCCTTAATAAAAAGACTCCCTTAATAACGCTCCCTTAATAAAAAGATAACGCAGGGCAAACTATTCCTGTTCAACGGCATTTGCCGTACAAGACGGCTGTGCCTGGGGCGGGCTGTCGAGCTGAACAGCTGTGCCTGGGGCGAGCTGTCGAGCCGGCCGGCTGTGCCTGGGGCGGGCTGTCGAGCCGGCCGGCTGTGCCTGGGGCGGGCTGTCGAGCCGGCCGGCTGTGCCTGGGGCGGGCTGTCGAGCTGGACAGCTGTGCCAGGGGCGAGCTGTCGAGCCGGCCGGCTGCGCCTGGGGCGGGCTGTCGAGCCGGCCGGCTGTACCTGGGGCGGGCTGTCGAGCTGGACAGCTGTGCCTGGGGCGAGCTGTCGAGTCCCACTGCGCCGCGGCGCTCGGTCGGTCGCGCCACCGACCGCGCGAGCTCTGCGTGGCCCCGGCTCCGACGGCCATCAGCTACCCTGTGTCACGGCTCAACCGGCGCGACCGGCGACCACCCTGTGCTGCGTCGGCCGGTCGTGACGTCACAGGGAGGGCGCGTGCCGCCGCAGCGGTGTCGTGTTTTGCGCGGCGCGGCCAGCCGCCCGACCGGCACCGGCACGCCTCGGCAGGGGCAGACCGGCAACGGCGCGTCCCGGCAGGACCTGGGTGGGTCAGGCGGGCTGGGTCCGACCGATGGTCACTCCAGCGTCCCGCAGCCCAATCGAGGTTAAAGTAAAGCGGCGACAGGTGAACGTGATCTCTGCAGGATTACGGATTTTGTTTTGTGGGCGAGCAGTTGGCTCTATGTGTATTTCTCTTCCCTAGTGTTCGCATTCTGGTGGATAAACTTGTACATGGGTCAGCTAAACGAGCCCTGAAAAAGGCACCAGACCAGCCATGACGGAAGGCGTGAGGTCGCACTCAGTGGGCAACACCAAAAACGGCGTTGTGTGAACGCAGCTAAGAGAAAACTGGAACAAAGAAGCCTCTGCTACAATTATCATGAGCAGAGCCGCGGGGTATGATGTTGTATGTCATTTTCAAAATACCAGAAGGGTCCTTTTCACGCTCATTGTTCATTGACTGGTCAGCGTTCAGAACGGTTCGTGACTCGTCGGGCACGGCAGCTCTGACGCGAGCTGGAGCCTGTCTGCCCGGCTGTAGTCTGCGCTGTCAGACTGGTCAGCGTTCGGAACGGTTCGTGACTCGTCGGGCACGGCAGCTCTGACGCGAGCTGGAGCCTGTCTGTCCGGCTGTAGTCTGCGCTGCCGCCGCCATCAGGGCCGTGTGACAGCTTCGGAGGGGTGGACACGAGTCATAACTAGCCCCATGTCACGGTGGTGAAGGTCAATTCTTGCATCGAATTAGCATTAGGCGCTTCGGCCGGCCGGCAGCAACAGTCGCTATAGAACGGCTGTGCTATTCCAGACTCTACAGACACCTGCTAATGGTTTTCCCATAATACGCCGTCTCTTGTGTACGTTAATAACCGATTTGAGAGCTCTGATTGCATTCAGTCACAAGCTCGTTTTACTGATAGCCACGCAATGTAGATCATGACAGTTGAAATCATGATCATCATCATCATCATCATCATGATCGCAATGTACATCATGGCAGTTTATGCCCCACATTGGGCGCACTCCTTTGCAAAAGGTGTGCTGTTGCAGTCAGTTACCTTAAAGGGAGTATCCTACCTTTTTTGTACCTTGCACCTAAAATCGGACGCCTTCGATTTGATCAGTACTACCAGGTTTTTCCAATTGTTCTGAATAATTCACAAACGTTTTTCCAACGTTTGTGCTCTGTAACGTTCACAACACCCTAATGTGTAGTAAATGCTACGAAACCTTGAAATACTCGGTTTAGACAAAAAGATATGCATAGATGAATGCCATCATGCCGCGAATTTAGCAAAACGTTAACCCGTGGCTTTGATTTCTCCCCGATGGCGGTTACCACAGCCGCTCTTTTTGAGGTGCACTTTGGCTTTGGGAATGGGAGTATCACATAATCCGTGTGACACACTGGTTTCAAACTTCAACCAATGCTCTTCTCGGTAACAGGCCCTTGCCCGCTAGGCCAATCACAAACATTGTGTTACTCGGACCAACAGAAACGCGCACGATGGTTGTCATGACGACGGTGGTCGCGACAGCAGAGAAGAAGGCAGTGCCGTTACTAAGTGTTGGCAGTGTCATTTGGACTCAAAAATAATTTAAATTAGTATCCTTATCATGTATTCACGGTACGGGAGGAGCGCTACCTTGTGCTGTTATTAGACGTAACTGGTCCTGAGGTTTTATTAGGATAAGGAAAAGGAGGTCCCCTGTGAGCATCGGAGGCCCTTGCGAGGAACAAGAAACCTTGTTTTAGGTTGGTGAGACCCTTTGTTGGATGATTAAATGGCCCCCATTCTACTATTTGTCGTCAATATTAATGCATTGGTGTATGTTACATGTAACAATTTCATAAGGGTGCACAAGCCCTCGATGCCGCTCCCATTGAATATGACGCTGCACAAGAGGCCCCCTGTGATGAGGCCCCATTTGTCCAGAAAACCCCTAAAAACTCCTGCCCCTAACTCAAAACCCGTGGCGCCACCTCTCGCAACAGACCCATGCCTCATTCAAGACAATGAAAGGTACTTATGTGAAAGCGCATTTTGATATTAAAACTAACATTTTTGCACCTAAAAAGTATGCTTCTGAAAACACAAGCATTGCAAGTTATACGGAACGAAAATCTTCCTTGAGAGAGAGAGAGAGAGGAGAGAGAGAGAGAGAGAGAGAGAGAGAGAGAGAGAGAGAGAGAAGAAGAGAGAGAGAGAGAGAGAGAGAGAGAGAGAGAGAGAGAGAGAGAGAGAGAGAGAGAGAGAGAGAGAGAGAGAGAGAGAGAGAGAGAGAGAGAGAGAGAGAGAGAGAGAGAGAGAGAGAGAGAGAGAGAGAGGAGAGAGAGAAGAGAGAGAGAGAGAGAGAGAGAGAGAGAGAGAGAGAGAGAGAGAGAGAGAGAGAGAGAGAGAGAGAGAGAGAGAGAGAGAGAGAGAGAGAGAGAGAGAGAGAGAGAGAGAGAGAGAGAGAGAGAGAGAGAGAGAGAGAGAGAGAGAGAGAGAGAGAGAGAGAGAGAGAGAGAGAGAGAGAGAGAGAGAGAGAGAGAGAGAGGAGAGAGAGAGAGCAGAGAGAGAGAGAGGAGAGAGAGAGAGAGAGAGAAGAGAGAGAGAGAGAGAGATAGAGAGAGAGAGAGAAGAGGAGGAGAGAAGAGAGAGGAGAGAGAGAGAGAGAGAGAGAGAGAGATAGGAGAGAGAGAGAGAGAGAGCGAGAGAGAGTAGAGAGAGAGAGAGAGGGAGAGAGGAAGAGAGAGGAAGAGAGAGAAGAGGAGAGAGGAGAGAGAGAGAGAGAGAAGAGAGTAGAGAGAGAGAGAAAGAGAGAGGAGAGAGAGAGAAGAGAAAGAGGAGAGAGAAGAGAGAGCTCCTAGATAGAGAGAGAGAGAGAGAGTAGAGAAGATAGAGAGATAGAGAAGAGAGCGAGGTAGAGAGAGAGAGGAGAGAGCGAGAGTAGGGAGAGGAGAGTAGAGAGTGAGGAGAAGAGTACTCGCGAGAGTGAGAGAGAGACGACGCGAGAGAGCGAGAGAGAGAGAGAGAGAGAGATCAGCTCTTGTGAAGAAGAGAGCCAGATAGAGAGATGCGTCGAGAAAGTACCGCTCTCGAGGAGAGAGAGGCCGTCTGCCGTCGAGAGAGGGCGAGAGAAAGATCGGGATAGAGTAGAGGAGTCTGATCCTCTTGTGGTGATAACAGGACACGGCCCGCTATGTTGGTCTGCAGTCTGTTCCGTCGTAAATGTCAGGATATGGCCACGTGTGTCGTACAGTGACGAGCACCCGGACACGATCCCGTCACTGACGTCAGTACTATGGTGAACTTCAGGACACACCAGGACACAGTGATGAAGCTGGTATCTGTCTTGTGACCAGATCAGGAAACAGTCCTCAGCTGTCGTCTGTGTTGCGAAATCTAGGACAATGCTTTGCTACTGTCCCCGGGGTCCATACTGTGGCAAGCATCCGTACATGGTGCCTTCACGGTCATCCATGCCACGGTGAACACCACGATGCGGTCTTACCACCACTGCCGGCCGTACCGCGGAGATCGCCGGGGAGCCCTGCATCCTTGCAGTCCGATGCTGTCTTGTGGCATCGGGAACCCGGCCGCGGCCGCCGATCTTACCGCTGCGCCACGGGGCCGCCGTGCGATGGTCATACTCACCTGTGTTGGAATCGATGGTCCGATCCGCCGGCGATGTTCGATGGTGGCGTCGTCCGGCCGAGGTATCGAGCGCTGCAGTAGCCCGGGGGCGTCACAGATCCAAGGCACGCGGTCTCCAGCCGGCCCCGGACACGCGCACACCGCCGGGCCCAGCGCCCCGACTGGGGTCGCCTCAGCGCACCGTCGCGCTCACGTGTAATTCACAGCACCGGAATAATAGTCACCTCCCCGACGGGAACCACGCGCACTCTCACACGACAGCTGCTCGCTGCAGCACCTCGGAAAACACCGCTCAAGCACACAGACACACCTGGGACCGACCCCCGATATTCTCTCACCAGGCCTGACCGTAATCCTTCACCTCTTGAAAGCGATCGTCGAGGGACGGCTGTGAATGGCTGCCGATCGTCGCGCTCACACCGGCTATTGTTGGAGTAGCCGACAGCTGGCAGCCCGGTCTCGTGCTGTACCGGTGCGGCGGCCTCCACAGGGAGCGGCCGATCACAGCACCCTCCCACCGCCGCCGCCCGGGCTCGACTGAGCCGCTGTGCGGCCGCCCACCCCGCCAGCCCGCCGCCGCTGTCATTTTCACAGCTCCGCTGCGGCACGACGGCCTCCCCTGCGGCGCGCAGTCGACTCGTCCACGGCTCCCGTGCTCCCCGCTCCTGGGCCGTGCATGTCGGCATTGATCCGGCGAGCCAGCGGGCACCGCCGGCCGACCGGCCGGTCCTGGCGCCGCCGCCCGCCGCCCTCTCAGATTGCATGATTCGTCGGCGTTTTATCGGCGGCCGAGCCTTGATTACACGGCGCCGGCCCTTATTTATGCGGCCTATTCAAAACGGCCGGAGAATGCCAGCACCGGCGGGACGCGAACGCCTGACGGCCGGCCCTCCGCTGTGTCCCGGTCCTGGCGCGAGTGCCGGTCCGCAGGTGCTGCCTCCGTCCCCCCGGGTGCGTCCCTCCGCCATTTTCCCAATGACGGGCGGGCTGGCCTAGGTTACTACGCCCTCCGACCTGTGTGGATCGGCGGGCTTATCTGATTGATTCGTCCAGGCATGTGGAATCTTACATAGTTTTACAAACAAGTTCTAACCTAGCATGTTCTTGCGTCAGAATTACGGTAAGTCAGGCAGATACACTGACTAAAATAACCCGACGGAATGGTTTCCTATCCAGTCGTGTCTCGTCTGCCCCGCCATTCCCGTGAGTCCACCTCTGTCCGCAGTCACTTGGCCGTCTCTCCTCAGAGTCCGAGGACCTTGGCACGATCGCTCTGCCCACCCTGGCCACTTGGTATGTGGCTGAGTCGCCCCGAGCGCGGCCGATCTCCGCTCGCCCTGCTCGTGACGGCCGTGCGGTATCGGACCATCTCGGTCAGCAGCGACCGTCGCGGGTAACAGAGGGCGGCGCTGACCCCGGGTCTGCAGTGTCTGGCGAGCGGTCCTCTAGATCCCTGGACCCGGGCCTCTCGCGGGCCACCGGAGCGGAGACGCAGCTCATGGCTCTTCCGGGTGCTCAACGTTGGACATCTATGAGCAACAGCGCATCAGCGGTGTTTTGAGATGTAGGGACCTAACTATGTAGTGCGGATGGAGAAGTGTTTAAGGCTGTTACTAATATTGTCCTTCAAATTTGATGACGTACTCTTCATTGCTCCTGGGGCAGATCTGGAGCCTTGACAGCAACATGGCAGATGGCAGGTCTTCAGTTTCGCGTCTTTCACCTGCAGATGGCAGATATTTTCTTGAACTTGCGACTCAGCACGCTCACTATTCCAAGGTTTCTCACCTGGCAATATGGTTTCATGCTATCTTCCACCGCACCGACCACGAGCCTGTGTCACAACAGGATCCGTTAAGGGCACACAATGCACAGCCATTGAATCACCGAACTGACAGGTGGCCGCCATGTATCTTCACCAACGTCAAGCCCGAAGATGGCGGAGCACCGACATCACGCGTTCACCAGCTGAATAGATCGTCATTTAAAGCGATTACACTTATTCAGAAAATCTCCTAACTTTGCTGAACTGAGGAGAAAGCATAAGTTCCAGAAGGCAGCTTGCCAACCCCCATTAACCCTGAATAACTGAACTATTGCCACTTCCGCGCGCTGCGACTGATCCAAACGCTGAGGATATCAACGTGGCGAATAACCACTACCCAAAGCTTGTCTACTGTTTTGCTCCATGCTACGACCAAACTTTGCAGAGTGATTGCAATTTGGGGCATGCCGCAACTTTCCACGCAGAAGCTTAAAGCTGAATTTTTGGCAGGGCTAAACCTTGTTAGTAACAATGAGCCAGCTTTCCATGATAGACATGGCTTGGTTCGGAAAAAGCATGTCGCACTAATGCGTCGCACATAATCGTGCAGCAAAGCAAAATTGACAGGCACGGTATGTGCCCGTCCATTGTCATTACAGCTTCTAATCCTATGGAAACAAAGAATGCGACAACATTGGTACAGGCTCAGCGAGGCTACTTCACGGGTGTAATTCTAAAATCGCCATGTCACTCTCACAGCTCTTAAACGGGCTCACGCGCTGGTAAACAGGCATCCAATGTGACCGATGTGACGGCATTCCAGCTCACAAATGCATGCCTTCAGCCCTATCCTTAAAATGGTATGGCATGTTACTAAACAGCGGCTACACACAGCAGCACTCGTGGAACTGAGGCATAGATCCTACGCCCCTTTGCGAAGAGACCTTTTAACTAAAGCTGCAGATATGTCACAATGAAAATGTTGTCAGAGACCTCACTTTGTTACATATCTGTAGGTGCCCAGGATGCGCTGGATGAGGAGGCTCTGATTTCTACATTGCCGAAAATCTGCTGTTGGAATAATTTCATGTAGCTTCACTGGTTCGTCTTTCAGCAGCACCCTAGATAATATTTCGGAGGAATGGGCGGCCTGACATATTTCGGAGCAACGAGCAGCCAGACATCTGCAGCAGAGCAGCCCCGCAAACAAGGCACCGAGCGATGCAAAGCCAGCATAAAGAGAAGCATCTGGCACAACATTGTTGAAACAGCTTTATAGCTCCGTAAAGATCTATTGGAGGAACCAAAAGTCCCGATTGTGAGAAACGTTTCAAATAATAGCACGACGGCGTGCCTAGAATACACAAAATCCAGAATACCGCTCTGGCAGGCCCTGCCCCCCCCCCAAAAAAAATGCTTTCATTGTATATTTACCTGACCATTTACCGTGTAAGAGGTCGACACAAGAGAAAAGCGTCGCAGTCGACGGAACCGGAGGTGCAAGTACCCATCCGACGAAAGTGAGCTGTTTCCCATCGTGGCGCGGCGCCTCAGCCCCGGTCGGCTTCTCAGTCGTCGCTCGTCGGCGTCGACGTTGGCCACGCGCCAGCCGGCCGTCGGTGCGGACAAAACACGCGGTCCGGTGGCGAGGGAGCGTGGCAGGCGCGCGCGCCGCCGTCGGGCGCCGCTCGGTCACCGGCTGTGACAGCGGGACGCGACTGGGGCCGTCCCAGGCGGAGGGGCGCGGCGGCGGCGCGGGACAAATCAGCGGCACAGCGGGACGCGACTGGGGCTTTTCCAGGCGGAGCGGCGCGGCGGCGGCGCGAGGCAGGCCAGCGGCACAGCGGGACGCGACTGGGGCTGTCTCAGGCCGGGGGGCGCGGCGGCGGCGCGAGGCAGGCCAGCGGCACAGCGGGACGCGACTGGGGCTGTTCCAGGCGGAGGGGCGCGGCGGCGGCGCGGGGCAGGCCAGCGGCACAGCGGGACGCGACTGGGGCCGTCTCAGGCCGAGGGGCGCGGCGGCGGCGCGGGGCAGGCCAGCGGCACAGCGGGACGCGACTGGGGCCGTCTCAGGCCGAGGGGCGCGGCGGCGGCGCGGGGCGGGTCAGCGACACGGTGGGGTACGACTGGGACCGTCCCAGGCCGAGGGGCGCGGCGGCGGAGCGAGGCAGTCCAGCGGCATTGGTGTACCTCCGCTGGCCGGGCCTACCCATGTCAGCGGCGTGGGTCATCGCTGATTGAATGAGGTGATTACTGAGGTGGTTATGTGATTCAGAGCGTAGGATGCTGCACTACGACTGGGGAAGGTTACTGTGGCCGAAGGAGCGGGATGCTGCACTGTCACTGATAGGCCTGATATGTTGTGCTATAACTGGAAGAGTGGAATGGTGTACTGTGGCTGGGAGGGTGTGTGTGATGTCCCGTGGCTGGAGGGGTGGAATAATGCACTGCAGCTGGAGATGGGAGGGGGAGGGGGGGGGGGGGTATACCATGGCTTAGAGAGTGTGACTGGGGTGGGCTAGTAAAACTGGCTGGGAGAGTGTCATTTGGCTAATGCACGAGTAGAATCCTGTTGTAAGTCACGTGCTCTGGAATAATGCGGCGGACGTCAGGTGTTTGGAGACGGTACCCAGCATGGCATACTGTGCCTGGTGACGTCACCAGGAATTGCATGCCGTGCCTGGTGACGTCACCCGGCAGTGTATGCCGTGCCTGGTGACGTCACCCGACAGCACATACCGTGCATGGTGACGTCACCCAGCATTACATACCGTGCCAGGCGACGTCTCATACCGTGCCTAGTCACGTCACTCGGCATCACATACCACACCTGGTGACGTCATCCAGTATCGCATACCGTGCCCGGCGACGTCACACGGCATCGCATACCGTGCCTGGAGACATCACACCGCATCACATACCTGCTGTGTCAGCGATCAGCTGAGGTATCCCATTGATAACGGACGGAGAATGGTAGCTCATTTTGAGTGAGTGGATTAAAAGTACCGTAACTGTGGGAGTTCGGGAAAAACATAAGATGACCGATTGTCCATCTCTTTACAGAAATAATTGCCAGTGCTGGTTCCGCCTGAAAGGGTCCCGAGTGTGGCAGCTTTGTACTAGCCCTTTTCACGCAAACATCTGTTGACAGGAGCTTTACTTGGAAACAAATCTGAAGTGTTTGAAAATCAGGATAAACAGGAGCGATACACAAGAGTTTTCGTTAATCTTTCGTAATGGCCGAAACGTTCTCTACGCAGACAAGTTTGTTTTATCGTCATGAATCTGTTCGTCGTTTCACGCTCGCTGTACTTCGTGTTTTGGTCTCATGGGTCAAATGCACAATGTAAAATGGCTTATCGGTGATTATTTCGAAACAAAGGGGATCCCACACAAGCGTTTACGGGCTATTTTGATATGGCTGACAGCAAACGATGAGGATTTGCCACCTGCGTATCCTAATTTCTGTGCACTTAGGATTCAGATGTCTGAGGAATGTGGCGAGACCATCTTATGCACCAGTCAAATCAACGCTAGCGTGGAAAGCGCTATGATGAATGGAGATGGATTCCGGTCTTGTGACACTGATGTAACTTATCTATTGGTCTTAGATAAGACAGTATTTTTAGCCGTATTCCTCGTTGAATAACGAAAAGAAAGGAGATATAGATGTGTTACATCTATGCCAGGCGTTGCCGATGATATCGCCGATTATAATCGATGCGTATTATCATTATATGGCTAAAACGTTATACCATCCATTAAAAACAAACAGGCGCAAGATATATCGCAAAATCGCAGAGTACACTAGTACACTCGTTGACTGTGCTGTCGTAAAAGACATCCTGAAAAGTGACACAAACTGGGGCAGTAACTCCCGCTAAGATATTTCAGAAGTCACACCACCAATGTTTTGACAAATAATTTAACATAGCCAGGAAGTTTACAATTATATAAATGCTCCGGTCTAAGATGAACTATTCAGTCAACGGAATGGACGGAAGATTTAGAAAGCAGTCGGTCCCGTTCACCGAACGTCGTCCGTATGGGACGCACGACATGGTGTAATGATACGGTCTGGTGTGGAAATATGTGATAAACCGCTTCCACTTTAACCCCGAACCTGGAACACACGTGATACTCAGTTTGTATTAAAACGGCCTTGAAGAATTTTAGATGTGCCGTTGTAAAACCCGTTACCAGACGCCTTCAACATGTAAATACGTTCGGGTCGAAAAACTTCATAGTGACGCGACATGGAATTGCCAGATCTGACCTCCACAAAGTCCCCCCCCCCGCTCCTCATCCTGACTGCAGGCGATACCTGTGACCCTAGGAATGTCGCTAATGAACATCAAGCCACTGACTCAGTTTACTGCCGTCTCCACCATGTCTCTCACTGCCCAGTATCGCACGTAAAGGCGAAAATTTGCCTTTTTGGTCCACGGAGCGTCACAGACTGACGGTCGCAATAGCCAGGCGCCCAGAACCAATTCCATTTCGGGTGTAAACTGCAAATAATTCCGCTTGTGACGTATGAAACACCACTTGTTCATTAGTCGTCACTCGTCAGTCGTAGATGTTGACCTGTTTCTAAACGAGGTTATTAAGCCAGTTCTGTTTAACTTCGGTCAAGTCACAGTGAAAAACTCTGTGCGTCCGACAAACATCCTATGTGACGTCACGCAGAATCTGTTTTTTATAAAAAAGGAACGTGACGCGAGTCGTCACGCTCCTTGTTATGGAGTCCTAGCGACTCTGTTTGCCATATTAGCGCACGTGGGTCATAACGTAACCGGGTTTCGACCCCCCGGCACGTAGGAGTCCGATGTGCTAACTACTAGGCCATCATGATCTTTTGGGTATGACGTCGTAAATGACGTCGAAGGCTAATATTTCTTGTCTTTCGGGTCACTGCGAATGCACATTTCGGGGGCCAGTTGTGTGGGATCTGAGCAGGTAACATGAGCGTTTGCGAGCGGTCAGGGCTTCGGTGGGATCTGAGCAGGTAACATGAGCGTTTGCGAGCGGTCAGGGCTTCGGTGGGATCTGAGCAGGTAACATGAGCGTTTGCGAGCGGTCAGGGCTTCGGTGGGATCTGAGCAGGTAACATGAGCGTTTGCGAGCGGTCAGGGCTTCGGTGGGATCTGAGCAGGTAACAGGAGCGTTTGCGAGCGGTCAGGGCTTCGGTAAGATCTGAGCAGGTAGCAGGAGCGTTTGCGAGCGGTCAGGACTTCGGTGGGATCCGAGCAGGTAACAGGAGCGTTTGCGAGCGGTCAGGGCTTCGGCTACGTCGTGCGGAGTAAAGAGACCCTTGCTTCAGCAGTCGGTGGTGGTCCCATGAGTAACTGTATCACAAGTGAGACGTGTCAGCTCGTAGCAGGTTTTTATGCGCCGTGCACTTGCCGCCGCGGGACTGCTAGAAAGCAAACAATGTGGTTATGGTTTCCGTTTCAAAATGATGATCAGTTCTGATCATTTTGATCATTTTAAAACGATCAGTTCTGATCATTCTAGGACCGATGTCATGTAAGTATACCGGTGGCACGTCAGTCTCCGCGCGTCGGACTTCAGCCGCGCCCGGCCACCAGCACACATCGCAACGTTGAGAGCTGCCCAGGTGACAGTCAGTCTGAATGCATCTGGCCTCGGCCTCGCACAGATATGTGGTGGGAACGCGGAGGCACCGGGTAGTTCGATGGCTCGAACGTCTGGCAATGGCGTGCAAAAGAGGCACACATGTGCCATGTGTTCTTTCCGGTTGTGATTGAATGTTCTCACCTAGAATGCACGTGAGGTGGAGATCAAGTGAATGTCAGACGATAATATTTTGGCTCCCATAACCATCCATCCTGCGAATGCCCTTGTGCTTAAAAGCCATCTGGACAATTCTCAAGGCATTGTTATCTCGTTTGCCTCGTGAAGGCAGCCGTGCTCCAGCCTACATTGTGTTCCGAAAGCGTGGCAGAAGAACGTGAATTATGGGACCGTAAGTACAATCTGTTAGCCCATTTGACAGCGTTGCAGGGCTGAAGAACAAACCCACGAGTGTGCGAAGGATTTCGCAATGATAGGGAAGGGGCAGTTAAGAAAATTGTCACTGAAAGCCGAGTATGGTGTTCCACAGGCACCTGCAATTTCTTGCGCGCTATAAAAGAACATGCGTCCGTAAAATGCGTGCTGTAAAATAACGTACGGCGCGCTCTGGCCCAGCCGTGGTGCTTTTTAAGAGCAGCGATCTTTGTAACTACTGATCGTAGGCTCATGCAGTCTCCAGCAACATAAGGCGCATTTTTTAAAATGTTATGCTGTATAACCCTCCGGTACCTGGATGTTAAATGTTCGATTGGGCACACGTTTATTGGAACATTGCAGTATAACTACGACTTTTCAACCTCACCGGACGGGTTGGGCGGGGAAGGGGGATTAGGACGCGTGGACTGCAAATGGACATACAACTTAAATATTACCCGACTAACATGGCATACCAAAACTCTGAAGCTGAGAAAAAGATTAAGACACTGGTCAAAACCGGGTCCAGGACTTAACGACAACCCAACGCCACGACGGTATGAGACGATCAGAGAGGAAAAAGAACAGCCCCTCGCGTAGACTAGGGTATGCAAGTGTGTGTGTGTTGCTGTTTGCAAACCGTCACGCGCTACTTTGCGCAAACCACGCACCCGCGCATTTTGGGATCCTTTAAAAGGAAAGTTCCACAGTTGAAGATATTGAAGCTGGCATCAGATGTGATGAAATAAGCTCACTTATAACTATTGATGTACTTTTAAGTGGAAAAGACTGTTCAAGACAACACAATTTTCCCGTTTTTAGGCAAAGATGCTCCTTGACACGTCCTTTTTTATTGCGTCATGGTGCCATGAACAACATTGATTGAGAACCAATTGACGACCTAATATCTGGACATCGTGCTCACGAACGCCAGGTATGAAAGACTCGACAATTATAGTTCTTGGACCTTGATCGTCGCATGGCCAATGGAGTGGCAGGATTTCAATGACGTCATTATAATGTCATGGATGTCTATGTGACCTTGAAATAGTCTCCCCGAAAAAGTTCGCACATCTTCGCGGGCCTTTAGTTCAGAGACTGGAAGGATTTAGGTCTTAAGGAGGTCAGGATTGTGAGCTGCACCGAACGATCTTCAAGATGACTTTTTCACTTCAAAACCCCATACAAATGTGGAACACTCCCTTTAAGGTTGTATGCCAGATCCTAGCAACCACAGCAGATGAATGCGTTAAACTATTTGTGCGATGTAGGTGAATGCACCTGCCACAATTCAGTTACAGACTTCAAACTGTCCGACCAATCATGTTAAAATGTGCGCTGGTGCACCGCCAATAATAAACGAGAGAGAGGTCAAACTCAACATTCCCGAAACCGGGCACGAGTACAAAAACGCCATCTTCAGCCGAGAGCGGTTGGACCAGGAGTGTCATTTTGTAAGCTGAGGTGGGGACTGAGCTGTGAAGCATGACAAAACCGATCTTGAAAATACTTTCAGCCCCCCCCCCCCCCCCCTCCAACTGCGAGGAGAAATGAAGCCACATCCGGAGAGAACCCCCGTTTGTTGGCATGTTTTGGGTGTGTGGTACGTTAATCAGCGCTGTTCAGCCCCCTCCCATACTTATTTTGTGAAACTCCGCCCCTGGCTGAAGCTCTCAATTGAATAGGAAGCTCACCCCTGGCGTGGACACGCAGCGGTTATCGAGAGGCAAAAAGGCTTTTGTGTACAGTCCGAAACCATGTCTGAGAGTATTAAAATCGTAACCTGGACAGTGCCCTCGAATACCTGCAGCCCTCTACGCGTTTAAACGTTATCTGAAAACCTGCGAAACAAACACCGTGCATGCGGTGTTGCAGGAGATTCCTGCTCACGCTGGCGCTTGCTGCGCCATTTCTGCCGCTTCGCTCCGCGTCGCTGGACGCGTGGGAGTCCTTCAAGCGCCAGCATCAGCGGGCTTACACGCCGGAACAGGAGAGCTTTCGGCGCCAGGTGTTCCTCTACAACTTGGACATCATCGAGAGGCACAACGCCGAACATGACGCCGGTCGCAGCACTTACCGGCTGGGAGTAAACCAGTTCGCTGACCTTACCAATTCCGAGTTTCGTCTGCTGTTGTTGACAGAGGCGCGGTCGACACCCGCGGTCTCCGACCACGCCGGACCGCACTATGCCCGAACGAACCGAACCCAACCGGACCACTTCGACTGGCGGGACCAGGGTGTGCCCATCCCCATCAAGGACCAGGGTGCGATGGGAGCGGCCTGGGCGATCCACGTGACGACGGCCGTGGAGAGCGGGCTGATCATCGCCGGGGAAGCGGCGCTGGCGCTGAGCCAACACAACCTGACCGACTGCGTCGCCTTCCATTCGTTCACCCCCACGGCGGTGGCGCTGGACCGCGTGCACCGATACGGCATGGCATCGGAGGCCGACTACCCCGCCAGCCGGCCGTGCCCGGCCGACCTGCCGATGGCGGCCACCGCGGACCACGTGCACACCGTGCCGGCCGGCGACGCAACGGCGCTGCTGGACGGCGTGCTGCAGAACCCTGTGCCCGTCACGCTCGACGCCGGACACATCTCCTTCCAGCTCTACGCCGGCGGCATTTACAGTGAGAGGCACTGCTCGCAGACGCAGTACGACCACGTCATGCTGGCGGCGGGCTATGGTGCTGAGGGCGGCAACCAGTTCTGGCTGCTGGCCAACAGCTGGGGCACCATGTGGGGCGAAGCCGGCTTCATGAAGATGAAGCGCGGAGTCAACATGTGCGGCGTCGCCTCCAACGCCGTCTTCCCCACCGGCGTACACACCCTGTAGCGCTTCCTGAGGAGCGCATCGCTGACTGAGGGTGGCTTCAGTCCGCGTGCCGAGGCGAGCGCCCCATTGGCGCAGATATGGCAACGTGGTGACAAGTGTGCGTCAGCTTCGGGTATATGCATTCTGGTTCTGGACTTCGATTACGACTATGCGCTTTGACAAGACTTTCTTCGGGGCATGTTTGATGCGACAGGAGATAGCGTCAGAAGCCTTGCCAATCACAACATTTCAGTGTTGTGCGGGCTCAACACACATGGTGTCTGTCGGGCTAGTACCTTGCGTGGACACACGACAACACGGTCACAAAATTGGGTTGGAAGCTTTTGCACCAGGTTCTGCGGCAGATGGCATGCGGTAGAGGTTTGCAAAGGAGTGAGTTGTAGGGTCAATGCTTACGTGCGAACATACATATATGTGCCATGACGTCCGACGTCTGCGCCGAATGCCCTGCGGTCACTGTTTCCGAGAGGTTTGATTAACTTCCTTCTACCACGCTTCCAGTAATATCACTCAATGTGCCTCAGACCGTACCATGGCAGCCAGGGCACCTCCTGGTGGACCGATGCCCCTTGGCGACCCGTAAACTCCTGGCGGCCCGACCCCTCCTAGTGACCGGCTTAAGGCCTTCTGGTAGACCGGGCCTCCTGGTGGCTGACCCGGGCCTCCTGGTGACTGGCCTTGGGCCTTTTGGTGACCCAGGGCCTCCTGGTGGCTGGCCCAGGCCTCCTGGTGGGCGTCATCAGGCCCGATGCGGACTTATTCCATCCGGATGACGTTTTTGGAAAGCGTGAAACCGCGTTACATGTGCAGCGCCTCCGGGTTCCTGCGTTTTTGCAGCGGCGCTCGTTTTTTACAAGATCAATACGATTTTTTGGTGTAGTTGGTAGACGCACACATTAATTAAGGAGGCCTAAACCGAATGAGAATTACAATTTAGCTGCTATAGCTAACTCAACAAGACCACAACGACGACCAATGAGGCGGCTTCGGGGCAGTGGCGTAGCCAAACGGGGAGCATTTGCAGCCATTCCCCGCCCCCCCCCCCCCCTCCCCGGAGGTGATGGGTCCCGTGAGATTTTGGACAGTTTAAGATGACCGGCGGACTTCCTAGAAATAAAACAGGCTCATGAATGACGAGCATTAAATTAGGATCCCGAGCCGAAGAATGTCTTTTGAATTGCGAACCGTCGTCTGATCCGAGCCAGCCGCGAAATACTGTCTAAACCACTGGTGAGGGGGGGAGGGGGCAGCTGCCATTCTTAACTCAGCGTGGCCTAACATTAAGAGTATCCCTATAGCTGTGAAAGGAAAGAAACGCGGTAAAACTCAGCTGTCAACTCAACTGTTTGCCCTCCCCCCCCCCCCCCCCGCCCGCATCTCCGCAGGGGTTTCCCTGCTACTGAGCAGGGCCAAGCAACTTACAGAGTATGAGACGTAATGGAGATATACGATAGGCTGTTCAAGAGGTCACAGCTTGTTACGATTTAAAATTTTAAAACCGAAAGCACCCCCACGCTGTCGAAAGAGATGTTCTATCCACGTTCCCTGGCACCTTGTTTTCGCGGACTGCTGTCATGTCTGAATAAGTACGCAAGGATCGCCGTCGTGAGTGATTGCCTTCGGCCATGATTTTGAAGCGAACCCATAATGGGTTAGAACGTAGGAGGGAAGTTCCGGATTCCTTCAACGATTACATCCAGCTATACTTTTCTACCGAGCAACATCGGCGTGTGCTAAATATTGAGAAAGTTGGGAGGAGTTCGTCCGCCCTTCTGGCGAAGACTTCTCTTTCCGTCCGCCCTCTGGCGAAGACTTCTCCCTCCGTCCGCCCTCTGGCGAAGTTCATGAGGCGTGGGTCGTGAAATGCAAAATCTAGCGCCAGTCAGCCAGACCAACCCGAGCGAAATTTTCAGGAGCTGAGACTGTGCTAAATTGATCGGAGTGCTCTCAAAAATCGGTTGGTGTTATTTTCCTCACAACACCATCACGTGACATGTCATTACCTTTCCTCGACTCAACGGATTGAAGGGCATTGAGGCTACAAAGCATGGTTTTTTATTATAGCCATTAAGTCCCTTGAATCAGGAACACATGATCGATCAGCGCCAATCGGCAGGGCTGAATAAGCGCGAAGAAGCTTCCAGAACCGAGACACCATTTTTTTCCTGTCGCCGACAGTCGAGCTTTCCAGCGTGCCTGAGACGAAATGATTACGTCCTCCAGCGGCCCGCGCACATTCGGAGCACCACTCTCCTGAAAATGCCGCTGGGAAGACATTAATTTTGCTGGCAGACCGCCCGACTAGGTCGGCTTAGCCTGTTATCAGCCATCCAGGATGACATATTTACGGGCTCCGCGCGGCCCTCCCTCATTATGAATGGGGAGGTTTCACAGTCACGTCGTCGGCTTTTAAGTTGGTGCCTATCCGATAAATTAATCAGACTTCAGAAACAGGGCATAGACGTTGATGATTGCTTGGTCTACAGAGTTTGCTAGTATTGTGGAAGCCTAGCCTAGCTAACACAAAATCGCTAATCTTAGAACCTGCCAAATCTTGAGCACCGAAGCTGTGCCGGCACGCCAGCTTGAGAATATTGCCTCGGACGGGTCCATCCACAAACGGAGGAGGGGAGGTCACGTTGGCGATCAATACGCGGCGGGCCTCTGCCGGTGCGGGTCCTTTACTTGCGGGCGCCGCGCCGGCTCTGACTCCGGTTCCGGCCCGGGCTCCGGCCCGGGCTCCGGCGCAATCCCGCCTTCGGCTCCGGCTCCGGCTCCGGCTTCGCCTCGGCTCTGGCGAGACGGGGCGTGCGGAGCTCTGGGACCAGGCTTGGCATTCTTCGCAGTCCTGCAATCGGGATAGATCAGAAGAACCAACCGAAAGCGCAATGAGCTGAGCTGTGTTGCGCTTTCAAGATGGAGGGAACTTTGGCACACATTTTACGTCACATGCGTGAAATCTAGTGCTCGCGTGTACATCGTGCATCGGCCGTTTTTGAGGGAAGGGAACATCGTGACTAAACTTAAAGCTGTGTGAGACCCAAAATTCATTACCGAAAACCGTGTTCAATTTTGGCATCGCCTTGTGCTGTCACCTCGGGAAAGGAGAAAAACACGCACCTCAAACTCACCCCATTTTCCTCCACGAGACACGGTAATCAGCTCTTAACATTCTACAGAAAAAAAAACATTCTATTACTCTAAGATGCTACAGTGTTTGTGCAGTGTAATGCATGGTAAGTATTAAAAGGGAATTGAGAAGACCTCCTGACCATAATTATGCATGTAATATTCGAGAAGAAAATCATATTTTTCATAAATTGTTGGTCACGTACCCTGCTCACAGAATCGAACCGTTCAAATATAAAGTGGGCACCAGGTGTTAGCCAGTGTTGACAGCGGTTTTTTCTCAGCATACACGTAATCAAATGACACACATCTCTCACACTTCTAGGGAACAAATCACAATAAATCATAGCGTATACAATAAACTAACTGACCAAGTTAACACGTTATACAATACACAACACCAGGCGTCACACATTTACCTTTGAATCCCGACATGCACGCATTACGAAGTTGCATACCGGATGGATATACAGGTTGTGAGAAAGCCGACCGAACAAGATTGTGTTTCAAAGTTTTTTGATTTGCGATTCTAGATGACCATTAAGATAAAACTTTTTGACAGTTGAATTTATCTTTACACTCAAAGCTTCATCCACATGCGGTAGCGTAAGATGGCCGTCTACGTCTTGGTCTCGTTGGCGTTGACGGTGATCCTGCTGATGATGATGATCTTCTGGTTAATGTTGATGATGAAGTTCCCTCTGCCGTTGTCTTTGTCGTCGTTGTTCGTTCAGTTGATGTCATGTGGCTTATCCATGAAGGTGACATATGAGATGTTCGGAGTAGCCATTTTCTTCGAGCAGTTGCATTTTTTAATATGAGCGGTCATTTGCAGCACCATTTGAAGATATTCTCACGGCACGTCGAAATTCTGAACGGAGGACGGCCTTGTTGTCAACTTAGGTCGGGCTGATGTGTTTTAAATGATGACCCTGCAATGGAGAGGCTTGATGAAAAGTTCTGTCAAAAATCTGAAGCTTGGATCCACCGTGAAGAGTGTATCTAGGAACGCAAGGTGTCCAGACGTAATGGTGCATTCTAAGGTAAACTTGATGCTGTTTTGGATAGAATTAACGTGTCTGTTGGAGACCAATGGCTCATCGTGAGAGTGAGTCCACATCCCTATGGAATCATCGATGTATCTGGTGTAAAAATCAGGTTTAGGCTCGTGTTGTCAATCGCACCCTGTTCAAATTTATACATAAAGATTATTGCAATGAGGGTGTCACCTTGTTGCACATGGCAATACCGAGTTGCTGTTTGTAGTCGTCATTGCTAAATCTGAGGGTGTTATTTTGAAGGCAGTGTGTGAGGAGTCTTGTGATGTTAATGAGTTGTGCCCGCTTTATATTTGAACATTTCGGTTCCATGAGCAAGGTCCGTGACCAAAGACACATCACAAATGCAACTGCATTAGCGAATATCACGTATATAATCATTGTGAGGAGATTATCTTTATTCGCTTCAAAGATGAACTACTCTGCTAAATCAGAGAAACACTGGGGATCAATGCGACAGGTTTCACGCCGAATATTTTCCCAGCCATTAAAGGGGCAGCGCGAATCACGACAATCAATGCATGCAAGACCCGACCGGGGGGGGGGGGGGGTTCACTTGGATCGTATTTTGTCCATAAAATGGGGATTTATGCATCACGCAGCGCAATTGCTCGCGTACATCAAACGAACTCTAGCGGCATGACATTTAGATCCAAGTCATGTGAATGCCGTATACGGTTCCACTTTTGTCCGCAACAAATGTGCAGAGAGGGAGGTCCCTGCGCAACGCCTGCCAGATATGCGAGTGACAGACCTTTGAACTGGCTTTCAGTTCTGAACTTCAAGCTTTAAGGTGCATACAGTAATCAAACGATAATTCAAAACGGTGGTCAGTTTGCATTTTTCATGCGGATTTCTGGATCGTTCATGTACATCTTCTCATGCATGGAGCTTCACATCCTGTTGACATGAGTGAAAGTTTCCACTCCGACTTTTGTCAGGACTTAAATACTACAGGAATAAGACCACACCACATGTGTGCCTATATGTGACGGGGATGTCCAAGTCTAGCGCCAAAAGAGATCAACGGAAGGATAATGAATTACACGAAATGGACTTGGCTCCCAGACGGTAATATTGACATTGGCAATTTTCTTTTTTGGGTGAAAGCATAACATTCTTGCAAGCGATATGTCTGTTCTTGATGAGTCATATTCACAGAATTCCTGTCATGTCCATTGCTCTGAAATCCAAGCACAACTTTGGTATGCGAGCTGTTTCGAAAACAAAAACATCGGCAATGGTGGATTTGGCGCTTTTGGCGCGATGGGTGAACATTTACCATAACTGGAAATTGATGAGACAGTAGCAATAGCTTTATTCCTCAGAGAAAACCAGGAGAATGGAGATATAAATGGGTTGATGTTTCGGCAACATGCCTTCATCGAAATAATAGCAGAAGTAAGTTCAAAATGGCGTCCCGATGATCCTACTCGATTTTAAAACAGCAAGCCACAGTTTTTACAGGATACCAAAGCTCAGGGTATCAAACAGGGAGCAATTGCCAGCCATTACTACGGTACAGTGTATATATAAGAATAAGAATACGCTAAAATACGTGCACATGTGCCTTAATGAATTGATGAACATGATGAATGATGATGAACATGATGAACACAAAAACATGAAGCCACACAATGAATTCAATTAAACAGGCATCACGCATTACGCTTCATTCAAACATGCAAGCGAGTTGAAGTAATTAGGCATTACACGTCACGCATCAGTTATACATGCAAGCGACTTCAATTGATCAGGCATTGCGCATCATGCGTCAGGCATCACTTACACTCGTAAACGATTTTAAGCTAGCACACATCACACACCAGGGCACATATCACGTTCGCATAATCGGCTATGATGAGCCCTGTACGTCAAGATTTGGTCGCCGGCTTTTTATAAGAATGGATTCACTCATTTTTCTGTCTGGGTGGTCCTGTGCTCCGTGGATGACTTTGAGCTCTAAAAAAGGCATAGGGTATATAGCACCCTGGATTTCCGCCTGAGCGTCTTTTCAAAAAAAGTTCACCGCAAGAAATATTCCCTGTCTTGCTCTTAGCGTCTCGCAGGTGTCACTTATATCTGAAACGAATAGGGAGCATGGACTCCCCGACATAGACCGACCATGTCTCTCCCATGTGTTCACACTGTTTACACTTAATTTCGTAAACCACGTTTTTGCGTGGAAACCCATTGAAACCCGGACTGGCATACATGACCTCTATTGACACCCGGGCACAGAGGTTTCGAGGCGGAAGATTTCACCAGACTTTTTAGACTATTGTGGTTTTTCCAAAGTATGCGTGGGCGCAGTTTTGATGTTTTAACAATGTGTTTGATTTGTCAAAGCAAATGCTCACCTATGTAATGTAGCGTTAAGAATCCATCGTCAGATAGGACATGCTCCCGCTTGTTACCACCCATACCCCATGCGCTCTACATTTTTTAAATTCTTCCAGCATTCTTCCTAAAAGTCGCGAAAAATATCCATTGCTCAGCAGCATGCTCCATATTTTGTTTGCGCCCTTTCTTTTTCACTACTTGATGAGTTGTTTAGAGCCCTATGCAACATGTCACGAATTATGTTGCGCTACATGGAAGCTGGATGCGCAGATTTACGGTGCAAAATTATACCAGAGTTGGTGGGTTGATAAAGAGCTCCGTTTCTGAAGTTGTACGGTTGCTTCTCCTTTCCACCGTCACTGGTGTATCCAAATATGGGACCTCTTTCCGCCCCCTGTATGCTCTATCGTAAAACTTTACGTTCATATTTTACACCAATCTGAAACGAAGGCTCTGGTCTCCAGCCAATTAAAACCAGCCTTCTTATCTAGACACATCGATGATTATGCTGGGCTATGGACGCACGGAAACGGAAGAAAGAACGTAAATGAAACATGGACTTTGTTGTTGGCAATGGATATTTTCCGCCACTTTTAAGTAAAATGTTGGAAAAAGTAAACACAATTTAGAGCGCGTGGGGGTATGGGCGGTATTAAGCGGGAACACGTCCTATGCGACGACGGATTCTTAACGCTGCCTTACATAGGTGAGTATTTGCTTTGGAAAATCAAACACATCGTTAAAAAATCAAACTGCGCGCAAGCACAGCTTGGAAAAGCAACAATAAGCCAAAAAAGTATCCGCTGAAATCTTCCATTCCGAGGCCTAAGTGTCCGGGTGCCAATAGATGTCATTCATCTGTTTAAAGTCTGGGTTTCAAGGGGTTTGCACGCCAAAAACGTGGCTTACAAAATTGAGCGTCAGTTGTGTGAAAACATGGGGGGGACATAGTCTATGTCGGGGAGTCCATGCGCCCTATTTGCTTCACATATAATGAACATCTGCGAGACGTTAAGAACAAAACAGGGAATACTCCTTTCGGTGACCTTTTTTTTGGCAAAACACGCTCAGGCTGAAATCGAGGGAGGTATGGACCCTAAGCCTGTTCTAAAGCCCAAAGTCATCTACAGAGCACAGGACCACCTAGACAGGAAAATGAGTGAATCCGTTCTTAAAAAAAGTTGGCGACTACATCTGAGCCTACAGGGCTCGCCATGGCCGACTATGCGAACGTGATATGTGCCTTGATGTGTGATGTGTGCTAGCTTAAATTCGTGTACATGTGCAAGTGATGCCTGACGCGTGATGCGCGATGCCTAGCCAACTGAAATCGCGCACATGTATAATTGATGCCTGATGCGTGACGCCTATTTACTTGAACTCGTTTGCAGGCTTGAATGAAGCGTGATGCGTGATGCATGTTGACTTGAATTCGTTTGCATGTACGCGTATTTTATCGTATTCTAATTCTTAGATACGCACTTATCAGTCAGTGGTGGGCAATTGCTCCTTGTTTAATCCCATGAATGTTGGTGTTGGTAAAAACTGTAGCTTGCTGTTTCAAAAAAAAAACTGGAAAAAATCGAGTATAATCATTGGCAGGCAATTTTGAATTCACTTTTCCTATTGCTTCGATGAAGGCATCTTGCCAAAATATCAACCCATCCATATATCCATTCTCCTGGTTTTTCTCCGAGGAATAAGGCTATCACTACCACCTTATCTATGTGAATAATGTTCCTCGCAAACACACTTAACAAGTTACGTAAGACTGGAAATTCCTCATGCGGCGCAATGACGATGCAAAGATAATTTGCAGGGTACCAAAAGCTTTGTCACCTAGCTGTTGTGTTGCATGTGGCAAGGTAGTTCAACATGCTCTGACAAAGGGCAGATCATTCTTCCTGTAATGGAATTGTTTCCGACACAATTATTGTCAGATGATCTAACGACTGTTTGGCATCGTTTCTGGGCTATTTGATAGATAGGCACGCTAGATACAAGAACAAATCAAGTTTTCCATGATCGGAGCAGGCACGCAGCCAGAAAATTTGTCAGAAAGGACCTAACGTCTTCGACGGCTCCGTTTCACGAGGCTGAGCTCCGTGCGACCACTCCTATTTTTGTTGTTCACCGCCGGCCATGCTCGCATGTATGCCAGAGGGGCCTTCCGATACTTTTTCGTGCTCTTAACTTGAAGGAGAGCAGTGGTGTAGCTAAGGGGAAGTCTGAAGAGCTATGTCCATCCCCCCCCCCCTTCTCTGGAGATCGCGGGCCCCCCTTGGGGCCGAAGACATCGCTAATTTTTGACAGTTTAAGACGACTGTGTGGCCACCAAAACAAAAAGGGCCCCCGGTCCATCAGTACATTATATTGGGCCTAAAATCCCTCGAATAAAACAAACAGGGGCATATTTGCATTACATATTTGTTTCACTGGAGGTAGTTTTAAGACGTCTGGACCTTCGGAGAGGGCTGTTTGGATTTGAAGAATCTCGGAAAAAGACAACTGTCAAAACCCAGAGCGACGAAAAGGGGCCCCTCGGTGGGAACAACCCCTATGAACCGATTTCCCTCCCCCCCCTGGGCCAAATTCTGGCTTCGCCACTGAAGACGCGTGGATGGCTCATGGATCCGAGATGGCCCTCATTGAAAGTCAAGACTCTGCGAGAGATCCTGTTATTTAGGCAAGCAGGTCCTTTTTGGACATGAGGGAAGGCTCCCTTCGAAATTATGAGCTTAGGAAGAGCCATTTTTAAGGCTTAGCCCCTGAGAAAAGCCTGTTTTGGAAACACGATCGGCACGAAGCCCTTTTGCTCCATGGAACATGGTCTTAGACATCTGGAGCTTAGGAAAGGACCCGTTTCAATGTGAAGACTCTCGGAAAAGGACACTTGAGGGAGACACCTGAAGGACTTCAGATATTCGGCCTTTCGCGATAATTTCCTTTATCTGGACTGTCAGCATGGGCTTGCACGGGTTGAGTGAGACCTCTCCTTCAGGTACCACAGGTGGCGGGACATCACGTGACTGCCCAGACGCAGGGCTGGCCATGTACCTGATAGCCAATCCTTTATTTTCGACGCTCTGTTTTCGTTGGGATGGCAAGATGACCGCTGATTTACCTCAAAGCGTAACGCACGGCGACGGTTACTCCGTCAGGGTCCTCTCCTGACAACAGAGCAGAACGAACAATACGTGTGGTGCCACAAAACACATGGAACGAACCGCCGCTCTCACGCTCATGTTCGACTTGGGACACCTCTGGAAATGGAAAGTGCCAATGTCTGACACATTTCGACAATCCAGAGACTTCTGCAATGTACTAACACGTAGCCCATATCCTCGTTTTAACCCTGAAGTGTCATGGGGGTTCGTGCGCCGTTTTAGGTGCACTTAGTTGCGGCAACATTATGCATTCGGATGTCTTTCACTTACGGCGCCAACTGTAGCTTTCTGAAGGCTCTCAACTGTAGCTCTCTCTGTTATTGGACAATGCGCATAGTGTAGTAGAATGGCGCCTTGGCCCAGCTAAATGGCGCCGGACGAGGAAAAAAGAGCGCATTACCATAGCGCCCAGACTGGACGCATTTCTTCGCGCAAATGGAAAATATCAAGTTCTGACATATTCTCACTACCGGGTAAACCAAGCTGCCCTGGACCGATATACTGTAAATCTGCTCTTTCACTCATCGAAGGATTCCTGGTGTCCGTGCGCTCTTTTGCACCGAAATCTTAAACTGAAAATGCCTTGTGAGAGCAAGTGTATGATTTCATGGATCTTCACGCAAAACTCGGAATTTGAAAATGGGAAATGTTTTGCTACACGACTATCAAATCATATTCATGCGTCATAGTAATTCAGAGCATCATGAATAAGGACAGCGTAATTAGAGATACTTTATGACAGCCAATGCCAGATGACTTCCCTACCCGAGGTAAAAAAAAGAAATCCATTTCAACTGCTGTCACGAAGGCATTTTGGGTGCTTACGGCGCCTAAGTCCAAGGTGAGCGCCACATAATATATTTTTTATCTCATGATCCATACGGCAGTGACAAGGACATAAGGCATGTGTTAACGTGATGGTGCTGAGCATGACAATTTGAAGATGGTTGCCGTCAATCAAAACAGGGGTTCGTTGGGACGCCAAAGGATTGAGAGGAACTGAGAAGAGATATTGAAGGATTGAGAAGGGGTGTCAGTATAACGGATGGATATGCCGACTGCCGTCATAGTCTGATGTGTTATTTGTACAGTCTAACATACCAGACGAGGGAAATAATCGGCACAATGATTCCGTCTGGAACGAATTTGCTTACATTGAGCTTGAAGTCTACGCCACGTTCCGCCGTCCGTTAGCCTTGAAGAAGTATCTGAGGCGTGTACTTTTTCCCATTGGCATTTGGCGCTGCGAACGCAGAGAATTCCCGAAGATAATTTTCCTGGCCGAGGGCAGGCCCCAGATAAATTTCAGAGCTTGGCCGGGACGCCAATGTTTTCCGCCATGCCTAGCTATAACATTCACTACGCATGGCGCACCGGTGCTGAAACTGGTTGAGAGTTTCAGGGCGTGCCGAACGTAAATGGAAAATATCCGAAGATGATTATCGGAGGGATAATTATTCGTTGAAAAATTTTGTCGCAGCTGAACGCATACCTCCCTAGATTGCCTCGACTTCAGTCCATTTATGCTTATTTACAAGTTATGTAACATTTTCCAGTAAAACACAAACCACACTCCTAGAAGCTTTTGGTGCATTCGACTCTTCTTGAATGTCGTTTTACCAAGCATGTATGTGAAAGTTGTTTTTACGTTTCCTATATGGTACCCTTGCAGGAATTCTAGCCTCGTTTGCAATATACTTTTAAGGTAGATAGCCATTGCTGATCATTGGAGAGGGATTCAGTGCAGACCTCCGTTTACGTAAGCTGTTAAGTGCATTTGCGAGGAACATTATTCACATAGATAAGACAGTACTAATGCCTTATTCCTCGGAGAACAGCCAGAAAAATAGAGATATAGCTGCACTGATATTTCGGCAACATGCCTTAAACGAAACCCAAGCAGAAGTAAACTCAAAATTGCCTGACTCTGATCTTTCTCGAGCTTTCAGGATTTTTTTTAAAACGGCAAACCACAAGTTTTACAGGATACCCGCATTCAGAGGATGGAACGAGGAATAATTGTCAGCCATTACTACGACACAGTGCACATCTACCTAAGAAATAGAGTACGCGAAAACTCGTGTAGTGCAAACAAATTCAAGTAAATAAGCATCACGCAACACGCTCCATTCCAACATGCAAGCGAGTTGAAGTAAACAGGCATCACACATCACGCATCAATTATACATGCAAGCGATTCCAATGAAATGGGCATCGTGCATCACACGTATCACGTCAAGCATCACTTACACATGTAAACAATTAAAGGCACATATCACGTTCGCAAATTCGGCCATAAGGAGCCTTGTGTGTTAAGGTTTACTCGCCGATTTTTGATAAGAATAGATTCAGTTATTTTCCTGTCTGGGTGGTCCTGTGCTCTGTAGATGACTTTGAGTTCTAAAAGAGGCATAGGCCCATATCTCCCTGGAGTTCAGCCTGAGTGCGTTTTGCCAAAACAGTGGTCACTAAACGGGGTATTCCTGTTTTGTTTTTAGTGTCTCGCAGATGTTCATTATATCTCAAACGAATAGTTTGAGAAATCAAGGCCTTTCTTCTAATTTCAACTTCAAACACGCGTTAAAGCGTTGGTCGCGCTATCTGTTTTAAGGACGTCCCCTGCGGGTGTGTCGCACTCAATGGGAAGATATGCATTCGCTGATGACCTGAGTGTCACTGTTATATGGGTACATCCTGACCTTTGCGTGATACATTTTGCATCGTCTGATGTACGCATGTATCAACCAGCGCCGTTCTGCATCATACCGTCTTTTCGCGCCCCGGAGTACTTTCGATGAACGAAAAACAAAACTTTTTTCGTCGATTACGATCGGCTGATTCGCCAAGATGCTTTTTCGAAATCCTTTGTCTCTGGATCCCACGCTAAGCTTTTCACAAAAGTGCAATCTCACATCATGGGTTTGAAATGGGAAGCCATTCATTTCCTATTATTTTGATTAGGGCAGTAAAACAATGTTAAAGCAACCAAATCATTTTCTTTTTGAATTTGGACATCGGGACGCAATTAAAGTGGTCTAAATCTGGTGATAAATTAGGCTTTAAGGGGAAGTGTTATCAACTTCATCGGCTTCATCGGCTCATCATCGATTTTTGAAAGCGACACCCAGGCGCACAGTGCTTGATACTGGCTGGTGTACGAATGCCGCCAGTTCGTTTAAAAATCAACGCATGTGCACCTGGTTATTGAAAATATTTCGGAAACTTATGACTGATGGCTCACACCTTCATTCTCTTCGTCTGCCGATGAAGATGGTCCTTGTATTGATACACCGGGTCTTGTCCGTTCTATTGTATCCACAAAATCAGACATTACCTTCTGCTTGGCCCGAGGCTTGGCCCGAGGCTCACTACGCACGGCATGTGTGCGTCATCAGCGCACAGCTCCAGTACGCTCCGCCTGCGGCCTGATTCCGGGCTATGGGCACCGCTGCTGCCATCGCCGCCGGCCGTTCCGCCCGCGCTGAGCAGCGGCTCGGGCAGCGCCGCCCGGCCGCGCCTGTTGAACTTGGCAGGCGGCGGTGGCGCCGCTTGTTGACGAGCCGGCGCGTCCCTGGCCGATGCCGGATTCCTCGGGCGCCGCTGCCCCGCGTCCAGGGACGTGACTCACAGAGGCAGCCCGCCGTGCCCCCTGACCCCCTCCCCCCCCACCAGGCGATGAGGAAGTGTTTGAGGGCGGCACTTCCGGCTGCTTGTAGGCGGCGCCGGCAATGCGGGCCCCGCACTGCAGACTCTGTGTGCAGACTCAGTACCATGGACTCCGTGAGGAGATCTGCTACTGCGAACTCCTTGTGAAGATCTAGTTCTGCGGACCCTGAGTGTAGATCCAACGCTGCGGACTTTGTTAGGAGATCTGAGTCTGTGGGCTCCGCGTGGGGTCAAAACATGGGGGCTTCTCTTGACCCTCTCGTGGGCTTAAAATGTGAGGAAACCCCGTGTTCGCGACACAGTTCTCCAGGATCCGCAGCATCCAGCTGCGTCTGGGGCCTGTGCCATGTGACAGCGTGTTTGCATAGCTGACAGTGCGGACTGACACAGCCTGTCTGTCAGTCGGCACCGTCAGCGCGACTCTATGGGCATTGAAGTTGCTCAAGGAACATGGACTTCGCACAGGAGCCATGCTTATCATATTTCTCCCACTCGCAACTGCGACAAGGCCTTCGTTGCACTAAGTAGGTAAAGTTGTTTTGTTCTGCCATCAATTGAGCTCAATTTCAGCCAGAAGTAACTAGGCACCACAACTCTGAGCACACGCACGTGCCAAACTTGTCATGGTATACACAATGTGGTAAATACTGGTGCACTTAATCTAGATCAGCATGATAGCTTTTGTATTAAGATGCGCTTTCGATTTAGGTGTCCGCGTGAAAAGTGTCCTACTTTTGGAGTGCACTTAAAAAATACACTCTAGTGAAACCTCAGGACCAATTACGTCTTATAGTAACACTGGAAAGTGCCACTGCAGCACCGCGAAAACACGGTAACGGCATCAATTTTGATTATTTTCAAATCCCAATTACGCTGCGAACGCTTTGTAACTGCACTACACTTCTTCCCTGCAGTGGTGACCACCATCGTCATGACAGCAGCTTTGCGCACCTCTTCTGGTGTGAATAAAAAAGTTTTTCATTGGCCCAGAGGGTAAGGGCATCCTACCGAGAACTTGGTTGGCTGAAGCTTGAACCAGTGTGTCACATAGATCATGTGATGCTCCCGTTCCCGAAGCCAAAGTGCGCTTCGAAAAGAGACATAATGGTAAACACCACAGGGGATGAATCAAATTCTTAGTATTACGTTTCGTTGAATTCCCGGGAAGGTAGCTTTATGTTCGCATCTTATTTTGTCTAACCCAATGTTCTAAGCTTTCGTAGCTTTTATTACACAAAATTTTGACACCTTAATGTATTGAAAACACTACAGAACAAACACGTTGGAAAAGTAAGGTAAACAAAGTGTATTATTTTCAAAGTGATGAGCAAGGAATCGAATGTCATTTGTCTGGCAGGGTCGGCTGCTTCAAATCGTAATTCTGAGCTATTCAGAAGGAATTCGAGGAGAAAACTAGCATTACTGATCAAATGGTACGCGTCTGATGCAACGAAAGGTGAAACGTACGCAAAAGTTGGATGCTCCGTTTCATACAACAAACTTTTTCTTAGTTGGATACACGCAGTTGGCCTATTGCATGTTGCTGAAACTGCGTGAAAGAATACTTTCCTTGTTTCCTTGTCAGAATGTTAAGTTTACCCTAAAACTGCGTAGAAACATTTAAGAAACTTTAAAAAAATATTTTCAGTGAATTTATCCGTTGTGAAAACGGCCATTGTTGTAAATTTCCAGCTCTTTGATAGGTAGATGATGCATATGCTTATTTCAGTTGCTGGAGCTTCCTCGTCTTACACATTTGACATATTTGCAGTGATCATTGCAGATGTCTGTTTGGAATGTAGAAAAAGATAAGCAGCTTCAGCAAATTATCAGAATTGATGCGTGACTGCATGATGTTACACACAGGTCACACAAAGACAAAGCCAAAAATTGTTCATGGTCACAAATTACAGCGAACTGCGAGGGCGATTCTGCAGATGAGGAAGCTACATTCCTTTGTATTGGTTGACAAAGATGAGCAGCATGCATTCATTTGCAATTATGTGCTTTATTCTACTGGCACTCAAAGAAGCAACATCGGTTTAACGTTTGCTTAAATTAGCCGCCTAATGTCTACCATCAGTGTCATTACAACCATGGTTCTTTTCATTCATTATCGCCGTTCATATCTGTAATTTAAGTGGTCTAGTATGTGATTTCCACACCTGCGATGCCTGAAAACAATGTTTGAGATCACCAGTGATGCCAAAGTCACCAAAACCTAACCCTCTTCCTCCTTCCAATCTCTTGCTTTACCAGTTCTACATCTCATTCCTAATTTTCTTTGTTTTGTTAATTATTGGCATTTGCTAGCAATAAACCTGCACGATATTTACTATCGGTGTCATTGCAATCATTTGTGTTTTTCAGTGTGCGATTCATTCATGCATTTTGTTTGGCAACGGCACTGATGCCTAAGCTGCCAATACTTCTCTCCCTTCCCCCAAATGTTGTGTTTTACCAATTCTACATCTGGCTCCTCAATCTTTGGTTCTGCTAATAAATAGACCTTCTTTGATTTGCATTCCATTTCACTCAACTTCAGGTCAGTCCATGGCTAAATTTGTTGGTTTTCACCCTAGTATAATATTTGAAAATGCAGTGAGGAATAAACATTGTACATTCCACAGCCGGTTTACTTTGTTGTGTCATTGGCATGCTATGCCTTCGCTGACACGGGATGCAGTTTTTACTACCCACATCACTGTTTGACAACAGCGCATGGGTTTATGAGTCGCTGGGAAAGCAGGCGGTGATGAGCGTACGTCCGCTGTTGCCAGACTTGGCTTTGATGCCAGATCGACCTACCGGCTATAGTGGGATTTATTCTTACACATTCCGCCCCGCTTCCGTGCCGCTCGCCCGTCTTGCCATCGATGTGAACCGGCCTTAAGATAATTTTTCCATTTGTTGCCGCCTGATCCACGTTAAACCCCAGTGGAAAATGAGGGCACGACCGCCCACCCATCCAGCAATCCGTCCGTCCTTGTGAACGCCTCTGGGCCCAACTAGAACTCACGCCGATGTAGGCCAATGATAGGACCAGTCGCCAGCTCACAGCTTTATCCAATGGCGCAGAAACTTCCCCTCCTGTTCCTCACTGTTCATGATTGTCGAACGTCCACTTGATGGATGACGCATGGAATGAAACGACTTAAGAAGGGATTTTTCCCTCCCGCTCCATTCACGTCCCGCCCCTCTGTCTTTATCAAGTCAGGAGGGTCGTGGAACACCATACCCGCATAACGCAATCTGCTTGCTCAGAAAACTTTGGGTAATACAAGAAGCGTTTCAGCTCTCAGCTTTGTGCGTTGACAGCTTGTGCCATAGCATTTCTTGTACTTAGAAAGGAAACGGATGTTCCATCCCCCACTCCCTCCCAAGTTTAGGCCACTTTTTATACCCGTATCAGGGCAACGGAAAGCTGAACGGATGTCGTGAATTCAAGTAGGACCATGATACAGGCATCAAAGCGAAAGGGCGTTAACATTCTCCTGACGCTCTCTGTATCAAAGATAGCCTTTTCCACGTCAGGTTCGTCCCTACGCTTCCTTGAAAGTAATGTTTCCTTCCTGAAAAATGTAGCTCGGAGCTCAACACTCAGCTGACAATTGCAATCTTTGCCGGTCCCCACTAACCAAGCGGCGCAATTAGTTTGCTTTTATCTAGACAGAAAAGGCAATTACGGGCTTTCAGTGCCAGGCACGATACACAAGATACATTTCCCGCTACCAAAGGAAGGTGGATATTCAAATGGCATGAACAACGCAGCTTATCTGTGAAAGTTGGTGCTGTGCGCGGTACCTGGTAGCACCAAAACGAAAACGGGACAGACTTCGTTGGGCCATCTGCACAGCATGCATGCAGATCCCGCACGCATGTATATCTCCTCGCATACATGCAGATCTCGCACTCACGCATAATCTGCATTTGCGTAGCAGATCCAGACCATGCACGTATTTCCGTCGTCTTGAGTCTGTAGACAGTGACAAATGCGAAAAATGCGCGTGTGCGGGTTGTAGCAAGCCCGTTCTTATCTAGCGCCATTTTGTCCGTTTCGTTTCCAGCCGCGATGGACCTTCAAGGCTACGACGGAGTCACACGGTGGTGGGGCCGGGCTTTCGCCGAAGAGGAGCGTGTCGCTCGGGTGGGATTCTGCGTAGTGGCGGTGGCTCGAGCTGCTGACGACACGCCGATGGAACCCGGTGCTCCGGCTTGGTTTTGCCGAACGAGCCGGGTCGGAGCGCGGTCAGCCCGGTCGGTCGGTCCCGCTGCGTCACACCCTGACGCATTCGCCATCTGACCAAGGTTACCTCAGAGCCGCCACCTTCCACGACCCTACATTAGCGACGGCCACACGCAAGGACGTGGGAACTTCGTTTAAGTAGGGGAGCAACTTCAAAATGCCAAAATAGATCTCAAAGATTAGATAGTGGGCCCCCTACAAGCCAGAATTAACCCTATCCATACCAGACCGGTGCCTTATGCAGACCAGAATTATCCCTTTACGGGCCGGCATGGGCCCTTTACAGTCAATAACGAGCCCTCTTAAGGTCAGAACGGGCCCTGGGCGGACCAGAATGGCCCTTTGCAGCCCAGAATAGCAACACTACAATTAATGATGGACGCTCTTCAAGCCAGAATGGGCCCTCCACTGCCAATAATGGACTCACGCCTGTTCAGAATGGTCCCAATATGGGTCAGAATAACCCCCTGCAGAGCAAAATAGGCCCCTAAAGTCAATAATGGGCCCTTCATAGGTCAGATGGGCCCACTAGGTACTAGAGGTCAGAACGGGACCCGTACGGGTCAGCACGGTCTCTTTACAGGCCAGAATGTGCTCTTTATAGGCCAGAATGGGCTCTGCAAGACTGAACGAGCTACTCTAAAAGCCAGAATTGGCCCTACGTCGTCGATAATATGACCTACAGGACAGAATAAGCCATCTACGGGCCAGAATGGGCCCTCTACCACGGGTGGAGCTTTGCATATCTTCGGGTGGACCTTTTCCCCTCAACATTGCAATGTTATCTCTAGATCTATCGCTCTAGAGCTATCTGCATCTATATCCCCTCTATCTCCATTCCCCTGATTTTTTCTCCGGGGAGCAAGGCTATTACTACTGTCTTATCTATGGCTTCTGTAACTGCTAATTCTGTTCAGAATATCGACCTCGTAATCGCACAGATTAGAATTATGGTCAGGAGCTGAAGGGCCCCTCTGTCCCAGCCCGGTGTCGTATTTCTGCGTCAAGAGTGTCGTGACCAACGCAGGAGGCCTTTTGATATTCGGGGCCCCGTTTCTGTGCCCGTTCGGCAGATGTGTCCCTGGCCGACTTGGAGTCCATTGCCGACACGGGAGCCCCTGTAACGTACTGTGAGCCCCTGACAGGATAGAGCCTTCACTATTTGAGCGGACCGACCAATGCAAGAGGCTTCTGATAAACGTTTGCAAATAAACGTTGATAAAATTGCAAATAAAAATTACAAATAAACGTTGCTAAAATTGCAAATAAAAATTGCAAATAAACGTTGATAAAACGGCCCTGCCCCTACAAAGGAAAGGCCCCAAGGTCCAGACTGTCACTGAACCCTTCTATTCGGTATTGGTGACCTCGGCCAGCTGACTGGCACAAAAGTCCTCGCTGTCCTAGGGGGCCCCCCAATCGGTACAAGAGAGTTGGATAAAGCCTCCGACTGACTTTTGAAGGCCCGCCCTTCTGACCGGTTCACTTCATATGCCCCGGCCTGCCCTTTTGACCCTCCTGTGGTGCTATTGATGGCCGGCCCCTCGGCACCCTCGGGACCTAAGCACCTAAAGTTGGTCACCTGGCTATGGTGGTCACGTCATAAAACTATTTGGGATTTGGGCAATTTGATGTACCCCTGAAATTTGACGCCACTTGAAATTAAATATTTCTGAGCTCCTTCTGATGTCTCCCTGCAATTGGGTGCATCTTCAAAATGCAGGTTGTGATGTCCGAAATAAAGCCTCTGGGTATCTCTTCGCCGCATGGGTCGAACCAGCATTTTGTCAATGGAGCGGCTCGGGCATTGCAATTTCATCTGGCATTGTCGTCTCTTGAAAAAAAAATGCGAGCCTAATTCCAGGCATCCCCTGGAATAAGGTGTCCCCGGAAAACAAAAGCATGACTCCCCAAAATAAAGGCTTTTGGTGCCACTTAGCCACACGACGAAGACCAAGCCGATTATAAATGTTGTGAGGGTGAAGGAACGGTTCCGGGGTGGGGGGCGCAGCATTATTGTTCCCGTGGTGCTCTTGAGGATGGAGGTTTGGGTCCCTTTATAGTGCCCCGTGGAATTGAGCGCCTCATGATTTGGTGATTTGGTTTGGATTTGACATTATTTGGAATAGATTTGGTGCTCCGTTTCAGAACGGACCAATCCAGGGTTTTGGTCAAATGGACACGGCACAGATATTATGACAATCCTGGGGTAATATTCCTCTCGAAACTGTAGATTTGGGACTCTTTGCAGTGGCCGTGGAATTTGGTGCTTTCTTGAAATAAAGGCTATGTGGTTCCGAAATAAAGTATGATTGGAATAAATTGGGCGAAATCCCCAAAGAAATGTGTCTGGTAAATGAAATCGATCAGGTTCATAAGATCGCCCTCCCTCCTCACCCCCATCCAATGAAAAACGCAAAGCTCTACCCCTGCTGTCTACAGGTCAGACAGACTGGTCATCTCTCCCCCCCCCCCCCCTCCCTACAATAAAGTATCAGTAGTCGGTAATAGGCATTCTACAGGTCACAATGGCCCTCTGTAGTTACAAATAGGCTTTCTTCAAGTCAAAATTGGCCCTGTGCAGTCAATACCAGATCCTCTGCAGGTCATAATGGGGCAGGTCAGAATGGACCATTAATTGCCCAGAATGAGCCCTCGACAGGTCAGAATGGACTTTTACAGGCTTACATAATCCCTTTACAGTTCAGAATGGGCCCTCCATAGGCCCTGCATGTTGGGGAAGGAAGCGCCGCTCTTCCAGCGTTCAAGTTGGGGGGCCAGCTGACCCACTGCCCCCCTCCCCCCCAACCTAGTTCCCGCGTCCTTGGCCAAACGCGTTGTTTTTTTAAAGGCGTAGTCAAGCGCCTGACCCTCCTCCCTTCCCACACGCGCACTTGCTCTGTCTCCCCCACCAAAAACTTAAGATCAGCCCTCCCCTATGAATTCGAGTCGGATGAAATCAATTCATGGGCCCAGTTTTCAGCCTGTCCTGAAAGATGGCCTGGAGGCACTTGTTCTTTTAATGCCCTTAGCTGACTTAGCAGAGCGACACCCATTTAGCGAATATATGTGATGGCGCACACAAAACATTTTTATTTCAGAACAGTGACCAGCTAAATAATGTACCTGTCAGACTTTGTCTTACATTTTGATCATTGCTCTGCTCGTAAAGTCACATCACTGTATAATCGATCCCATCCGACGCCTTTTGCCAAGCAGCCAATTATTTCGCAGCAGGTAATGGCTACTAAAAACGTGGGAGCACCACGGCCATCTCTACACCTACTGATTTTCATCCGTTACCATGTGATCGATGCTAAGCTCCCATAAAACAAAATTCGAGAGCTATGGCTTCCCGAACCAGTCTCTTGCGTTTACTTTATTTTGATTGATCTCACATCTGGCTTCATCACACGCTGTTTCACTGCCTACTCCACTTTTACAGTGCCGTTTGAGTCAACTACCAGCATTCTAACTCTACAGTCCACTCCCATGCCCACTCAGCCCTATGTAGCTCTGCAGGCTACTCCTCTGACCAGCCAGACCCTACGTAGCTTTGCCGGTCACTCCTCTGACCGGCCAGCCCTACGTAGCTCTCCCGGCTACCGCTCTGACCAGCCAGACCCTACGTAGCTCTGCTGGTTACTCCTCTGACCAGCCAGACCCTACGTAGCTCTGTTGGTTACTTCTCTGACCAGCCAGACCCTACGTAGCTCTGCTGGTTACTTCTCTGACCAGCCAGACCCTACGTAGCTCTGCTGGTTACTCCTCTGACCAGCCAGACGTAGCTCTGCTGGTTACTCCTCTGACCAGCAAGACGTAGCTCTGCTGGTTACTCCTCTGGCCGCACCATTGCCGGCCCGAGCGGGCGAAGGCGAGCTGCTGGCGCTGTCTGGCGGCGTCGCGTCGCCGGCCGCCGGCGGTCAACGGACGCCGCTCGGAGTCGGCCGCGCCGCGGGCACCGACAAAAAGCGCCGCCCGCCGCCGTCGACAATGGGCACCGTAATTACGCGTGCGGTCACGCGCGCCCGGCCGACGGCGCCCAAACGCCGAGTCGTGAGGAGGGTAGAGAGTCACAACGTGAGGAGGACGAACAGTCGAGAGTAATGAGGACGATGACGAGTCGCGAGTCATGAGACCAGTGGAACTAGCGCTGTGAGACGGAGTGAGACTCCCTCGTGGACTGAGGCTGATTGGACTGCCGGACTAATCGTCGCGAGTCGTCGGTCAGACTTGGTGGGGCTGGGGCAAGCTGTGACTTGAGCCAGGAATGGGCGTGATGCGAAGGGTGTAGACTAAGCGGGAGGTTAGAGCAGGTGTCATCAACTATATGAAGGCAGCTGTGGTAAAAACCACTGTATACTTTGAAGGGCAAAGCTAAAAAAAATTCAAATTCCAAGGATCTTGGGCCAAATATTGGCCCGCGCAGCCGCCAGACTTAACTGCGCGTGGTCGAAAGGGGGGCGCGGGCGGGGACATTAGCTTACCCCGTGGTTTTTCGAGCACAGCTCAAAAATAAACGCTTGCAGCAAAACTGAATTTGCAGCGCCTTTTTGTCCATTAACTTGGCATCCTTTGTGCAAATTTTAGGTTTTGATCCGCCGAATTCATTAACCAAGGTCAGGTCAAAGTGATCAGCCTCCAAAAAAATCTGAACATGCACAACTTTTTCGTTTGTCATTTGCCATCACGTAAATTTGCTCTAGTGATAGAATGTCATGGTGCCTACAGTTTGTTTATTTCAGATTGTTCGAAACAACTGGCTCAGTGATTTGAAGTCAGGTCGGTCTGGCTATTTTTCGTAAATAACGTGAATTGTTACGTATTTGTGTGCATTTTTGGTGCTTGTATGCGAAGTAAAGAGTAATAATTCGTACGCACAACCATCACATGACCACAGAGCAGATCACCTTTGCACAGGCCATGATGCCTCCAAAGGTGCCTCCTCATAGGCGGATCCTGGCGGGGGCGGGCACGGGGCCGTGCTCCCCCCCCAAAAAAAACCTCTGAGAGTATGTTTTGCCTCCCCCCCCAAACATTCCCAGAACTTCATAAAAGTTTCGTCTACTTACCATCTGTTTTAACTTAAACCGTTTTAACCGTTTTGTTTTAACTTCTGTTTAAAATTCAAAAGCATTTCGATGTTTTTTTCGGTTTTGAATGGTGTCCCTACTAGTAAATAGTCCCTACTACTACTCGCGAGAGGCACCATGGACTGGACCTCGGATCCCACACCAGCAAGCTGGCGACGAACGGTTGGCACCCCCAAAACTCCAGGCTAGATCCGCCCCTGTGCCTGCTGCAAAACGCACGCTGAGCTCAAAATAGGCGGCTTATTAGGGGCACGTTCGGCCGGCAGATAGCCTCGAAAAAACATTTGAAATGTTGGAAAATCTCCGGAATGGCGCTCAACCCTACTAACACGGAGAATTACTGCAGATAATCGTCCTTACCGGGAGAAAATCCTGTACAATTTTCAGAGTATGATCAAGACTGATAATCTTCTTTTCCTATGCATACCTGAGACTATTGCTGTCCATGGCCCATGAGAGGCGAAACCAGGGGATAATTTCCGAACCCGCCGAATGTAAGTGGAATATCTCCGTCGATGATTATCGGAGAAATGATTACTCATTAAACGAATTTTCCTCGGCCAAGCGCGCTCTTGATTATTTTTGGCGCAGAATTCGCATACATGGTTTGAAATGGTATACATGGTATGAAAAAATAAAATAAATGGTATGGTGTGAAAAAATAAGTAAATACATGGTATCCTGAAAACATGACATGAAATCCTTTTAGTGCATGATGAGGTGAAAACAGGTTACGTGAGGACATGCGAAGTCATGCGAGATCATCCAAGGTCAACGATCGCTGTTGTCAGTATCGCGCATGCAAACACTCTGTACTTTGTTCACTTCTTTGTGACAGAGATTTTAAAAGTAAGTCATCAAAAGTAAACGTCGTCAAAATCATCTATTGAAACATCCCGTACAAAATGTTTCAGGGTTGGATTGTACCGGCAGCGGCCTCGGTAACAAAGTGTTCTGTGTATGGCTGCCCCGCCAGCTCCGTCCACAGTGTCACGAAGAAGGTATGTCTTCCGTGCAGTGCGGCGGAGGTTGAGATGAGTGACTGAAACGTTCGCTTAGATAGCCAGCTGCCTGTGTATGCATGTTTCCTGACTGACTAGGTATATAGTAAAGAGGCTAAGAGGCCCCGACTAAGACGCTGGATGAATAATCCTGACGACTGCTGTATTGTAGCTTCTATCTACTCCGTCCAAATCTTGCGGAGAGGCTAGACAAACAAGTGCGACGCGTGTAACTACCTTTATCTTGTGTTTGTGAAGCTGATAGCGTACAGTTTCATGCACCAAAGTGTCTGTTCTCAGTTTGCTACAAATGTATTACCAAGTGGTGAGGGACTCTGTATAATATGCGCAACAGCTATGCAATAATGAACACCTGTAAATGTACCATTTATACAAAAAAACATTGGTGTACTGGTAACTGGTAACTTGGACCCGGTCAACATTCAGCATTTTTCATTTTGGAGGTTTATAAGCTTGACCTAAGTTGACCTCAGCCTGCCTCCAGGCCAAACTAAAATGGTATTTTTGTGTCTGGGATACTTGTGTCCCAAGGCTACATCTAATAATCGTTCTTGTGAGCCGCTGGTAGGCCAGTTTTGAACTGTGTCCTGAGGTAACCTGACCCTTGTGGGGAAACATAAATGGTCGGAATGGACTCCCCACAGATATTTTTTTATCTGCACTGACCAGAACGACCGCTGTTTCCTGTCGTATGCCACGATTACCTCACATTTGATCTAAGGTAAAACAAATTTGTTGTGCTTTCTTTATGATTTGACAGGACCTTCACAGCAGCATCTTTGCTTTCATCGCAGAACGTCTGGAAGTTGAAGATCCCGGGAGGAGAGTCAACTCCGCCCCCCCCCCCCCCCCCCGGCCGGGCGCGGTCGTATCAGCAAGATCTGCCGCGAAGGGCTCCGGCTATTCGTCGTTCCCCCCCCCCCATCCCCCCTAAGTAGGGATTTAACCCAGAGAGCTCTCCAGAGAGCGGTGCCACTGATCGTCTGGCCCCTGACGGCTTCCACCTTGATAAAGCCCGCCAGTCTGCCCGTTGCAGCCAACTCGAGCGCTCGCTGGCAGTGTCTTACGCGTTGCAACAAGGAGCGGCTATGGTGGTCGGCGACGGCGCAGACGGCGTGCTTGGCGACGGGGACGGCGGCGGGGTCGACGGCGGGAGGCGTGTGCGTTGCGCACGCCCTCCCCAGCCGCGCACGTGATGAATGGTGCAGTCTCACGGCACGCCGCACGCAGCAGGGGAGCTGCAGAGTTACGCAAGCGGGTCGCTGCCGCCACCGCAGCGCACTGGCTGGGTCACGGCGCAGCCACCGATCACGGCCAAACGCCCTCTGGGGAGTTCCAGCTTAATGATGACTATGCATAGGCTGGATTGCATGGTATGCCTGGCTACTGGTGTAGGAATCAGCAAGTCCATGTCCACAGCTGTAACAAGGGTGCGCTGGTCAAGCTGGCGCGGACTGTATACGACTGACCGAGTGATAGTGAAAACAAATCTTAATAAGCTAACACCAGCCCCACGATAAAGTGTAATAAGACGTGACGGATCAGTCGCCAGGTAAAGGAAGCGTTCCTCTGCCTCCATCTACGGTGCAGCACCGAACCTTCATATGCAAACGCCGTAGACGGTAGTCCACGTGCAGGCGCCGTAGACGGCGGTTTGGTGTGCAGGCGCCGCAGACGGCGGTTTGGTGTGCAGGCGCCGCAGACGGCGGTTTGGTGTGCAGGCGCCGTAGATAGCGGTATGGGGGCATGAGTCCGGTCGTTGCTAGTGTGCAAGCCCTGGACTGGCCCGTGATAAAATACCACCCGCAAGTTAAGCCCGTTGGCCGTTTTTTGTTGTCAGTGGTGGCTGGCGAAGCGGCGAGCTATCATGAGATGCCTGCACGTTGCGTGTGGCGGCACAAAAACTGCTCTCGATCCTATCTGTGGGACAGACGCCGGCGCGGCGGCGGGCGCCGCCCCGGGTCGACGAGATCACCATCTCCCGGGGCGGCTGCGGTGGAGCGCCGGCTGGCACACAGGCCGGCCGGCCGGGTCTCCTCCAGCCGCCCCGAGTCGGCGAGATCACCATCTCTCGAGGCGGCTGCGGTGGAGCGCCGGCTGGCACACAGGCCGGCCGGCCGGGTCTCCTCCAGCCGCCCCGGGTCGGCGAGATCACCATCTCTCGAGGCGGCTGCGGTGGAGCGCCGGCTGGCACACAGGCCGGCCGGCCGGGTCCCCTCCAGCCGCCCCGGGTCGGCGCGCGCATTCCTCAGATGCCAGGCTGTGAGCCGGACCAGCGCCTGACCCGTCCGTGACGGACTGCCGTGACGGGCCCCGGCCGGGAGTGGGCACTCCGCTGTCTCCGGAGCCCCCGGTGCAGTGCACCCGGGACTCCTTACCTGTCATCGCTCGGGGGCGGATGTGAACCTGGTTCACAATGCCTGTTCCTAGTTCCCGCCGGCCACTTCATAAAAACGAGATCACGAATCCTGCTGATCTCTGATTCATTCATAACAGCAGTTGTTAATACTCGGATCCAACCAGTCCATTTACGGACACTGGAGTCTTATTCATAGTTCTCAATGACTCTTCAAAAAACACCAGACCCAAGTTCTTGGTTCCCATTCCTTTCCCACAAACGCTCGATTCTGGTTTCTGGTCCACGTTCATAATCTCACAGACACAATGCGCTGGATCCTGGTTTTTATAGATAATTTCACTAAGTTCAGCCCATGGTTCTTGATGTTAATTGGTTCCGAACAAACCCCAGACTCTGGCTCCCGGTTTTCATTGGTTTACCTGCAAAGCGCCTGTCCAAATTACAATTTGACAACTACTTACCCACGAACAGATATACAATCTGAAATAAAAGATGGCCTGCACAACTCCTTCAATATGTTCTTGTGCAAGTGCCCATACAGGGACATACTCACGTAAAGACCCCGTAGTGCGTGCTCCCCGTCCCGTATCAAATTTATCGTGGGTATTAGCATGAGCTGAAACCAAGTTGACTCTGTAACATGTACTCGTGCAACGCGGCTATACAACGGCGTACGCACGTGTTGGCCACTGGGATGCATCCCCTCTTATCAAACTAATTGCAGGCGTTACAAATTCAAGTTCAGGCTCATTTTTTGACGAATTCTTCCAACGAGTACCTAATTATTCGATTTGGTACAAGACCAATAGATACATAAAAGCAATATGGCAAATGATCACAATGCCACTGCATTCGTACTGCATCAATCACTTCGTCGTTCTCACACTTCGTCAAAAACAGGGAAATAAATCGTCAAAACATGCTACTCAGTGGCAAATAAATCGTGTCCAGTCTGATGCGAAGCTCATTTTCCTTCATCCCATAGCCCTGAAATGATCAGTTCCGGTCAAAAGGCCTCTAGTCCAAAAGAACAATTCTAACTTGAACGGCTCGCTCAACATTGATTTAGAGCGATGTGACGCCCGCTTTATTTGAAAATCATGGTCACGGGCGGCAGATCTCGAGCTGTTTAACGGTGTTATTTTTCTGGGAATTGAACGCCACATGGCCGATGGCGCCATACATGTCTGAATGACCTTGAAATAATCTGCACGAAATAGTTTACACATCTACGCGGGCCTGTGCGTCAGGAACTACAGGATTTTAGGTCTAAAAAAGTGCGGGGCTTTGACCTACACCGAATGATTTTTAAAATAGCTAGATCACTTCAAAACCCCATAAGACTTTGGAACACTCCTTTTAACAGACACAAAACATACGATGTTGTTTCACGCCATGCAAGTAATTCTGCGGCGTGCTTAACTGGGTTTCATCGGACGCGATCTTTTCTTCAAGACACCGGAGTCGTTAAACTTTGGCCAATCGTCCAATCGATGGATAAAATCATTGTACTGCAGTTTAGAAATGACGATGTTAAACGACAGCCTATGTTCGGAATGAGTTCGTTCAAGCAGGGCAGAATGAATGAGTCGTATTTCTGGCTTGTTATTCGCTTTGGTGGTAGAAACCTTTGCATGCAAACTTCGGGGGCACACAGATATAGTGGGCGCACAAATAACTTGTCTTGAAATAAAGATATCCCATTACACCAAGACTTCGACCCTTTTTGTGCGGGACGCTGATTCAGCATGCAGGCAGATAAGCTAGGGAGTTTGGAGAAATATCTGGTTTACTCCGCAGTACATCGAAAAGCGAGTTTGTTTTGGTTGACCAGAGATAGCATAAAGGGTGATTCCATTGTGGAGTGACACCAAAGACAAAATTTGAATATCTAGGGTGGCTTATTCACCAGTCGGCGATTGCTTTCAAGATAACATGGACCCGCGAGTTCGTCGCGCGAGAAAACAATGAATATGTGGAAGGAAAGAGGACTCAGTCTGAAAGATAGAATAACGCTCACTAAATCACTAATGGCCATCCAGATTTCCTTTTTGGCACTTGTGCTCGCTATCCCTCCGGAGTTCACGCGATCACTTGGTAGGGAGCTTTCCGGCTCCCTATGGAGGAGGAGACCAACAAAGGTTAAAAAGACGTACTTTGCCCCGCAAGAAACCAGGATGGCATGTGCGCAGTGAGTCTCACGAGCTGCATCGCAGCACTACGGTTGACATGGCTGCGAAGGATTGTAAACAGTACACAGTCTGCCTGGAGGATATTATTGCAAAGAAAACTAGGCCAGCTAAGCTGGAAGACTTACTTCGATATAGGCTTGATGGCGATTGTCTTCTGACCCTAGTTGTGCCAGAATTTTCAGTCTATGCTTTCCGGAAGTCTGTACATATAAAAGTGGGAGAGAGTTTGAACACGTTCGAAGGTGTACGTCGGCATTGTTTATGGTACAGTCAACACCATAAAAAGGCGACAGACATGTAAACTTTGCAGATTAATACTCGAGAGGAGTTCAATACGTGGATGACTTGGTGAGTAATCGCTCGCCGATATCCTGTACGCAGCTTCCAGAGGGTTATTCCTGGGTGGAAACTACTGAGTGTGACTATCAAAGCCTAACTTATGCCATGCCTTGGGACTGGAAAAGAGTACTAAGATAATGCAGACAGTTTCAGCTATTATCAGAAGCAAGAGGCAGAGATGCTGCGATAGAAATGCCTGATGGCAGCACAATGGCGATAACAAAGTTTGTATGTGAACAACTTTGTCGTGTACAGCTCCCGAAACCAGTCAAACTTCACTGTCAGCAAATTGGGCTCAGGAAAAGATCAGCTTCCCTGTAAACAAACGAGGATACATATATACATTTATATATATATATATATATAGATAGATATATATATATATATATATATATATATATATATATATATATATATATATACTGAACAGGTACATATTCACACGACAGCTGCTGCATAACAGTGGCATATAGTTGATAGCCCAACAAGACGACATGAATCACTTCCTGACAGAAAGCATCAACGTGAGTGACATGGCGATATATCCAGTTGCCATGCAGATCCAGCGAGAACCGTTTGAGATTGTACGCTGAGCGTTTACTGTGCCTTAATGGTTTATATATCGTCAACTACGTCAACCTGCATGCAAACGGGGGGATGTGAGAAGTTGAAGGCGAGACAGTTGAGGGCCAGGCTTCTGAACCACGACAAAATAGATATTTGTGTTTCGATAAAGGAAGGCAAAATGGAACATCGTCATGACCGATGGAACCATCAAATTAGAAATGGTGTGTTTGTAGCTGAATTTTGTGTGCGCCGTTCGAGTGTGCGGGAAGACCATTGTAAACGGAACTGCCTACGTACCTGCTGAACACGCTGCAGAATACCGCGTGTGTTCGCGGATGTTCGTGTTATGTGGTCGTGCAAAATGTGGTGTGGAATGTGCAGAATAAGCAAGTGAATGCTCACGTAGTTGTGTGAATGCTAGGATGCCCAGAATCAAAGTGTGGAAGATAGCGTATATATATATGGCATGTGCGCATGCACTTGGATTCCTGGCAGGAATTTCAGATAAGATCCAGGTTCCGGCTGATTCCCTTGACTCCGTAGTTGACCTTGGCTCGTGCCGTCTCCATCGGCATCATTTCAGCCCGGGTCTCACTGGATCGCTGTGCGTTGTCCAAGCTGACACTGGGATCTTTCTGGGTCTATCGGCGCCATTTACAGCCGCATCCCCCTTCTTGCTGTATCTCTGGCTGCACCCCAAATTGATGTCTGGGTCCTTTCTGATGCCAGAATCAGGGACCAGTTCGCAGAAAGAAATTTTGAAATAAGGCACATGCCTCATCAAGGGGACTGCAGATGTGCTGAGTCATGTTCAAGGCATTGCTTAAGTTTAAAGTGATGGGAATTTCATACCAGATGATATAAGTTGTAAAACGTGCGCTGTTTTGGTATATGTACGAAACAGTTGGAACCTCAAGGAGAGCCAGTCCAGTGGCGGTGTATCAATACAGCAGACGGCCAAACACTTGTCCCGCATGCCGGCATCAATTCCACCTGTCCCGCAGCTGTGTTTGGGTTTACCGGTGATATATTGATCAATAAATCCTTGTAATGTCTCTTCACTGCCTATCTGTTTTGGCCTGCAGCGAATGAAATCAATCAAGCTGCAGGGTTCGCGCTAGCAAGAAATAGGCTGACATTGTCATACCACTCGAATCGGAGGCCTAGTCCACAGCTTCCCAATCGTGTTCCACAAGATGCATCAGTTCGTAGCTCGGCCTTGTTTGCGTCAGTCCGTCAACAAACATACCGTGTCTCCAGTGCCGCGAATGTTGCTGGCCTTCCCTGAGCTCGGGTCGGCGCCGGCCCTTGGCACAACACGCCGCATCACTGGGCGCGGCCGCCAACAGCTGGCGCGTCACGCTGCGGCAGGATCGTCACGATATAAGACCAGCGCCGTGGCAGAGCCGGCCGGACGCCGCACGCCCCCCCCCCCCCCCCCCCCGCCAGCGCTGTGGCAGGATTGTCGCGATATAGGGCCAGCGCCGCGTCAGGGCCGGCCGGACACCGCGCGGCCCCCGCCATCGCCGCGACAGGGTTGGCCGGATGCCGCGCGGCCTCCGCCAGCGCTATGGCAGGATTGTCACGATATAGGGCCAGCGCCGCGACAGGGCCGGCCGGACACCGCGCGGCCCTTGCCAGCGCTATGGCAGGATCGTCACCATATAGGGCCGGCGCCGCGACAGGGCCGGCCGAATGCCGCGCGGCCTCCGCCAGCGCTATGGCAGGATTGTCACCATATAGGGCCGGCGCCGCGACAGGGCCGGCCGGACACCGCGCGGCCCCTGCCAGCGCTATGGCAGGATCGTCACGATATAGGGCCGGCGCCGCGACAGGGCCGGCCGGATGCCGCGCGGCCCCTGCCAGCGCTATGGCAGGATCGTCACGATATAGGGCCGGCGCCGCGACAGAGCCGGCCGGACACCGCGCGGCCTCCGCCAGCGCTATGGCAGGATCGTCACGATATAGGGCTGGCGCTGCGACAGGGCCGGCCGGACACCGCGCGGCCCCTGCCAGCGCTATGGCAGGATCGTCACGATATAGGGCCGGCGCCGCGACAGAGCCTGCCGGACACCGCGCGGACCCTGCCAGCGCTATGGCAGGATCGTCACGATATAGGGCCGGCGCCGCGACAGAGCCTGCCGGACACCGCGCGGCCCCTGCCAGCGCTATGGCAGGATCGTCACGATATGGGGCCGGCGCCGCGACAGAGCCTGCCGGACACCGCGCGGCCCCTGCCAGCCACGCGCCGGTCAGCCACCCAGCTGTCCGCAGGGGCTGAGCAATGTGTAAACAATACTAGTTAAACGTACTGAAAGCTGACCCGGAGCATGGGACACCGGTTCTTGTCGCTTGTCAGAGTCAAGCCGAGTTTGTTTTTCATGCCGTCTGCCGACGTCACTCCTCACAACCAGACGTGTTTGCCAGGTAGCTCGGTGAGCGTGAGCACGCCTTGTTTCCAGCCAACGCGCCTGTGGGCAAACCGCAGACCGTGTGAACCACACTAAAACGCCCGTCAGAGGGCTGCAAAGGCCACATACTAGTCTCCACTGCACCTCATACGGAGACCAGGTCGTGCAGGGATCACTCGTACGTATTACGAAAAGTGTATAGGACCGTCCTGTGCAGAACTGTCTTTTTGCACCGCAGCCTGTTGTGGCCAGAGGAACCTGGACGCGCTGGTTGTGTGGACACTTACATTTAGCCGTTCAATTCTATTGCCTCAAAGATCATCTGGCAGGGCATTCTATCTGACAACCTGACAGGATGGGAACTCTTGCTGACCATGAAAAGCAATGACCGGGTTCCTTCACAATTACCTTTGGCATCAGACGTTTTCGGATCTCAGCTTATGCGTCGCATCCTCACAACCGGACAGACCTGGCGCTTGCTTCATTACACAAATGAATCATTTGCAGCATTGCAGGTTCCTAAAGCGGCGCAGCTCATGCCAACCATATAACTTGCTTGTCATCTGCACGGATAAAAAATCAAGTTAAATCCTGGCAAATCGTAAGGCATAATACACGCTCCTAACTCTGCCATCGCTGATATCCTGGCTGTGCGCGTCACATAGGCTGCTCTCATCTCGCGATGCCTGCTCGCCCCTGCGCCAAGATGGTTGGCGCAGCGGCGACAAAAACTGACGCAGACGCTGGATTATTAGCGGCGGGATTTCACAGCAGACGGACTGGCAGCCGGCTATAACTGCAGGCGGCAGTTGCTGACGGCAGTAGCGCGGTAGCCGCAAATGCATGGAGTCGTGCCCCGCGATAGCTTAAGCGAAAGGCCGGTAATGCATTGGAGCCTCCCCATTATCTGCGCAGGATGGGAATGGCATGGAGACTCCGAACGTACAAGGCTTATCGACCGACTTTCTAGAATTTCAAATTTCAAAATAAAGTGGCCGGAATCGGAGAGTAAAGTGGATTTCGGGTGCACGTTCAGTTGCCTCCCCAAACGAGACCCTCACAACTCAGTATAGCTTCCACGTCTATGACTGACGGACGGAGTAGCTGACAGGAGGCTGGGGAAGGTGGGAAATAGTATATGGTAGGTGTGATAGGCACTATGCTAATTTGCATTGAGAAGAGCTCGATTGGGGCATTTTGCCATTGAAAGATGCACGTCCTTAAGCATTGCTGCATCAAATTTCCTCGCCATCCCCCTCCCTCCCCCTCCCCACTTACCGCGATGTTTAGAGGTGTGAGAGCTATCGCACTGTTGGGGGCTTCGGGAGGGGGACTCGAGCGCATCCCCGACGTTCCAAAAAATTAACGCTGCTCTTAAAGTGGTGCATGGCAAGAAGCGACTTACTGTCTCTGAGCTCCCCCCCCCCCCCCCCCTCCTAATCCTGGATAACTTCAATCTTCCATGCTGACGGTAGCTGGAGGCGACGCGGTGCCAACAAGCTACAGATAGTAACTTGCAACGAACCGGGCGGCGGACTGTTTAAGGCGGTAGCTTCTGACGGAACGAGCATCATACAACAGACAGGCGACAGCTGATGACAGGTCACATCCCAGATAACCGGATAGAGCATCACACAAGAGACAGGCGACTGCTGGCGACAGGCCACATGCCAGGTAACAGGTGCGGACGGTGCCTGGTGACGGACGGGGCATCACGCAGGCGAGAGCTGACGACGCACACGGTAATAACGAGCAGTCGTAGACGGCATAGTGTCGGATATGGAGAAAGTGGTAAGTAGATGGAGCTGAGCTTCAAGAAATGCACGTTGACCAGCTTACAGCCACTGTAACCGGTGGCTGATCCATGCGTAGTGCTAACGCGTAATGAATCCTGCTCTTTGGGGTAATGGCTCTCCAATGTTTTGGCTGCCATCTCGACAGAGATCTTCGCAAAAATCACCATCCCACTGCATGCTTGCCATACAAAATTTACCTTAGAATTTTGAGCGAGTAATCAGTCTTCAGTCAACGCTTCTGGTCTGAATTTTCCAGCCACAAGTCTTGCAAAAGCGGCTTTGGCGAAACAAATTTGCGAGGCCAATAAATGACTCAAAACACAAAATACCCCGAAAACCAAAACATGTACCTGAACAGCTATCAGCGTACGGCGGAAACCATGACAAATTTTATTGGTACCAAATTACGAGTCTAAGTGAGAAGCAGCGACCTTGGATGTCGGGCTCGTCGGCATGCTGGTTGTTGCTTATTTGATCAAGTTGATTGCGCATAGTTTGTATGCTTGAATAATTACCATTAAGGCTCGATCACATCTGATTTCAAAAGTCAACCAGACCAGGGCCGTCGCCCACGTGACACCTCAAAAAATACGTTTGGTAAAAAAGCAAGTTTCTCCTTAGACGCCAATGCAACGCTTTCACTCACCCAGAATAAAGCCTGTCCGAATGCCTAATGACGTCACAGTAGGGCACTCTGCCATTGGACTGCGGGCTGAGGTGACTGAACTGGGTCAGGATCACACCGACCCCGGCTGTGGGCGGGGTGTAGACCCGACCCAGCCATAAGCCCTATCGAGGGCTGGTGGACAGGTCGCGTTGTAGCCTACGAAGAAATTTTACGTGTACTGTCCGACTTTGATTAGACTTCAGCAAAGAAGAAAAGGCACAGAATTAGTTGTGGATAATTGCCGATAACATAACTTTGAACTCAATTTTGAATGGTCATGCACAACATGGCACAATAGCATAGCATAACACCGACAGCAGTTTCGTACAGCGGTTGGCCACGGACAAGGAAGCGAGTGAGTGCGAACGAATGAACTATAGTGCCGCCGAGCATACAGACTACGCTATTTCTCTGTCTAATTGGTGCAGCAATCCTCCCCCCCCCCTCACCCCCATGAAATGTGGGTATCAGGCGGCCAGTACCAGCGAGGTGTCGGCCGAGACGCCACCATGGGGGCCGAGGCGTCGCACCCGGCGTGGCGCCCGTGACAGCTGGCTGTGGACATCTCCCCCTGAGCCTACCGGAACACGCTGCTGCCCCTGAGGTGCCGGCGGCACCTGCCCCCGAGCCTGCCGGAGCGCGCTGCTGCACCTGAGGTGCCGGCGGCACCTGCCCCCGAGCCTGCCGGAACACGCTGCTGCCCCTGAGGTGCCGGCGGCACCTGCCCCCGAGCCTGCCGGAGCGCGCTGCTGCACCTGAGGTGCCGGCGGCACCTGCCCCCGAGCCTGCCGGAACACGCTGCTGCCCCTGAGGTGCCGGCGGCACCTGCCCCCGAGCCTGCCGGAGCGCGCTGCTGCCCCTGAGGTGCCGGCGGCACCTGCCCCCGAGCCTGCCGGAGCGCGCTGCTGCACCTGAGGTGCCGGCGGCACCTATCCCGAGCCTGCCGGAGTGCGCTGCTGCCCCTGAGGTGCCGGCGGCACCTGTCCCCGAGCCTGCCGGAGAGCGCTGCTGCACCTGAGGTTCCGGCGGCACCGGTCCTCGAGCCTGCCGGAGCGCGCTACTGCGGCACCTGTCCCCGAGCCTGCGGGAGCCCGCTGCTGCGACATCTGTCCCCGGACCTGGCGGAGCGCGTTGCTGCACCTGAGGTGCCGGCGGCACCTGTCCCCGAGCTCGCCGGAGCGCGCTGCTTCCCCTGAGGTGGCGGCGTTACCTGTTTCCGAGCCTGCCGGAGCGCGCTGCTGCCCCTGAGGTACCGGCAGCACCTGTCCCGAGCCTGGCGGAGTGCGCCGCCGCTCCTGCCGGGCCGGCGGCACCTGTCCCGAGCCTGCCGGAGCGCGCTGCTGCCCCTGAGGTGCCGGCGGCACCTGTCCCCGAGCCTGCCGGAGCGCGCTGCTGCCCCTGAGGTGCCGGCGGCACCTGTCCCCGAGCCTGCCGAAGCACGCTGCTGCCCCTGAGGTACCGGCAGCACCTGTCCCGAGCCTGCCGGAGTGCGCCGCCGCTCCTGGCGAGCCGTATTGATCGCGGCGCGAGAGTCTCCCCAGCTGCGACGCCGCCGTCGCCGCCACCCTCGGCGCCGGGCCGCGCACCTGTGCGGAAGGTGTGCCGATGTCGGCGAATAGAGTTCGGGAGCAACGGCTACGAATTGTAAGGAATGCAGAACCAGTCCCTTATGCTCAGAAAACTTTGAGGCTAACCATAAGAAGCGTTCTGGAGCACGAAAGTTCCTGAGTGATGACGACAAGGCAGAGACAACACTGCGTCCATGAGGCCACGACAAAACTGCCCCTAAATAATCTGCGGTTCATTTATGTTGTGGTACTATTTTATATCGTCTGAACACAAAATGGCCCAATCTGCCTATAAGTTACTGGGTCCGGACTAGAGACGCAACTTTTCAGTCTGCTAACCCGCCAATATCTTACCCCGAGAAAACGCGGGCCTTTGGCCAGGTTGTGGGGCAGACTTGGCGGGCTTAAGCGGGTCAAAAACTGTAACAGTCAAAAATGTTGGTTCTTGTTGTTTCTTTATTTCTCAACTTTATTCTGAAAATATCCGAAACCAATGTGTGCAACCATTCACAAAGTGATCGATAAAAATAATATTGTCACTTATACAGCAAGAACACTCGTGACAAAAAAACTCGTGGCAAGCTTAAAATAACACCCAACCAGGTTGCGCAAATTAAACAGCTTTGAGCAAACATCTCGCCGAAAAAATTCAGAATAACTTCCCAACTTTTCCAAAACTTGACCTCATCTCGTTGAGCATGATTTAGGTGTGTCTCCTATACAACCACAGCTATACAGCGCACTTGTCTGTTAATGTGAGGGTTGCGGCGCACTCAGGCTTTTTTATATACGAACCATGCACTGTAAAAAGGAGAATTCGTTTGATACGCCTTTTAAGTTAGAAGTCTTTTTGTCACTTGTAACAAGGTGTTGTGCATCCGCCTGTGCGGTCAACCAGCGATTGACACTGCAGTGAAGTACACGGAAATTCGCTTGTTATACGCCACAACCTGGGAGACTTTTTGTTACCTTCTACGAGCGTTGTTTCTCACCCGATCGTGCAGTGTCCTCCGTACACTGCTGTTTGGTGTAGCGCATTCGGCTGGATTCTACGTAGTTGGCTTGCATACACACATTTACATTGTTTTTGGTGCGTTTATTACATAAAAGCGCGCGATTTATGCCCACGGATGAAAGGTACCAAACGAACTGTGGCTACATTCGAAACATCGCAAGCATATTCCAAAAGCAAACGGGACATGAGTCCCCACTGACAACTCTAGCGCATTGTGAGCTTGCTGAGCCCATTGACTTTTCCCGAATTTTCTTGGGCAGAGAACCGTGGAGCCCGCACCCTAGCACTTACTGGTGTAAGTAGATGGCCATCTTTCCGGGCCCTGCCTCACCTTATTTGGGTGCTTTTGGTGAAAAACGGGGAAGGCAATCATCCAGAATAGGACTAAATCCTTAAAATCCATTTTACTTAGATTAACGACCGGTGCCCCTTTCACTTCCAGGACGTAACCGTCCTCCACCACTCCTACAACCGACCGATTTGTGGCGTGCTCGCCCTCCTTCCCCTAATTATTACTGAGATATCGCTGCCTGGACACTCAGCGAAGGACTCCGCAAGCTCCCCATCTTGATCTGCAAAAAGAACGTTCCGTGAACAATTTGTACCCTTTTTCCGCCCGAGGAACGAGTTTGTTGGCGCATGGGATGACAACGAACGTATCACCAGACGATAAGCACATACAACTGTCGCCAATGGTGGGATCGGCGGTAGAGCCTTTAACACGCCCTTAGGTACGGCACGAGTACTAGCAGTGCTCCTGCTACCTTACGACGGAAAGTATGAACCATATTACAAGGAAGCAGCTTTATCTTATCTATCACAAAGCACATAATGGTGGACACAAGTGCGACCTGCAGCCCTCAGCTTACCCCAAGTCTCAGAATAATGCCACTTCCGCTGACATTTGATTAAATCGCACGAGCAGAAGCAATGGTCATACAATAGTCTCAGGTTGGTGGTGTATGACAGGCTGTTATCACGGTTGGATACATTCATCTTAACACTACTCATCAGCACAAACTGTCATGATGGAATGACCGCTCTGAAGTTAAGGTGTTCAGCATCTTCTTTTCTTTTCAGCATTGATGTCTTGACATCGATTCAAAGTTTGCGTGGTTAACATGCACAGCAGCAGTATTCTGCTCGTAATGTTTGATTTTTGGGAACACGAGTGCTACCTCACAGCAGTTCGTTTGGATCAGCTCTGCGAGGCGATCGACGCCTAATATAATGGTCCAATGCGTGATTCAGTACCATCAGGCGCTGTTGTCAGCGTTATCGGTCATGCCAAGGACTGTGGCGACGGCTGACAGACGCGGTCTTTATCCCGATAATATTTGACTTACCTACGACAAACTGACTAAAATGAATGCTACAGTCTGAAAACGTTGTTCCTGGTCTCCAAACCACTCAGAAACGAAATCCAAGACTTAGCCGTAAAAAAGACGACAGGTTTTTTTTCGTGGTCCATCCTAATTTACATGGCACGGACAATACACAGTAAGATTGCTAATGATGACAAACCGTAGGATCTGACCCCGATTGGATTCTGAGCTTACTAGGAATCATACGTTGCCGAAAACCTTTCGTGGCGACAATAACAAACTTGGCCAGTGCTGGTATATAGCGTTTGTTCACCCCTACTGTAGGTTTCGATACGTACCGGGTGTAAGTTCGTACCCGGGTACCGGGTGTAAATTCTCTCTTCGGGTGTAAATTCTTGTGTTCCTAGGTGGGGACTCTGCGAAGGAAGGAAAATGGAAAATAAGAACGGATGGACTGGAAGTCAGGCATATTAACACGGAGAGGAAAGACAAAGATGCGCGATTTGGCCGGTAATGAAATCCATGACGCTTCAGAGTCAAAGCTTGTATTTTCGGGAAGCCTAACTAAAACACTCCATTCGCAAGCCATCACTACACATTTATCAAGTAAGTGAAACGACCTGTCAGATCTTCTCAGCCCAAGCAGGCGGGCAAGAACTGACACCTTGGTGATCGTGCGTATTCTCTACCTCTCGCATTGGGAAAACTAGCTAGATTTATCTCTGGAGCAGAAAGTTTTCATGCCGGTCACGTGAAAAGCAGTAAATCTACATCCATGTCCAGTCCAAATGCCTCTCCATTGCTGTGCTTATGTTGCATTTCATCAAATCCCCGCCCCCGGTCATTTTAAGCAATAGTTTCTGCGCGACCCCCAATTAAGCATTCACTTCCAGAACTGAATCAATCCAGTTCTGAAAATGACTGAGCAAAACAAAAAACCGGAAAAGCTTTCCTGGGTAAAGTGGAATCATCGCGGAGAGGCATCACTGAAAATGAAAAAGGAACTCCGAAAAAAACATAATTTGCCATCCAGACACTGCTGTAGTCAGCCTGTTCACTTTTCAGGAGACCAGCAGATGATGCGTAAGAAAGCATGACGACGTGGCAGCTTTCGCACCTAGCTGTGCTCCTGTATCCATGGAGGCTGGGCCAAACGGTGGCAGTGGTTCATCTCGATTTCGTTATGGAACGAGATAAGCATACTTCTTGCGACGCATACCGTCTGGCAGAATACTTCTAGGCTGGGTCTGACGAAAAGGAAATGATGTCAAGTGTCATAAGCCCATACTGGAAGGGACATGCAAGTCCTTGATGTTTTTCAAGTGTCTTATGCATTCCGATTCGGCGTTGGCGCAGATGTGACACAACACACCTGTTTTGATAGTCAGCAACCATGGAAAGGACTTTGTTCTGTGTGAATAGGAGTCGTTTTTATGAAGAGAGCATCAGCTCCCCAATTTAAATCTGACACTGGAGTTCAAAGTGCTCGCTGTGCTGCTCAAAGTGCTGTAGCTCGCAGAAGCATACGAACCCACGTATAGATACATCGTAGTGCTTCATAGACATGGCGTTTCAAACGTAAAAAGGGTGGTGCAACATACTTCACTTCAATCGCAGTTCCTCAACTTCAACCAACAGCCATGTCCGCGATATACATTACAAGATTTGCCTCATGGAAGAACGGGCTCCGACGATCCTATCACGTTACGAGTCAGCGGGCCGCGCGCACCGATCGACGGCCCGCTGGGACAGTGAGGGCCTCAGTGTCGGTCGGTAACCACCGAAGCCGAGCGGTCGGTTCCGTGTCGGTCCGGCTCAAGGAGGCCCATTTCCCAAGCAGAAGCAAGGCTGGGGACCACGAATGTCACTGAAGGCCGTTTGTATCGCGGGGGGGGGGGACTGGAAAACTTAGGACCCTTGTGTCTGCCAGGAGGCGGCAGCGCCTAGCAGGGGATCCTATATCGGCAGGGAGCCTGGGTCAGCCAGGGGCATATTTGCATAAAAGGGACAGGGACGGAACCGCGAGAGTCAGAGAGCCTCTTGCGTTAGCGGCTGAGTCTGAAAATGAGGGGGAAGAAGAATAACGGTCCGAGAGTCCGCATCGAGAAAAGGGCTGGAGCTCGGTACTGGTGCCTTTCCATTACAGAGCGGTGACCTCTGTCCTGTTTCAGCGGCTGCCCGATGCGTCAAACTGGGGTCCTTTATCAGGTTGTTTTTTAAATTCATCCATAAAAATATTACCACGGTTGCCTAAGCTGTTCATGCGTCTTAGAATTGCGTCCATTGGGGAGGCAAATTCCCATGACTCGGTAGGCATTCTGGGTGACTGGGAAGAGGCAATATAATAGAGGCAAATTTCCATGACTCAGGAGGTATTTTGAGTGAATGGGAAGTAGGCCTAGCCACAGGTTTCCTAAAGAGGGAGAGAGGCAAATGTCAAACTTTATCCGAATTCCAAACAATTTGGGCCGAATACCTGTAGCATTGCCTAGTACCTATTGTGAACATCTCAGGTAAGGGCTGCTTCTGTGCCCTGCTCCCTGTCTACGTCCCTGCTACACGTCGTACGTGCCTCCCAGTAAGCGTACTAAGATGTGGCCTGTTTGCCAGGCGCATCTTAGTACGCTACTGGTACGCTTACTTAGCGAACGGCGACAAACGGTACCGCTAAACTACTGGTACGCTCACTTAGTACGCCAACCATCCCATTGCATGCCTTTTAAAACTGATGATTCTCTATCTCAGTAAGGCCCTGGAACCCCCTGAACTCTGGCTGCCTGGATACTTAATATTTGGTATTTTTGCCTCGGTGAATACGTCATGCCTCTACAAGTTCTGTAAATGAACCTACAACTCGTTGCAGAAGAAACGTCGCATATGAGGAAAAGCTGCAGTCTTTGCTGTCGAGGTAATGACGGGTACGATTTTTTGCAGTAGGTGTAAGTTTTGTCATGCAGTACTCATGGTATTATAGTTGGTTTTATAGTCGAAGTAATGTTGCGTATCACTAAAAACTGCGAAGTTTTTACTGCGCAAGTAGTGTTGGGTGTATGTTTTTGCAGTTTGTTTTTGTTGTTGTGATAGTTTTTGGTTTGTTTAATTTGGTTTTTGTTTTTACTTTTACAGCTTTTGTTGTGAGCACTTGCGTAGTGTATGAGATTTTGCAGGATAAGAAGTGTCACGCAAAAACAAAGACTGCATAGGTATTTGCAGCAGAAGAAATGTTGCGCGTGACTAGTGACGTAGCACTCCTGTCGGTAGGAGCATTTTCCGCGGCACCAATGTTTTGACAACCATAGCGACGCCATCCATCAACCTAAAGGCGGCAAATTTCGCGTTACTCGAACATAAGCTCGAATGCAACACGCTAACGCCTAACCGAACAAGCTGTGGGGCTGGCAGCTGGCAGCTGACATACCACCGGCAGCTCAGCTGCGGCAACCGGTAGCCGGTATGCCGCCGACAGCTCAGCCGCGGCAACCGGCAGCCGGTATACCGCCGACAGCTCAGCCGCGGCAGCCGGCAGTCGGTATGCTGCCGACAGCTCAGTCGCGGCAGCTGGCAGCTCAGCCACGACAGCTGGCAGCCGCTGCCTCTGGAGCTGGTAACTAGCTCTTCCCGGACATAGCTTACAGCATTGACATCTTGCAGGTCTTTCAGTGGTCAAGTCCGGCGCGCAATTGCAGGACCGTAATAGGTTGGAGAGGCACGAGGCCCTCTGTACATTGTAGCTCAGGACTTCCAGATGGATACGAATGGCTTTGGTGCCATGCGTTTTGTAAATTAAGCAATGCATGCAAAGACAAACGGTAAAATAAGCTTCCATTTTCTTTGGATGACGAAAGAAAGCAGCTAAACCTGCCGAAAAAAACGGTGGGGCATCCTGGGTTGAAAGTGTTACATCATAAGTTTGAAAGTGTGTACATCATAAGTTTATCGACCAGGACATAGCACCCTCACAAACAGTTACGCACATTGATGTACAATGTAGCGCTAGGGCACTGCCACGGTCCCCTTCCGCAAAGCTCTGCTCTGCTGCGAACGTCAGTGCCCGCCTGCACCCGCGCGTCGGGCCGGGCCGGTAAGCCCGCTCTGTGCCCTTCATTTGACCGCTGACGCGGCGTGGCTGGTGGCGCCACTTGCCCGCGCGCTGCCAGCTCGGCCCATTGCCAGGTCCCGGATGTGCAGGCTCCGCCCCCGGCGCGGCCCGCTGCCGGGACGGCTTGGGCTGCCCGGCGCCGGGGCCGGTCGGGGTCGGGGCACGCGCAAGATAGATTGACTCTGGACCAGGGAACGGTGCGGTGTGTGGCCCATTTGGATGCATTCGTGAGACATCTGCCGTGAATATGCGCTGTTTGCCGCTGGTGATGAGACGAACGTGACGGTAGGCTGCTCTAGATACCACGCATACGCTGAGGGCTCATCTCACTCGAGTCACACTCGCTTCTGAATAGGGATGGTCTCGGGTGGCGCCTCAGATGTCAGACATGTACATGCCCCGAATTCAGGCCCCATTTATGGCCGATGCAGATGGTTGCGAATCACTATCTTCTTGGCGTTGTGCGCGGCTGGTGAAGGTGCTGTTTTGGACCACGGTGCGCTAACCTTGCCTTTTCAATCAATCACGCCGCGCCACAGCGCAGTTGGGTGTAACCCTCTTGCCGAATCTATATTGGGATTCAGGTTTTTTCAGGATTCAGGGATACTTGGCGCCAACTCAGGAGGTTTACTTGCGAATCATCCATGTAATAATTCCCTCTAGAGGCACGGCTTTGCTCTGCGCACCTGGGTCGTTACAGCGTCTAGGCCCGTGTTACGTTACGGGCAGAGCACCACATCGTCCACATCACCTAAATCACGGGTTTGAAGTTTCCTGGCTTGGTTTTAGACTTCAACGTCGTGGATTCCCTGCGCTGAAGCTGCTATACGAGATCATGTGCAGTGGCCGAATCACAGACAGCGATCTCCGCCAACGCAGTCCCTAGTCCGACGCTTCCATAACGGCACGGCTGGCACGAGGGAATTGATCAGCAACCCGCTTCCAGCCCACCATTAGTTGGCCAAGAGGGAAAGGACGACAATTTAATCCACAACAACCGACCAATGTAATCACTGAGGTCAATCCAATTTTATATTCCGTGAGGCCCTATCATCCTCAGTTTCGACATCGCAGGAAGGGGGGGGGGGAGGTCGCAAAGAACACCTATCCGCCTGCGCTACAAAAAATAAAAACGCCGAGTCTTGGCGGCAAGCATCTAGATGAAATGAATCATGGGTGAAGCCAATGCCCAGCGGGAGACGGGGTTAAGGCAGTGCCGCTGCAAAAGACCCGCATGACGCACCTATGTTCGACACCTCTTACCATCGCAGGTTTTACCTCTTACTTCCTCACCTCTTACCATCGCTTTCAGCTTATTGTACGACAACGTCACAAAACCAAAAATTATTTCCAGCCTGTCAAGAGTTCCCCAATGAGCCGAACGGTACGGGACGGAAGCCGACGGGATCAGACAGAAGTGGACAGCCGAACGGGACCGGATGGAACAAAAGGAGACCTGACGGGACCAGGTGGGACCGGACGGACCGATCTGACCGGGTGGCACCGGACGGACCGATCTGACCGGGTGGCACTGGACGGACCGATCTGACCGGGTGGCACCGGACGGACCGATCTGACCGGGTGGCACCGGACGGACCGATCTGACCGAGTGGGACCAAATGGGCCTGGACAACACCCAACCAAGCCGGACAGGACCAGATGATGTCGGGTGCCACCGAACGGGACAGAAGGGGGTCAGACGGGACCACGCGGCATCGGATTGGGCGGGATGAGTCCAAATGGGACCGGGCAAGGTCGGAAGAGACCGGTCTGGACCGGACGAGGCACGGGACCTGACGCGATGGGACGGGACTGGACGGAACCGATGGAACTGGGTAGGACTGAACGGGGCGAGAAAGAACAGGACAGGATTGGACCAAACTGAATGGGACCAGACTAAAACAGATGAGACCGGACGAGACCAGTCCACACTAGACAGGGCCGGGTGGAACCAGGCGAGGCCAGATGGGACTAGATGGGACCATATGGGATCAGACGAGATCAGACGGTCCGTTTGGTCCTGGTTGGTCCCGTCCGGTTCCGTCCCGTTCAGTCCATTCCCATTGGTCTTGCTCCTTCCCATCTCATCCCATCTCGTCGCATCAGGTCCTATCTGGACCTGCTGGGCCCCATCTAGTCCCGTCCGGTCCCAGGTCTCGTCCATCCGCTCTCACCAGGTTTCTGTAGTCCTATCTGATACCGTACAGTCCCGCCTAGTCGCATCTGGTCCCATCCGATACCGTCTGGTCTTGCCGCGCTCCATCCTGTTCCGTGTGGTCCTGTCTGGTCTTGCCGCGTTCCATCCTGTTCCGTCTGGTCCCGTTCTGCAGCGTCCGTCCCCACTCGGTCATGTCCGATGCCGCCCGATACCATCTGATCCCATGACCTATAAAGGGGTCAGAAGGCTAGCTTGCAAGAAACACTTGGCATGGACCCAATTTTGAAAACTTTGCTAGCAGGAAGTGTCTAATTTCAAGTATGTTTAGCATGCTTCTAATATGGATAGCCTACCCTCACCCTGATTCGGCATTTTTTTATAACGAGGAATGATATACGTGGGGGGGAGGGAGGGGGGGGGGTCGATACGACCACCTGTCGTTTCCAAACTGAGAAAGATTAGCTTAGAAAAGCATCGGTGCATTTTTCTCAACAACACCTCTTGATAAGCAGCATTTTCATTTTTCTAGGTAAACGAGTAACCTCATTATACCAGGTCGAAGGTTGAATTTTCCGAAAATCACTTTTTACCACTTACAGTCTCACGCACACAAAACCAGGCATCGTACCGACACAAAATCTAAACAGGTGTGCTTCTAATTCAGTATTGAGTATCATGGTGTATTTTTGTGTTTTTTACTATATGTTTATGATGGATAGCTCTGTCCACGTAACAACACCAGCCCGCCGTGCGCATTCCACCGCATCGTCGACAGCCGCCCGCCGTCCACGCAGGTCAAAGATCGCAGTGCTGGGTTCCTCAAAAACCGCCGCTCTTCTGGAACCAGATAGCTGTGGACACATTTTTGGTGTCTAAACACGCACAATGGATATCTCCATAGGCTACTGCAACGTTGGGCGCGATTGCGCAACATGCTGGAGAGGTATCCTCAAAAAACCGCAGGCGGCCTAGCATTGAACCCCTCCCCTATCAGAGCGAGGGCCAAAGGCAGGCACAGCAACATCTCGGTAAAAATAAAGTATGGAGAGGCAAGAGCCAGCACATGCAATTAACGAAGGCGAATAGTTCCCTAACAAAGCACATAAATTAGCGGGATATCAATAACCAAGGAAATACACGAAATTCACAATATTCACAGCAATGATGTAAGCTGAGCTTCAAATCATTAACTTAAAACCGCCTTGCCAACAGCCGTTGATACGACTTTCGTGATACTTTTGCACAGCTACACCTATGAACCCCGCAATATTATTTGGCAATGTTTTAAGGAAATTGCAAGATCTCAAAAAATTGTCAAGAAAATCAGAAATAAAAGATCTCACCAGATGCTTTTGTTTGCGAAACCACAAAAAGTCAAAGATCTTAGAGGAATCGGCAACAGCATTATAAAAATATCCCAGATATCAGTAGATCCATCGACAGAATTTAAGAAGAAGTTGAGCTAGACCCCCAGATGGTCCATCGAAAAATTTCTCAAAAGATCCAAAATTCAAGTGGATCCTTTGACAAAATTATCAAACGATCCAGGGTCACAAACGATTCCTTGTCAAATTTCCACAAAGCCCAGGATCCTGAAGGGTCTCGGATCCACACCCTAGGAATTCGATCCGGGATCTTTTTAGGGGATCTGGGCTCATGTTTGGTGGGCAGTCGATGATGATCACGCGCGCTCTGCCAACGGAAGCAGCCAACCAGAAGCCCTGCAATAAGGGGCGCACGAAGCCTACGTCTGTTCGCTGCTATTTTTGTAATACTTTCGCCAGATGCATGTTCAACACTTCGAAGAGCTTATGCATATTTCAGCACGCTGTGCAATGACATCGTTGTTACATGGTGTGAATTCTGTTCACTGGAAACTGTTGGAATAGAGCTCTGTGGGGCGCTGACTCGTTTTTATCAGGCATTCGGATGCGACCGCAATCATCAGCTCAAGCAACACACTTCTTTCAGTTGAGATAATGCTCACACAGCTCGTTCCCGAAACGCCCCACGAAGACCTCGTTGCCAGTGGAATTTTCCAGACGCTCCGGCGCCGCCGACCGGCCGGCGCGCGACGGCGCAATTACGCCGCGCCGCCGCCGCCTCCGCGGCGCCGTGCCGTCAGTCAGCTGACGCCGTGCCGTGCGTTGACTTGCAGTCTCGGGTCCGCGCCGCCAGGTGGCAGACGCGCACGGTGGCGGCCAGTCGAAGCCTGTGGCCAGCTGCGGGCAGGCGGCGGGAGGCGAGGACCGGCGCGGCCGACCGGCCCGGCCGGCCCAGCTTGGCCGCCGTGGCCGACCGGCGCCGTCGGCGGCAGCGGTTGGGCTCCCGCGCGCGGCCCGACCGCCGCGCGCCCGGCGCCGGATGCGAGCGGTGGGAACTAACGGGATTGTCACATCGACAGCAGATGGCGGCTGGACCGCAGACGGTGCACGCGGAGGGGTACGGGGAGAGAGCCAAAATGTGTATTATGCCCAGGCGCAAAGAAGGACATGAAAAAAACGTAAGGAAAACCTATCCTCTGTCCATTAAGGCCATTACACCGACTGGAAAATGGGTAGTGCAGCGCTCACCCTCGCATTGGGTGTCGCGTATTAGCTGGCCACAGTACAGGCCTGACTGACCTAACCACCAAGCATAGTCGATGTCGGTATATGCCTAAGTGTTAGCACATTTTGCGCCTGGTGCGACTGGGCGAGTCGGAAGTGATACCAATGCCCCGAGTGTACACACACACACACACACACACACACACACACATATATATATATATATATATGTGTGTGTGTGTGTGTGTGTGTGTGTAGTGTCATTTTGTTTCTTCGACAGCAACCCCAGGTTTCCCGCCAATCGTGTGTAACGTTTCGCTAGGTGTGCTCGTATTATCGGGCATGGGCGGTCTCACAAACAGAGGGAAAACAGTTACAATCTGCATTCGGTTCGCGTCGGCTCAGAATAATGATCGAAGAGGTTATAGGGAGTTGGGTCATTGATACTTCAAACTGCATACACCCAGGGACATTACATGAGTGGCACCTCAGATAAGAAAAATTATTACATCACGCCCTTAGCGCCAGAGACCGACCATTACACAGTGAGAGCGTGCCGCTGATATACATATATCTGTTGATGGCAGAATTGTTGTCTTCTATGTGCGCGGCTTCAATAGCTTTGAGTTTCCACTTCTGTGAGCGCATTTCTAGAATAATGGCATTGCCTGCCACCACTGTTCTCGTGAGCCTGGAGTTGTGGCTTCTGTGAACGTGCTGCTTTGGCACACCGTCTTGAAGGCGCACTGTGACGGGTCGTGACCAGAAGTTATCATGTGACCAATACATGTCGAGTTGGATCGGCATGCAACCACCAAATGGCCAAAAAACTCGTACACAGTGCTTGTCACTCCCAGGGCCGGGATGTTCTCGGAGCAGCTCAGATGCGGGGGTGTCTTTAGACAAGCTCGGATGCGCAAGATGGCCTTTACGTGGCATACGGACACAGACGGTCCGTATTTGCTCGTCACATTTGAACGGATCATCAGCTGTGCAGGGGCAAGACATGTGATTTCGGTCATTTATGGCGTGCATATCTTTCACCAGATGCTACGCTTACCTTGTGTTACTTGCCATGCGGCTGACGATGCTGAAGCTAGCGGACATCAGGTGTTATGTGCACATCCATATGGAAAGCATTTGGCGCATGTATCCAGCATGGAAAGAATAGTTTTGTACTTAATTCTATGCCCAGATACTGGATGCAGGAAAGCAAAATTTATCATCATTCGGGCGCCCACTGCTGTCTGTGGAAATGGAAGCGTTGTTCTTGTGGTGCTTGGTGACCGTGAACAGTATTTTTTATGATTCTCCCATGAAATGTGTTTGCGTGTGAAGACATCTTTTTTGCATATTCCAGTCTTTCTTTGTGAAATTGGCCGCTTGACTAGTTTGAAGTGCTTGTACCAGCGTTGCGCTTTGGAAAGTCAAAACTTGCTTACATAAGGCATGCATCTCGGTTAACATATTTAGGGCTGCAGTCATTATATGAACTCAGGTAAATGTAATGTCAATCTTGGGTTTTGACTTATCATGTATCAGCACTTGACGAATGGGGTTGGGTTTAATTTCTTGCGTTATAGATAGATTGAAGATTGAAGGTCTATGTTGTTAGTTCCCTTTGAAAAGCCTTCCGAAGAACCAAGAGGATTTTGTCTTGGACAAAGGTGATTTACACCTGGGACCGATGCAGTTGTATGTGTTCGCTCTTCAGCAGTGTCTTCTAAATGAGTCAGGTTTCAGATATTGAAATTAATAGAATTCAACAGTTTCGCTCAGTGTTAGCTCATAGCAAAAATGTGTAAGAATGAATGCTTGTAGATTCAGAGAGTCCTGCGGTGAGCCTGATGTGATGATTTAGGTAAATATGTGCGGCTGGAGTTGAGAGGTCTCTTCACGTTAGTCATGAAAAACATCACAGAAAGTATGAATGCGCCCTAAAATTTCTTAAAACTTCTGTTCTGCCAGTTGCTAATGTTATAAAGCTTGGCTTGTGTACTTGGAGTTAAAAAAGGTTGGCGGGCCCGTACAGACTTCGAGGGGACTGCCTTGTCGGGTGGCTGCGTGTTTTAAAATTTGGGTGTGGGGCGGGTACGGGCAACCCAAATCCAAAACAGTGTCAGCTTTACGACAGGGTGACTGAACGCCAGGCCCGAAGGGAAGGCTGCGGCCGCTCGAGCCCTCGTCCTCGAATGCAGACGCATGAGAGACCGTCAGAAACATTACAGCCGTCCAGACAGCTCTTGGATAGCGTCGTATCAGGCGCCGGCCTGATGCTCCGCCTGCGGCCGCGCTCCGCATGCTGACAAACAGGCTTTCCGTGCACGCGCTGCCATGTACCACCGGTACCATGGACGCAGTCATTTACCCTGTTTACATGGGCAGCTGTGATTCGAATTAAGCCGGGACCCGTCCTCGATCCGAACTATCCGGCCCATGTATACACTCACGCGCCGTTCCGCTGATTCGAATCGTGCGCCGGAGGAAATCCCTTCCCGTGAGAGGATCATCCGTTCAGGAAGGGATTTCGTCCGAATTATCGGCCGTCAGCTGTCTAAACAAAAAAAAAAGAAAAATGCCTGGCGCACGCAGTTCTGTTCATAGCCATTTCAGCTTTGTGCGGTGTTACCGCTTTTCCACGGGTTTTTTAGCTATTGCTCGAGCCGGTTGAAGTCCAAGATGGTAAGGGAAAAGAGAAGGAAGGTGAAGTTGACATCATGCTGCTAAAACTACTCTTATTATTGAGGGCCTTGAGTGGCTAGCAGCACAGAAATGCTCACGTAATTTAGCCTTGCTAGGCGCTTGATCTATGCAGACAGCAGGCGTCGACGGTGTTTGGTGCTATCTTTCCGCCTAAAGGTTAGATTAGTTTACATCTGGGGCAGGCTCCATGCTTCCAAAAGCCAGATGGAGGTAATATGGTTATTTTATATAGCTTTGACTTGTTCTCATTTTAATTTTTGGATTGCTCAAAATTCTTGCAGAGAATGCCTCCAAGTTTTGTTCATTAAGTTAATACCTGAAGTCCCCAGGAGTGTTTTTGCAGATGTTCCTTAAATTAGGATGCTGGTTGCTTGTCAGTTTAATTTGTGTGAGAAAGGTAGCTTAAAAATTGCTGCATGATATGACGGATGAACAAATATAGATCATTGCAGTCAGCTCGGAATGTGAACTTTTTTAATGGTAGGACCGAAATTGCCCAATGATGGGGTCAAAACAGCAAGAAAGCAAATGTGAACACTGGATGAAAATAGTTGTCATCATCACTCTGCTAAATCCAAGTTTGTGTGTTCCATGTGCAGGAAAACAGTGCATAAACTAACACCTAACATGATGGCACATGCTGCATGGAGAACACGTCTGTGTCATCATCACCTGTTTTTGTGCTGGTGATTAAATATGTCACCTTGGTGCTTTTTTTGTGATGGGTGTCTTTGCAGGCCACGAGGTAGGTAATTCAACTGTTCAACAATTCTTGCAGGGAGTACCAATAGTTTCTTTCATTAGGTGAATACATAAATGCCCCAGGATTGATTTTGCAGACATTCCTCCTGTGACTTGAACATTTGGTTGACCACCTATTGGCAGGAGGGATGTGCTGGATATTGGTGACTGGCCTGTCAAGGAAATATGAAGTTACGTCACACTGGTAGACCAACTGGCAAGGAAGCAGGGGCTGGAATATTTGTTTTTGATGCAATTAGGCTGTTTGTTGCTTGTCGGTTTAATGTTTGTGAGATAGGTAACTCAATAATTCCTGCATGATGCAAAGGATCAACAAATATAGGCAATAGATCATTGCAGTCAGTGCAGAGTGTGAACTATTTTTAATGATGGGACCAAAATTGCCCAGTGATGGTTCCAAAATGTCAAGAAAGCAAATGTGAGCGCTGGATGAAATTAGCTGTCATCAGTACTCTGTCAAATTCAGGTTTGTGCATTTCATGTGGAAGAAAACAGTGCATAAACTAAGTAAACCTAACCTAATGCCACGTGATGTGCAGAGAACATCTGCAGTGCACATCATTACCTGTTTTTGTACTGGTGAGTAAATATGTTGCCTTGGTGCTTTTTTGTGACACGTATCTTTGCAAGCCATGAGGTGGATAATTGAGCTGTTGCTATAATTAATCATTTGTTATGAATTTTGAGCCCAGATTGCTTTTGTCATGACAGCTCTGGGGCTGGTTCACGTTATGATCTTTGCACTGTGCGAACACGGCTGTTTGTGCCACCTAGCCATCAGTCCATATCAGCCAATGCTGTTGACTGCAAGGATATCAAAGCAGTATTTCAACCCTAGTATGTCAAGAAAGCAAATAGCTGCATTCTGACTTGCCAGTCCATGCCAAGTCTAAATGGCAATGCTGCCCTCAGGTACTGATGATGCATTGGATGGGGAAAGACAACATAGTTACACAATTTTTGCCACTAACTATGTAGCATCCATGAGTCATTTCTGTAGCTTAGCTCACTGTTGCAGGCTGCTCCTAAATGCATTGGTGCGGGATTAGGTAATGTGTTTCTTGGGCTGTGCAAAGTAGATGACATGATGCTGGGTGGCATACTGATGAGTGTGGTAAGTTTGTGAGTGTCATTGGCCAATACAAGAAAATACTGATTTCGTGCTAGCCAGTTTCCTGCTAGTAAAAATTTGCATATAACACTGCTTATGTGACAGATTTGGCAGTGCTGACTTCGCAACTCCTGTGTTTCAAGTGCTATGGCTTGTGCTGTAGCTACAAAGCCTATGAGTCCCGCACAGATCATTTTTCCAACGGAGTCCATCTTCCTCCTCGCCCTCAAAGCTGTCTCGCGCCCACCATGGCCCGTGACATTCGCCATCCATACGCAGAGTACCGGCTTTTTTCTTCTTGTTTTGTTCAGTTCGCCTCAAAAGCGCAGTTTTCGCCCATAACCCGTTCCTTGGTTCGAACTAAGCGGGATCGAACTATCGACCGTTAATCCGACGTAAAGCCGGTTTCGCCCATGTAAACGCCCTTCGCCGAGAGGGTTAACGTCGCATGATCCGTTCCGATCTTAATTCGAATTATCCTCGGCTGCCCATGTAAACCGGGTAATTTACAGCAGTGTGCCGCGTAATTAGCGCCGCGTCTGAGGGACGGGGACGCCGCCGCTTCATACGCCGCGGCCGGGCGCCGACAAAAGTCCATTACCTGGCCGAGTGCCGTCAGCGGCCACGCTGGCAGAGGCCGTGCCACCGGAGGGGGCCGCGCCGCCTGTGCGAGCCCCTTCCCGGCGTGCGCCGTCACGTGACTCTTGCACCGTCAGACAAACCTGTACCGCCATTGATGTCAAATGGCAGCACCGCTCCTGGTGCGCGAGAAGCGACGCCGGTGACCCTACGCGCCGGCGCCGCAGTAGTGGGAGCCAAACACAGAGCGACAGGTCAGGTGACACCGTGACCCGCTCTCGATCTGGGTTCTGGCTCTCGAAGACCCCTCCCCTCCGCTATTTGCACCGAGCATCTCCCCATGCAGATGGCCCCGAGGCATTTTCACACGTGTTCAGCACGGTCCCGCCACTCCGTAACACGGCTGAGGGTCCGGCAGACAGCGAGCTCGCAACTCGCCTGTGGACAGTCAAAGTAACGTGCACCCTCGACACTGGTTCCGTTCCGGAGAACTAAGCCCAGGCGAGTGACTCATGCCACACGAGGAATCAGACGATGACACAGATCATTCACCCTCAGCCCCGTTCCGCACTCCGTGACTCATATGTTGCACCCTTACGGAGCCCGGGTATCTCCTTTAGAAAATGCTGTGCTGAACCCCCTCCCCTCCCTCCCACGTCGATTGCGTTACCGCCGATCGCCTCAGAGCACCAACAGTGCAGCGTTCGCCCTGTTTATCACATGGACCTGCCCCCGCACATCGTCATTGTTCGTGTTGCAGACGATCTGACGGACCAACGATCGCCGTCCCAGTCGATCGCCGTCCCGCCGCGCCCGGCCCTCCGCCACCGTAGCACGCGCAATGACCACCCTCCTGTTCTGTTTTGCGCTGGCCCTGGTTCCGTTTATGTCGTATGACCCAGTGTGCTGCGGCCCCAGAGGTAGCTTTAGTAGGTGGTGAGCCGATCCCGCAGTCAGCAGCCTCACGTGTCACGTATTTCATTACCAATTATTATCATGGTAAAGCATCAAAGTATTCACGAAGACGCGGTAGTTAAGTTTCTATTTTGCAAACTTTAAAACATACTGCAAACTTCAAGCGCCTACACAAACATTTACCCACCACCAGATGCCTTCTGCTACAGCTGGTTAGACTGGCCATTAATAAAACATGACCAATTACTCCGCAGCACCGCAGCCCGCTGTCCGCTCGCCAGCCCAGCTCGACTGGCTGTGGACGTGTCATCGGCCCACGCGCCCGCCGCCGCCGAGCGGCCGAGGGGATGATGCTGAGCAGGCGCCGGCGGCAGGCGAGCGTCCCCAGCGCAGATGATCAGGCTGAGGTACAGCCGACTTGCGCAGCTACGCCATCAGGCCACAACATCGTCACCAGAGTGCGGTCACTCCTGGGCAGCAAACGGACCTTCAACACACGGACGGGTCGCACCAGCGCTCAGCACCCAACAGGCAGCACCTTCTCACAGAGACGGGCCGGGCCGCCTCTGAACACTGCACATCCCGGTTCGCGATGTCGGCTTCTTCATTAACTTCTGACCATGCCCGGAGGGAAGTCGTACGCGTCTCAGGTGCTGCAGAGGCTGGGGGATCAGGGGGCGTGGCGCTCGGCGTGCTCGCAGCTGCCGTTAGGGGAGCCAACACCCCGCTCCGGTCAGGGCTGAGTACTTGGAGCGTCTGGTTTGCGTCACTGTTAGCAGTTGCTGTGTGAACGTCTGTGTTCCACGCAGCTGGAATCCCGAAACACAGATATAAATGTATATGTCTTGAAAATGCTTTCCCTGGGGAGGCGTAAAGCATGCCATAATCTGGTACCTTCCAAGCAACATTAGCATATGTCGGGGTGCTTTGACATTGCAGGAAAGTCAGCACTTCGACCACTGCAGTGAAGTAAGCCTTTTTAGTTTTTATTATCATTTACATAATCATTTTATAACTTACCTACACAATCATTCTGTAAGTTAATGTTTAATGACCCATGGAGGCATGCATGTCATCAGCTGTATTTGTAATTTATAAATGCTGAACAGAACTGCTGGACTGAGAGTTGCTGCGGCTTGATAATTACTGTTTTACCGGGTTATGGTTTGTGCACTTCTCTTTGTTCGCATCAACTGAACAAGACGTTGGCAACGTTGACCCTCTTGGAAAGAAGCTAAGGAATACATTTTCCATCTGTACATGCTTGCCAGATGGAGCCCATAAATATAATGAGAGCTAAACTGGGAATAAAAAAATACACACAAATGAATGACACCGATAGCATCACGCACCCACAAATTTGGAATGAGAGGAAAGAAGTGTGGTTTTTAACAATCCGTTAACGAATTTCATCAACATTTATTAACATCACCGCACCCTGAATGTTACCAACTTACATCTGTTTGGGTCTGTATGACGTGGTAACAACACATCGCATAATATGCCCAGGGACAATAAAAACTTGGTAAATAGCTACAAACCTCCTGTGGTGGTTTGTAGCTATATCCATGGCCCAGTCTGCAATACATAGAAAGCATGCTAAGAAGCCAACCTGCAAATCATGGTAAACATGCCAACGAAATATTTAGAGCGGACACAATCCTGCTCAAAATAGGATAATTTACTGCCCTATTTGGGTCAGATTTTGTTCATCTCACTTACCTCCCGAAAGATGGGTTTGCTATCAAAGTTCGTCATTTTCTGTGGTCTTGCAACTTACTATATTATAGAACACATCAAAACCTCTCTCAACAGTCTATTTCAATAACTTCTCACTAAAGATTTTGAAAAGGGATCCAAACTTGGAAGCTGTGACCCACCGAAGCCTCAGCAAGATCTCGTCAAAATTTGCCATGGTTCGCTGACTGTCCATCAAGATGTTCGGACTGGCAGATTCCTGCCCCACCTAGAAAGAGAGGTTTCCCTATTTGAAGATTCTGTTTATAGCACCTATTCCTAAAATCATCATGTGTCACCAGATTTAATAATTTTATGCCCTTTATGTCCTTATGATGTCCTCAACATCCATTTAAATAATCCCAGCCCCCAAAATTCTGATAAAATGCCCGGAATTGAAAGCTGCGTCTCGTTTTGCCCCACTTCTGCCTCAGCGAGAGCTCGTCTCGTTTTGCCCCACTTCGGCCTCAGCGAGGGCCCGTCTCGTTTTGCCCCACTTCTGCCTCAGCGAGAGCTCGTCTCGTTTTGGCCCACTTCTGCCTCAGCGAGAGTGCGTCTCGTTTTGCCCCACTTCTGCCTCAGCGAGAGCTCGTCGATACCGGTCATGGCTTGTAGACGGGCTTATGGCCACCTCACTTTCAACATTCAGCGTCAGTGCACCAATGTATTTTCATTAATTACTGAAATTAAGATGACATATGCCAGAAGCTTTTTAGTTGCAAATAGAACCGATGTCAATCTTCAGCAATTCGAAGAAAGGCACTTTCATGAATGCTGAGAGGACTCAGAGGAAACTTGCGATCCCCGTCAACAGCTGACAAGGAAAGCTCCCCTCTCGGCATCTCGACGTCATGGACTTCAGAGTCAGCTGGCAATCGAAAATTTTGGAAGGAGCGCAGCCAGGGTAAGAGCTGGAGGACTCGCATTTTTCTCAGGCTTGACGTTTATGATTATCCCAATAGATGGCCCTGACAGACAGTTAAAAGTCAGCATGGCGCCTTTTCACCGAGCTCAGAGCCCCTCCGTTAATGATATCCTGGCTGGGCCCTTGCCCACTTCCACGTAACTCAGTGCAGCAGCCAGGGAACAACTGGCCCCCCTCAGCTCGTATGGCGCAGCTTTGTCGTCAGCAGTAATGACGTCATACCATCAGCCACTTACGGCGCAACCGAGTACCCGCTCCTGGACCCTGGAGACTACTTAACTGTATCATCTTTTTTATCACGTGTTGAAAATGCGGTGTCAAAGGAGCCATCTCTTTCACCACACTCAGTTTTTTGGCCTGCGCTACAATCCTGCTATCTCAGTTCAAATCCCACTGTAAAGGATAGACAACACCCTTTAATACTGAATCTATGTTTGGTGCAGGCAGGCTTTTCTTGCAATGTGCAATGATCCTCTAACTTTTCATGAAATACCCAAACATGATGCATCGGTCAGGCAACTAGCGTAGCAGACGATGTCACCTACGATTAATGGGCGCGAACTCGTGGCATTTCAAATAATACCAAAAATGTATTCGGTCACGGAAACGCTTCTCAAATTGCCAAGCACGTAGGCAATAAGCTGGTGGGACAACACATGGGTATGGTGGTGATGGTGAATACGCGCATCGGGGTGCCGATTGTGTAGTGGTTAACGCATCTGTGTTTACCACTGCGCTTCTTGGAAAATACAGGTACGGGGTTGGATCCGCGGTTCCCGCCCTTCCTGCCAGGGTGGGAGGCAGACGACGCTATGGGGACGACGGGTGTGGCGGACCACGATCCCTTCCAGTTATGGTGTTAAGGTCAGCACCAGGCGTTATTTTGGAGACCAGTGAGACCGAGTGTCCGTGTCGCAGACCGCACTCTACCGCCGATCTCATTATTGAGAGACTTGGCGTTCGTAGTCTCTTCTTTTGGCGACAATGCAAGCTGTCGCGACGTGCCGCCTTTGTGGTGGGTGTGCATAAGTTCTTCTTTTTCGAAGCCAGGTAAAGTGAGTGTCTCTGAGGCTGCATACTCTCAGCATATGACAATAGCCGGGGGCTGCCAAAGTCAAGCACTCTCTCGTGTGCCGCCTGACGCGGAAATCAGCCAAGCCACAAGACTTTCGACAACATTCCTCGCCGATGGGCCGCAGGCCCGGCCGGTTTCAAACGCGACTGGTTTAAAATGAGACTGGTGAGTGAGGCTCGAGCATTTCCTGTTCTTTCTGCAGCCGTCGGTGTCTTAAGCCGCGGCGCCAGCAGTTCCCACGGAAGGGACAAGGCTGGAGGCGGCAAACGTATTGGTGCATGTGGCATCCCATACCAAGCTCTTACCGTGAGAAAACGGAAATGTGGTCATCCCGTCGTGCCTTTTACCGTCTCCCCGGTTGATGCCACAGGGTTGCATGACATAGTATTCCTACTGCGTGTAATGCGCACTTATCACCTCATTGCAAGCCGTGTATTTGGGCAGGCATCGAGCACTCAAACGACAAGGAAGCGCGTGATACCCCTCATTACCCGTCTCTAAGCCCAATCTGTATTTACGTGGTTGACATAAGTCAGCACCTGCGTGGAGAGCAATCGGAGTCCGCAGCGTGTTCTGGTCCAGCTGTGTTCCAAGGCTGCAAAACGGTTGAACATGTTCATATGAGCGTAGGCACGGCGCAGGGGGGGGCGAGGGGGAGGGGGGGTAATCAGACTATGGTCCTCATTTTTCAAAGGAGAGAGGTTAGCGATGTGAAAACACAACGAATGCGGCCTAATGACTAAAAAAAGCTTAAATTGTCAGCCAGATACACCAATAAAGTTAATTTTGAGAAGGTTACCAAAATCACCGACATTATAAAAAATGTTGTTTTTGCCTGACGTGCTGGACTACGCCAACCACCAATGACATGTCCTCCTATGACATGTCCACCTTAAGCTCATTGAATGTATGCTGAGGAGACTGCAAGCAGGCGTGTAGGAGAACCGATGTTACATAATTAAACAGAACGGAGCCTTTGGTGTTAGGGTAACTTAGAATTAGTCCGTAAGCATGTGCGTTCGTCCTACATATAGAATAAGATGCTGCTATTTACCAGATGAAGCCGTTGTGTCCAGTGCGGTTTGGGGAAGATGAATGGTGAGCTAGATAAACGAGCGTGCATGTTTCAGGTAGTACAAAACTGATCTAAACGCAACTTAAACCTGAAAAAGCGGAAGGGATCTGTTAAGATTGCCGACCCATGAGCCTTGAAAAGTGGGGGACTGTGGTCCTCTTCCCTCTCCCCTGTTTTTGTGCCCATACAAAATACGTTTTGTTGATAATATTACGGAAATAGGTGCCTGATTCCCATTCATCACCGGCAAGCACCAACTGCGTTCAATCCATTACTTCGATTTATGTTTCTAATGTATAAATGGGTTAAACTATCAATAACTTGTTTACAATCTTTAAGTTCAAACAGCTTATACCTGGACGAACAGGTTGGAATGGTGACGCGTAGATTTGTAAAACCATTGTCACGAGTGCGTTGTGTCTACACGGAAGAGCCGTGAAACGATTTCGCTCCATGGCCCCGTGAAAATCACCTACCGATGTCAAATCTGATCCAACCGGCGGTCAAGCTTCCTGTCAAAGTTCTAACGCACTCCTGTCCAGTCTGCCATCGCAGGTTGTGTGCCGTGATGGGGAAAATTGGGAGGTTTGGTGCTAGTGGAGTGCTGACACCATTTTCACCTTCGTTTGTGGCCGGCAGGGGGGCGTCACCAGGGACGCCCCCCTCCCCTCCACCCCTATCACGTGGGATAGGATAGGAGAGGACAGTCCACCATTTTCTAGCAACCTCCTTACAGGAAAAACAATCTGGCACATATTTCCACTACGAGAACCGAAACATCCATTTTTACCATCATGAATTTCCGTCGCACTGCTAAGACTAGGGCTATATTGCTACAAAGACTATTGGTAGGACCACATTGCTACAAGGTTCATCAGTGCGCACACACACATTGTTTGACAAATTCTTGCTCAGTATGCGATGTCAGCAATACAAATTGTTCATAGGTTGTCACGCCCTAGCTTGCAAAAGCTGAAACATCGCTTGACCGCCAGTCGATTCACAATGCTCGAAATCCCAGCCTGAATTCTTCCTCTATGAATTGCTTTGAAATCCCTTCGTTCCTCAATGGTTTGCGACCCGAGACGAGGCTCAGGCATTGATAATGCTGCGGTCCCCTTGTTAACGGGGATGTTCCACATCTGGAGACATTAAGGCAGACATCAGATATAATAAAATAAGCTCACTGTAACTATTGGCATAATTTTAAGTAGAAAAGACTGCTCTAGACAACACAATTTCTCTATTTAGTACTTACGCTCCTCAGTACGTCATTGTCTGATTACGTCATCGTATCTTGCACAACATTGATTGCGAGCCAAGTGACGGGCGGTATATTTGGAAATTGCGCTCACAAACGCCAGCTGTGGACGACTCCGCAATTATATTCGTTTTGGCCTTGGTCGCCATATGGATAATGGAATGGCGGGATTTGAATGCCGTAATTATGACATCATGGATGCCTGGGTGACCTTGCAACAGTCTCCCCGAAGTAGTCTGCACATCTTCGCGAGTGTGTGGCTCAGGAACTGGAGGGAGTTAGGTCTTAAGAAGGGCAGGACTGTGAACTGTACTGAATGATATTCAAGATGGCTATTTCAGTTCAAAACCTCATACAAATGTGAACTACTTCCTTCAATGTGATGGTCCATTTGGTACTGCTGTGGTTGCCTGGACATGCCAGTCGACATGCATACAATTTTCTATGCGAGTCTGGCCATCAGCAGCTGTATGGCTGGGTCTGTTATGAAAGTAACGATTGCTCTGAGAGCGCTGCGCTGGAAAATGCAAACGAGTGAAAAATGGCACAACATGCTTGGCATTGTACGAAAGTGCTATTCGCTTGACGCGCTTTGGTCATGAGTGAATGGTCCGGAGTTACTTGTCAGCGCTCTCTGCAGCCGACCGACGTCAGTGAGAGAAGTGCGTGACTTCACAGGGCTAAAGATGTTACGAGCGCGTTAAGGGCACGCACACATTCAACACCCAGCGTTAAGATCACAGCACAATCAAACACAGATGGGCACTCCCTGCGCCTTAGGCGTGCTTTCATCACGTGTCCTTGTTCTCATTCACGTCTTCCTGCCGCCCGCTTCCTCATGATGAATTATTAATATCGTTTCGGTCACAGGTGAGCGGCCGATTTCCTTCCCGGGCGGCGGCGGGCGGCGGCCAACGATTATTTACTTGGAAGAGTCCACTGGAGGCAGGAGATGGGGGAGGCCTCCTCGGCCCAGATCGATAACTCCCGCCGGTCGACGACGGGCGGGCAGCCGAGCCGCCGGGAGAGAGCTAGGAGGGAGAGAGCGCGCGGTGCCGGCGCCGCTGACTCCTCCCAGACACGTGTGCAAAAAGCCGGCCGGTTGCTTCACTGCGGTCTTTGATGTCGGGACTGAGAGTGGGCCGGTAACTGATCAGCGGGGACGGCGCGGCTGACGGGGCCGTCCGTCAGTTGCCGGGCCGTATGGCTTGCCTGATAATGGAATAGTTGGTGGCCGTGCCCAGCCGGGTCTTGTCTGGTGAACGGGGACATGCTGTGAAGGGGAATATTGATGCTGGATATTCAACAGCAAACCCTGTGCTGGCTAAGCCAGTGCACTCATGCTCTCTGAAACCAGCAATAAGGCTGCTTCATATCATGATAAGTATTCCTTACTGGTTTGCTTTAAAACCACAACAAATCGCCTCATTTGTATTGTTTCGAAAACAGGTTGCCGCTAATCATTTACCAGACAAGACGAGATACATTGTCACCCTCCTAGAAGACGGAAACAGCTAGCCAAATCCTAAATTTCCACAATAATCTACATCTCAAACGATAACCACGCTGGCTAGTCATTTTTTAAGACATGAACAAATAATTCATCGGTTGCTGTACATGTCAATTCATGCTTGACAACACCCACCACCAGCTACCGCTTGCAGCGGCCAGCTACCACATGCTTCACCAACCGTGCTGACACCCGCAACCGCCTGCTGCTCGGTCGGAACCATCAGCTGCGATCAGTAGCTGGCTACTGCCTCTCAACCATCAGCTAGCTTTCTGTAACTGGTCGCTACACTGTCCGCCATCAGCCTCTGTCTGTGGTCACCTGCCGTCCTGCTCATCGCCAGTGAGCGCTGACTTCGTCTGCAGTTACCCGCTAACTTGTTTGGCAAAAGCCGTCGTCTGCAATGGCCTGTTCCTTTGTCTGTCACCAGCTGCTATTCGTGACCGTCTGCTTCCATGTCGCTCGCCGACCACCATATGCAGAGGCTTACTTATCTGTCCGCTGCTAGCTATAAGCTGATATTCGTGAGAAAGCTACGTGCCAAGAAAGCTACACACCACTCCGCCGCTGCCTGTGTCGTCAGTAGCTGCGCTACCCTCTCGCCAGCCGCTGTCTACATAGCTGTCAGCTGCACTGTCCGTCACCAGCTGCCGACGGTAATAGCCTGGCGTCTGCGCCAGTTTTTGTCGCCGCCGCGCCGACCATCTTGGCGTGTCGGCGACGCGCTGCCGTCGGGGGAGGGGGCCTTTGTGAGGCAGCCAGCCGCAGTTCGATCAATGGTGGCGTGGGGGAGGGAAGAAGGGAACGAAGGAACGCAGGGGCAGAAGGAAGGGGACGGAAGGACCCCGGGCAAGGAAGAAGGGAGCGGAAGGACACTGGCTTTAGGAAGAAGACGGAAGAACGTAGGGGAGCGTGAAAGAGAACGAATTGACGCAGGAGAGGGAATAAGGGAACGAAGGGACTCACTAGAGGAAAAAAGGGAACGAAAGGACGCAGGAAAGGAAAGAAGGGAATGAAGAAACGCCGGGGTTGAGAAGATGATGATGATGATTTGGGGTTTTAAGGCGCATCGACTGCTGTAGGTCATGCAGCGCCCATAGTTGAGAAGAAGAGAAGGAAGGGACGTAGGGGAGGAAAGATGGGAACGAATAGATACAGGAGAGGGATTAAAGAAAAGAAGTGACGCAAGGGAGGGAAAAGGGAAGGAAGACACACAAGCGAGAGAATAAGGGAACGGAACGACGGCATGCATGGGAAGGAAGAAGGGGACAAAGGCACTTGCTGCATGGCTCTGATGAAGTAAATGTCTGTAGTAGCAAATGTGTGGCATATTATTGTGGATGGTAGGCTGCGGATACGTGGGCAGGGTTTTCCCTCCTACAAAACACGAATCAAAAGACCAAAGATAGATGTAGATACGCACCAAGGTCTACCACTGGCTTTACAAAGATTTTAGCGTACGTTACACGCAATGATTGCGAAAAGATAATTCCTGATTGTTCTCGAAGTCATATTTCCGGAAACCCCTTTCATCCAGGGTTCAATGCCGAAACATTCGCTGTCAAACGAAAACGTGCAATCCTTCTGAACGATGTCTGGCCTCCACAGCACAGCCTAAGTCACGTGTGGAGCTTTCCACACATTTGGATTGGCTGCAGCACTCGCCCTCCCTTCCCCCCCCCCCCCTTCGCGGCCCAAACTTCCTATACTTTAACATTGGGCCCACGGGCGAAGTGCAGAAAGGACTGTCTTGGCATCTTAATGCGTCACCAGTGACTCGGAAACACTACCCCTGGGCTCCATATTGCTGCAGTATCGATGACGCTTGGTGAGAATCGCATGACGTGAATAGTATGCATACGAAACATTGCGTAGCAAAAGTAACAACGCCACAGGTTTGCTTGCCCGGCTGGTGCTCACGCCGCAGCCGCCCTCGGCCCGCTCTAATGCGTAATTACCTTTAATAAACCCCGCTCTAGGTACAGTCGGTGTGGTCAGAAGTACAGTCATTGAAATGTTACGTGAGGCGGCTCAAGTTTTAGTGGTGCGCCCAGCTCGTGTCCACGGAAGCCACCGCCTCTGCCTGCTAAAAAGGCAGGAGTTGATCGATGATAGTTTTACCCGCCAGTATCGGTTTCAGTAATGCGGCCAATCAGAGCTTTTTGCTGAGTGCAGCCTCTGCATTGTGGGTGGCGGGTGCACAATACTGGGAAGATGCTGAAAGAATTCTGAAATATCTCTTACGTGTATCATGACTCCGTTGTCTTCTCCCGTCTTGCTTGCGAAGGCGTTGTTCACTCAACGAACTTCCTTAGGTCGCTGATTGACGTAGCATGTTGCATGTTACATGTCCCATATTGAGGGGCCGCGAGTAACTGAAGTGCGAGAACGTTATAAGGGATTCGTACAAATTCCGACTTCTGACTATTTTCTGTTTGTTTGACTGTAAATGATCCATCAATTCATGAAACATTCAAGTCCATGATCAGTTCGCCAGACTACCAATCCCATAATTGACTCAAGGCAACGCTAACATATTCGCTGCGAATGCTATCAACGCGAAGAGGTCGTTAACAGCATTATTTAGATCCGTTTTTAATCTACCGAAATACTGTCACATTCGTGCGGTATCTCCGACCGTACCGACGTGAATTAGGGCGTAGCCGTAGGTGAAGCCCAACTAACAACTCCCACAGGTGCCACATCCAAACGGCAAAACCAAATCTTCACATAATTAGTACAGCGTCAGGAGAGAGCTCATAGCAAAACTGAGCACCCCAGAAGTGAATAAAAACAAAACGCTGACGTCTTTAACTAAAAAAACATTTTTTCGTATTGTAAGTTGATACATAAACGTATATGCGATGCGTACATTTGTCAAAAGACATTTCAAATCATTGCGTCACATTTGACGTGTGATATCCGTGCTTTAACCAGTACCTACACACCCCGTTTTGGCGCCACAGCGTCAAAGGGGGTGTTAGCTGCTAGTTCGAAATTTAATTGTGCACGCATAGGTTGGACATGCCATATTTAGACAGCAGTACGGATTTACGGAATTGCTCCATAATTGGACAACGGCTCTCTTCTAGCTTATGGAATTGAAATTGTCCCGCAACATTTACATGAAGCTTCTGATTTATCATCATAGACATTCGCAAATATTTCCTGTGGCTTTTTTCGTCAGCGACTGCAGCATTTTTTCAAAAGTTTTGTGACGTAACAGTTTTCACGCCATCGTGTCCGAGTTTAGAGCGCCCCACTTCGCCGAGACCATCCTATTTGAGACATTCGATTTCATGGCAGACAGGCAGCTTGGACCTGGTTCCATGGATAAAGGACCGCGGCCTCAACAGCGCCAATGCACCACTGCAAGGTCTGTGGTGCATCCATTGAGCTGCTCCAACTGTTTGGCTGGTCGCCAGCAGACGTTCAGCCGATATGGTCTGAAATCGCTTGCAAGCTTATGGTATACCCACCTTTCATCTAAAATTTAAATGAAACTTCTGCTTATTTATGCCCTGGGTGAGCTATGCCCACTTTACTTTCATGTGCACAAACGTAGTGTTCACCAGGATCGCTCCGTCATTGTACACTACCAAGTCATGAGCCTTAAGATCCTCCCTTTGAAAAGATACGGACCACCACGAGTTATCATTATCGAACAGTTCGGAAGGCTACAACGTTTAAGCTGGGAGGGCTGCAATGTTGGGTTCTGGCTCAAGGTACCGATGTAATAAGTCAGGCCGGGCTGTAATGCACACGCTATGTTTATAACCGGTTGCGTTCCACGCAAGGCTACGAGCGTAGTCACATCACATCACATGCATTCACGCCTGCTTTTTATCTTGCTCGCTTGCATTTGCACACTGCAGCATGCACCGCATCCGTCTGAACCGGAATGCACCGAGCTTCGTGTCGTGCAGCGTCTGTGTTTACCTCCAACCGTTTCCCCGCCGTTTTGAACTGACCAATCCCGGAATCACTCCTCATCCGCGCGTGACGTCACTGGTTATTGTCGCCATATTCCGCCATTCGCCCGACCTCCAAATATGGTCCGTCCGCGCGGCCGAGCCGACAGACCCCATCAGCTGGCTTGCCCTCGCGTGCCGCGTGTGCCGAGATCGCGCCGGAGGGGGGAGGGGGGCAGTGCAAGCCCAGCGGGAGGCGACCGAGGCCAGCGGGGCGCCTGGTGCCACGTGGCCAGACCGTTCGAACGGACCGCGCGCTGGCAGGCGGTTGGTGGCTGGCGTGCAAACAGCCGACGACCGGGCTCGGATAAACCATTGGCTAGCGACCGCACTTCTGGTGGCCGCCACAAGAGCAAGGGAATAATGGGGTTGACAACAACTTTTGGGGAAACCCGTCATAACGACCACGACGGCGAGCGAGAAAAGCAAACTAGCACACCTATTCCCATCACGTCCCGTGCGATGCACCAGTTCCCGCGCTCTTGCACCGCGTGACCGTGGCAGCAGGTGTAGCTGAAACGTCCCGACTGTGAGGGATGATGGTCCACACTTTGTCCCCATTGCGGATGCGGGGCTGATGACTATATGAATTGCCACGGTTTAACGGTGACCATGCTCCATGCTTCCTAGTCTATAACCAACTAGGAGGCAAAACAATGGCAAGTAATCCTATCTGTCAAAGAGGAAAGCGCCCCCCCCCCCCCCCAAGCAACATAATTAAAATACAACACGCATCTACCGCAGTGCTTGGAGGTGCCGTCAACTGCGTGAGCAGAACGCCCTTTCTGTGGGAGGAACCTCGAAGGGTGCTAGGTATATTTTAACGTAACACATGCACAGATGATACTTGGCAACGAACCAGCATACCACTGAGCAGCAAATGCCAGCAAAATACCGCAACACAAGTTATCGATATCGCGCCTAGCACACTGCCAAACCACAATATCGGAATTTTCGTCAACAACCACCGCCAACTGTGGCTGTTGCCGGGCTCTACACATTGGCACCGCACTGCCTAATTACTAAGCTGTACATAAACAAACGGGAATCACGACTGTCACGCACAGTTCACTAAAGAGAACATCGACACCCAACCCGCACCACTCACATCAACCACTCATACTGCGGTGCTGGTGGAAGTGTCCCGAGTGGACTTTTGTCGCAGCAACATACACTCCGCAGTCAGCTGGGACCAGCCCTCACATACACATGGGTGTTGGAATAATCCACCTGGAAGCATTCCTGGTTCCTGTACGGCACACACTAACAGCTGATTTGCCAGTTTATGAAGGCGCAAAATAACCCCTAAACTCGTATAACGTACTTATGACTTGTCAGGCATGTCAAGGAAATTGAACATAGCTATACACGCCGCTGAAGCGTATTGTCAATTCAAATTCATGCATAATAAATACAACAACCAGGGTACTGTTTACGGAATATATAACAATGCAGCCTACCGTAAACAAAGGAACGTTCACCAAGCATAAATGTAGACGCTTCAGGGATAATCCACTTTGGCTCGTAACCTGCATTAAGGGGCTTATACAACAGCTCTCAATTTCGATTTCGGATGTAGTAGAGGGAAGGAGGAAGGGAAGGGGAAAGTCGGCGCAAAAAGCACAGCTAAAATGCAATGCAATGAGTTTATGATATCGCTTACTTCGGTTGAGATTAAATAGTGATCGTTCAACTTACGTTGACGACTAGGAATAATGTAAGACTATCATAAGAATCTTGTGGATCTACCGACGTACGTCACCAGACGAGCAGAAATACCTCATTCAAGTTCTTCTTGCCTGATCTACACTCAGTCCTAAAATATGTTGAATACAGCTGGAATCAATCAAGGCCTTTCCCTGAACACGGACTGAATACACCCGTCACGTAGACTCACCACTAACCATAGCTTAACGACGGAGACTGAACAGGTTTAGTCCTTTCACTGACACCAAGCGCCCGTCTCATCAGCACGAGGTGTTAGTGATGGTAACAGATGTGCCAGCCTCCTGCAGCTGGCGTGTCAGGCTGTGGATGTCCCTGATGCAGGGCGGCGACATGGCCGGCGCCGTGGCGCCCGCCGTCGGCGAGCTCTTGCTGCTGTCGCGGGCACGCTCCTCGGCCGATCGCTGCCGCACCAGCGACGGGTTCGGGATGCTGCGCACGCCCTGGCTCTTGGGCCGCTGTGGCAGTGGCAGCACCGGAAACACAGGCCGAGCGGCCGTCGGTGCGCTGGCCGGCGCCGGGCGCGCCAGGCCGGCCAGCGGCGGCACAGCGCTGCTGTAGCGCAGACCGAGCGTGGCCGTCTCGATGTGCAGCGGCGAGGAGACAGAGCGGCCGGCCGCCGCGCCCGACGCCTGAGCCGATACGGGCGCCGGCGCTGCGAACGAGCCGCCGCTGCTGACAGACGAGGGCGGTTTGGAGGTCGGCGGCGGAGTCGTGCGAGGGGAAGAATCGTTCGTTTCAACTCCATTATGAGGTGGAACCTGAAGCTCTTGGTGCGGGGAAGACGACATGAGGCGCTTCTGAGCCAGGGACTCCACGATTGATTGGATCTTGTTAGAGCCCTGACTTTTCTTGGCGCCGGAGATGACGAAGATTGTCTTTGATTCTTTCGAGCCACAGAGACCTTCTGCAGGCACCTCTCTAGCGTGGGTTGAAAGGTCGAGGACATCAGTCGCCGGTCGGGTAATTCCAGTTTTTGTCTGCTCCTTTTCTGTCCCGTTGGACGAGGCTTCAGAGACGTCTTTCGGCGTCTTCTCTGCTGGCTTAACACCCTTTGACATTTCCTCCGGGGGTTTCTTTTTAGAAGCTGTGGGAAATAGCGTATTGGATCCTTGCGGGGATGTCTTGGCTGTTTTAACTGACGTCTGGTGTTTTGTTGCATGGACCCTGGAGACAGGGACAGTTTGCACAGAGCAGTCAACCTTTCTGACTGCTGCTTTTTCTGCCAAGACACATTTTGAAGAGCTTGGCATGCTGCCGTTTGGAGATTTGAACTGGCCTGATTTGCCGAGCCCCGAGATGTCTGGCGCAGACCTTGCCCTTGTTACCTCTGGACGGCCAACCAAAGACGCTCCATTCGTGGCCTTCTGTATTCCGTCTCGGCCTGAACTGTTTCGACAGTCAGACGCGCTTCTCTGAAACATACTTCCAACGCTGCTGTGCCTGCCGCCGCTCGCAACCTTGTGATCTGCTGTGGCCGAAGACAGCTTATTGGCCTGCTTGCTGGCCAAGTATGAATGCCCAAGCTGTGTGCCGAACACCTTAGGCTGATCTTTTGAGCTGGGGATATCAGTCTGAGATTGCAGCGAATGTGCCACTTTTTGGCTTGGTCTGATGGACACCTGACGAAGCACAACTGACGGGGACTTCGTCATCGAATTCGGCACGTTCTTCACCTTCAGACTTGATTCCAGAGCCTGACCCTTCAGCAGATTCTTCGCTTTCTGGCAAGCCTCGATCAACGACGGCCTCGGCTTGCTCATGAGTTTCTGACTCGCATTTTCAGGCGGCAACTTAGGCCTGGCGTCAGGTCTGGAGCACGGTGCGACGGCTGACGACCGCGGCTGGCTGCTGACTCTGTGTGTAACAGCAGCCGCCTTGCGACGTCAGTTGGCTGACTGTTGTTACTTCCACAGGGTTTGACAACCGCACGATGACTGTTGACTCTTTCCGTGGGCTTCACTACTGACTGATTATTGGGCGTTTCGACGGACTTGACAGTCCGCCCCTGCGCCTGGCTGCTGAACTTCTCGTTGGGCTTGGCCATTTGGCTCTGCGGCTGACCACTGGGCCTTTCGCTGGGCCTCACCATTGCCGGCTGACTGGCGGCTTGATGTCGGGGCCCTGTGGATGGCAGTGGTGGCGTGCCAGTGTCTGTTTGGTTGAATGAAGCGGGCGGGGATTTCGGTTGGCTGCGTTCCTCGCCTTGACATGGTTTCGCTATCTCACTGCGAGGATGGCTGGTAGAACATTCCCCGGGACCTGACGCATTTGCGCTGAGCTTCCAGACCTTGGGTGGGGGTTCTCCCGCCGGGTCCAAAGCGACAACCTTTCGTTTGCTGACTTTGGTCTTCGACACCCGAAACAGCAGCTTCAGAGCCGATTTCTGAAAACAGTCAAAGGTGTACTTTACTGTCGCGTAGCAGGCACCATAAAAATAATTGGATAATTATTAACATCTATCTTTTACGTCCAACAAAATCACGCCTCCAGATATTTTCGCTCATGGTCAAGACTCTCACCCTGCTCCAGTTCACGATGTACGCGACATCGAGCAGCGTGACATCAAGCGGTAGCACCTTCCTGCCGTGGATCAGCTCCATCTGCGGACGGCGAGCAACGGTCAGTTCGGTGCCACGCCAACGCCCGCCGCAATCGCGACAGATCACTGTCGCCTCCGCCGGACGTCCAGTTTTTTTGCCGTAATTCCGCGTCACGGCTCACAGCACGTACAGTACCGGTCGGACGACTTTGTCTGCTCCCCCTCCCGCGCCGACCAATAGTGAGCGCCATTCAACCCATCGGCATTTTTCCGACCGAACTGTGCACCCCCGGATGCCGTACTTCCCAGCGGCCGTGCGGCAGCATGTCGTCTCACCTGTAGGTTGTCCGTGAACCGGTACTTTTGGTAAAGGAATTTTTTTAGTACAGCCAGCGGCAGCCCGGCCGGACAGCGCAGGTACCGCACTGGCACCACCTCCTCCACACTGCAAACCACACGATGAAGGTGCGTCACGTCATGTCATCGCGATCAAATGGAGAGCAAGATTCGCTAAAAATGCATGCAAAGTGACCCTTATTGTCCGTTCAAAGAGTGCTCCACATTTGTATGAGGTTTGAAATGAGACAGCCACCTTGAACATCATTCGGTGCAGTCCACAGCTTGCCCCTCTAAGACCTTAAACTATTATAGCTTCTGTACTATACGTCCGCGAAGATGTGCAGCCTTTTCCGGATAGGCTACTTCAAGGTCACCAAGGCAACCGCGACCCTGTAGTAACGGCATTCATATCCTGCTACACCATTGGCCATGCAGCGAACAAGGCCAATAAAGGCATAATTTCGGGTCGTTCATATCTGGCGTTCGTGAGCACAATTGCCAGATATAACGACCGTCAATTGGCTCTCCATCACTGTTGTGCAAGGTGCGATGACGCAATCAAACAATGACGTATTGAGAAGCACGTGTACTAAGCAGAGAAGTTGGACAGGTTAGCGTAGTCCCTTCCACTTAAAAATATACCGATACTTATATGTGAGCTTATCTCGCCACGTCTGATGCTTGCTTCAATACCTTCAAATGTGGAGCATTCCCTTTAAGCCCCAATCTAAGCTGCGCTCCCAGACGCATGCCACTTAATCCTTCAGATACAAAGACTTCATCCTCTTCCATAAGACAGCAGACCCACGTGCTGTCCCTTTTCATGCACAGCTTTACCTCGATTCAGTTGAAGCCGTGCATTGATACAGGGGGAGGGGGAGCGGTGCCAGCCCTGCATGCTAGATGCTGCGACGATTTTCAGAAGATATCCAGACGATAAATATTTTTATTCCAGAATATATCCATTTTTATCCAAAACACTAGGAAGTAAAACGTTCTTATGTCGTGAATATCACTGAGCTGTTGATGTAACCAATACTTGCTTGATGTCATCGTTAAATCAGTACCCCCAGGTACAGCGAAGGTCGATTATTGTCAGCACGATACCTCCTAAATCGAAATGCCGAAAAAATAGAGCTCAAGAGCCTTTCTTGCCCGCACTGTCCGCAGCCAACGGGGGTTTTATAATGTTGTACCATGCTTGTTTAAAGCTTCCCCCTCAGATCTGGTAAGGTGCAAACCTAAATGCACTAGTCACTGAGACTTAAACGGAGTTTTCCACATTTGTACGAGGTTTTGAACTGAAAAAGCCATCTTTCGTTGCAGTTCTCAGCCTTGCCTTTCTCAAGACTTAAACCCCCCTAGTTTCTGAGCTAGAGACCAGCAAACATGTGAGGAGTTTTTCTGAGAGTTTCTGGGACTAGCGCATTTCAAAGCAACCATGGCATTCATGAGGTCATAACACCATTCAAATCTGCCACTTCCATAAGCCACGCGTGAACAGAGAAGCCGTGTGGTCTAAGGCAGTCTTTCCACTTAAAAGTATACCAATGGTTATAAGTTAGCCTATTTCATCATGTCTGATGCTCGGTTCAATATTTTCTAACGTGGAGCATTCCCTTTAAACATCACCCCATCCCCGGTCAACCAGGTTTCCAACGCGGTTTGGTTCGCGAGCACACTACCCGCATACAACCGGACATTAGATTGGCCGTCACGCCAATGAAAAATGTGCAAGGTGTCGGATCAGGATAACGACTAGTTCATCACTGTCATTTAATACGGTATAATATATGCCACTTAATACGGCTTGGCGTGACAACGCATCCAGCTGGCTTGCATACACAGGTCCCCAGCCCCGGCGCCAAATGCACGACAAACAAAATCATGGCGTGGGAGATGGTCGAGTGACCATTTAATGCTTTCACAGTTGCATGGCTGAAACTATGCAGCCGTTTGAGGGGCTAAAACCTTCCAATGCCTGTGGAACGGGACGGAAGGCTTGTGAGCGTCCGTTTACAGAGAACTATCTTTGAGCCCAACGAACCGTTCCATACATGGTAAGTTTCATCACTTGGTTTGGAACACTCCTGAACGCGTCTTACCGCTACTGAATGCAATATTAACGTGAAGGCAGCGTGATCGTAACAAGCAGAATGTAATCGAAACCTAACTAGCAGCGTATAATCGTGTGAAGGCATGCGAGCGAGCCATTTGCAGCGACTAATGAAAAAAAAGATTGTTCCGAACTTATCATTGTCTGAACGACGTTCAGACCGCGTCGTTTGCTCCGATAAATTGTAAATTATCCTCCGCATGCGGAGCACGTTTTTTGTCCTAACCCCCGCCCTGTTCGGGGGAGGGGGGGGGGGGTCGGTGCGATGCGAGGTTTTCTGAGAACATCTCTCCTGCATGTCGTGTAATCACACCCAAACTTTTGGTAGCCTATGGGGTACTCATTGTGCATGTTTCGACATGAAAATGCGCCTCAAGCCTTTCTGGTTTTTGCGAAGCGACGGTTGTAAAGGAACACTGCACGGCGATCTACGGCCGACACCGGCGGCGGGCGGCAACTGAAGGATTCGGCGATCACGTGCGGGGCTAATACTGTCACATTAATGGGGCGCTGCATCATAAATGCATGCTCAAAACACACACAAGTACATATCGACGCGCTCAGGATCAGGCTAGGGAAACCGTCTGCGTCTTATTTCGCTTCGTGACATGCTTTCACATATATCGGCAAGCACAGCTGGAATTACTTGATTTTCGGGGTAAATTGATATTTGACTGGACCTAATGGGGCGAATGAATTATTGACCCAGGAGCAACAAAAATATTACCAATCGCACGGTCTCGTCAGGACGAATCAAATATTTATTTCCGTGAGGCTTTCTTCTTTAGTTTGGAAACGATAGTGCGGATGTAACGACCCTTCCCCTATCAAGTCCCCCCCCCCCCCCCGTCAGTCCGCGTTATGAAAAATGGCGAATCAGGGCGGGGGTATCTTACCTATGTGAAGCATATTGAATTCGCACGTCGATCGTGTCGTCCGGTGCGTAAAACCGGGACGACGCCTCTTCCTGGGCACCCTTCATAATCGGCGTGAGATCGGGGTCTGCGAACGAATCGTCAGATGTCATGCCCGACGTCCCGCCCGTCCAATGCTGTGACGCCTTGTTCCCGACAGAAATTCATCATCAAACTTTGCCATTCATATACGCAAACTACCAGCAGAGTGATTGACAAGAAGTTACCCACATGGGCTATGTCGTATGACGCAGACGACGTACATTATATGCATATAATGTGTATTACGTACCCGTCAACATGGAGGTATGGACGAGGACATAAACAGTCATCGAATGATCGGTTAAATGTCACCTACGAAAAGGCAAATCACAAGCGTCCAACCCATTACCATGGCAAGACGCAATACCTAACGCTAATAACCAATGACGGAATAAGGGAAATGGTAAGCACGGAAACACCAAGGCTCTTAATTTGGAACTGACATTGGCATGTGGTCACAGGTCAGGCTTACGCAGTTCACGACAGTAGGCTTGTTCCCACAAATCTGTCGGAAACGAGTGTTTTCGTTTACTTCGCGCACAAGAAATCAACAATTCCAGGCATAACCACTAGTCGCCTTAGACTGCTGTAGAAACAGAAGCATATAACGCGACTTAAGGCCTCTCTGGGAAAAACCAATGCCTTCGGTTCTTTGCTCATGGCACTGGCGCCAGCGCAATCAGGTAGAGCACTCACCGGCGCCAGGTTTATCCCGGTAGAACTGCTGCCGTCGCCCCATCTCGTCCCGGTATAGACCGGGCACGGTTTTGTAAACTATGCTTTGTAGGGTGGTGTCTGGCCTGAAGCAAAATATACCTTAATACGGTAAATCGGCCCTGGGACGGTGCAACATGATGGTGAAGTGATGTCACAGCAGACACGTGCAGCAAACGCATTACCGTCGCAAGGACTGGAAAACGCGGCAATTCGATAGCCGGTCGGGGCTTTCGTCAGGGCTGAACTGCAGCGAGGTGGACAAAGCGATGACACAAAAGCACGGCGGGAGTCAAAACTCGTTTCGGGACAACCTACCCGGATGTCTTGTTGCGCGCCTTGTGCATGCTATTGCCTGATGTTAAAGTTATGGTCCCATCACCGGGTCAGTCGCCTCGCTGGTCGGTAGTCCAATCACCGCTTAAAAATAGTGGGCGTGGATGGATTAAAGATGCTTGATGTGTCCATATGTAAATGCTTCAATGAGAGGTGTGTGTGTGCAGACGCCCTGATGTACGCGTACATTGCTTACATCTGCCGGAATATTTCTAACCTCAAACTGACGGCACCCTTGGTCCTGTGTATCATGACGTCACAGGTCAGAGCCGGACAGTAGATGCTGGCCTCCAGGTGACGCAGAATGCATGAGCGACAAACTGAAACGAAAGTAGAAAACGTAGGTCTTCATGATGAGCGCAAACAATCAGTAACTGGCTGCCAACTTGCTCTTTTCCCCCCACTCCTGTAACCTGTTGAAGGAATTTGAATGAGCATTCCAGCTTTAACACCAATTGAACAAGGGCGCCACTCCTGGGTGAAGCGGTACAGCGCGGTGTGCTTACATGTGTGCAGGCATTCGACAATCGTGGTGGCGTCGATGTAGTAGCCTCCGCAGAGAGTGCACACCAGGTGGGGAGTCAGGTCGGCCACGCCCACCGCCCTCTGCGGCCGACAGTCTGGGATCGCCTCCATCCCCGTCACCTGGCGAACACAGCGAAGTCAACAGCACACCACCGTTTCTAGTGATGGACTTATATGCGTGAAGATCTTCAAGTTACGGGCGATATACTGAGAAAACCGGCAATATTCTTGCGAGCCTCCTGAACTGATCGTGCGATGAGTTCCAACAACCGTTACGTTATAGAAAGATACACAATAATACTGACATCGGGCTGGCATAGCAAACAGGGGTCAGCCCGAGCCAAGCCATATTGGGATCAGTAACTGCAATTGGTGATCAGTTTTTGCATCAAAGCCACCACAGCACTTATATTCCGCAAGAGCACAGAGAGCTTGAGGCCACCTAGTACATCCTCGAAATAAACACGAAATTCCAAAATCATAAGCTCATTAGATAAGCTCTGACGAGGCCATCGCCAGTATTCTATCCTACAGTTAGTTCTTTTGGATTCACCCTGAACCCCATCTCAAACTGCGACTTGCCCGTTATTTCCGGCATTAACAACTTGCCACAGTCACGAAGTCCGTCCTCATTTCCCTCTCCATCGATGCCCGCCCGCGATCACTGTGCCACAGCCGTGACAACTGTAGTAGCCCGCCGACTCCGCCCTGACATCGTGACAGGCCTACAGCGGTGTGCGCTCGTCACGGAGGGCCATTGTTCCTCGCCGGCCGACGGCCCGGCGCCGGCGCCGTTTTTTACCGCCCTGCAGCGGTCGGCCGGGTCCGTTGACCGGAGCCGCGCCACGCACGCCGCGTACGCCGTCGCCGCGCCGTTACACGCCACACGACCGCTGGAAAGCCACCACGCGCCGTGTGCGACGCTGGAAGCGCATCATACATCTTCCGCGATCGCGTAGCCGGACTAGGACCGGGACCCAGGCATCACAGTTCGTACCGGAAGCGCGTTGAGCGTCATGTTTGTGATTGGGCGAGCATTGGGCGCCACAAGGGCACATATGCCACGCAGGGCCCAAGCGTTAGCCGTGGTAGTGATACGGCACATGAGGACAGCTGCGCCGCAAGCATCATCGAGCGCCATTCGCGTTATCGGACAATCAAGTTCCGAGCAACACAGTCGGCGCCGAACGATGCTCGGTGGCAGACGCGCCGCCACGCTAAACGACTGGGGCAGGGCTTATGCATTTGCTTCGACCTGTGTTCATTTGCTTAGGCCAGAGCCAAATTCTTAAGGCTAATGCTTAGGCCAAATTCCATTCATCGCCATAAGCCTAATGTAAAACTCTAAGGCTATTGAGGGCAGGACCGCAGTCAGGGTTTTCTTCATGTGGGGCGGAGCCCGGTGAGTGCGCATCACGCCGATTATAAACTTTCTGTCGGGAGCATGCATGGTGGAATACGACAACAATAATCCGGTCTTAAGGGGTTCCTTGGCTGCGCCCCTGATTAGGGACCTGAGCCCCAACAGGTCACGCCATGACCAGACTTGTGTCTGACTGCGGTTGACCAGGGTCGAATTTGACCCCGAGTCCCAGTATGCAGAGTTGATTCCGAATATCTTTACGCGACTCCAGCGATTCCGACTCTTCTCCACACCGGTGTCTACAGATAAGTGGAGTCAGCTCTGAACTAGCAATCTTTTCCTAATTCAGGGACAGCTCACTCCAACGGAGCTGGCTCAAACTCCTTGACTTAAAGCACTGTTCGCATAAATCGCTTTTCACTTGTCCAACATACGCTACACAGTCGACACCCGTGACCAGCGAGCGATGAATGTACACACAAAAATGGTCCCCGTCGCACGCGCCACCGGTCCCATCAAATGTATTTCCTATGTAAATATGTGCGGGAATAAATGTTAACAAACACAAATTCCAGGAAGATACCTAAGACTTCACAGATGGAGAGCACCATCTGTTTTACGCAATGCAAGAAGTTCCGCACGCCTGCAGCGCGATAAGCTGGGCTTTACCTGAATTCTGGGGGTTGTGTCCATCAGCAACTGCAAAATCATGCACACACCCATGCCATAAGCAAAAACTTCTAAATCACCATCAACATTGTTTTACAAACGAGGTCAGGACCGAAGTGTCGTGAAGAATGGGTTGCGAGGCGGCCATTTGTATCGTGGTATTAATAGCTACCAGACGCTTTGCAGTGAATTCGGCGCGGAGAATTGGCGGATATTCTAAATGAACAGCTGTCATCGCATGCGGCGATTTTCCGAGGTTCCCAGTGTTGGCATGCTTTTCCACTGGAAACACTTACTCCGATTCGAACCACACTAATTTGAATTATGATCCGCCCATTTTTAGCCATCACTCACTCACTATTTCATCACTCACTCATTAGTCAGTCAATCACTACCTTGCTTCCTTAAGCATCACGCAGAATCCACCACGTTAGTTTGCTCAAATTCGAATCTATTCAAAAGTGATTTCATTCGAATCATGATTTGACTCCCGCTGGTATTAATTCCGAATAGCTCCGATTCATTTGGATTCGAACGAAACGGAATGGAAGCAAGATGGAAGGAGCATTGAAAACAGAGCGGGAAACCTTTCGGGCGGCGCATGCGGCTTTTTGGGCATTCTAATCCTAGGTCGCATGATGTCATTCCATGGTTCTCGAGGCGATGCTTTGTTCAAACATCAACCTTGCTCTATCCACGTGTTTCCGTGACAACGTAAGGAGCGAGCGTACGAGCAAGCCAACGATATGCCCGCAGCTATGTGCCGGTTCGCTGTAGGGTAAGGCCCGGTGACCACCATTTCATAAGTGCAGGAGAAGCGATAACCAATCCCGCTTCAAGAGCGCTGTATTACCAAACAGTCGAAGTGCCAACAAGTCCGACTTACCATCACTGACACGGCACTGCCAACGCCGTCAGCTCAACGATAGCCGAACTCTGCCGATCTCAGCTAACTTGCAACCCGTCCCGCCCGCCTATCATCTGTGCCGGCACCGTATGTCTGCAGGCTCGTGCGACTGTCCCGCGCGGTAATCAATCACCCGAAGCCACATGGCCTCTCACGCTGTCTGTCTGTGATTGTGCTCGAGGCGACAAACACTCATCTGGAGCTGGCGTGACAATCCCGCGAGCGTCGTTCGCTGACGTCTCTGGAAACACTGCAGTTGACAAGTAGCTTCCTGAGCGATGGGATTTTCATGTTCGAATATGACAGTGAACACCCGTGTTACCCACGGAAGCGGGAGCTATCTGTTGAGCACACAGTCCACTTCGGAGGATGTCACAAAAATCCTATGCAACGAGTAGCGTTGGACTAGTTTCCACCGCACATGACGCTAGAAAATGCACCTGATCCGCTCGAAGTATGTAATGCCTACGCAATTAGCGTTGATCACCTTCAAATGCAAACGTTCGTCGAGACTAGCATTCCATTTACGTGTGGCGGGATCGTAACTCTATTGCCGATTAGCCACTTTGTTTGTATGCACGGCGTGACAAATCAACCGCATGGCGTTTTTGGCGTGCCTACGGTCGACGTCTTTCATCTTATGCGTTGAAGTTTCAATTGGCAGATTCCCGCTGGTTTGAAAAATTGAATCCTGCGTTCGATTTAAGGCACAAAGCTCAGCGTCTACGAGCATGTCAAAAGTCAAACCCAGTTTAGAAACCGATTCCTTCCATGCAACATTAAAGGGTGCTAACTTTTTGTAAACAGGTGGGGCGGCCATAGCCCCCAGGCCATCCCAGGTTCCAAATCCAGGACACTACCGGACAGGACAATTAAGTAAGTATGAAGATACCTTGAGTTTGAAGCTGCTAATCAATGTATTTGTAACGAAGCGTTTGAGTTTCACTTGGACTAAACACGTGGCAGGCTGTCATCGGAGGCAGCGTGACGAGGCATGCTCTTGGACAAAAGATGAATTCTTCCGGATGTTATATATATATATATATATATATATATATGTATGCATATATGCATAAAAATATTATATACATTCATGTGAAATGTATATATGTGTACGCGAAAGAAGCAAAATACATGCATAAAAATAAAATACATTTATATTAAATGTGTATATATATACATATATATATACATATATATATATATATATATATAATGTATGGGAAAGAAGAAAAATATATACATAAAAATAATATATAGTTTATTAAATATGTATATATGCATCTATATATATGTCCATCAATAAGGCAGATAATGCTTCACCATGCAAGCGGTCCCAAGCATGGGTTAGCAAAACAGCAAAAACACAAACTTATACACTGCTGGGAACTAGTAAAAGAGGACTGGACGGGGAGGGTTTGAAAGCATTGCCTCTTGATCATAGGCCACGCATCTGTCTGGCAAAACAGGGTGCAAAGCTCTACCCCGGCCAAAACGGAAGGCCGGGATAGCCACGCCTTTCCCTGACACCATGGATACCTACATGTCAACTAGGTACTTTTCCAGCCTATGCAGGAAATTTTTTCGTTTGGTCACAACGAGCGGAAAGCGTGTCGAACGGTGTCTTGGTGAGATAACCCAGCACTTGTTTTCAAGAACAGCTAAAGGCCCAACCTACTTGTCCTATTGGTACGTCACGCAGTCCTCAGGCCATGACAGTGCTCCATGCTAAGACAATTATAGCACTCCAGGCACGGTACGTGGTTGCCGAAACAGCCAAGGACGCCCAATTCCATTATACGTTCCTAACATTGCCAGGGTGCCTGGGAGTGACCACGCTACCTGGGTGCGTAAGATATTATCTAAAATCGATGTGGTGGATAGCAGGATATGTGCTGGATAGCATGTCATCGCACGCTTCCAACCCCCTCTACGACATTTTATGGCATTTAACAGCGGGCACGACGGCAGACTGCTCCGAAACAGACGACAGCCATCAAGCCCATGCGGGCGTCACGAGCCACTGCTGTACACCATTTGAGGCAGGATAGGAGCGTCTTTCCCTGACTCGTTGCAGGTAACGTCCATGTATGTCTTCGCGTTACCAAACTCTGCTAAAGTGCGGGGGCGCGGCCCACACTCCCCCCTTCCTGTTGCTGCATCTTCTCACGGGTTTTGCCGGAAGCGCGGTGCTTTCGCTTCCTGCGCACAGCCAGCTGTGACCCGAGTCAACTTCGGCGGTATCTTCCGACCGTTTCCGCAGACGATGCATGCGTTAGATCGCGGACGCGGCCAGGAACACCCACAGTACCTTCAGGCTCCGCCACCGTCTACGAACAAGAATGGTTGGCCAAGTGGACCACTGGTGAGAAAAAGAACGTGTACAGTGTACAAAGGTAGCGGTGTAGTCCCGAAAATTACGCTCGTGGTTCTCAACTCGCTTACACAACTGGATGAAATTCACTGACACCCTCACCTTCCCAGGATGCTGAGTACGGTGCACTTATCCGCCTTGACAGTGCGATTAAACTATGTCGATTACCAATACTTCATATGCGCGCACATGGAAATCGGTGCAATGTTCAGAGTGGCTTCGTAAAAAATCGAGCAGTAAATGCTCACGTAATAATCACGTACCCAGCAGGAAAAACAACGCCGCAAACGCACAGTAATCGATCGACGGCGTTACAGTGCGTAGTGACCAAATCAATGCGCTAAGAAAATACGTATGTTGTAAAGTACACTTGCCAGGAACATTACGTATTTAGTTAAAACAGTACTGTTAGCCCTGTTCTTCATAGCATAACCCGGAGAAAGGACACAAGATGCACTACTATTTCGGCTGCACGTCTTTATTGCAACGAATATGAGTCATCTACTCATATTCGTTTCGATAAAGCATGTGGCCGAAATATCAATACATACATTTCTTCCTCCTGGTGATCCTACGACGAATACGGCAAACAGTGCTGTCTTATCGCTATGAAAGTACATTAGCAGAGATGTAACAAAATGCATAACACTCACAGCTTGTCCAAGGCGAGCCCGAGCAAATGCTCACATCTAATCCTCTACAGTCTATTTATTTCTCTGGTGGATCTACCACCACGTCCTGGCTTTGAAGCACGTCATTTAATACAAAAACGGAATACCATCACAACATCCATCAGTCATTGGCAAAACATTGAGGGTGATGCAACACACCCCGATCTCTTCACCACATGCACCAACTCTCCAACGCAGTGCGACACCTGTCAACATGCCTTCCTAGTAAAAACACAGGCGCATTCCCAAGCTTGACCGGTCAGCACTGCAAACTTCATCGGACAGGCAACAAAAAGAAATACTGCAAACTCGTAAAGAGGGATCTAGTGAATAAAGGCCAGTGACACTCATCACACCAAGCATCCAGCACACACGCCCCCACCGTGCAAACAGGGACTATCTGCACCCCCTCTCCCCTCCCTGTTTGGGCCGTACGCACCGGGCGCTCCCTTTCATGTGGTCCCGGCGCCATCTTGCCGCTAAGCTGCTGATGGTTGTAAAAAGCACGCCTAGAAAACACAAATTGCTGAGCGACCAGAGCAGGTAGAAACAAGAAAAGTATATCACAACATACCTGTGATGAAGCGCTAGGTGACAGTATGTCGATACAGGCTTAGAAGCGTTGTTTTCCGCTGTCAATTTCGATTTTCCTCGGAGCTTCCAGCGGCCCGCCGCCCCAACACACGTCGGCTTCACACTGCGTTTGCGGCGCCGGCGCGCCGGTCACGTGACAAAGTCCCGGATGTGGCGGCGGCCGCGAGAGGCGGGCGCGCAGCGAGCGACACTATTGATAAACAATTCCTTTGCCTCCCGGGGAACTAATTGCTGATTAAAATGGCTGAATAGTGCACACTGGGCAAAATGTGCGCAACTGGCATGCAGTGCTCAGTATAACGCAAAAACGCCACAGGAGCGCGGGAGAAGATCTCGATCTCGATGGGGAAGTCTGACGGTGGATCGGATCCGTGCCACTGTACGCGAAATGCTCGTCCCATCTCTCGTATACTCTTCGGGAAGATCTATTAAAATATCTTGCCAAAAATTGCTTGGCTTCCTACCTACATAGCGAAAAGAAGCAGACTGGGGAAAGACAGCTTTGCATGTTTAAATGCAACAAAAGATGAGCGAGGGCTTCTAAACAGACATGCTTCGTTGCTACGAAGTGCTATCTATCGGATTCTTCGCATTTCACTTGCCTTTATGTGGACAAATCGTATGTAGGGCAATCGTTTGTATCATATTTATCGCGTGGTCCCATATCACGGTTTACGACATGATTTTACGAGACATATCCAGCAAACCATGCTCATACACGTTTAAAACGTGCCTGCTGGCCGAGTTATCCTGGCGGGCGCAGGTCACTGTCTGAATATGAATCGCTGTATTAAGCTGTTAAAAAGAGTGTGGCTGTCTGGGAGGCCTTTGACGTCAGAGAAACCTCCATGCTCGCAATTCGTAGCAACAGGAGTGTTTCAACGTTGTTGATAGAGGCTGCAGCGGGTGACTAAAATATCGAAGGCGTAAGATTGATATTTTTGAATAGCTGCTTCAGAAAAGAACTGCCATGGTACTTAGCTACCTGAATAACATGCAAAATATCATGACACTGTGCGTTCCGTTTTATCTACCACGAGTGCATTGTTATAGCGCAAGGTATTTGGAGTATTCTACGCCTAATTAAGCTCATTGATGCTTTCAACCCTAGTTCAACATCTTTAAAAAACGCCTTCTGTATTGACTTCATCCTTTACATTCATGCTGGCATCGTCTTGTCGTGATGGAAGATGTGATGGCAGCCAGCAATATTACAAGCGACGGCGTAGGCCAGGCTTGTCTTAAACCTCGCCCTGATTCGCCGTTTTCATGACACAAAGTGATAGAGTGGAGGGGCTTGATAAGACCCCCTAGCGTTTCCAAACTAATGAAGATAAAGCTTAGCGGAAAAAGCCAGTGTATTGGTCTCAACAAGATTTCGCGATTAGCAGTAGCGACTCGAGATTGAGAACTCGATATTAGATCCCGCGATTACATTATGTGTGGTCAGGTCGATTATTGACCCCATTTTGCCCGGTCAAATGCCATATTTTCGTGAAAATCACACTTTTCAACTTTACAACATGGTACATACGAGACTGTGCCTCGCAGCGATACAAAACGTAAACAGACGTGTTTGTTGTTTAGTTTTGAACACAGTGGTCCATGTTGTTGTTTGCTTTGAGCATACATCTATTATATATGACTCCATCAATGGAAGGATGCTGACCCACCACGCGCGTTCTGCGACATCGTCGAATGCTGCCCGCCGCCCGCGCCGGCCGTAGATCACTATGCAGTGCTCCTCCAAAACCGCTACTGCTCCAACATCAGAAACGCTAGGAGCACGTTTTTGCTGTCAAGACAAGTGTGAACGGATGCCCCATAGGCTACTGAGAATTTTTACACGATTGGATGACATGCCAGAAAGGAATCCTCAAAGAACCTCAGGGGGAGGGGTTGCATTGACCCCTCCGAGGGCGAGGGTTCAAAAACCGAAAATTGTTTCAGGCCAGCTCTCCCGGCAAGCGCATGCGCGACCCAGCCGGTTAATCACCAATCATATGTTCATGCGGGTTCGGCAACGTCTAATAGTTCTTTTAAAGACACACCTTAACACACGCTCGGATGGGCGGGGGTCAATTTGACCCCCCACAACTCGAGGGTTTTTCCGAAATGGTTCCGAAACGGCACGGCGTAACCACGCAAAACGTTGCCTACTTATAGATAATGGCGTACCAGATCGTTTGGTACCAAAAATTGAGAAGTGCCGTGTAAGGTCGCTGACCTACGGCAGGTCAAAGACGGGCCATGGATTCAACAAAGACAATTCCTCGTGAATTATTCAGTCTGATGCAGCAACAGAGTGTTAAACGAGGCCATAGATCTTTGGGATAATTGCTTAGGTAACAAAGCAACTGTATAAGTAAATTCAATTGACCGAGGGTCAGGTATTAAGGTCAGACCAAAGTAAAAACCGACCTGTTTTATTACTCTGGTGCTTGCTGTATGAGGTAGCTTCTGGTGCTGTTTTCGAATATATTTAAAACAAGAACCAGATTCTACATCCTCCGAGGACTTCTTAAAGGATAGAATAGGTCACAACGAATAGGTCACACAAGAAAACTGTAATTGCAGGCTCAGCCAAAGAAAGGGGCGGGGGCCCACCATGGATGTGTAAATAGAGGAGGACAATGGGATTATGCCCCTTAAAATGTTTGACATTTGAGCGAGCATTCCACATTTTATGGGGTTTTTAACTGAAATAGCCGTCTTGAAGATCATTCGGTGCGGTCCACAGTACTGCCCTTCTAAGACCTAAGCCACTCTGGTTTGTTAGTTACACGCCCGCGAAGATGTGCGGACTACTTCGGGGAGACTTTTCAAGGTCATCCAGGCTTCCATGACGCCATAATAACGCTATTCAAATCTTGCAATTCCATTAGCCATACGGTAATCAAGGCAAGGCAGGTATAATTGCCGGGACGTTTATATCTGACGTTTGTGAGCACGATTTTTAGATATAACGGCTCTCAGACAATGTTGCGTATGTTACGATGACGTAATTCAGCAACGATAATTTAGAAAAGTGTCAATTAACATCCCCAGTGGTCATCAGGTGTTCCGGCGCAAAAACAAAACTGCACTGACTCTGATGACAGCATGCAGAAGGGCACAGTCATTTTACGCCATTGATTGCCCGCCACTCCCTCCGACGATTTATGTACCGGTACTAACTACCCTCACGTATATGTAAAACTTTCTCTGATTTGAGTCCTAAAGCTAAAACAGACACAAACTATACTGCTTACATCATACACCATTGTCACATTGATATTTGTGATGGAGGATCCGTCATTTTAAGTCTGGTGTGCATTCCAACGCGATTGAATTCGATATGTCCTCCGCCCTCACCTCTGCCATTCCGACATAACCTTTGCATTGTATATACCAATAGTGTTTTTAGTTTGAGAATTGTCTCTGATATGTTCGCAGATATTGTAGTAAGAATATGTATGATCAACCACATGCCATTAATTATATTTCAAACATGAAAACAACATGCAAACTTAGCTTTCAGCATGAAGCCACGCACTGATGGTCTACAGTTTGTCATGTGCCGCTCTTTGATGTTCGAAATATAATCACTGGCACACATTTGGTCATATGTGCTCTGGTCGCAGTAATGATGGAATTGATGCAGTCTTGGAAGTGCTGCACCAGTGCCCAGTGGTCAGGAGCGCCAAATGGGTTGCCCCCCGCCCCCCCTTACTCACGCTTGGAATTCCAATTCAACTCAATTCACTCAACTTAGCCCCCGGGGTTAGGGAACTGAGCGGTGAAAAATGCTGGGCCTGCCGCTAAAAAAAACAACAAACAGGTTTCCGCCCAGTTTGGATCATTTGCTGCTAAACGTTTGGGGCTGGAGGCCCAGCTTGACGGGGTGGGGGATGGGGGGGGGGGGGAGCTGGAGACCCCTGCACTGTATAGGAAACTTTACCGCTGCCAATCGGTGCTAGGTAAGTCTTATGCACTTCCCGATGTTAAGTGTGACCTCCCGCACACATATGAAAATGTTCCCATGCTTCTAATACAAGTACAATCACAGAAAGATATCATAGTTAGAGCATATCATTTGGACTACACAATTAATGGATCTTAGCGATCTTTACCGGTGAATTGGCCAATATTTTTCAGAGGGAGGATGATAGCCATACTATATTTTCATACTCTACTTTTTATCTCTTCAATATTGCACTTGCCCATATATATCTCCTTTAGATAGCGTGAGTCAAACACTGAGGTCATGGGTGCTGATTCCTCAAAATAATTGGGTGTGGGGGCAGAGTCTTGTAAGTCGCCATATGTAGACTAGACCGAAATTTTTCTCGGTTTTCTCCCACTTTGGTTCTGATTATCTATTGACATATATATATATATATATATATATATCACAGAAAGATATCATAAAGATATCATATATATATATATATATATATATATATATATATATACATAGACATCTACATCTATTACCTGTTTTTAAAGCTCATGTGCGTAGCCCCAACAATCACGTGTGAACACGGGGTATTTTGAATCAGTTTCTTATAAACGCGCCTGTTTTGTGAAGCTTAAGGGCTGCGCTTGCACCTCTCCAGCACACTGAAGAGTGAAATTTGCGCATAATTCACCATACGTGGTTGAGTACTTTGTCGTGTGTGTATATGAATGTGGAATCAGTGTGACCTGGGCAGGCGTTGTGCTCAATTGGGGCCCTGCCTGGAATATTGGCGTGGCCTGGGCAGGTACCGAGCTCCAGCTGTGACCTCCCTGGCCCCCATCTGGCAGGCGCGCTGTATACCAGCTGGGCGCAAGTGCGTACCAGGGATGGGTCCAGCAAGAAGCCTTGCGCAGCAGAGCAGAATACACGGAGTGCGTAGTGCATCCCACGCGGTGGAATGGCTGACTTAACATTTTTAGTGTCGGGTTAGGCTAAGATTTAAAGTAATTGATTTAAAGTTCAAGATTTCGGCCCTAACACCACCTGACCAAAGCGCAGGTCGTTCAAGATGAAAGGTTAGGCCTCTGGCAGTGCGCTGTTTCAGTTTGGGCATATCGCCTACCCTCAGCATGCTTATTAAACAGTTTGAATCCTGATAACCCGTTTTTTTCTGAAAGGGCAAGTAATACAGGGAAAAGAAGCCGATGTTTTGTCAACTTTGGATATATCATTCCGCTTTGACTGAGGTCAGATTGTATGGCATAAGCTTTACTGTAGTTTACAAAGTAAACCTGACATGCGCTTTCCTACTCCGCAAGTAAAATACGATGATACCCGCTCTTGAATAACGGCAATGACGTTTTGGGTTGCATTTGCTAGCAATGCCATTGTTTGGTAGGGTGTGCAGGAACAGCTCGGTGAAGGCCAGCTCCCCTGATGCAGCAGAGACTCCACTCGCCAAATGGTTTGCAGCACGATCTGATGGCAATGGAGAGGCGCCGTGCAGTCCCATCACACGGACGAGGCGCCTCCCTCCCCGGTCCCGTGACTCTTGGGGCCATTTGGAGATGGCAGCACGATCTGATGGCAATGGAGAGGCGCCGCGCAGTCCCATCACACGGACGAGGCGCCTCCCTCCCCGGTCCCGTGACTCTTGGAGCCATTTGGAGGGACAACGTTGATCTCTCTTACGGTTGTCACTGCAGTTGCTGGGTCTTCTTAAAGGCGACTGAAAATGACAGACCAGCAGCCTATGGTGGGGGATGTCTACGTGGTATATGACTGCCCTTTTGAACTATGCCTGAAACCGAGTACCTTTTTGTTTCTATCGCTTTTAATCGAAAACCCATGGCTCTTAACTAAACGTTCTTAACCGGGAAACCGACTTTACCCTCGCCTGGTCCTACAGAATAAACTGGTGGGGTCCAAATAACCAAACTCAACGGTAATATGTCTTAAACAGCCTAGTGATAAAGTACAGTTGGGAGCTCCACCAAGCGCCGACAGAAGAGATCAGTTGCAGTCATACTGTCATCACAAATAAAGGGAATAATCCAACCACTTTGTCGCACTGGATCGCAGCCATACAAGACCATGAACAAAGAAAACAAGGTCGACATATTGAACTACGCGTGAAAAAGACCAACAAGTAATGCATCAACTAAAACACGTCATAATAACACTTTTGGTCCTTTTGAGGGGTCTCATTTCAATCTCATACATTGGCCGTCAACAATCGGCTGTGGATGAAGCAGATATCGCTCGCCGCAATGCCCGACGAGGCTGTTTCACGGGTAGTTGAAATCACATGCCTAGGAGCTGATGCTGTGTTCAGGGTCAGGGATGTCCCATTAATTGAACCTGATGAAAGTCTGCCTAGCCATATGCACTGAAAATCATCGCACCGCAAAATGGGAAGAGAAAGGAGGCGCCAAAAGTGAATGATGGAGCTAAACGAACACTTTCGAAATTGAAATAACCCGACGTAGCGCATGTAAAACGCCACGAGACGCACAACCCCGCCTTTATTGCTTGCCTTCGGCCGCCTGCTGCGACACACCGACGCTCAGCCGGATGTAATGCCACCACAAGGACAGTCCCGACCGGCACAACAGACTGATAAAGGCCGGACCGACTGGCGCCTCGCCACCAGACACGTCACCCCTGAGACAGCCTCGGTCGTGCGACGGCGTCACATGACCTGACTTTGCCCGCAGACCAGCCCGCAGACAACATCCGGCTGTGTAGCGTCGCAGTGGGGGGTACTCACTGTTAATAGCATCGGATGCAGCTTTTCTATCGCTTTCAGAGTAACATCTACAATCTATTTTACAGACCTGACGGCGAACGATGGGTTTCGCTCTTAGTCACTCCGGTTTTCGTGGATTCCGTATTTTGTATCAACTTATGCCTCTCTCTAACAATATTAGTGTGAACAGAGCTTATCTTTCTACGCCTTGTCAGTTCCGCCATATGCTATGCCAGCTTGCAAGTGCTAGGAGACCTTTCAAAACATGCCGTTTGAATCCGGGCAATAAATACACTGCAACACCCGCAGCCCTCTAAAGTTGTAGTAAATTTGTAAAGTTGCAGTCTGCCTCCAACGAGCAGCAAAGAGTACGGGTTCATGACTCAAAGTCTGACTGGACCAAAAAGTCGCTAGCGATACTGCTCAAGGATTGGTGTGGTGACCAGCCTGTTTATTATTTTCGTCAACGATGCATCAGAGGTGCCAGGCGTGGTTAGGACGTTCATGGATGATACTAAGGTGAACTGTCGTGTTATAAGGCCCTTAACCGCTTTTTCTCTTTATATTATCCTCGATAGCCTGGCCAAATGGCTGGAGTACGATTGTTGGCATACAACGCATCTATGTGTAAAGTGATTAAAGCCCATGTGTAATTAAAAGCATGCAGCACGCAGAGAAAGCACACAATATTCAAGTTCACAAAGCACGAACGTGGAGCTTTAAAAGTGTGATAAGCTCGGTCAGCTGTGCTTAACTGAACATGACACCGCAAATCGAATTATCTTTGTTTCTTTTGCCTTTCAAACGAATCCTTCTCTAAATTGAGATAATTTTTAGCTACCATTTCTAACATCCTGCTTGTACCTAGCCTCCTGAAGGTTGGGGAGGCCAAACTTACTGTTGGGTGGGGGGCCATTGGATATCGGGGGGGGGGGGGACAGTGGCCCATCCAAAAGAATACAGATAAACACCGTGGGTATATCATTGATTAAACGACGTGGTATCTGTCCTGTAACACTTAAACCCTTCCTTATTTCAATTAGTGCTGCTTGTTTCTGGGTCAATTATGCTTCTCAACTAGATAGGAGTGTAATTTTTCAAAAAGGGCTGTGCATTTGATAGAAGATGTGTACCTTTCACAACGCTCACACCCAATCTTCAAAGGAAATAAAATTTTCAATTATCGGATGTCGGATATTCCTAAATCCCAAACATTAATTGTGATGCACAAATTTCGAACTTCACAGTTTCCTGCTTCATATAATTCAATATATAAGCGCTACAAATCAAGTGAAATACATATGACGCGAGTAAAGCATTAATATCATCCTTTCTCAAATCGTTGTAAAACGTCACTCACGACATCTTCTTGACTGGGCCCTGAGATGCAGAGCAATAGTGAAGATTTCATGTTTCCCAAGAATAGCGGATATCCCTGGATCAAAAACCATCGTTCAAAACATTTTTCGCAGACATTTCGTCAGTACGTATCAACTTAACCATCATGTTTGAAGCCATTGCAATGATGTATTTTGCCCTGTTTTTGCCCATATAACTCACTCCATACTTCACCTCCTTCATGCTTCGTAATAATGCTCTGGTTGATCCATGTTCATACACCTGCACCAAAACTAATGGCGCTGGCTCCCGGAGTTCTCTAAGCAGCAAGCTTCAACTAGCTGGGTGGACTCCCTGGAGACCCAGCTCAAGACTCAGCATAAGAATGGCCAGGCAATTCCCCTCCCACTTGTGTGACTGATGACCTTTATTGACACTGAATGAGTGCCAGTAGTTCATTGGGTAGTTCTAGCGAGCCGTCATTAGCTGACTTCGGCTATGACTTACTTGAGCCTTCTCATACATGACTCATTCTTGTCTATTGCTTTAGATGAATTCTGCCGGGTATGCACCACCTCTTCGTCTGTCTCTTATGTTTGCGTCTACTTCTTAGCTGGGAGTACCGCAGCACGACTTTTTATGATGCTAACGTGCCATTCATTTCGTCGCTGGGATGGAGGAGAGGGGGAGGGGACACTCCCGGTTACCTGTTCTTGTGTAACGGTATAGACAAATAGGCAAAAGATCAGTTGGCAGAGAACTCAAAGCGGACAGAAGTCAAACGCAAAAGGTGAAACAGGCGAGAAGAAAAAAGGGTGAATCCCATGCGGAAATTGCGACTTTATCTGGAGGAAGGGTATCTCGTCTATCGACATGTGTCGTCAATATATCATTTAAATTTGGAGTTCAGGTCAAGTCACTTTCAGCTGAACCAGGGCCACAAAATTCGCATACGCACCAATTTCGGACATGCATGGCCCCTGCAGGCCTGGTATATGAAGGAACCCCAGCCTGAAAGTGGATGAGACGCGCAGGCTTCGTGGCTGTGTAGAAGCTGCGGAGTGCGCCGGATATGGTCTGAAAGTGCCCTCCGCACAATTCTGAATTTGCGCACATTGGGCGAAGTGGCTGCTTTAGCTCACTTGCCTGCTTCAGGGCTCACAGGAACCCTGTTTCATTTTTGTTTGTTTTTCTTAGACTCGTATTTTCCCCCTTTTCACAAACAAGTGGGGGAGACCAAAAGGCAGCATGTTGCCTTTTTCTCTATTATTCACGTAGTCCTTATGCCTGTTGGCTTTCACCCCTGACATCTTACTTTTGACTTTTCTTCTTTAACTTTACCCAACTGACCTAATTATTTGACTTTTTAACATTAAACCCTTTGCCATGTGACTCAATATCCCTTGACTTTTGTCGTTCGCTTTTTACCCTTTCGACTTCAATCTTTTTTACTTTTATCATTTGACTTTTTGTTCTTTTCCCTTTCTGCCCTTTAATTTCTATCTATTTTGATTTTATTCATTTCAACTTGTTGCCTGTTGGCAATATCGCATTTGACTTTTTGCCCTTGGAATTCAGAGCTTTTGACTTTTTGTCCGGTTACTAATAGGCGCTGGGCGCTAACTCCTGAGTCACGCATAGGGTTTATCCGCGATGCTATCAGGGCTAGAATATTTAGCGTGCTATCTTCAACCTGATCCACGTACCACTTGCCATAAATTTCGAACGTCCACCTCCCAGCCGCCTTTCACTGCCACGTCCATTCGGAGGTGGGTGTCCGACACACCGCCCGTCTCCCCTCCCATCTGTCGTCCGGTGCCGTCTCGGAACGCGCCTGTTCCTCGCTGCCGGCTTCCGCGCCAAAGCGACGTCATTCAGCGTTCTTCCGACCAGTTCTCACGATGAGTTCCCCCGCCCCGCGTTCTCTGCAGCCTACTCCTGCGGACTCCGAAGCGACGAGCCAGATCAGACCGTCTGAGCTGCACGAGCTGTCATCGGAGCGGCAACGCCGCGGGCGAGGACGGCATACGCAGCGCCGTGACACTGGTCTGGCGTAGGCCCTTCTTGTATGGAGCTGCCAGGGCGTTTTTACCTGCGGTTGCGCTGCGCTGGCGAGAAGCGCAATCTGGCGTCTCTGACATCAGCGAGAAAATGAGGTCGTAAATCATGTCTCAAGGATTGTAACGCCAGACAGTGCAATAGCCGTGCACCTCTCAACATGAAAAAAACGTAGATAAATTACATTCTGGCTGGCGGTTTCTATGGTGACCATTAGCAAACTTCGAAGCTTCCAGCTTGAGGTGACGAGTTTCCGAAACTCGCCTCTAACTCGCCTCCAACGACCAGTGATGCGTCATACACAAAAATCGGGAGATAGATAGTCGCTTATTTCGTTTTGACTTGAATTGCTGACTTAGAAGTTCGGTTTTCATTGACTTAGTTTTTAGCTTATCGCAACGATGCATGCGTCCTATTCGCGAGACAAGCGCGGATGGCCTGGGTCTGGTTTCTTGGATTTTCGTAAGAAACGGAAGAACAGTATGAAAACAAATTTAAAGTAAACTCGTTAGAGCCAGTTTCATGAGTATATCAGTCCACGACCCGACAAAAATAAGACCACGGAAGTTCCCTACGGAATCGTAAGGAGCATTAAATGTAAGGAGTAGTCGTAATTGGCACTTTAAGGAGTAAGGAGAATTAACGAAGGGCTGTTTCATGAAAGAAGCATCACAACGAATATAAAACTATGGCAAGAAAATGAGACGGTTGGATGGGAACGAAAAAATGTGTGTTGTAATTTGGCGAAACATAACTAGCCTGATGTTGTAAGGGTATTCTGAGACAACATGTTTCTTATCATGAGATCTAGTTGGATTAGATGAAGCCTTGGTAGCAGATGTGACAGGTGTGAATGGTGAAATTCGACCAAGTAAAAAGGTGGTCAGACCACCTATAACCATGGCGTTTGATATGCTGCGGCACTCCAAGGTGAGGGGCATTTCTGAATTCTACTGTAAAATGACATGTGGTTTCCTCATGTTTTTGTTAATCGCATCAAACAATATTCATTGTGATTATTATATCTTCTGAATGTATTCAACAATTCGTGTACACCAACAACTCATTCGACGTTTACATCCCCGGGAGGTATTCGGTGGGACACCGCAGCCGGCGGGTTGCATCAAAAGGGTCCGCACATTCAGCACCAAACCAACCATAGCCTTGGAATTTTCCCCAAGGAATAGCTGCTAATTGCCCTAAGGTAAGACCGGCTGGTGTTGTGTGTGTTCGTTCAATGTTTTACTTGATCTTGTTTTGCTAATTAATTTTAGCCATTTCCGAAGCAAGATTACAAGGACACGCTGGCCACCTACCAATGGTGACGTTCATTTTAGCGCGCTCCTGATGTTTCCAGATTCCTGACAACAAAAACATCTTACCATGCTGTGGGGATACGCACGGCCCCAGCGAAGCCCTGGTCTGCAGAGGGGTCCGCAGAGCCACAGCAGCGATCATGAGATGCTTTGAAGGCTTTATAATGTGGCCAGTGACAAACGTCTCTGTGCGCACCACCAAAGACGCCTTTACGCTAAAGCTGGCATGGCAGACGTCGTAAGTTCTAACGCTGGCGTCATTTACTACGGGCGTTTGCAGCGAGCATTGCCTGAGCACGGGGTGCTAGGCATGAGCTCCGCCATTCTGGAATGTTTGTTAGCAAGTGACCGTTTTGGATCACGTGTCCCAGCCTTTGTAGATTGGCGATGACCTGCCACATTTGCTGTAAGCGCGGAGCCGTACGATCCGCAGCCCTGCGCGCTGCAGAGGGCGACGGCCGCAGCGCCGGCGCCGGAGGAGCGGCGGCACCAGCACCTGGGCCCGGCTGCCGTCAGGCTGCAGGGCGGGGCCAGGCGCGCTCAAGTGGCACACCTTCTGAGAACTTAAGAAAAACATTGTACACTTTTCTCCGTGTTTTTTCTTCGCAGATTTAGTGCCTGTAGTTACACAACCAATGACGATTACTTCCACCGTATAGTCATCTGCATGCTTGCCTTGCGCACTTTGAGTGTTCCCTCGTTCGAACTGTTTATCAATATCGCCAATGCCGGAAATGCCATGGATTAGTTGATTCATTCGTTAGAGCCGTGGAGTTATCCATGTCTGCTGCAGAGGGACAAGTAAGGTGCACAAATAAAAAAACAATAAAGGTGTTTGGCCAACCTGCATACCCGCGGACTTCCGCGGGATATCGACTTTGACGCCCATAATAGCGTTGAACGGCAGTACACCCGATGGGTATTTTGATGTCATTGTTGGCCATTTTACACCCTCGCTAAGAACAGCTCGCGGGTATCATTTTGACGCTGTTAAATAATTTCGATTGCGGGGATGTCACGTAATAGCGATCAGTGTGTATTTCCGGGGATTTCCTGCAAAACGCATACACAGGGGTGTCGACTTTGACTCCCACAACGGTTTTGAGCGGCACTTCATCCCATGGGTATTCTAAGGTGACTTGTGATCAGACTGCACCCGAAGAACGCCTCACATGCATAATCGTGATGCTGATGATAAAGTTGATTGAGTATTGCACAATAACGCCCCGCGGGTATTTTGAGGCAATTTCCCGTCAAACCGCAAAGGTGCTCGAATTTTCCGGTTCGTCTGACACCCGTGTCATGACGAGTGTCATCTGTCGATGCTGCATGCCATCGCTATTCGCAGATTATGAATCGACCACTCGTTTAAAAACAGAACACCGCGAACGATTCAAAACGAAGATCGATGGCCTGCATGATTGTGCAGTGCTTGAAGGGAGTATGCCACCTTTTTACACTTGCCACTTATTGTTTGATCAGATGCGCCCAGTTTGTTCAGTGATATCAGTTTTCCCGATCCTTGGAATAGCTCAGCATTTCGATTTCACTTAGTTGCTCCTAAGGGGGAAATGTCATTGGATTCCTTGCTTACTTCCATGAAAGTAATAGACTTAATTGGTCTTGCTTTTCCAACGTGTCTTCTGTAATGTTTGCAACACACTGATCTGATGATCAACACGCGGATGATTGCAACATGCTTGTGTAATAAATGCTTCAAAAGTTTGGAACACTGCTTACAGGTGGGTATATGCAAACATGAAGCTATTATCCCGTGAATTCAACGGCACGCTACATTATGGCTTTGATTTCTCCCGTATTTAACCACAGTGGCTCTTTTTGAAGCACACTTTGGCTGTGGGAAACGGAGTATCACACATCTAAAGTGACACAGTTAATTAGCCCTTGCCGCCCGCAGCGCCAATAACAAACACTCATTTGTACTGACGACATTCATATCAGTAGAGGTGCGAATTTTAAGCCCACAGGCCTGCGATGTGCGGGTAAAAGCAGCTCAAAAGTTGTGCTTCTAACCCAAAACAGCTGACAACACTCCTCAGCAAATTCTGCCGCCGTCATGACGACGACATTCGCGACAGCTACAATTGTCGCGGACTCGGGATACGTTCTGGGGCTACCAAGAAAAGAAGAAGTGTAGTACTGTTACAAAGCGTTGACAGCGTAATTTAGGCCCAATGTAATTCAACAATATTATCTTTATGATAACCTGATGGTGATGAAGTGGCACTAACCAGCGCTATTATTGGACTTGAAAGGTCCTGAAGTTCCACCACGGTATGTTTTTCAAATGTCCCCCAAAGGTAGGACACTTTTTAAAGCTGACGAGACAGTTCCACATTTACATGGGATTTTGAACTGCAATAACCATTTTGAAGACATTTCGGTACTGTTCACATCCTGCCCTTCTTAAGACATAAGACCCCCCAGTTTCTGAGCTAAACGCGTGCGAAAATGGGGAAAGGTATATCAGGGAGAGTATTTCAAAGCCACATTCGTATTCATGACATCATTATAGCGTCATTGAAATCCTGCTCTTCCTTAAGCTATGCGACGATCAAGGCCAAGAACAATATATTTGTCGAGGCGTTCATATCTGCGTTCATGCGGTCGTCAATTGGATCTCACTCAGTGTTGTGCAAGGTACGATGACGTAACCAAACCATGACGCATTGAGGAGCATATTTACTAAACAGAGAATTGTCTTGAGCAGTCTTTTCCACTTAAAAAGCATACCACTAGTTATAAGTAAGCTTATTTCATCACATCCGATGCTTGCTTTAATGTCCAAAAACAGTAGTTATAGCCCTTTTCTCCGGAGAAAAATCAGGAAAATGGAGTTAATTTTTCGGTAGCAAGCCTTTATCGAAACAACAGCATGATGTGAGTTCAAAATTGCTTGCCGATGATCCTAATCGATTTTCCAGTTGTTGTTTTAGCAGCAAACCACAACTGTTGCAAGGACACCGACACTAAGGGGATTCAACAAGGAGCAATTTCCAGCCATTACTACGATACAGTGCATATCTAAGAATTAAAATACGCTAAAAGACGTGTACATGTGAACGAATTCAGGTAAACAGGCATCCCACATCGCGCTTCATAGCGATTTCAATAAAACAGGCATCGCGTGTCACGCGCCAGGCATCACTTACACATATAAACGATATTAACCTAGCACACATCGCACATCAAGGCACATATCACGCCCACATAATCGGCCATGATGTGCCCCGTACGTTACGGTTTGGTTGCCGACTTTTTATAATGTTGCACATATGTATACAGATTCACTTATATCCCTGTCTGGGTGGTCCTGTGCTCTGTGGATGACTTTGGGCTCTAAAAGGGGCATACGGTTTATGCCCCTCTGGATTTCAGCCTGAGTGTGTTTTGCCAAGAAATGGTCACCGAAAGGAGTATTCCGTTTTGTTTTTGGCGTCTCGCAGGTGCTCATTATATCTCAGACGAACAGGGCGCATGGACCCCCGACATAGACCATGTCCCTGCGATGTTTTTCACGCAAATTTACATTTAATTTCGTAAACCACGTGTTTCTACGTGCAAACCAGTTGAAAACCACGTTTGCATAAATGACATACATTACCACTCGGGCGCTCAGGCTTTGAGACGGAAGATTTCAGCAGATGCTTTTTCACCTTACCGCCATTTTTCCAAGCTATGCGTGCGCGCAGTTTTGATCTTACAATGGTGTGTTTGGTTTTCCAAAGTAAGTGCTCATCTATGTAAGGCAGCGTTAAAAATCCATCGTCCAATAGGTGTTCGCGCCTCCTGCCACCCATCCCCCCAAGCGCTCTGGACTTTTTTCTTCTTCCAACATCCTACCTAAAAGTCGAGGAGAATATGCATTGCCTAACAACAAAGTTCATATTTTTATGCTTTTTCTTTCCTTTTAAATATTTGATGAGTTGTTTAGAGCCCTATGGAACATGTTGTGAATTATGTCATGCTTCGTGGAAGCTGTATGCGCAGATTCGCAGTGCAGAATTATACCAGAGTTGGTGGTTTCCATAAAAGCTCCGTTTCTAACGTTCTGACGTTGTGCGGTTGTTCCTCCGTTCTACCGTCACTTGTGTATCCAAATATGGGGCCCCTTTACACCCTCTAGATGCTCCATCGTAAATGCTAAATTTAGATGCTTGCTCTTCATGAAGTTCCAAAATTCTTCGAGAGCACTCCGTACCCTCTTCAAGACACAGCGCGCATTTACAGAATCTTTAGTTTAGATGCCCCTCAAATGTGTTGAAGTGGTCCCACATGTATGCTCTGACCAGATGTTGTCCGTAATTGCCATGGTTTGCTGACTGGCAAATGACTGTACTGTAGATCTGCACGATATTTTAAACACACAAATACTGTAAGCTACAGAACAACTACAATATGAGGTAGATAGAGGTATGTATCAAATAGTCAGACCATCCCATTCGAAATGTGAAGTCAACATCTCTAACTTTTTTTATTAAATCTGAATAAACAAACCTGAATGGATGCCTTCGCTGCAGCTGAAAAGGCAAGCAGCAAAACTGGTACAGGGGAGAGGCGGGAGAATTGGGACACTTTTGCAACTTCAACTTTGTTGAGTCATTGCAGCAAAAGTATGAAAGCTAGGTAATATTGCACCATACTAATAAATGAATTGGATATCTATTTACATTATGCTAATAAGGTAAGTTTCACTTAATGGTAGGATGCGACTCGGGTGGACCAAAAACAAAGACCTTCATTTACAGGAGAATCGGGACGCACGCAGGAGAATCGGGACAGACGTGAGTATGAATTGGGACATACTAAGGAGCATTGGGACAAAATTTCTACTTGGCTGCATGTTCTATAACTTAATTGCAAATGATGCAATGAATGCACTGCATTACCATCTACTTGCGTTCAGGAGCTTGTCAATGGTCGTGGCAACGTTTCCTTCCGCTGAAAATGGTAGCATATCAGATTCATTTATCTTGTGTTGAAACTGAGACACCACATTTCAAAACGTGAATTCAGGGTATATTTTCGATCTCCAAATAGTCATCATACTAATCACGTTAAATCAGCACAGCCAGTGCGATACCCGCGACACGGCGGATCATATCGGATCACAGCGGATGAGCGGATCATCAGTCTCGGCAGACGTCACATACAAACTGTGCCTGCCAGGTTGTTGCGTCGGTACACGGCAAGCACGCCCACTCTTTGCAGTGTTGTACACTGGATCCACGATTCACAGCTGAGCCTGCACTGCATCCCACAGTACAGACACGACGCTTTATCGTCATCCTTTGGCAAGTCCTTTGTACCTCCCAGCTTTCTCTTCTTACGTTTCATGTTAGCTGTGCTGCTCTTGGCATCGAACAGTCGCTTTGACACACGCTCGTGTTTGGCCTGCGATTTTCGGGTTTTCTTCTCCACTTCCTCTTTTTTTCTTCGCAGCTCTGGTGTACTCGTAGCTATCATGGTCTTCCCTTTTTTCCCGCCCTCGACGGCTCGGCTCCACTTTGGGTCCTGCCTTAAAAGATGGAGGATCAGGAAGTGTAAGGATGCGGTTATGGAACATAGGCATAGGCATTGGACAACATGGCTCACTGGGGGATCCTTTGAGATACAAAATTATCCCTTAAAAAACTATATTTCGACGGAATTACAGCATAACTAACGAGCATAGGAAAGGTGAAAATGAAAGGAAATTGAAAATCACGAAAATTTAAGACAGTTCGGTAATGAGCAATGTTTTTTAAGGATCGTATGGGCGATCTAGGGTCTGTTTAATGTTACTTTGTCATTGCTGCTTTATCGGTTTAAGGAAGAAATTGGGATAAAAGGAACTCACTTTCGGATATCCCCGAAACTCCTGCGGTGAGACAAGCAGACTCTCGACGCGGTCCTCTTCATGTGCATCCGCTTCGTGTGTGTCATCTTCGTGTGCGCCCGCTTCATGTGTGTTTGCATCGTGTGTGTCCACTTCCTGTGTGTCCGCGTCGGGTGTGTCGTCTTCAGCCACCCCGGGCGTTCCTGCAGTCGCTGAGGGAGCTGGTCTGTCGGTCACGTCTGCGGGAAGGAAGTCATCCTTGGTGAAGACTTCAGTGTCCAGTGGCCAGATTCCTGTCGTTCAAAAGCCGGACAGGATGTTGGCTGGGGTGGCCGAACGGATCAGCGCCTGCCCCATGAGCTTCCCCATGTTCAGAAGCTTGATGGGCTTTCCCGCGTTTTGGAGCATCCAGCTGTCTACCTGCTTGTTAAAGCTTGTCTTCATCGGACCGAAGACGGCGACATCGAGCGGTTGGAGCCTGTGACTCGTGTGAGGAGGTAGAGTCACGATATGGACTCCACCGTCCTTCGCCAATGTCAACACGTTCAGGCTGACATGGCTGACGTGATTGTCGAGCACCAAGGCGACTGGATTGTCCTTGCCTGTCCCCATGTGCTTCACAATGTGCTACATCACCTTCTCAAAGTTTTCAGGCGTCATCCACCCTTTGTTGTGACACAGCTGCAGCGATCCTTCCGGGGTGCCGTCCATCAGATTCTCCTGAAGAGTCTTCCTTGGGAAGACGTAATCAGGGGGAAGGTATGCCCCAGTCACGACTGTACAGTCGTGAATCCGGTCTCATCTAAATTTAAAATCCTCGCACCTGAGACTCCCGTCTGTTTCAGGACCTCAGACGGGTTTCCGAAGAATTTCTCGACATTGTGCCTGTTGAAGGCTCCAGCTCGCGCGATGAATGTAGCTTCAGGTTTCCACAGTGCCAGCTGAGTGTTCCTTTTCATGAAGGCCTTCATCCACTCGCGCCCCGCTTCTTCATTTTCAGCCCAGGAGGCGGGAAAATATTTGTCATTTTTAACCGCCATTTGGTAGGCAATCTCACGTGTTTGTGCGTTAAACCATGGAACATCTCCGAGCACTGCATCACATATTCACTGAGGGCTTGCTCCTCGTCAGCAGTGAATATCTTCGAATGACTGTAGTTGGGCTCAAGACGAGCTGCAGGATCGACACTGTGCTTTGCGACATACCTTCCAAGGACGCTTTTGCTCACACTGTGGGCTTCTGCATATTTTCTCAGACTCGCTCTCCCTTCTAAAACATCTTTGACAGCCAGCAGCATTGAATCATGAGATACGTCCGCGTACCCCTTTTGTTTTCTAACGTATACACGTGGCATGGCTCTGAAAGAAGAAAAAAGGTGAGTAAGTTTCGATAAAAACGGTTATATCAATTCATGGGCATGTATAGTATTATGCACGAGTGACATTAATGGTTCCTGCAGGAGAATTGGGACATCTGCATGACAGTAGGGACGGGCGTCCCGATTCTCCTGCAGCGCACGTTAGCTACTAGACGAGTTCTCCGCCGTTTGTCAATTGGCTTATATAATTGTAAATGCAAGCAAGAAGATAAACATTATGTGAGCTTACAATGGGAGATAGTCAAAAGAAAAGATGGCTTGACATGAACAGCACACACAACTTGAAATAACACTCGAGAAGTATAGTTTTTTGGCACTCACCCCATGCAGCGTTACTGTGCACCGGAAAAGGACAGCTGGTAGTTTCCAGCGTTGGCTGACACAAAAAAGAAAAACATTAAAGTACAAGTGGTGGTCCAGAACTGCCCATCTCTAAGATATTTGGGTGTCCCTATTTTCCTTCGTCCCAATTCTCCCGCCTCTCCCCAAGTTATGTTGTGTTTTGAGAAGAAAGATTGTTTTGTGGGGCATACACACTATTGCCCTTGACAGAAGTTAACCATGACAATCAGATAAAGTTCAAGCTGACACAAACAAATTAAATCAAAACGTACATCAAAACCAGCAAAAAATAAGCTTTATCATGCCTTTATCACCAGTGCTGCTGTTAAAAGGTGAGATGGTTTGAGATGATGTTCAACATGTGGGCTACTCTAATTAGGCTAAGGCGTTTGATTGCATGGCAAAAGGTAGTAGGAATTTGGCAAGAATCAGCGACTCACAAATAATGCTTTGAAACAAACAGGATGACATGAGGTAAGGCTTCTTTAGGTAGGGCTACTTTCATGGAAGTAAGCATTAATATTTTGTGAGAAACAGCGATATAATACTTGTATTTCATGACCCCATCTTAACAGAAGCCAGGGGTACTTCTGTTGTGTTGGACTTGGTGATGTGTCGATGTGCAGGAGTCCAAGGCGTTTTGTTAGAATACTTATGCTTGCTGAATTTTCTGGCGTTGTTGTTTTTTGTTGAATTTTTGTATGACCATAGTCGGATAATTTTGAATTCACTCCTGCTACTGTTTCGAAAAGGGCATGTTGCCGAAATATGAACGCATTTATATCTCCATTTTCCTGATTTTTCTCCGAGGGATAAGGCTATTGCTACTGCATCACCTATGTGAATAATGCTCCTCGCAAATGCACTTAGCTTACGTAATCTTGTTTCACTATCTTCAAACGTGAGCATTCCCTATGTCCAAACATCATGATTCAAACACCGTTACGTAAATAAGTTGTTACATCCATGCTGTACACAAACGCAATGTCATCGTATTCGTAACAACGAACGCAGCATGCTACGCAAAGTACGGCCGATAACGTGTACTCACAAAGCTGTTCCACTCTACAATCAACGACCGCACCGCGTGTCTTGCACCGCACGACAAGCATGTGGATCTGGCCTCAGCGGCAACATACTGTCTATTTCTTGGCAACTTACTGTCCCAAACGTAACCAATCGTATACAAATCCCAATGCCAATCGCATGCCAGCCAATGCATGTGGACAAAGCAGGCATTGATCACTTAATTTCATATCGTTTTTACGTTTCATAGTTAACATAACACTAATTTCAGAAATAGTGGACATTTCTACATGATATTCTAACATTTCTGACAACAGTGACTATCAGATAGGAACGAGTAGCCGCAGGAAATGTGCCGGCCTGTCCCCACAGAGTAAACGAAGGATCTAGCAACTGAAACGGAAAACCGAGAACAGAGTATTTTTTTCGTATTATCGTCCTCGTCTGGTCTGTATGCACACAGCGTCTCGGCCACTTAACTCTCCAGTCGTCATCAGATGTTATGCGAGTCCTGACAAGGACCGGGTGACATTTGTTTCGTCTGTTTTTAAGTTTGGGACGACTAGCTTAGTCCTTCCCAGTTAGCCCAATTGGTTAAGTGCTGGACTCGCATTCAGAAGACACTGCCTTGAATTCAAGAAATTCTAGGGACAATACGGACTGTGGTGCATGCACTGCTGAAAGCCAAAAATCATCCGGCCCTTGTCAAGATTCGGAGACACCTGACGCCGGCCGGCAAGAAACATATATTTTTTCATACATGCGTTTCCAGGCAGCAATATAAACAGCGTGAAAAAAATAGTGCTGATGGATTCCAGTTGGTCCATGTTTCATCACATTTGCGGCGCAGAAACAACGCAATAATAAACGCGTTTCTGTATACTTGGTTGGCTTTGGCGCTCACAGAGGTAAGGTTTTAGTGCTGTTGGCTACATTTGGTCCGTTTTTCTTGACTATTATGTTTAATAACACATTTGCATCAACCATAAACTTAATCGCGCGGAAACTCTCAGCTGATAAGCAGAAGTTTTCCTCTCATTTGACAGGGAAGCTAGGGGGCTGTTGGGTAAGTGATGAATGCTTTTTCCATCATGGTGATGCCCATTTCCCACGTCAGATGTCATTAAAGGATATGGTGGAATAGTATAACATCGTGATGAAAAATTAGTCGTTTTGATTGATCTACTAGTAAACCTCACAAAAAAGTTTACTAAGACCAGTGGTGAAAAGTGACGCATAAGTTTATGGACTGAGGCCATTATCACACGCTATGTCCACATCCAGGGTGCAGAAAGATCCCATCCGTTGCACTGAACGCCTACAAAACACCTGTGCACGGATGTTTTGTAGATGTCCTCACGCTGATGTGTGTGAAAATGTGGCCGGACCGGATAGCGCTGAATTTTCAGCTTGGTTGTGTTTAGAGAAATGTTGTTGGGCATGTTTGCCTGAAATTGTCTTTGAAACATCATGATTCTTTGAAACATTGACTATAAGCAGTGAAGCTGGTAGCACCTGTGTACCAAACTATGAACTCTTGGATTTACAGAATATGCGCTGAAATCGTCGTACCACTGATATACCATACACGTTGTACCTATATGCCTGACATGTTGGGCATAATGTGCATTTTTACAATATGTTTCTACATTGATGGCATTGTCTGCTCCATCTAAAACAAGCTGTTCTCATAAACAACTAGATGAATACCTGTGCAATAGGATAAACCATGTCAGGACTATTCCACAGCATCTATATGTTTTCATAAAGCATGATGCAGTAAATTTCTGGTGATCACTTTAAACGAGTGCAAGCAGTGATAGCATTTATGTTTCATGGTATTGACTGTGTGCTCAAATCACTTAAGATCTTTGACCACCATCAAATAAATTTCCGTGCCTTGCTTTACGAAATTCAAGCTTTGACCATGCTCATGGCTTTAGCACGCTTGTAACATGCTTTAAAAGGAATGCTCAGGATCTCACCTGCCTATTTATGGCAAAGGCCCAGCCACTGACTGGTGGATAGAAAACTAGGACATTTTCCGAATCTTTGTAGAGCTTGGCAATGAACAGACATCAAAATAAGGGTCCAATCCAGTGTCCTGTAACACTTGATTGAACCCGTCAGTTGTCTCTGTAGACCGCATACCATTTTGAGAGGACGCACATTACCTTCTTCCCATGAAATCCGCCTATTTCCAAATGATAAGGACTATTTTTTCTTGGCAGGACAATATGTGACATCATCTGGATGGTTTGTCACCCTCAGGTCATAGAGCCGATGCCAGGACCGTCCGGAGAGGCCACTGAGACGTGAGTCCTTCAGCCTCATGGAGAACGCACAGGACCGAGTCGATGACGACAACGATGGCGACGGCTTGGGGACTCCCCCGCCACGTCAAGTCGTCAAATCTGTCGGCGTCCGCGGCGATCCGCAGCTGAACTGAACTAACGGCCGTGGCTGAACTAACGGCCGTGAGCGCAACACCCTGCCGGATCTTGTAGGCAAGATGCAGGAGTCCATTTTTCGGGAACTGGACGGTCACGCTGAGCAAGATCCGACATGATGCGAGGGACTGTCGGCATTCGCAATAAGCTGGTGCGCCGCCGCCTCTCTCGTCGCGTGCAAGACCGTCTCCACACGCAGCGCCAACAAGGTCAGCAGAAGAACGTGGCACTATCCCTATCCTCAGACCGGAGAGGCGGAGGAGCAGCCCACTTCGCGGACGGCGGCGTGTGCTCGCCGGTCGTTCTCCGAAGACCGGAAGGGTTGACCACCCAGTATCTGCTGGATTTGGGACAGCGTCGTTCTGCAGCGCCATGCAGCCTAAATGACTGCGTCTATCAAAGCTGAGTGCTGGGTCACTGAACACGTTATGTCAAGTTGAGTCATGAAACGGCAAGTTTGGCAGTTCAACAAACAGACAATCCACCATAGAAATGTTGTTACGCAACTTGTTTTCTCTCATTTCAGTGCTTTATTACATGCTCATCAGGTGCCTTCTTGTGGAAATATCCGGGTCTTTCCTTACATAAATATGGGTAAAGAGCAATGGGACTTTCCCACCCGAGGCCTTTGCAGTAATTTCATATACGGAGTTGCACGCATTTAAGTCTAAATGTGTTTAGGGAAGTGTGCAAGATGTCTGGTGTTTGCATGGTACTGAACAATAGAGATGGCGTGCACAGGAGCAGACCATGCTTGCCTGGGGCACCCGAGCCGCTCGCTGCATGCTGGTCCCGGGCGCGGGCCCGGCTCAGGCTGCTGCCGCGCACAGGGCTAGGAAGGAGTCCGATTCAACGTTGCGTAGTCTTTGTCTTGTTTGTGGCTGCGGATGGGGGATGGTTTGATGCGATGATGCGTGACGATGGTGTCTGATGATGTATTTGCATGATTTGATGGCGATGTGCTTGCCTGAGGACGGGAAGCTGTACAGCGCCATGCTTGTTGCGGTATCCTTCGTGGCTGCACAGCACGTGAATATCGTTCTATCGTGTTTGTTCTTTGGACGGTATGAATATGTCCAGTTTGGAAAGAATGCGTTGTACCTGCTTTGTTTGTTCTAGTCTCTCTAAATACACTTCGAAGGCATGTTAATGCTGATGATCTTGTTCATTTGTTTATTCAGGACATAAGCATTCCGCAGGCAAAAGCCCAATTGCGGGAGCATTTCAGTTTCAAGAACAATAAATACACGATACAAACACACGTACACACACACACACAAAACTAACCACACACACACATACACATTACACACAGTAGCACATCAGGTCATCAAGAAAATGTTCCACGTGTGCCGGCGAACCTAAACAAATCAGATCGGAATGATTATGTTGGATGAAAAAGTCAAATGAAGGAAAATGCTGCAAAAGTTAATAGCAGACAGCGGGTACTCGTGCGATAAATCCATTTTTAACAGTGTTGACCCTTGCAAATGGTTGCCGGAAAAGGCAGATATGCCGAAACGCCGGACGGGTGTAGCCAGGTGTAACAGTGATGTCAGATAAGCGCAGGTCAAGCCTGTGATGAAATGTTGTATAGAAATACAATGTCGGACTGAGTGCCTTGATAGATGATCTTTTGAAGAAAGCGAGAAGGTGCTCATAATCCAGTGGAGGACACCGTCTGGCTACTCGAACCCAGCCATATGAGAAAGCGGTGTTGCAGTCTTTGGAATCGGACGAAATGGGAAACGGCAGCACCGCTCCAAATAACGCTGCCGTGCTCAATGGCCTCACATGAGCGTTGAAGGCACAAAACAGAGCCTTGTGATTGAACCGTGCCTGACGAGGGCACGACGGCATTTGCACGCTTTGCATGAGAAGGCCCAGCATCCTATTTGTTTTGAGACAGCTGGATCTATGTGATTGGCAAAGGTGAGTTTGGTGTCCAGCAAGACGCCAAGATCGCGAATCTGAAATCTGAGTAGTGAACGGGTGACGTGCGAAGGGTGAATGAAGTGGTATGGCACTTAGCTGGGTTCAGTTTCAGTCCCCAGTTTTTGTTCATATCACCCTCCACAATTTGTATGTCTTCGAAAACGTTTAGCCGACATCATTATACACGGGCCATTGGCCCATCGCAATACGCAGTCGATGACGTCCGTCACAGTGCAACATCTCATTTAACGGCTAGGTCATTGAAAGAGTGCGGCCGACGTGGTTCCAAGAAATGGGGGAGGTGCCAGTGTAAGTAGCGCGAGGCCTGTCTGCATTCATGGGCGCTGTATGACGGTGCAGTCAGTGTGCCCTTAAGCCCAATTAAGCAACCAACCAACCAACCCGGACCCCGTGCGCTGGGTTCTTGTGGGGTTACCCGGGATCCAAGTTTTACGTTAGCCTTGATACAAGGTACAACTTGAAATGTCCTAGCAACGCAGGGCATTTGTTTGATTAACATGGTTTAGATCCCGTTGCTTTGTGAACGGATATCCCGGAGGGTATTCCATGACTAATAATTTTTATGGGCATAGGTTTCCGCGAGAGCTCTAGTTTAACAAAAGCTGTTACGGGGAGAAGTGGGCGCGGGACGGTTGACGATACAAGTTGGGGTACCGTAAACATTGATTAAGCTCAAATGTGCGAAGCGAATGTAATTGAGTCTTAATCCGAGTCTCAATGCCCATTTCCTCCTTATTTGAGCCTCGTTCTTTTTGCGATGTCAAAAAGTAGGGTATGTTCATATTCCTACGCCTTCATGTTTTCCTTCGGTATCTGACAGCTGTGCGGCAAAAGCAGCCAGAAATCAGAAACACGTCTAAAAATATTGCATTTTCCAAGATTCTTCAAGAATCATTAGCATGATGTGACATTTTGTAGAGATCCGTGTCAATATGGGAGGGAAAGGCGGTAATAGGAGACGAAGGAGGAGGGAGGGAGCGTGCGCTCGTGCGCTCAGCTGCGTTTTGATAGGGCTCGAGAAGTCGAGGCCCCCAACGAAATAGGATCTTAAGCCCCTGGAACTATACACACAAAGAACGAAGCGAGCACAAAGTATTTGGGAGATTTTCGCTGTTTTTCCATCATTTTCATCCCATGTAATTCCGACAAGGTAGTTTTAGTGGCCTGAACGTTCATGCTTCAAAGCACTGCTTCCCGTTGTTCTTGAAAGATAGCTGTGGAGCCAGTAAAAATATACATGTATATGCAAAGCGATATTTTGATTTCATTTCTTCTCGTTTCTAATACTTCGTAGGATAAAACATTTCTGCCGGAACATCACTAGCTCGACAATTTTACTCATCACGGTTTCTGTCACCACTGACAGCGGTTGCTTGGAAACGTATGTACGAAAAAATATGACTGAAGGAGAATGAACAGGCCGAAAGGCGTAGGTGTCAAATACAGACACAATTTTGCGGTCGGCCAACCCGCGCACTTCTGGCTCGCAAGATACCGTGGGCTTTTGGTTGGGTCATGTGCCAGACTTGGCGGGCTGTTGCGGACCAGAAATTTTAGAAGACAAAATAATATTTTTTTTTGCTATTGCGTAAGTCTTAAAGACCATCCCAGAACCAGAGTTTGCTGCCAAACACAAGATAGTCATGAAACAAATATACATTATTTTTGCAGCAAGCATACCGGCCACAAAATCTCACAGAAGACATGACACACCAGAAAACCAGTTTGCACAAATTTCACAGCCAACAGCAAGCATCTCGCTGAAAAATTCAAGAAAAGCAAGCCCCAAACTTTCAAAACTATAGGCTGTTTCCATTGAGCAGCAGCTTAGGTGGGTAATTTCGATAAAAACAGTTGCACACTGCACTTGGCTGTTATCGTAAGGGTGTGGTACACTCAACCTTTCTTGGTTTCCACGCCCCAAAAAATACTATCTCACAAATCATAATATTGGACGATTAATGAAATGTATGGGAAACTGTGAGCCTATTACTGCTCCAGCTTCACTCGCTTGTCAATACAACCAGCAGTTGCTAGCGTATCAAATGCGCAAAAGTTGTCGAAACTGAAAAAGAGTTCTGGCGTAGAGGTGTTTTATCAAAGTCGGAAGCAGATGCAACCTGCGATTAGGCGCTTGCACTATATACTTTTCCATTGCTGCGATTATTGCTATTTTCAGGTACATCTGCCATGACGGCTTTTGTTCCTTGTGATTTATTCATTTTTCAATATTTGTATATGCATGTAGTTCTTTGTGAAAAATACCAACACATGACGTCAATGAGGCATGGGTCTTATGAGCAAAACTCGGCGGATTAAGACAGAAAAATGGCTTAATGTGATTACAAATCATGTGTTGAAAGCAGGTAAGGTAAGCACTTACTTGCTCCACAGAAGAAACTTAGTAACGTTTTAAGGGCAGGCTCCTTTCTGCTACCTCCACCCCCCCCCCCCCTCCCCCACACACTCAATATCAGTATGTTTCGCATAGTTTGCTGAGGGACAGGGTCATCAAACCCGCCACCGGAATATAATATCAATCATGCCTACCAGCCTCACAAGACTAAAATGCAAAATAAGTAAGAGGGTGTCCTGCATGATACAACAGTTTCTCAAAGGTCAGAGTTTCGCTACCAAATACTTCTGTATTAGCTGCGCCAGGTCTGTCCAGAAGTCATGTACAGCAGGATAATGTAACGTGGTGAGGTAGTGAAACTGGAATGGCTTAGATTTATCATTATGGAGCCCCGCCATGAACCCCCACCCCAAAAACAGCTAATTGGGGGTTTAACAGGGCAAAAATGGCGGTAAAAATAAGTTCAGTGCTCCAAATTGTCTCCTTCATTCCCTATGAATTGTTCGCTCCTGGGTGCATACCAAACATGCTCGGGCGGCTGGCGAATTAACCCAATTTAATTATAAGATAGGTGCAAGTTTGCAATTGGAACATTTTGCAGAGTAATTGGTCAACACTCAAAGCCATGTGTGGCATATTGGAACATTTCTCAGAGCAATTGGTCAACATTTTAAGCCATGGGTGGTATCTTTAATGACTAATGAGAAAGGAAGAAAAAACACGCTGTATCGCACTCGTATGAGCCCCAAAAAACAACAGTAACTGAATAGATACAGATACTGAATTAGTTGGTAAAAGTTTGTAATCAGTTCATTTGGCTAAAACTTACTGCGTGCTCTTACGACGATATTCAACTTTTAAATTTCATTTAGAAAGCATTTCTTGAATTTTTTACTCCTGCATTTCGGGAGTCGTACAATTTAGTGGTCAAGTTTCTGCGGGTAAAAGAAGCACGCGCAGTAAAACTCTCTACCAGGCTTTGCTGATGTCTGTACCAGGTTTTGCTTTGGCGGTGTGGTGCTTGGTCGTGGTGCGACCAAAACAATTAGGATGCGTGAAAACCACGCACTTGGCACACAGCTGTAAATTGTAATGCATTTTATAAACGACCCAAACTGGAGGTATGCAGGCGGCTAGAGCCGCAGGAGCTCTCGGACTTGAAGGCATCTAGTGCCCTTGCCCTGTGCATACATAGACATGATTCAGACGTAGGTGACGCAGGACATAGCCCGATGAGCTAGAATCGCCTTTGAGCTGTGGTGGGAGGGAATAATTCCATCGCAAAAGGACCATAAGGGAGTGAAAAGTAGATTCACAAAAGTTAGAATCTATAAGTCAGTGAAGTGCTTCAGCAAACAAAGATATTCATCTGCAGGTTGGCATGAATGTAACATCAAAAACATGACAAAAATGTTTTTGTGTTTTACATTTTAGGTCGTTATAGTACGGGTAATGCATTAAAGTGTGGTCATTTGATAATAGTGTGATGACCGTCAAAAACTATGTAACACCTATCTTTTGCTGTTGCACTTTGCACTTTTCTTCCACAAAATTTCTTAAAGCAAAACAAAGCAAAGGAAGTCAATAGAGAAGCAATAGGAAAATCAACAAGCATAAAGCATTAAAAGCTGGACTCCTTCACCTTACCAAATCAAAGCAACAGACGTATCTCTAGCTTTTGTTTGGATAGCATCAGGATGTACAAATATTATCTTACTGTTTCCTGCAAAATACCAACGCTTATTTTCATGACAGTGACCTAACTAAGCCTGACGTAAAGAAGCCTTACCTCAACTTATCCTGTCTAACCTATTGGTATCACAGCAGCATTTGTGAGTCACTGATACTTGCAAGATTCCTACTGCCACTTGCCCTGCAATTAACCAATGTATATCCTGGATGGTTTCAAGTGAGTTCGGTTTTTGGATGACGTTTTAAAATCTTGGAAAGGGAAATAAGGGTTTGATATGTGCGGTTAGACTATCAGGTGGGGGTGAAAAATTCACCTAAAATATGTGGAAAAGGAGTGAAAAATCTGTCCACATAGGGGTGCTGCTTTACACCTAAAGTCGGCAGTTCTAGGACACTGCTAGAAAGTGTTCCTGGAAATTAGTTTTGTAACTTTTGCTCGTTTTCATGGAAGTTTTTCCACGGATCCAACAACTTTTCACTGGCTTTTGATGGTATTGGTAAATGCCAATAATGTGACGGGAGGGGCAACTATTCGTGGACAAAATATTATTGCTTTCTTTGCTTTGAAGGCCGCATCACAGAAGCGGCGCGACGAGTGTTGTGGGTTGGAACGCGAATAGTGATGTGAGGGAAATGCGATTTAGTTCAAAGCTACCATGTGGTTTTTAAAAGGTACGGTTACATAATGTATCCACGTAAGCACAGCAAACACCATAAAGGATGTTGGTTCTGGTTCTTGACTGAGAAATATGACACTGACAGCTGTGACGCGGTGGGATGATGATTGAGCTGATGTACATTTTGATCAAATGACTTTTCCCATGACTTGACACATCGAGTATTTTTTACTCCGTCAATGCAAAGCTTTCAGTTGAGACATACAATTTTAAAGAAATAGCTTGCAATCTACTGATATCAGGCGGATGGGTGAAACCTTTGCAGCATTTCGGTGACAGGCAAATATAATTTCCATCGTTTCCCTTCTCATCTGTAGGTTGAAAACTGTTATCACAGTGTATATACTTGGGCGCATCATAACTTCCACTGCGCAGGTACTTTGCTTGCTGCTCTCCTGAGTAACATTAGTGGTGATTGATCCAAAGATCCAAACAGTCAGGTAATGTAATGTATCATGTAACAGAGTAACAGTCAGGTAATGTTATGCGTCAAAAGAGATGTGTATGCTTTTTACGCACCTTTCAATGTGTCTGTACAAGATTAGGATGACATGAATAAAATGCATATTGCAATAGCTTAGTACTTGCGGGCTAATGGTGGATCAGCATTGTAGCATGGCGGGCTTCTGCGTGCTGGATCATCAGGTAAGTGGGGCGGGCTGGGCTGCGGGCCGATATTTTGAGAGAAAGTAGCGTCTGTTACATCAACACACCAGATGAGGAGGATGATCTGTACAATCAGTGACACACGTGATATTAATATCTCGTCTCAGTCCTTCCACAAAATGAAAAATCACAGCCTTGCGGCGAACAATGAATTAATGTCTTGCATAATATTCACGACCACGTACCTTCGCAATATACCATTGTAAAATGGATGCCAGAACAGTCATCTATTGAATTTGCTACCTGTAGCCATAGTTTAAAGCATTACCTCAGCGGATGTGAAGAGCGGAAGGAATGCTTTAGGAAGGTAGGAAGGCTTCAGGTCAGACTTTGGCTGGCGACCTTTCTTGGCAAGCAGTCGGCACCACTTCTTCGGAAAAGTTGAGACATCACTTCTGTGACCTCTGGGCTGGCTTGGTCCATGTTCCGAAGCGTGCCGATCTAGGTCTTTGTGACCAGTGGAGTTTTCTTGGAGACTTGAGCGAGTACGTTGGCGGGCTCGTGTCGAGGGTCCTCTGTGGCTTGTCGCCTTGGAGCTTCAGACATGTCTCAGCTCACCGGCGACGAGCGTTCTTAAACTTATTCACCAACTTCCGACGGATGCTTGCTGCAGTTGAATAGAAAACTTGATAAAACCAAGCCCCCGGACGCATTACCGCATCTGGGTAGCAATGCTGTGACGTCATCATGGGACTAAGTCATATGGCACCAACGCTATGACGGCGTGAAAATCCTGTTCTTTGCGGGCTGGTTTAAGCATGAATATATAAAACCACCGAACTTTTTTTGGGGCTACACACTTCAGCAAAGCATTTTCAGCTGGGAAATGACGTTGGTTAGCAACAGAGTTACGAATTATTGCTGAAATGCGCTTCCAACCTGCCCCCGACAGAGAGATGGGATAACCGATTAACCAGTGAGTTATTCCGAAGAAATCTAGCCGGAAGTGCTTAGAAACAGTCTGTGTATAATAGTACAACATACAACAACAACATAGGATGGAAATGAGATACAGCGGGCCAGACGGGCTCGCATCACCCTGGGACGCGCGCTGAGAAGTTGGAATGCATATCCTGTAGCCTTAGTGGGAGCGTTGTCAGGGTGGGTGCAGGGTTGGCTTGCCCTTATCGGGTTAGTGTGTGGTGAACCCCGGCGGCGTAAATACAGCGTGTGCCACTTCATTTCAAAATAGCATAATTGTCCAGCAAAATGGGCCGGTTTCTGGCAAGATTTGCAATTTCTGCCTGTAAAAGTACCGAGGCCCATATCTCGGCTCCGAAATAGTCTGATACGAATATTTTAGGGTGGTGGGGTATCATTCTCTGCGCACCAATTTTATTCAACCCTTCCAACATTATAGGCCTGCAAGTTCACCAACATCTAGGAAGATCACAGCACAGCAACAGCGAGATTCTTGGCACCTGCCTTCCTCACATTACCTTATTTTCACATTTCAATCCATATAGGTACTGCAGTGTAAAAATATATGCGCAATCATTGCTGACTAATTTAAATTAAATATTACACATGCCGTTTATTTATTTACGGGTACATTTTCCTTTTCCAAAATCGCAGTACATTTAGATATTCACGCGCGTTAGCCTCGACGAATATGGCGCGGATGCTGCAACTAGAAAACATGTTTAAGTAGGATTTATTTTCGCTGTCAGATCCTAGTCCTGATTTGTCTTTAGAAAGGCTGAGATGCAAAATTATTACGTCTATTCACATAAGATGAAAATAAAGGTGTAAAACAGGTTCGTCATCCAGTTCAGTGGCGAAATCACCGTTTTTTTTATCATGGACTAGTATCTTCCAACCTTTTCGTAGTATCAACCAAAAACCACACAGCGGGCTACCAAACTTTAGTCCCATGGTGACGTCACGTCTGCGTAGTCTTCTCTAGTAGCCCTGGATAAAGCTGTCGCACCCGAAACAGCTCTTCGTTTCCGCACAGCCAACAATGCTTTGTCGGAAATACCCCGCGCGGCAGCGTGCAAGTCGCAACCAAGCAGCGCTATGTCCGGCCTTCAACTATATGGGTGACATCTCTGTGAAAATAATTTGTAACAATCCAAATGCGTAACAATCTGCGACGGATGGCCTACTTATCAGCCACTCACACCTACATACGTCTCACTCGAGGCACTGATGCATCAAGCTCAGAATTGAAGTAGCAACACCAGTGAGCCTGGTGCAAGTTCTTGGTTAATGTACTTGTGCCATCTGTACATGTGGTACAGAGACCTAGCGCCGCAGAGAACTGTTGGGGCATTTCACTTGATCGGCTATCGGCACGCGCGCACTTCTGAATAAACACTTAATACAAAAGGAGGCAATGCATTGAGAGATGTTCTATTGCAAACATATTTAAACGACACCGCACATAACAAGAGTCTCATACGCTGTGTGGGCAGGCCGAACACTATACACACAGTACACACACACCATACACGGCATGGGCAGTCAGCCGTGTGTGACATATGGGATAAATCATTTGGATCACTGCGCTTTGGCACCCGCTGTGTCCAGGTGAGGGCTGTTGGCTTTGACGGGCAGCACCAGCAAAACGTCGCCGAGTCCCCCTCCGGCAACGGAGACAGTGGAAGGTACTGTAGCCAACTTTCAACGTTTGTGAATATTTATTTCTGAGCTATGTGTGAACTTAACAGGCGCAAGAGCGGCATCAAGCAAACGCGCCACTTCACTGCTTCCGCCTGACCGCCGCCAACTGGCTTTACCCCGTAGTTACTCTACGTCCGTAACTGGTACAGTACACGCTCTTGAGATCTAGCAAGGAACTCAGGTAGATGCGTGATCAAAGACACGCCAACGATCTCAGCGCACGGCTGTGACAGAGTTAACATGCTGCCTTGAACAAGCTTCTTGCGCCCGTCGAATGAACACATCACTTGCACCTCAGCCTGGCAACAAACAAACTTGCTCTTTATTCTTTTTTGCCATACACCTTTTCTTTCGGTGCATATTTTCCAAGCACAGCGTCCAGGTGAACTCCAGAGGACCACGTGTTTTCTTCTCAAATGTTTAATGACATAGGTAATGCCGCTCGGGTGCCGTGCGATATTGGTTGGAGAAGACTGCAGGTAAACGTTTGGGCCATTCTTTCAGCTACTTCTTTCAGTTACAGTAAATCAAGGTGACCGAATTGTGACACTACTCTACAATCATCCGAAAATAAAAAGCGAGCCGCTCATTGCATGCATCAGGATTTCACGATTTCACTATGACGGGCAATGGGCAAACTGTTTAAACGACGTCCCATAGTGATCTGCAGCGCAGTGTCGCCTCGTGTGCTGTTCAACTTAATCAGATGCCAGGGCCATGCGAATCCGTCTCGGAAAATGAAGCTGCGCTCTAAAAGAAATGTACACTTTATGTACGCCCGTGCACAATACTCGAGTAAATGAATGCTGTATCTGAGTTCCCTCTCAGTGTAAACCTGACTGGGACCAATACGCGTTTACTCACTGAAGACATTACTCCAGCATGTGAGTTTTTTTAGGACAGAGGCGGGGCGTCGGCAGAGTGGACGGAGCTCGTAGTACGCATGCTTCATGTCAGGCATGCATCGACTCCTCTTACATTCCTGCCAGGCATGCATCCACCCCTCCTACATTCCATCAGGCATGCCTCGACTCCTCTTACATTCTGTCAGGCGTGCATCAGTCCCCTCTCACATTCTGTTTAGCATACGGAGAGCGTTCATCCTAGGTTAAGATGACGCGTGCGCAAAATCTGGTGATCTAGGCGTATGCAGGGTACGGAAACGTTATCTCTATGCCCAAACCGTATAACCAGTTGGTCTCCCGTTGTCACTCCACAAAACACTGCCATCAGCGGCAGTCAGACGCACATACAGACAGCCTTCAACCCGGTCATTGTTTGTGTCCTCCGCTAATATTCCGCCCATGGGAGCAGCACTGCGCAGTCTGTCATCGTTCTCGGCACCGATTGGATGGGTCAACAAGCTGGCTATGCTGTTGACTCTTAAGCCGAAAGCGCCCCTGGGAGCAAGACGCGATGCATGCCAACCAGGGGCGGTCAAGATTGAAATGTTCGGCGTTGCTGCGTCATAGGTCGGCTCCAGCAACGTCTGTGAGGCTGTGTCGAACGCTGGCCGCCAAGATTGTTAGCAATTTCGTGGCGAGACCGCTGAATTAATGTGGTCGTGCCAGTCTGACTGCTTCCGGTCTGACCGCGGTGACGTTCGGCCTGGCCGTGATGACGTCCGGCCTGGCTAGCTCTGCAATTCATCAGTTTCCATCTGGCCACCCGCCCCGAAACACGGCGTCACATCCGTGTATTGACCTACGCCCAGAGCTGACGCCCCTTTGTTGACTGTTGTCGGGCGTCAGGGGTGGCGGCTCGGCGACGGGAGGCGAAGCAGGACGCTGATGGGTGGAGCTCACGCCTCGCCTCTCGCTCAGACCCAAACGCCCAGCCAGCCGTCCATTATCTCAAGAGCACTTAATTACAGAGCCTGCCCAGCCGAGCTCCGACCGCAAACAATGCAAACAGAACGCGGCGCGACAGCGGAGGTTCAGCGTACGCGTACCCCCCCCCCCCCCCCCCCCTCCTGACAGTGGTGGTCAGGCGTTCGTGTGCCCCTCATGACAGCGAGAGTCCAGTGTATGCACGCCCCCCGTGAGAGCGATGGTCAGGCATACGCACGCCCCCTCCCCCGCGACAGCGAAGGTCTAGCGTACACGTGCTTCCCGTCACAAAGGAGCCACAGGCATGTCGATGAGCGCGAAATCGCTCCAATGGTGCAATACGTTTCAGGGGAACTGCAGCGATGTCAGCAGTGTCACGGTGATGCCCACATTTTCATAGTGGTGTCAGGAACATCACTGTTCAGTGGGGAGCGTCACAGTAGTGTGGGAAAGGCCATCAAAGAGGCTGCAATGCGAGTGTCATGTGTGTGCTATGATTGTCGCAATGTTGTCGATTGTGCCGAACTAGTCCCGGTGCTAACACAATGCAAAAACCTACATTGCTATAAAAGCCATGTTGTTTTCACGTCTTACTCCGCTGGCAGCTCCCGGCACATCCCATTTGGCCTCCAGTCGCGAAGCACGAGCATCGGCGCCCTAAATAAGAGGTACGATGCGATGGCGAGCCGCAGCAATGACGGTACATGACAGAGGCCCGCGCCACAGCAGAGCAGAGTTCTGGGCTTGTTTGGGATTTGTGAGCTGGAAATTGGACAGTGTTGAAAGGGAAATGCCGAGATTGTAGAAACGAGAATCAGTTAGTTGTCTGTGATGCGTGGCGTGGCCCTCTGACATCGCCCCTTCCCCTCCCCTCCCCCCATCCATCTCGTCCGAGCGGTGCAGCAGTAACAAACCGCTAAAAGTTCGCGAGCGAAACGACGGAGCAGCACGAGCCCCATCAGATACGGCTGGGCTTAGTGCTCAAGCTAACGAACTGGCGCTAGGCGACCCGTGGCCAGATGGGATAAAGACATCATACCTACTTCTGGCCCTGCCAGTCACAGCTCCACCTACCATGGGTTGTCTGTCGTATTCGTACTCGTGTATTCCGTGTCCATCCGTGCGAACAAAACGCTTTCGGGACATCAAGCCATACAAAAGCACAACACAAAATGCAGCTAAAACACAAAAAGAAAAAGGGACTCGCATGAACTAGAGAAGGTTCACATTAGGGCTGAGTGAAAGCATGCCATAGAGGCAGAACACGGTGCCTCGGGTCCCCGCTGACGCAGCACGGGTGGAGCGCCACGCGCCTCACCGGGCCAACTACTCCGTTCATGGTGCGGCTCGACACGCACGCTTTTGTGTGCCTCACCGGGCCGTTTTAAATGCGATAATAGCTCTCTGCGGGATGACAAAGTCCACGGGACGGACCTCCAAACCGTCTCCGCGACATTACTGTTACAGCAAAAACTCCCACTGACCAGAGCGGTGCGGCATTACTTCTACTGTCAATACAATAAGTCAAAGAAAGTCTTGGCAAGGGGTTCATGACGCTATATGACAATCTTCACAGCATATCGTGCTTTGATGTTAATAATCTGCCCTAAAAGCTCGCGATCGTTACGTTGCGTATGTCAAACAGCCCACCAAATCTTCTGTTACGGCCAGTACCTAGAAAAAAATCCACAAGCAAGCCATTCACTAGTTCGTCACCCAATACATCACCCGCGACGAGAACGGCCGGTTGACGTCAGCTTCCGTGCGCTTCGAGGTATTTTTTAGGTCTTGGTGTCAGATGCTGCTAGGTATTGCTGTCGTCACAAAACCATTCCATGACGCTACCAAACAATGACGTAATGAGGTGCATTTTTTAAAAACTTTGAAATTTTGCTACTTGGGATCGTTTTTGAACCTTGGAAAGTTATCAGTTGTTACAAGCAAGCTTTTCCAATCATATCTAATGCTTATCTCAATATCTTTAAATGTGGACCATTCCCTTTAAGCCAGTCATTGTCTTCGCTGCAGAAACTTAAAGCCGTCATGACCTTTACTGCAAAAACTTTCAGTCTTCACTTATACAAGACGAAGCTCATACTTTTAAAATACCCGCTATCACTTCTGCTGTGAAAAGCGATAGACTTAACGTATGTATAGCAAAGTCGAAGCACTTCATGAAGCGCAGAGGTGCCATCTCAGCGTCTGTTAAAGAATATGCGATTTTTTCGGAACGGAACGAAGCGAAACAAAGCAGAATGGAACGGACCAGAAAGGACCGAAACACACGTGTTACCGGGAAGGCGTTTGGGTCGAGATTGACGGCGAAGAGTATGAAGATAGGGCAAGGCTCCAGCAGACGCTCCCCAGCCCCGGTTTCGCTGGGGAGATCTCTGGCGAACCTGAAGGCTTGCTCCCCAGCTACCAGCATCAGCCGCCATCACCCGAAGCCTTCGTTGCGCCGTAAACCGCACCGCTTGTATCCAGTTTCCTCGGATTTTGTGAGAGATGATTTAAAATGAGGCAATCCCGTGGGAATGCATGCTTGTGTAAGTCTGTCTAGTCATGGTTTACTAGGCACTGACTGTTTTACCTTTGTGTGGTGCTGTTTTTAGATGAGGTTATGTCTCCGTCGTTTCTCTGCCATGTCGAAGCAAGAGTCCGATTTGGCCCACTCAAGTGCAGTGGCCGGGCAGACCAGGGGGCAATTACAGCTTTAAAAAAGGCCATGGAAAAAGGTTTAGTGGGGAGATGCAGACAAATTAAGCAATCAGCTCTAAGCATATGCTCAGGCACACCGCACTGTCCATAGCGAAGGAAATGCAGAACACCCAACGCTGGCGTATTCGAATCTTGTGTGACATTGGGAGCACCAGCCGTGCGACGAGCGATACCGTGGTCCCATAAGTTCCATTCTATCCTTGAGACACGTTTCACTATCCAGATGCTGCGTTCCAGAAACTTGCACTTCCATCTCCCAGTGCCCCAGTGTCGCCATGGACATTGGAGAGTCAGGCGGCTATACCATTACAATCCGTGTCCGTATTATTATACTCCGACCCTAGCACATTCACAGCCTGTCTTTATCGTGCTGTGGCCCTGGCCCGTTCATAGACAATTCCCAGCCAGTCTAAAGAAATCCTTAATCTTGATTTGCATCCCCCCTTCTCAGCTACGAAGAAGCGCTTGGCGGCGCGTCGGAGAGCGAGCCGGTGTCAAGCTCAGCGGAGACCTGGGCAAGCGGCCAAGCTGCCTCCCTGAACAGTGCAGTGAGTCCGTCTACAGCGGAAAGCGGGACAAAGCTAAGTGAGCCAGTGTGTACACCAGTACGCCAATAAGATACAGTGTGGAGCGTGGGGAATGATCCAGATGGCTGATATTGTCTGAGATAATACTGAAATGTTTGGAAGTATGGCCAGGTAGTCATTGCAACCAACTGAAAGGGTCTTACCCATCACTTGTACCATCAGATTCACCACGCGAAAAATTTGGCATCCAACATTAGCGCATCTTGGGCAATATCTCTAGCCTTGCCTGTCACGACCTCGCGCCTATCCACAGATCATTACGAGCGGATGAACCGATGGTCGTAGAGTCTTGGTTCGCCCACTGAATGCAGCCCGTCTCGACTGTAATGCTCATGTCAATGCAATATTTTCACGGCCGCTGATTGTGGCCGTAAAACTCTGAAAGTGACAATGCCCTTGTTCAAGACTGTAAACATAGCCTTCCTTGAGCGCTCATTTCTGAACATTGTGTTTCAAATCGCAAAAGCCTCTGCAAAAAGCCGACTGTTCCGTCAAAAAGGCTTCATCAGGCGTAAAAAAGGCCTGCCGATAAATGAAAGCCCGATCGATTTCCAGAAAAAAACCAATTGGTGTTCTTGCGTGCAACTGTCTTAGCGGAGTATGGAGAGATGTATCTTAATGTGTGGAAATTTAGTGTCGGTGCTTTGTTTCCAAAACAGCTGTAGGAGGTCAGATTTGGTACATTGGATCAGTCTACCAGACCCCGGTCAGCGGCCTGACCTCTCATGAGGCTAACAACTTCACACGATATACAATACCAGTGATTACAAAGGTACGGAACATTTGAAGGCGGTGCGATTTCCGCGTGTCATTGGGGCTTTACGACGCACTCAGCTGCTGAGGCTATATGGCGTTGCCTGCCTCTCACCCTGGCAGGAAGGGCGGGCGCCGCGGGGAATCGAACCCCGTACCTCTGGTCTCCCAGACGCGCAGTGGTTAACGCAGACGCGTTAACCACTACACTACCGGCACCCTACGGTGCGATTTCTGCTTGGGCTGGAAAAGTCCTGGGCCCCCTTTCCAGTCTGGCCACGTGAAGGCGGTGCGCCCCCCTCTCCCGCTTTGCGATGTACCCCTGTACGCGTGCGACCGCTGCAGGCGAGTCATGCTTCGCTCAGTAGGTGGTGCGCCCCCCCCCCCCCCACACTCTGCAATGTACCCTGCGCGCGTGCGCCCGCTGCACTCGAGTCATGCTCTGCTCAAAGGGCGGTGCTCTCTGCGGTCGCTCAGGGCCCATCCGGAAATGTGGTCGCGAAGCCTCCATAAGTTTTTAGCGTTTTTGTGCTGTGGTCGCCTCGGAAGCGTGGCAGGGGGAGGGAGAGTGTTGCTGGAACAGCCACTGCCATCAGTTCCGCCCGCCATTGACCGCGGGATTGCGCGTCAGTCGTCCGCCGTCTTTGAACGCAATGAACTGCAAGGCGCTTTGTAGCTTATTTTGGAGCCGGAGGAGCGGAACGAGAGCGGAATGCCACGGACCATACCATGCATATCTGTGTTACAGCCTCATGGGCGATATGGACGATATGCACCGCTGAATGGCCGGCATTAGCGGTGTCTGCCAGATAGTGAGCACGGCTCATTAGCGGTGTCTGCCAGATAGTGAGCACGGCTCATTAGCGGTGTCTGCCAGATAGTGAGCACGGCTCATTAGCGGTGTCTGCCAGACAGTGAGCACGGCTCATTAGCGGTGTCTGCCAGATAATGAGCACGGCTCATTAGCGGTGTCTGCCAGACAGTGAGCACGGCTCATTAGCGGTGTCTGCCAGATAGTGAGCACGGCTCATTAGCGGTGTCTGCCAGACCGTGAGCACGGCTCTTGCCGCCCACCAGCCAATGAACACAGCTTACAACACCCAGCTGCCTCAGGACCCATGGGGCGGCGGGGGGGGGGGGGGGGTTAACGAGTTGTGTGTCCAGAGTATTGCCAATGTAAGGAAAGCGTTTTGACAATGTAATAAAAGGGTACCACCGGTGCATTAAAAGGATATTCCCATCCTAAAATGGTTTCTCTACCCGCGGTTGGGCAAACAACGAATACTTTTGAGGGTTAAAATGGGACCTGTTTGTTGTAAGCAGATGGAACCATGGGTGTAAAAAGAAATACACGGGGAGGATACTGCGAGTGCACGAAAGGGTCGCATGGTGTAATGTAGGTGTGATTGGGCATAGTGGGATGGTATAGCTGGTGTTAGTACATGCTGACACGATAGGAGAGGGTGCAGCTCACTGTAAAACGAATGCAAATAAGGCCTCATTCCAGGCCACTCCCTCGTTACACTCAAAGGGTGTGAATATGGTTTTGCGTATTGAGAAGATGAAATTGGAGCACATGCAAGGTTTGTAAAACCTGCTGTTTATGCAAACCCTCTTGTTACCGTCAGGGCCTAATTAATCTAGCTAGTTAACGCAGCTGCTGTGCCCGTTTCATGGAACACGGAAATGACGCGAGGTGCGCGTCTCACGCATCAGAAAACCTATCAGCCGTGTTACCGGAAGCCCCTCTAGCCGACAGGGAATCCCAGTGATTTTCTGGATCGAAAGGAATTTCACTTAATGGGAGCTGTGATCAGTGACTTTACATTGTCTCCAGTCCTTTTCTCGCCAGTAGCGTTCTTTGCGCGGTCAGAGCCGCCTAAATCCATTCCGCTGCTGTCGCCAGCTTTAGCGTCGAACAGCTGCATCCTGCCGCCGCCGGCGGTCCAAAGCTGCGGTCGAACGTGATACGTGATCCGGAAGCCGCGCTGGCGTCAGAGTTGGCGACAAAAACAGCGGCTGGCACCTTGGGCACGCGCGGGCCAAGGACGAGGGAACGAGGCGATTAAATTAAACATCGGAATGCTGCCACCTGGCTCGGCGGGTACTTTCACACAACACAAAAAGCTCTTTGTTACGTTGAAAGTTTTCGTTATTTCGTTCTTAAAAAAAGCGTCCCGCACTTGCAGATCTTGGAACAAGCATCCAATGTGAGCTCACGTGTAACTATTGGCATACTTTTAAGTAGAAAAGACTTAATTAGACAGCATAGGTTCTTCGTTTAGTGAACGTACTCCCCAATCCGCCATTGTCTGGGTCACGTCGGCATACCTTGCACAAAATTGAATGAGGGCCAGTTGACGGCCGTTATACCAGGAGATCGTGCTCACGAATGCCAGAATAAACCGCTCGACATTTTTTTCTATGCACTGATCACCACATAGCTAACAGAGTGGCAGGACTTCAATGAGGCTGTTCTGGCGTCGTGGATGCCTGGGTGCCTTTGAAATAGTCTCCCCTAAATAGCCAGCACATCTTCGCAGACGTGTGGCTCAGAAACTAGAGAGGTGTATGTTTTTAGAAGGACAGAGCTGTGAACTGCACTGAACGATCTCCAAGATGCATATTTCAGTTCAAAACCCCATGCAGATGTGTAATACTCAATTTAACCAAAGTGAGGCTCTCGTCATTATGCCGAATGTTTCACTTTGTTATGTGTGTTAACAATGGGGCAGTTACGTCAGCTGGCGCTTCCAGAAAAACTACCTATATATATATATATATATATATATATATATATAAAGGTAGCCAGTGAGAACGAAAGAAACAAAAACCAATCAGCAATAGCATGACAAATAATATTGACATTACTTCGGAAAAGTAAAAACAAATTGCCAGGATTTGTCTTTGCAGGATGAGGCATAATGATCTTTGTAAAAACGGGTTCGAACTGCGGCAGCTGTCAATCGATGTCTGCTGACCTTTTAGTAACATTTGCGCCGTGGATGCTTGCGCATCGCCGGGGTGGAGGCCCAAACATCAGTTGACCCGGAGTTGTTTTGGTCCAAGCTGCCGGCGATACCCTGGAAACGGCGTAGCATGCGTACGCTCGCTTACCCATTGCAAGGCAACTTCAGCGGTGGTAATAATCTACGAACGTCTTCACCTTTCCATTGTTACAAATGCGGAGCGGCAAATGGACTGTGCCGTTTGTTTCCGATACACATAGGAACATTCACACTCACCAGCCACTCGAATCGGGAAAAGTCTGCATTATGGACAACGAGTGACCCGCACGCCAAGTAAGCCTTACCTACACTTTGAGAACATTTTAAACTTGAGCGGCGGCAGGCCCGGCTCAATTCAGCTGCCACACCTCTAGGGGAGTATATCTTAATAACCACTAGGTGCAGTTGTCACAGCTCTGGAAGCCTATGCCTTCACAACCACTAGGTCCAGTTGGATGCAGTTCTTGGCGGAGAGAGCTGCAATGCGCTAATTGCAATTCTGTAACCAGACGGGTTTTCAGTACACATTGAAGACACTATGATTTCATCTTCCCATTTGGATAGCACAGAAAACAGAGCTTTGAACTGGCGAAAAGGTTGAATAACGCATTGTCGAGATTTGAACGATGCGGTGCCGCAGCGTCATGGTACAAATGGGCTACGGCAGACGCAAAAAAAAAGCAAACTAAAACATCTGCAAGTGACAACCACTCGCCCCAGGCCTCACAAGCCGTCTTACTGCTTGATGCGGATAGATCAACTATGGCCTATGTATTAAATGAATGGAATGTTAAGCCATTGCATGCAGCTAAAATTCAAGCAGCGTACGGACAGCCTCCGGGAAGACCTTGCCGCGTAGTTTCATTGAGGGCACTGTTTTCTGACGTCAAATCAGCGTATCTTTAAGATGCGTGAAAACGTTTTATCCTGATGCTGTTGAGCAGATGGGTAGTCTGGATCGTTGGCTGATATAGAAATGTGTCTTGCCAGAGGTCTCCACTCCACTCCACGAGCTCTTCAGGGGTTGTAAGCAAGTTTTCAGCGTGTTTTGTAAGCCACATAAGGTGGGATAGTCCGGCCATTCCCTTCAAACTCTCTTTAAATGTGTAATAATCTGCCAAGGTGGAGACAATTTAATACTGCAAAACAGGGAAAGAGCGCAAATGTGCCGTTGAGGCGAATCTCTGCTTCACATCACGGTTAAGTGACCATGAATGCGCGCCCACGATATACATTGTAAAACTTCATGATAGCATATTAGGAATGTCTGAATGGTTTGTCCAAGTTTATCTCAGTTATCTCAGATATGATATGAAGACTGCAGCTGGTCACTGAACATAAGCCTTTCATTGTCTCGACTGCACATTTTAATAGTGTATTCGCATGATGCCATTTTATGATAGATAATTACTGATTGCAGTACGCGACAATTTGGCAGGAAATCAGATACCCACTCCTTTTGTTATAAATATCAGTGCAAATTTTACGTAAATTTAAGACCATACATTTTTCTAACATTCCAATCGTATATGTAATTGGTTAGGACGTAACGCTGTGGGGAACTTTAATGTCTGACAGTTTGTTCTTTTTTAAACGCATGAGCACAAATGCTTTTTTGTTGCTTCACGATTCATTTATGTGCTATGCCTGATCACATTATAGCGGCCGACGATATCATGGACAAAATCGCCCTTTTCTATGATCTGTGATTTAATTTGATGTAGTTTTGTTCCCTGTAATTCATACTTGTCATTTAACGCATCACTTTAAACCCATCACTTGAACCCATCACTTCACCACTTTGCCACACACAGATCATAGCACAGAACCCATCACTTTAAAGGAATGGGTTCCGTGAACGCAAGCACGTTTGAACCATACGAGGAACTGTCTTCGGCTTGCGTAGCTTCAAAACTTTGGATTTCTTCCTCTAGAAAGCTCCGCGCAATTGCTTTAAAGGGAATGGTCCACATTTGGAGATCTTGAAGCAAACATCAGATATGATAATAAGCTCACTTGTAGTTTTTGGTATACTTTTAAATTGAAAAGGCTGCCGTAAATACCACAATTTTTTTGTTCAGCAAATATACTCCTCAATACGTCATTGATTAATTAAGTCGGCGTACCTTGCACAGCATTGATTGAGAGTCAATTGACCGCCGTTATTTCGGGAAATCGTGCTCACGAACGCCAGATATGAATGATTTGACAACTGTGATTTTCCTGGCATTGCTCACCGCATGACTAATGAAATGGCACAGTCTCCCTGAATTAGTCTGCACATCTTGGCGGGCGTGTAGCTCAGAAACTAGACGGGTCTAGGTCTTAAGAATAGCAGGGCTATGAACTGCACCGAGTGAACTTGGAGGCGGCTATTCCAGTTAAAAGCCCGTACAATCGTGAAACACTTCCTTTAAGGTAGCTTATATCATAAATACTCCTCTGGCTTTTCTTCTCACCGTGCTAGCAGTTCAGTTCACCCTCTTCAGCGCTCAAGCCACGGAAGTGCACACAGATCGGCCAGTTCATTACCTTCCAGCGGAAATCACTCGTTTCCGGTTGACTGGCGGATTCTGCCGCGGAGTTACACCCCATTTATTGAATTGGGCTTGATGCGGATCACTGGCTTGGCTGCGGTAAAAACTCGCGGAAAGCGATTAGCTAGTTCCGGACAAAAAGTCCCCAACGGCTCCGATTGGATGGGGGGCTTTGAGTTGTGGGTTGACAGTGCTGCTTTAGTCGTGGGGCGATTGCAGGGCTGGATCGTGTGTGGCGTATATCACCACTTCACTTTTGGCCAGCGACGTGGGATCAGCAGAGGACAGTGATGCCAGCCGGGTAACAGGTGAATTCGGAATGTGAACAACTTGCAATGCAATCAAGTAAACAAGCGTAATACAGCTCAGTAAACAAGTGCAATAAAATTGAGTGGACAAGTGTAATACGGTTGAGTGAACAAGCACTATACGATTAGATGAACAACTGTTCAACCCATTGCACTCGATCTACTTCTTGCCATTCCATCCCCATAATACACTAAGTGCGACATCGGCGGTGTTAAACTAAAAGGGCTTGTTTGGCATGGCTTCCATGCATTGAAAGCTAGCAACTCCATTGATCGTAATCGCGCTGTGCAGCTGTTACAGTCCGGTTTAATATATCAAACTTCAACCCTTTTTGAGAAAAATCACCGTTGGCGCATCACATTTTCGCCCATTTTAACATGCAACTGTAGTTTATATTGACACACCTGCTACATGCCTAACTGGCTTTCAACACTTCAATACGTTCCAACATCTCGGACTGGCCAATTAAAGAATCCATCCCCATCATAATCCTGTGTGCTGGGAACTCCTCGATCCAGCCCAGCTCAACCCGGGCGATAGTCCGCGGCCCGTGGTTTACATGCCATCCAGGCGGACGTTTCCCGGATGGCATGAGCATTACTCTTATGAATGTGCGGCTTATATCGCCACGTCGCATGACCTTGCTTGGCTAAAACACCCAACAGTAATAAACGTTGCGAAAGATGCATATAATAGATGAAAAACAGACATACAGGAATAAGCTCGACCTTGCCTGACACCGGCAGCCGGTGTCCCTGACTGTACTGAGGCAGTCACGTGGCAGGCGTTACAGAGCGGAACTAGCATGCAAAAAGGTCGTGGTGGTGTGCAGTCGGGCCGAAAATGGGTCGGCGTGTAACGTTCAATCATTAGGGCGAGGTCTGAGTCATGATAACTGTGCCATGTGTACGGTGCGACTTTGGATGGTGTGTGTGTATGAGATGGAATATATGGATGGAATATAGAGATTTTAGCCTGGCTGATGCAGCACGCGGCTGGAACGTTATGGAACCAGAAAACACGAGAGCAAATTGCACAGAAACCATTTTAACAGGAACTGAAATGGTCGGCAGCATTCACCCGGTCCTTTTGTCGCTATCCATACTCCATTGGTTGTTCATATGCTTCATACACTGCTCCTGTACCCAGTCTTACTTATGCACATATTTTGGAGGTGCCTTGCCGGCAATGCCAGCAATAGGCAACATCTGTCCCTTCATTACCCCAGCTCATAAAACTATCTTGGCACTAAGATCAGCAGCTCTATGAACTGATTAAAAGCCAGTACCAGCACCCGTTCCTGCTTACAGCCAGATAGGTACCTGGCATTCGTCTGAGTTCATCTGCAGCTTTGTTATTGAGCAAGAAGAGATATATGTGACATGTAGCCTATGAGCAGCAGCGTTGTAATTTTACGCTGGAAACGCAATTATCTGCGTAGATATACAGGAACGTCTTCAGAGATCGAGGTAGGGAGCAGGGGCACAGCCAGAGCCGTAGTGGGCGGTGGGGGCACAGGGTTGACAAAGGTCGCTGGTGGTGAATGCATCCCCTCGCCATAAATAATCACCGATATTGCCCATTTGATTTGGAGGGGAACGATTTCCGCCACTTTATTTTTATCCTTAACTGCTTTGATTGGAACAGAAGCCAGAAAAGCTCCCAAAAGATACCATTAGGCTTGTATTTTAAAGCACATTACCGCAACGAAGCGGTGGTCAACTGCGTGCAATGAGCTACCGGCGTCATTCATTTTACAGTGGTTAAGTGGACACTTCCTAATCCGATAAAACTCAGAGGCTTTCTCAAATATTTTTCTGAGTTCTACAGAGATAGCAAGTATGCTGTGAACGTTGGCTGTAGGTTAAAATGGTGTCGAAAATTGTATTAACGTGGCCAACCTATGCTCGTCTAGAAATGTTTCGCTTTCAGCTGGAATTGATTGCTGAAATATATGCGGCATAGTTATGAGCATGCGCCCTCGGAAATTTAGGTTCAAGGCCCATGCGCGTTCGCTAGCTCAGTTCCAGGGTCATTCCGTCCCAGCGCGGGGCGCGCCCTGACTGCCATTTTGGCGACTAACCAGCTGATTGGTATTTGAGGGCCCGGCCCTTTGTGCCCGGCCCCCTAACACGACCTACGATTAGACTAGCATGTCCTTAATAGTCGGTCCTGATGGACCCAAGGCCTCTCAGGACCTATATGGTGGGGAACACTTACTTTCAGTGCCCCGCCCCCTGCCTACAGCATTGGTAGGGAGTAGAGGATCGTTGGACGCTACCCTCAACGAAAACTTGCTTAAAATGTGTAATGAATTTGGGCGGCTCTGACGAAGCGCCTGTTGCTGGGAGACGGGACACACCTCGCTGGGTGTTTTCCCGCATGTCATGAAATTGCTTTAGTGGCAGGTAGCTTACAAAAACATGACATTCTGGCGGGGGGGGGCGGGGGGGGGGGCAAGACGAGTTCTGTCTCCACCACGTGCAGTGGTGGATCCAGAGAGTTGGGGCACAGGGCCGTCACCCCAGCTCCCTCTCGGACCCCGAATCAGCTCATATACTCCGAGGTGGTGAGTGAAAGGACGCAGATTTTGTAGGCACAAAATGCGAAAAATTGGACATCCTTGCGCCTGCAAGCTACCAGGATAAACCCAATGAGAAATCAAAGCCCCTTGGAAGCAAACACGCGTTCTTCGGTGGTTGAGAGTGGGGTGGTAGGGGAAGGCTTTAGGTCTCATTACAATGTACCGGGGCCCTGCGCTGTTGCCGCGAGCCCTATATGTCCACTTGCCGGGCGCTTTGATCACTTAAGAGCCTTCCACGTTGCCCTTGATTTCTCCGCATTTGCTCGGAGGCCTCTGAGCTGTTGTTGGGGCCCTATATGCTAGCCTGCTGGGCACCCCTGGTCGTTCCGGAGCTCTCCACATCTGTCTCGGCTCTTCCCGTGATGTCAGAGGGACCTTTCTCAGTAGCCGAAAGCCCCACATGTGCTTGCGAGCGTCGGCACTTGTTTCCGTCACTCACTTTGCTCCGCTTGGCCGCGTGTGAAGACCTGGACAAATTAATTCACGCACACCAGTTGGAGATCTACACGATGATGACTTTCCCTCACGTCTTAGCCGCATAAACCAGCAGCCACATATGTTTCAATAAATAGGTATGCCCAATGTGAAAATCAAACCTAAGATAATTTGAGTTACTGCCAAAGTCGCATATTTGATCTCTCCTGGCTGTTAAATTTTCCGCACTCCTACAGGCTCATCACATTCTGGACACATTTTGAATGCAGGCATATGTCACTCCTTACAATCGAAGTAAAACTGCATTGTTCAATAGCCGACAGCCGATCTATTTGTCTATCTACATATCTATCTATACAAATCTATATATATATATATATATATATATATATATATACATATGTGTGTGTGTGTGTGTGTGTGTGTGTGTGTGTGTGTGTTATATGTGTGTGTGTGTGTGTGTGTGTGTGTGTGTGTGTGTGTGTGTGATTGCATATTTAATTTATTGCATATTTACCCTCGCATTGCATATTAGCATAAAAATTGCATATTTACCCTCGCAGGCACGCCTCTTACGAAGACGCGCGCGGATTCACAGTGTTGGGAATCGGCGCTCGTCAACAAAACAACGTATTACAGACCGTTCTGTCTGAAATGCAGTGTTCGTGCCTCATGTCATCATCATGCATCATGTCTCATGTTGGTCCCGGTTCGGTCCATCCAACTTTTAGGCCCTACTGTGAGATTTTATACATTGTGAAATGTTATTTTCAACGTCAGGTAAGGTCACAAAATAAACGACGTAGGTGAAGGCCCGCGCGGGGATTTTGAAATGCAAAAATTTGCAATGTTTTCCAGGCTTGCTTTGGTTTGTTCCGCGGTGTATGCCCAATCAAGTTAAGCTATACTCAGCGAGATCGTACAAGGTCACACAGAGAGATCATTCAACCTCCATCTAGAGGTGCCACAGTACAATGAATAGTGGCGCCGATTTGTCACATATGCATTGGTAATACCGCTACGTTTCCAAATCAGGTACCTCTACAGTCCAAGCATAACTTGACAAAATGCAAGTCACGTCCAAGGCAAGTTGAGCACAAAAACAGCCGATGAGTCCAGGAAGCCTCAGGCGGAGCCGAAATGGCCCCAGACAGTCAAAATATGTCATCAAATGCCCAGACAGCTATGGGGCTGACACGTGGTTACATGGAGATTGGAGTCGACGAGCAATCGCGATTTTGGAGCTATCTGAGTCACTTTCAAAGCTTTTATAAAAGTTCATTCGATTATCTGTGCCTACCAGGAAACCAGGTTAACTTATCTTGGTGTCAAAATACTCGAGCATTTCTTGCAAAGTGCGTAATGTGCTGAAACTGTGAACAACGCATGTTAAGGCTTGTGCATTGAGCTGTTCTTCTATAGTTCACAATCCATTGTTCCTCCCTTGTTCTGGATTGTTTGATATCATTCATAACATGGCTTGACTGTACCGGTCGGGGCCCATACAAGGTCACACTATACCGCCTGGAGGGCAACACACTCGGAATACACAAGTTCTCTAGACCTCGGTCACAGGTCTTCGCGTATAAATGAACACTACTGTCATCTGTCACACTACTGTCTTTCTATCATCTGATACACCTACTACGCCTACTAATCTGCACCGGCCTCACGTCCTCAAACACGACCAAGCGCAGGCCTGCGAACCAGGAACGACAGCGGGTTTAAAGGCTAATGCAGACGCACGTCTGAAGGCCGGGTACAGTCACAGTTCGTGCGGATGCATGCCGGCACGTATCTTTTTTAGGCGGAATGGTGGCTGATATACGCTGGTTTTCAGCCCCATGCAATGGTTTTGCGTTGCCCGCGTTGCGCTTTCCTCATCAACTCAGTGTTGCAGAGTAATGACGTTCAGTGTATGACGTTCCCTTGCTGGACGGGTGGCATATCAGCAGCATCGCGCGTGACTTGGGTGGACATCCTTCGTTGTTGCACCTCTAATGTATTATTGAGGCGGTCAAATGAATTCAAGAAAAGCAAATTACATTGCCTGGCGCTTATCCAACCATCCTCGATGGTTGGAGCCCGCCGTAAAACAAGCTTCTTGGAATGCATAGTTGTCTTTTGTGACTCAATAGGCATACCATCGCGCTATGTATCAAATTCAGCGCCAAGAAGTGGTTCAGGACTAACATGAGCTGTAACCATGGCAGGCAATAATATGTCAAATATGCCTGCCAAATTACGTGTCCGCTGCCCCGGCCATCGGCACGCGTTCTGTTCGGTGCCGCCGCGCCGTCCATGTCGCGCGCCGCCAGCGTCTGTCGTGACAGGGGCCCAGCGCCAGACCGTGGGTCGGCGCGACGGCGACTGGAGAAAGGCAGCGGATATATGCGACGGATGCCGCACACCAGTGGGGTGGAGGCAAGCTTTGAGGGACTCTCAGTACTTCGCGGTGTTGACGTTCCACATAAAGGGCCCTTAAATAGCAGGATGAGTGGTCTCCATCCGATTTGATGGCTCATTAGCAGCGAATCGGAAAGTCTGTGAGAGTCAGTCAGATAGCAGTGTAATCAACCAGTGTGCTCAGCCAAATCGCGACTGTTCCCTCTTCAGCCAGGCATTTAAACTGTTGGCTCCATAATTCCCTGAGGCCGTGCCTTGATATTTTATTGACGGGCATTGCTCGATACCCGTGAACGTATTGAGATAATGCAACGCAATTATGATCTTTAAAGGAGCCACGCATGTTTCCCTATCAGAAATATTGCACTAGATTCCATATTCCTTATATGTATGGGCGGTGTCTAAACTAATCTGCTTATAATTCACCATGCTCTCCCAAAGAAGTTATAATAAGCCGGGCTCTCCCGGTAAGTGTCACAGCGCTATAGACAGTGCGCAAGTTTTTGCTTTCAGCTCTTCAGTATTCTCAGACGCGGGATGATTGTCTTCTGAAAATACCGCAGGCGATGCATCGAGCACCAAACGCTTCCATTAAAGTTTAGCCTGGTCCAATTCCCGCACCGCAGTATGCTTCTGCAGTAAAACCCAAAGGTGTGACACTCCCATTAGGCCGACAGAGCGTCAGACGCCTGTCCGCAGTACATCGGCTCCCCCTTCTCCGAACACGGAACCGAATTGAGTGCGTCCGCTGATGGCTACTTGTGGCGCCCGCCGACAAATGCATTTGCACATCAGAGTATCGGCGAATCAGCTGATCATTTGCATATTGGCGAACCGAGGCGCCAATATCGGCGCCATTGTTTGGTACTGCGCTTCATCGGCCGCCGAATGCTTTGTTTGCATACAAAAAGCGCGCCGCGCCGGTCTGTATGGTAATGCCGGGCCTCTGGAGGAGTAAACAGGTTTGCCCGGCCTTGCCTTGAGTCTGGAACGACTCTGACGGGTCACAGCGTCACAGTGGCATAGGGAGCGCCTGCCGCTCCCTGCTCCCTCAAAGGGAGCGACAGGCGCTTAGCGGGTGGACAGCAGTCGGTCACAGGGAGTGGCTGTTCCCTCGCTCCCTGCTCCCTCGCAGGGAGCGGTAGGCGCTCAGTGGGCTGCTTCACTGCCACATCCGACACGAAAGCTGCTTCACTACCACACCCGACACCAGCGGTTCTTCACTGCCACATCCGGCACGATTGCTGCTTCACTGCCACACCCGACACGAAAACTGCTTCACTGTCATACTCGACACGAGAGCTTTTTCATCGCCACATCCGACACGAGCGGTGCTTCACTGCCACCCGACACGAGTGCTTCTTCACTGCCATATATGGTACGAGTGCTGTTTCACCCCCATACACGACACGAGAGCTGTTTTATCACCACACCCGGCATGAAGACTGCTTCACTGCCATACCCGACACGAGAGCTGTTTTATCGCCACACCCGGCACGAAGACTGCTTCACTGCCATACACGACACGAGAGCTGTTTCATCGCCACACCCGACAAGAGAGCTGTTTCACCGCCACACCCGACACGAGAGCCGCTTTATCGCCACACCCGGCTCGAGAGCTGCTTCACTGCCACACTCGACGCGAGCAGTTCTTCACTGCGACATCCAATACGAGAGCTGATTCATCGCTATAGCCAACACGAGAGCTGTTCCACTGCCACACCCGGCACGAGCGGTTTTTTGCTGCCACATCAGACACGAGAACAGCTTCACTGCCACAACCGAAACGAGAGCTGCTTTACTGCCCCATCCGACATGAAGGCTGCTTCACTGCCATACCTGACACGAGAGCTGCTCACTGCCACACTCGACACGGGCGATGCTTCACTGCCACGACCGAAGGTCCGAGGCACCGGCGGGGTATCTGAAGTCCGAGGTACCAGTGACCGGAACCGCCGGGCATGGGCTGGCGGCATCCGGAGACCCAATACACCGGCAGGGTACGAGTGACACGAGGCATGGCGGCCCGAGTTTGTCATCGCCGCCGCCGCGCCACCGCCGGCCAGCCACCAGACAATAGACAATGATGGGGCTGTGAGTCAGCGGCGGCACGGGGTCCGGCTGGCGTAGGCGCATCGCTCGCTCGGGTCACGCTCCGTACCTCACGCCAGGGTGTGTCGTTCAGACACGCTGAGAGTGACTGCATCGCTCGCTCGGGTCACGCTCCGTACCTCACGCCAAGCCGTGTCGTTCAGACACGCTGAGAGTGACCGCATCGCCCGCTCGGGTCACGCCCCGTACTTCACGCCAGGCCGTGTCGTTCAGACATGCCGAGAGTGGCCGCATCGCTCGCTCGGGTCATGCTCCGTATTTCACACCAGGCCGTGTCGTTCAGACATGCCGAGAGTGACCGCATCTCTCACTCGAGTCACGCTTTGTAGCTCACGCCAGGCCGTGTCGTTCAGACATGCCGAGAGTGACCGCGCCGGCCGCTCGAGACAGCCCGCCGCAGCAGCCGCAGAATGTGAGGCAGGAAAACACTGAAAACGTCGTGGTGGGGTCCGACGCACCACTACCGTCGGCAGACCATTGACTACTACACTACCATCGGCAGACCATTGACTTTTGTTCGCACGCGTCGCGCAGGGTGCTTACGCGACAACGTAGCTGAATGGCAACAGGTCGCGGTAGTTTGCATGGAGTGTGTTGGTTAAGAGATTGCTGCAGAGCAGTGGGGTTGCAAAAACATTACACGATGTTGGGACCAGAAGCTACTGCACATGCAAACTCTTATTGGTACACCCAATGAACCAATCACGCCACCGTGGTGCCAGAGGAGTTACCCCCTCCGGCACCGCAAGCAGCGTAGATGCAGGGTGACGAAGGCCGCGGTGAGCATCGGATAAGCAGGACAGACAGAGGTGAGTGGCGAGAGCGGTGAGAGTGGTGAGAGCGGTGTGGGCATCCCACGACTACGGAGCCGCCGGAGATGGGGAATCGGTGGTTCCTAGGCAGCTCAAGAGGCGTCCAGAGATGCGGCTCACCGCATTATGGCTCCGTCTGAAGTGGCGACCGGCACGAGACGACGTGTCGGTCGCGTCGGCGCTCACCCGGGCCCTGGCCGAAACTGCTGAGGACGCGACGTCGATACAGCGGGGTGGCTCTCGCACACCGCAGTCCCGCTTCCTAGCGGGGAGGCTCACTAAGGCGTTCACTGACTGATGGGAGCGCTGAACTGGGCAACATGGTTTAGGAGTAGAGGAGCAGGGTCAACCACGACACGCAACTCTGGATATATTTTGCAACAGCTCCATGTTGTCTAGCATGGTACCACCTGAATCAGAAATTGTCGTAGTCCCCAACGTTTTAAAAGTCGGCCATGTGTGAGGAAGCCGTCATCAATGCCTCGGTTTGGTCGCTTGCGCGTGTCGCTGATACCAACATTGTCATCGGCCAGAACAGGCGCCTTTGACGTCCGCTGGGCAGCCCGTCATTAGGAAAATGGCGGAGGAACGCACGCGGGAGAGGGGAGTTCAAGGTGGCTCCTGCGGACCGGCGCGCCAGGACCGGGCACAGCGGTAGGCCGGCCGTCAGGCGTTCGCGTCCCGCCGGTGCTGGCATTCTCCGGCCGTTTTGAATAGGCCGCATAAATAAGGCCCGGGCCGGCGCTGTGTAATCAAGGCTCGGCCGCCGATAAAACGCCGACGAATCATGCAATCTGAGAGGGCGGCGGGCGGCGGCGCCAGGACCGGCCGGTCGGCCGGCGGTGCCCGCTGGCTGGCCGGATCAATGCCGACATGCACGGCCCAGGAGCAGGGAGCACGGGAGCCGTGGACGAGTCGACTGCGCGCCGCAGGGGAGGCCGTCGTGCCGCAGCGGAGCTGTGAAAATGACGGCGGCGGGCTGGCGGGGTGGGCGGCCGCGGAGCGGCTCAGTCGAGCCCGGGCGGCGGCAGTGAGAGGGTGGTGCGATCGGCCGCTCCCCGTGGAGGCCGCCGCACCGGTACGGCACGAGACCGGGCTGCCAGCTGTCGGCTACTCCAACAATAGCCGGTGTGAGCGCGACGATCGGCAGCCATTCACAGCGGTCCCTCGGCGATCGCTTTCAAGAGGTGAAGGATTACGGTCAGGCCCGGTGAGAGAATATCGGGGGTTGGTCCCAGGTGTGTCTGTGTGCTTGAGCAGTGTTTTCCGAGGTGCTGCAGCGAGCAGCTGTCGTGTGAGAGTGCGCGTGGTTCCCGTCGGGGAGATGACTATTATTCCGGTGCTGTGAATTACACGTGAGCGCGACGGTGCGCTGAGGCGACCCCAGTGGGGCGCTGGGCCCGGCGGTGTGCGCGTGTCCGGGGCCGGCTGGAGACCGCGTGCCTTGGATCTGTGACGCCCCCGGGCTACTGCAGCGCTCGATACCTCGGCCGGACGACGCCACCATCGAACATCGCCGGCGGATCGGACCATCGATTCCAACACAGGTGAGTATGACCATCACATCGGCGGGGACGGCGGCAACGCCGTCGATGCCAAAGAGGATTGATTGCACGGGCGGTAAATGGCCACTCCCTCGAGGTACGAGCCGATGAAGTTCGGGGTAGGGCAATCGTTCAAGGCAGAGACAAACGTAACGGTATATCGGTTCGAAAGATGGGACACGGAGTTTCGGAGCTTCCGACGGAGTTTCGTCCGTGTCAAACAGTGCCGGGACGGAGCCGGGGTACGCAGCCCGGGTGGAATGACCGCCGCACACATTCCCGCACGCACGATTTTTATTAAGGTTGCGAACTCGGTCGCAATGGGCGGTGAGCTCCGGCGCCAGTTTCGAATAACCCACGTGGTGCCGTGCCGTGCCGGTCACTGGTCAGTGGTCACCGTTCGGCCGCGTGGCCGCATCAGCCGCTTGGCAGGGCAGCAGCGTCTCAGAGCCAGTCACGAGCCGTCCTCCAATGTCAGCTGTCGAACGCTGGCGTATTACATGACCTCATCCTCCGAGACGGGAGAAGAAACGCCGTGTCCGTCTGCTGTTATTCATACCAGTTGTTGTCGTATGTGGCCGTCATTTCGTGTTGTCCATGATCGCTATGTTCGTTTCTTGCGTTTTTGTACTAGAATTGAATCGTGCAGTTGCAATGCAATGCATGCCATCGTAATTTATAATCGGGTGCGCACGCTGCGGTCTTGCAAATAGGACAGGAAACGAAGAAATAAGTGGCGTAACGAATGACCGCCTTGTGTGTTGTAACCAATCGGAGCTGGGTCTGTCTGCTCTTCACTGTCCGGCGCTCGGCCGGACCGCGGTGCGTGCACGTGGCGGGCACAGCCGGACGCCGCCGAACCGCCGCGCCGCTCGGCCGGGCCGCGGTGCGTGCGCGCGGCAGGCTGACGCTCGGCCGAACCACGGTGCGTGCACGTGGCGGGCACAGCCGGACGCCGCCGAGCTGCCGCGCCGCTCGGCCGGGCCGCGGTGCGTGCGCGCGGCAGGCTGACGCTCGGCCGGACCGTGGTGCGTGCACGTGGCGGGCACAGCCGGACGTCGCCGAACTGCCGCGCCGCTCGGCCGGGCCGCGGTGCGTGCGCGCGGCAGGCTGACGCTCGGCCGGACCGCGGTGCGTGCACGTGGCGGGCACAGCCGGACGTCGCCGAGCTGCCGCGCCGCTCGGCCGGGCCGCGGTGCGTGCGCGTGGCGGGCAGAGCCGGACGCCGCCGAGCTGCCGCGCCGCTCGGCCGGGCCGCGGTGCGTGCACGTGGCGGGCACAGCCGGACGCCGCCGAGCTGCCGCGCCGCTCGGCCGGGCCGCGGTGCGTGCGCGCGGCAGGCTGACGCTCGGCCGGACCGCCGTGCGTGCACGTGGCGGGCAGAGCCGGACGCCGCCGAGCTGCCGCGCCGCTCGGCCGGGCCGCGGTGCGTGCGCGCGGCAGGCTGACGCTCGGCCGAACCACGGTGCGTGCACGTGGCGGGCACAGCCGGACGCCGCCGAGCTGCCGCGCCGCTCGGCCAGGCCGCGGTGCGTGCGCGTGGCGGGCCCAGCCGGACGCTGTCGAGCCGCCGCGCCGCTCAGGGGACGCGCGAGTGGGCCGTCTGTGTCGGACAATGCCGGGACTAAGCTTGAGTACGTGACCCGAGTGGAATGACCGCCGCGCGCACCCCCGCATAAACTCACCGGCACGGACACTGCCCCCCACACCAAGGGCAGCGCCACACTCGGAGGCAGGACAAGTAGCACGTGCAATGAACGTGCCACCCTCCGCACTCTCCCTCTCTGACTGGCGATCTTATGGTCTTCCGTATAATGAACGGTTGTGTGGGGCTCATGTCGCCTATTACAAGTCTGTACAATGATTACTTTCTGAGTTTGTCTTTCTTTTGATTCCATACTAGTCTTTCATCTGCTTCGAGTTTGACCAGTTCTACTCGTCATTAAACGTCCTTCAGCCTTCGTACAGAAGTCGCTCAACTTCACCGCGGTCACACCTGTTACTTTACGTTCTTGTGTCATTTCCTGTGTGCGTCTGTTCCGTTTCGCTTGTGGCCAGTGCGCGGACGGGGCGTTACACTGGACCGGTCTGCCGATGGTGCCCACTCATGCGACCTTCCGTAGCCGGTGCCCGGCGGCGGCCTAGTCTGTACGCTGCATGGTGGACTGGCCGCAGTCGCTGCCAGATGCTGCCATTTGGGACCGGGGTGCAAAGTGAGATGCTGCGAACTAGCTGCAGGTGGCCGGCATAGGCATGCACAGATGCAACTATTTACGAATGGCACGCGTGGAATGCAGCCGGTGGAAAATATGATTTCGTGGTTTGTGTGTGAACCTGAAATGCGGTTGTCATGAAATTGATTCGGTTTGCTCGACCCCTGCAAGTTTTCCTAGTGTTAGGATCCGATGTTAATTGTTTGTGATTTGTTTACAGCCGTTCGTTAGCTTATGCAGCGTGGACGATCCATCGCATTATGCTACTTGGGTTTATTCTTGCGAACCTATAACAAAGAGCGACGCATCCTTCAACATTAATGACTACAGGGGGAAAGCTGTAAGGTGACATGCGAAGTGAAGGTTAGAAAGACCTAAAAGCCTGTAAGCCGGGTTTCGGCAAGGCGCTGGGCTTTTGCGGGTTTTTGAAACTCAGAATTTGCCGAATCGCAAAATTGGTTTTACGTCATCGATTCCGTAAACGTAGAATATAGTGTAAAAAGATCTTAACTAGAGGAGGTTGAAATAAAAACAGACCTGTATGCTCGGTTGTATATTCCTTAAAGCACTACTCTTGGAGTAATTGATAGGTACGTGGCGAACAGATGAAAGCACACAGACAGCCAAACAGAATGGTGTATTAACGATGCATGTTAATGGTAGTTTAACGATACACGCTCAACTGTAATCTTGAAAAGGATGATTCTTGACAATTAAGAAGGACCAAAGGTTGGCACCAAAGACGCAGATCGCATATGCAGGAAAGACCAGAAACTGGCGGGGAAAATACTGCATTCGTGGACAGGCAGGGAAAAAATGTGGTTTAATGTGACGTGCTGGGTGGCATATCAGTTTAGAAGCAGGCACCACTACGATGAAAAAATACTGAAATGTGTAAATTTTATTTTGCTGTTGTCCGATTTTCGAGACTTTCAATTGTTTGCTGCTTGGCTTTTTTCTAATTTACTAGCATTTCAATCCAAATTTTGCGTTAACACGCGCTCAGGTGGGGGTCAAATTGACCCCGCAAAGGCTTTTCCAGAATGGTTTCCAAACGGCGCTGCGTAGCCGCGCCAAATTCAGCATAGCTGTAGACAATTGAATAGCAAATCGTCTGACATCAAACAGTTAGATGTACCTTGTAAGGTCACTGATCTGTGGCAGGTCAAAGTCAGCCCATGGCTTCAGCAAAGGCAATTTCTAAGGAATCCTTCGATCTGATCCAACAACGGAGTGTAAGACGAAGCGATACATCTCTGAGATGCTTTCTTAGGCGACACAACAGTTGAATGAGTAAATTACATGGACCTAAGGTCAGGTATGAAGGTCACGCCAAGGTCAAAACCAACCTGTTTTGTTACTGTCGGGCTTGCTGTATGGAATAGTTTCTGGTACTCATTTCGAATTTATTGATAGCAGGTACCGCCTCATACTTCTTCCATGGGCTTCTTAGAGGTCAGAATAGGTCATTCACCTGAAATGACCCACTTCAACATTCTGTTTAAGGAACATACTGCCTAGCGTAATCTTTGTCGATTAGTCAAAATGCAAAACTCAAAGCAATCTTGTATTATTTTGGTCATCTTGACCTTCAAAAGGTCAAACAAGGTCACCGACATTAAATGAGCATCTGACCTTTCGCTTAGGAATGGTTATCTAGGCTCTGGGGGCACTGTAGAGACCGACCTGGAACTTGACCTTGTTTGACCATTTTTGACTCGAAGGTCATGACCTAGGAACCTGAAACTTTGACCTAAGTGAGTTAACGTACAGGTCAATACACCCACTAAATTTGGCATTTCTAGCTTTCTTAGTTTCTGGGATCTGACTGGGGTCAAATTGACCCCCACCCGAGCAAAGGATATATAGCCGGCCACCCGGGCGCGTGTTAATCGTCCCTCTTCGGACTATGATGAACGAATAATGCTTGCGGGCCTGATGCTTGAATGAACATTTTTGGTAGCGGAATCCCATGCGGGTTTTCAAAAGTGGATTTTACAAATCCTAGGAATGCTGTAGCTCACACATTACGATTTGCTACTGGAACGCATTCGTAAATGGGCTGAATCTTACTTCTGTGCCAACTTACTGTGTTAACTTGTAACCAAGCCTAAAAAGCAAGCTACTTTCACCTCTGTGCACCCAGAAAATTCGAGAAAGCATCTGTTGCGTGCCTGGGTTAACGATTGAGGTCAAGCCGACAGCTGACTGGAAGTCTACTCGAATTATGTCACAACGCGCGTCGCCTAGGTGGAGGCGTCACGCGATTGTGCTTGGCGAACCCGACACGTCCGACCTGTCCCGTTGTCCGCATGTGGCAACGCCTCGTACAGTCTGGTCGTTACAGTGTAGCATCACAGCCGCTGGCAAGCACTGAAGATGGGTCAGCCGGCTTGGTCGGACACCCCTGCCAATCCACCCCCTCCCCGCCTGCACGACCGACTCGTGTAGGCGCCGCCCTGCGTCGCATCAAATCAGCACAGGGTCGCCGCCTGCGACGAGGTCAGTCGCGAGCTGCCGTGTTCCGCCGCCCTCAGCTGATCACCGCCGCCGCCGCCGCCGCCGCCGCCGCAGCGGCGGGTCGTCACTGCGGCACAGGGTGGCTGACCGCGCGGGCCACTGCCGGGCGCCAGCCCGGCGGCCGGCCGGGCTGGCGTGTGGAGGTGGGCGCCGCCCACCGACCTACTGGCCGCCGCCGCAGCACAGGGTGGCCGCGCGGCACGTTGGACCGCCGCGTGTGGGGACGGGCGACGGCCTTTCAGCGAGGCCGCCGCCAGTGGCGGGTGCTGCGTCAGCACCGAGCCCCGCCGCACCAGGGCGGCCGACAACGGCACAGGGTAGCCGCAGACTGTCACCAGCTCGCAGCCCATCGGCCTACGATGGCACAAGGTAGTCACTCAGTCAACAGCCCGTAACTCGGCAGCCAGAGGTTAGCAACTCTGTCGCCAAGCCGTAATCCGACACAGGATATCTTTACGATGTAGGCAGCAGACATCGGCACAGGGTAGCTGCGTGGCAGGCACCGCCGTTAGCCCGGCGCGCGACCCCGGCCGCCGCCGGCCGGAACCGGCGCACAGCCCGCCGCCGCCTGGCTTTCACCGGTACCGCCGCGCGGAGGCCGTGCCGCTACCAGCTGACGCCACGAACGGCGGCCGCCACAGCTCCGATGGCTCGTCCGGGGCTGCGACCGCGCATGACACAGGAGTGGGGAACAAGCGGACGATCCTCCCTTGTCCCATTTGGTGGCCGCTTCGATGGCGTTTTTTTCGCAGGAGAGCTTCGCCTGGCCTCGTTCCTCCGCTACAATGTCATGAGCATACGCTCAGTTACTTTTGCTAACGTTTATTGAAAACGCGCAGGAACGGCTCGGTTTTGTGCTGGCGGCTCCAGTTTTCAGCCTGGAGGGAGGCGTGATATCGACTGTCGCAAGTCATTTTCCATAAGTCGAAACTAGCGCAGCGCTCGAAGTGACCGTTTAAACGGAGCGTTTTAAGCTACCAAGCCAGGCAGTTCTGCCAGCTCGGGGGAGGGACCCAACCGTGCGCTCATTTCGACCGAACCTTGAGGAAGCCCTGGCTGTAGCTGGCTTTACAACGGCGGCGCTGCCAAATGCAGGCCATGATCCAACCATCTGTTACATTAGCAGCTTGAGCGCGGGCTGAAGAGAACGCTGTCAGATGACTTGGTACTGGCTGTGTGCAGCACGACTCGGCGTCATATACACCTCCCCTGCCCGCGAGATCAGCGTCAGACGTGGAGTCGTGCCGCACCATACTGAGGATGCACGACTTTCTCCTTCACGGAGCAATGTTCACATGCGATGTTGCACCATCTGACAACGTGCAAGTTATTTGAGTCCGATATCATCACATTTCATCATGATCAATCAGACTTGTCCTGATTATGTGATCATTCAGATCATACAGATCATTAGATTCTGCCACCAATTAGCTTCTTTAGCAAGAACACGGCAACACACTTGGCCGTCACCTGGTCACCAGGCCCCTTCTTAACATCGCATGGTGATGAGCCCCATCCGCACCGTCGCCCGGTGATGAGCTGAGTCCCATCCACACCGTCGCCTGGTGATGAGCTGAACCAACTCCCCACCGTCGCCTGGTGATGAGTCCCGCCCCCCCCCCCCCCCCTCCCACCGTTGCCGGGGATCAGACGGATGGCTTTCTCATTTAGCGGGGATCAAAGAGAGCCGACGGCGAGCGCACGCGGTCGCCCGCTCGAGCCAACACTATTCCCGCGCTGGGCTCCCCGCAGCTAACTTATTGGTCCACCCTGACAGGATCAGTAGAGCGGCAAGCTTAGTCTGAGCTGGGTCAGCTCGGCGCGGCGCTGTGTCGCACCGACAGACCGCACCGGCACCTGGTGACACCGAGGTCACCACCTCGGTGACCCCGAGCCTCCAGGGACGGCACCAGAGGCTGGTGTCCGCAAAATGGCTGCCTTTTGGGGGAGGTGTGTCAAACAATGAAGGAGAAAAGGAATGATTTTATTAAGCTTATGAACTAAGAGTTTAAAATGCTCTTATCATGCGTCAGATCTTGTTGGGTGTGAAACGAGGATCTTCCATGAAACAAGTGCATCTGACAGAACAAGCATGAAACCGCGACAAACATTCCACCATGGGTTAAAAAACTCCAGTGTAACGTCTCACCGCACGAGAATGCCAGGTGCATTTTCCTTACCAATTTCCTTACCTTACCACTTTCCAGGTGCATTACTATGCCATCCCAAATACGCAAACCAAACTGGGAGAGTGGGATAAGAGAGAAGATGGTGCCCCTCAGTCCGATTCTTCTTCTGCGTACGCTGGCCTCCCCCCCCCCCCGGCCTTCCACCCCGTCCAAGAGGAAGGAGTACGGCTTACCGCCGTGGCTAGGGGGCTAGACGTGAGCCGTGGTATAATACGGGTTGCCAGTGACTAGGAAGTGAAGAAGTTTAAAAGAGCCTACACCAGTTTGCTGTAAAACACCACTTCGTCCTGCTTCCCCTGATTGTTTTGTTCTCTGGTCATGTTAGATTCTGTTGGCATTCTATATCCTGTACAACTAGCGCAACATCCGAACTAATGACAATCATGCCTCGTCCGTGAGGACTTAGGACCAGGCGTCGCCGGCATTTGACGCCTCAGAGAGCCAGCCCATGTTCAGCGGGACATTCTGATGCTCACCAGGAAAGGTCGGTGATTAAGGTGAGCAAACGATTACAGCAACACAACCCGAGCTGATTTCGGGTGTGGGTGGCTCTGCGCAAAACATCAGGACCCCGCTGCTCCTCCCTCCATTGGTGACGCCGTGATTTTGGGTGCACAGCACGACGACGAGTTAGAAAGGTTGAGTGGACGGGACTTCGTTCGCGCCTGCTATCTGGCAACGAACCGACACGTGAAATTCAACCGTCCGAGAAGCCCTGACCGCCGCCTAGAAAGCTCAACCAACGGAGCAGCCGGAGCCAAAGACCCAGAGCTCGTCGGTCAGAGAACATTTGCAGTGAAATATAAGAGGCGAGTCAGCCGCCGAAGAGCCCGGAGCTCAGGCTGGTTTAGGAAGTCTTGCTATCGTGACGGCCGCTGCTGCGGCTCGTGAACACGCCAGCGGAGCGATGTGCCGCTACGGTCGCGCACCCCTGGCCGCGCAGCTCCTCCTGACGGTCACAAAAAGCGGGCCGTTCCCACGGGCACGGCTCCCTGTCTGCGCGTTCCCACCCCCAAGGCCCGATGCTACGACGCGGTCATCAACGCAGCCGCAGGCTGCGGAGGCGCGGAGCTCGGTCGGCGAACAGACACGTTCTCAGACGCGCGGAGCTCGGTCGGATTTGTAACCTAGGATTTGTAAAACCTTTTTTATTTGATGAAAACCTAGGATTTGTAAAACCCACTTTTGAAAAGCTCGGTCGGCGAACAGACACGTTCTCAGACGCGCGGAGCTCGGCCGGCGAACCGACACGTTCTCAAACGCGCGGAGCTCGGCCGGCGAACCGACACGATCTCAGACGCGCGGAGCCCGGTCGGCGAACAGACACGTTCTCAGACGCGCGGAGCTCGGCCGGCGAACTGGCACGGTCTCAGACGGACGGAGCTCGGCCGGCGAACCGACACGGTCTCAGACGGACGGAGCTCGGCCGGCGAACCGACACGGTCTCAGACGGACGGAGCTCGGCCGGCGAACAGACACGGTCTCAGACGCGCGGAGCCCGGTCGGCGAACTGACGTGGATCAGTAACGGATTGATGACGGTGACTAAAGGAGATTTGACGAATTACTTTGTAATCACTCACAGTAACGAGATACCTAACCTATCATCCCTTCTTCACCGTCATCCCGTCCACAGCTGCCTGACCGATGCGCAAATGAATCTCACTTTAAGAAAATCTTCCCCAAGTTTTTTTACGGATGCGGCTGCCGGTCTGTACGTCTGCTGCCAGCTAATGTGCGTGTTTGACTGATACCTGCCCCGGCGACATTCCCATTGATTTTACGGCTGCCGCTGGCCAAACACCGTGTCGTATGTGAGCCTTCCCACTGGGCGCTGGCCGCAGCAGAGCCGGCGCGGCAGCCGAGCCGCTGGCCGGCGGTCTGTCCGCCGCCGCTCCCACCGCCGGCTCCCACCATTGTCGGCGTGCCCCCGTCAGACGGCCCACACGCGTCCATTCATCAGCCCAGCTGTATCTGACGCTCGGATCGCGCGGCGCGCGCCTGCCCCCACCGCAGGGCTGCCGGCGCCAGCCGCGGGCGGGCCCCGTGCTCGGCACAAAAGGGTCCACAGACACAAACGGCCATCGGGGCGGCTTGGTTGGTACCTCATCTTACGTGGCCCACCGCAAAACCACTCAGCGCACGGCAAGCGACCTTGCGGTGTCTTTACAGGCGAGTGACCGGCAATGTCAAACTTCGCCTCGACGAGCGTGACCCGTAGTGACCTAGCCTCGCCTTTGTGAGCTATGAAAATTACACTGCTTAGAGCCGGGTGATGGCAAATCAGCATCTATCTTCGATTGAACGCTGTTGAAATCATTTGTTATGCGATGATGCATATGGGGTAATACGTTCTTGAACATAAGAGCGAGACTCGACATATCCATTGATCCCAGCTTTGTCGGCTTGCTACCTTAAAAAGCATTGCTCGGTGAAATCCTTTCCGTTCAGCGCACCCAGACGCTTCATGTGTGTAGTCACACAGAGGTTTAAACAGCGTTTCGTTTCGCGCCTCTCAAGCCCTTTCTCCGATCATTTTTCTCACATTTAGAAAGGAGAAAAGGGATGTCGGAAATAAGGGTAACACCAGGGAGTCTACTTCGAGCAGCATGAGGACAACGTGCTGGCCCCATGACCTGAGGCGCCCCGAGTGTTGCCGCTCTTGGTAGCCAGCCGTGCCCGGGGACGGCCGTCGGCTCCGGCCGGAGGCGGCTGGAGCCGACGGCGGCCGGTCAAACAGCGCCGGGCCCGGCACGGCGCCGCCGCCCGTCTCGCTCGCCGGCCAGCCGACCGTGAACCAAACAATGCGTCCGGGCGGCGCTCCGGCGGCGGCGGCGGTGGCGGCGGCGGCGGCGGCGGCGGCGGGTCGTCAGCAGGGCCCGTGATGGCTCATAGCCGTCACAGCCGGCGCCGCACAATGGCTGGTGGTCGCCGCGTGCTGCAGCGGCGTGACCCAGTTAGTCTTGTCCCTGTCACCCGGCGTGGACGGGTGATAAGAACGCGACCTTTAAATGGAATCCTCAGCGTGTATTCTATCGCTTGGTTGCGGTGTCTAAATGTCTCTAAACGGAGCCTCAGCTGAATAAACACGCACTCCGGTGGGAGCAAGTTTGACACTCCCAGGAGTTTTTTTTTCAAAAAGAACTTTCAAAAGGTGCGCTGTAGGAACGCCAAACTTTGGATGTGTATGAACCATTCGATTTGCAGGTGCAAACAAATAGCATATGCCTCTCAAGATCACTGGCCCGTGGCGGGTCGAGATCGGGCCATCACTGACAGCAAAGACAGGTCTAAGGGCTTTTTCTCACAGAGAACCAAGCAAATTTTTGACCAGGCAACCTGTTGTATTGGGTAGTTTTTGACGCCCATTTCGATGGCCTTCATCACAAAGGCGTAACGTGCTTGCATATATCAAGTGAATGAAGGCTAGTGAGGTGACTGGCTTAAAATGACTTTGATCAATATTTTCTTTCAAAGAACTGTTCACCTCGCATAATTCCTTACGCTGATTTTCAATTCAAATGCAAAAATGATGTGGAAATATGTGTGGCTATTTTGAATTTCTGGAGGCCAGGTAAAGTAGCTGACCTGAAGTGTGCCTGACTAGCTTTGTGCTTGAAAAAGGTATCTGGGTTAAAAGTTAGTGCTTTGGGAGGGTGTCAGGGTGTCACGACATAAGTACTACGGCAAAAACTCCTACCGGCTGAAGTGCTACGACCTCAGTTATGTGCGTCATAATCTCTATTGCAAAAACTTACCAGATTTTACCTTTACGCAACATTACTTCTACTGCAAATACCTGTACACGACATGAGTGCTGCATGCCAAAATGTATGCTCCAAAAGCTTAGACACGTCATTATATCTACTGCAAAAACTTATCCACGTCATGATATCTACTGCAAAACCTAAACAGTCTTAACTTTTCGAGACATGAATTATGCTGAAAAACGAAAACACAACAGTGCTACACGACAAAACGCATGCCGCAAAAATTTATACGCGTTATTGCTTATGCAATCCTTAGGTTTACACGGCATTACTTCTGCTGCAAAAATTCAGGAATGACATGAGGCTACACGTTAAAACTTAACTGCAAAAAACACATACCAGTCATTGCTTTTACAACGAAGACTCACGCAGTCAAGACTTATGCGCCACATTTCTTCTACTGCGCCGAGTTATATGCGACATTAGTAGTACACCACAGAACTTGAAAGTAGCCACGGCTATATAGCATAGTTAATGCTATCATTACGTCCATTGTAAAAATCCATCTAGTCTTGAATGATCAGCGATATTACTTCTTCAACCAATACTTATATGCAACAGTTTTGCGCATCATGCAAGCGATTATCCACAAATCATAACAGCCAGTACTCCAACCGAAAGGACCATCCTCGTCAAGATCCTGGAGAGAACGAACGCATGGGAGCACATGGCTGGGCGAAATCAGACCGCAGGTGCATTGAGATCGACAGACGAACGACAATAGTAATACGCGCCATTTTTTCTTCTGACATACGTATGATGCAAAAAACGTCACGGCTTTAGTGCTTTACGCCAGGAAAATGCCACCGACAAGAGAGCAAAGGTGTCGCGTAGCAATATCAGTGTTGACAGGAAAAGTAGCGTCGTAGCACTCATGTCGATAGGGCTTTTGATGGTGGCACTAATATCGTGGAAGCAAGTTTGAGGGCACTTCTGACACTGATTTCCAATTCGTCCTGCTTCATCTTATTTTATTCAAAGGTCTTGAACTAAGGATGTAAAATTTCACACCAATGGGTTCACGTAGAGTGCTTGCTACCTACTCTGTGAATTTCGTGTCCCTAGCTCTCTTGCGCCTTAATATCTCCGGTTGGGCTAATAACTTCCCCCCCCCCCCTCTTGTCCTCCACTCGAGCACGCCGCATTCAATCGGCCGAACGGAGTCCTGTAACATAAGTTGACTGACATTTGGATAGTAACGAATACAGGAAAATCGGTACGGGGCTGTGGTTTCACTGGCCTCAACCTAGCTTATTACGGTAGTCACTGCTGGTTCAAAAACTACACCACAGCAACGGACGTATGGAAAGCGGTGTCTCTTAATTCCGCCGCGGTCGCTGTCGGTGACGTCGAGGTTGGACCTACTCCCCACCGTCCCGGGCGGCCGTTGCCGGTGACGTCGGGGTTGGACCTACTCCCCACCGTCCCGGGCGGCCGTTACCGGTGACGTCGAGGTTGGACCTTCTCCCCACCGTCCCGGGCGGCCGTTGCCGGTGACGTCGAGGTTGGACCTTCTCCCCACCGTCCCGGGCGGCCGTTACCGGTGACGTCGAGGTTGGACCTTCTCCCCACCGTCCCGGGCGGCCGTCGCCGGTGACCACCACCGTGACGCCCCCGCTGCGATTGGGCCACGGGGAGCGCTCAGGCCGATTGCGGCGCATCCGCTCCGGGCCGGCCTCCAGTCCCCCCAGCTCGGCCCACCATCGTGCCTGTGCGGAGAGCGGGACACACTTCAGCTGTCCCTCCTCCCCCCCCCCCCCCGGGCGGATGCCCGACGCCAGCATGATTCATGCATTGCAATAAAGGATCACTAAACATTGCACTGATTTAGCCGGCGGGAGCCGCATCGATGGTTGTTTTGTCTGTCGCCGATGTCATATCAGTTGGGGAATGTAATGAAATGTCTTCAGCTGGACACGCTGTAGACCTTTTTGAGGATAGCGTCATACCGATAATTCCTCATAATCGTTACTAGCCGAAAGCAACAGCAGTCGGTGATGAATTCACTCTATGTCAAGAGGTGTGACTGAACGTACGGACAGTACGCACCAAACTCAGCCATCTGGGGAGGGGAATGGAAGCGCGCTTACGAAGGGTGTGGCCACAAATCAAGGCGGAAAGAACTGGTGCGAGTGGTTGGAATAGTTTGTTCGGAACGCCTAGTCTTGCTTCTGATTAGAGTGCCAGACATTCTGCCTCGCTGGTGATTGGAATGCCAGACATTCTGTCGGCCGCCAGCTGAGTCTCCAGCATTCCCGCACCATCCCTGGCCCACCCCGTCCCATACCCGCACCATCCCTGGGCCATCTCCGTCACATTCCCCGCACCATCCCTGGCTCATCTCCGTCGCATTCCCGCACCATCTTTGGCACATCCCCGTCGCATTTCCCGCACCATCCCTGGTCCATCCCCGTGACATTCCCGCACCATCCCTGGCCCATCTCCGTCACATTTCCCGCATCATCCCCGGCCCATTCCCGTCACATTCCCCGCACCAGCCCTGGTCCATCCCCGTCGCATTCCCGCACCATCCTTGGCCCATCCCCGTCGCATTTCCCGCACCATCCCTGGCCCATCCCCGTCGCATTTCCCGCACCATCCTTGGCCCATCCCCGTTGCATTCCCCTCACCACCTCTGGCCCATCCCCGTCACATTCCCGCACCATCCCTGGCCCACCTCTGTCCAGGCTCTCCAAGCCTTGACCACTGGCATTTGTCATGCACCCCATCAGCTGCGGGCGAGTCCATCCCTCCCCACGCTCGTCATGTGTTGAGGTGCAGCCCCCTCCACTTCCGGTCGCCGGTTGGGAAGAGCTATACATATGTTCTCTTGTCTAAAATAGGTGTCTCGCCAACGTGTGGAGGACGTTATCAGGATGGCATTATATTTACGAAAGACAAGTCGGCATTTGGTATTGATGACAGACTGAGACAGCGGTTGGACAGCTATATTACATCCAAGAAGAGAACGGAGAGGGCAACACGCACGATTTACCCTAAATAATGTGTTCTCACCATGCCCAGGAGAGAACAACCTTATCTGGAACAGTAACACCATCGACGCGGATTCTTCATTCATAACTATTACGCGGGAATTCACAGTGCTATCACGTGACACCAGGATGGCGTAATAGGCTGGAGCACTGTGGCACGTAACGATTAGTCTTGGACGTCATCGTCCCCAGGCGCTTTACCGGGGCCTCTATTGAATTAGAAAGTGGTCTGCCTAATATACCCCGACGTGATTTATTACCTTCGAAGCATTTGTGAAATGCCAAGGTCGCTTTGCCGCTTACCTTTCCAGAGGTAGCGGTTAGTAACTGGGACAAACGTGAGACGTGATCAGAATGTACTACTGCCCAAATCGAAATGTAGTAGCGTGGGGTTCGTAGACTTAAACACACCCCACGAAAATTTTGGCATACTTATAGTCAGTGAGGCTTTAAGACGGGTTCAGCTGCCGAGGTTGTACGGCGTCACGAGCCCTTACCCAAGCAGGAAGGGCGGACACCGCTGCCTCGTACCCAGGCAGGAAGGGCGGACACAGCTGCCTCTTACCCAGACAGGAAGGGCGGGCACCGCCGCCTCTTACCCAGGCAGGCCACCTCTTGCCCTGGCAGGGAGGGCGGACACTGCGGGAGCAACTGAATGCTTGGAGCACATCATATTGAGGTAGTAGACTGGAGAGTTGCGCCGCCCCGTCCTTTGCAATCCTGCCATTATCCGCCTGAAGTCTTAAGCCGTACGCAAGCGGCAGCCACAAGGTGCCCAAGCGGAGGAACGATCGAAGCATGCACTTGCCGCGAACAACTGAAGGCACTTCAGAACCATCAGCTTCTTCAGGTGCAGTGCTAAGAGAGTCAGATTCGTACCATTGTCCATTGCTGCTCCGTGTCCACGTATTTTCGAAGGCATGCCTTAAAATACAAATGCTCCTGCTCCAAAACCACTCACCATAGCAAGTGATGGCACCACCACTAGATGGTGCCATCACGGAGCAGAAACATCGTCAAGCTGACACTAAATGGACTTCACCTGTTGGACCCCTCCCCTCATTACCATCGGGCAGAGTCAATACAGTTCAGTGTTCCACAATCTTCATCAGTGTTCCACGCTCCAGTGTTCACCCTGTCAATGAGCGCGGCATCATCAGCGATTTTGAGCCCTTCTGCGGCAAACTCCAGGTAATGAGCGTTATTAGAGCTCGTTTGTCACCATCAGCCGCCCAATCGATCGTTCCGGAACATCGGCGCCAGCGGCTGAGCGCCAATGAGCGGCACCGGCTCAGGCGGCCGGGTTCCACCGCCGCAGTCCCGGGGGACGCCGGGCACAGGCGGACAGTAATAAGCGGCGGCTGTTGGAGCAGACCGTTGAATGGTCCGTCGGGTCCGATGCGCCTGTGGCGTATGATGTCGGCTGCCCCTGGCGTATGATGCCCAGCTGCCCCTGGCGTGTGATGACCGGCTGCCCCTGGCGTGTGATGACCGGTTGCCCCTGGCGCATGATGACCGGCTGCCCTTGCCGTATGATGACCGGCTGGCGGCCTCCTCTGGCGCATGATGACCGGCTGCCCCTGGCGTACGACCGGCTGCCCCTGGCGTATGATGACCGGCTGCCCCTGGCGCGTGATGAGCGACTGCCCCTGGCGTATGACCGGCCGTCCCTGGCACATGATGACCGGCTACCCCTGGCGTGTGATGAACGGCTACCCCTGGCGCGCGATGATCGGTCGTCACTGGCATATGATAACCGGCCACACTTCCCCAGCCGAAGGCACCAGGCCATGAGCACGATTTGCGTGGCGGGAATTCGGGTCTGTTTAAGCTGTTTTTGCTGCTCAGGACGCTCATTTTGGTGGTGTGGGCCCAAGTCTTTTTGACGTGCTGTTTACTGATGCCTGCTCCAGGAGTGCCCGGTAATTAGGGCTATTAATTAAGCGTATGCTTGCTTCTTTGTATTCCCGGCCGGTGCCCGGCGTTTCGCCCCTGATTTGTGTTCTGCCCTCCCTGCGCGCGCTGCCATATATCTCACTCAGCGCGGCTGTCCCCTGAATGGAATCTGATTTGGAGGCGCGGCCCGTGCGCCAGAGCGGGGCGGCCGGCTGGGGCGCCGGCCCGGCCCGGCTGGGGCCGCCGGCTGGACCAGCCGCCCTGAGAACTGCCTCTAATGAGGGCCGGCCGGGCCGGGGTCTGCACGGGTCACCGAAGATGGCCGGCCGGGCGCCGCGGTCGGCTCATTACCGGACGGCATCGGGACAGACAATGCCGAGCATTTCTAGTGGGCGTTGACGCCCTAATCTGGCCCCTTAGGTCGTTCGTTGAATCTAGACGAAGGTCACAATGGCGCAGTCATTCTCGTTCCACTTAGAAGTTTAAGGAATATTTTGCATTTGATTCCATCGCTTCCTGAGCATGCATGCGGCCGATTCCTTTTGTAGCTCTAATCACGATATATCCCCTCCATCTCATCGGACATGCGAGCCAGTTTTCCGCAAACGTTTATTACCGCGCTGACTCTAAGACACTTTGGAAGCTCAAACTGTGAGGCTTACCTAAGTTTGGACTCTTTCTTCCAGATATAATTGTGTGCGGGTACCCCTGAACCTTTGGTTAAATTTCCAAGGACTGAGTCCCACTGTAGATATGTTTCCACATACACCCCTGCCACCATCGTTTCTACCGTCACCCCTGCTGCCAATATTTCTACCTACACCCCTGCTGCCAAGGCCGTGGCCAATGTTTCCACCCACACCCCTGCTGCTGATGTCATTCGCTTGCTTCAAAGCAGACTCTTAATCGACGCCGATTGCTGATACTTTACAGTGATGGAATTCATGTAAATTGCCGAACTCTGAATGTGATATGACCAATTTGTTTTTCCATTCATCCCAACTGGCCGACCCACCCGTCCCATTGTTATTCGCCGCCCCTCCCTTCCGTTTCCAGCCAGTTCTCTCGCGCCGTTTGCTGCTGGCTGCGGTCATCCCTCCCGACCGCCATCGGTCGCCTCCCGTTTTAACCCGCGGCACTCGTCTCCCCTCCCGCGCGTGCACTCGTGCCGCCCTATTTGATTAGCCGCCGTCAGCGTCGTAGCCGCGCTCCTCATGTTGACGCCATCGTGTCACACCAATCACCGCGCAGAATTCAATTTCGCCGCGTGCCCCCCCCCCCCCCCCCCCGACCAGCTGTCGGGAGGGGAAGTGAGGGGAGGGGAGCGTGAACAGGCGTCTGACCGTCTGGCCGCGAGGTCGAGATGAGATAGTTGGGCCTCGGCCGGTCGCCGCTGCGGAGCAGACACCGCTGGTCACGTGTCGACAGCTGTGACGCAGCTGTCCAAACAGCAGCGGGATGTCGACCCGAAACTATGCCCTGCGAAGCTGGACGTCAAAGCCTCCTGTCCGTTTGTTTCAGCTTTTTGTTTGCTCTTTTTTATGGTGCCTTATCGCAGCCCTGACAGGTACGTGGACCAGCAAAGCTCCGCTTGCTCCCGCTCTGACTCCCAGCAATCCACCTCCAAACATGCCTTCTAGAGCACTTCACCGATTAACTTTCAGGCTGCGTTCCAGTCCAATTCCATTAGTTCACACCCAATCCGCCAGTCAATCCGCTTTTCTTAAATTTTTCAATCCAGTCTGGTCCGGTCCGGTCCGACTTGCCAGAAAAAATAATCAAATTCATCTGTGCCAATCCGCTTCCACATTAAGGACCTTTTTAAAACGTTAACACCAAATTTGGTCCATACGAATATCTCAAATTTAAGTTATTTGATAATCTTAATCGAAAAGATGTGCAAAAATTGTCATAAGCCAGTGAGTGCTGAGATACCTAACACAGCTTTTGACTGCTGGGAATACAACTTTGCATGGGGACCAGAGAAAACCAGACACATCATATGATTAATCATATCGCAATTATTTTGAAAAAAAATAATTCACAAAAACCAACATATCACAGAGGCCAGAATCGTTTCTGGTGCCAATGACATAATGACATGGGCATATCATTTAACATTTTCAGACTCCAGGTTAGGTGCAGCATACCTACACATACCACTGAACAGTTTCAGTGGCACCCAATTCACAAGCGCAGGTCGACGCTCATCTAGCACGCCTTCGGAAAAACTAGAGCGACCATCTCACCTCGTATATTGTACATCAGACGTGCATCCATTATCGGTCACACCAACTCTTGAGCCAACCCCAACTGCGACCACTTTTTCCTGCTAGATTACCGGCTGCGTCACATTTATCATCCACACTGTCTACTGGCAGGTGCCTGCAGTACTGCTTCATCCAGGAAAATGGGTCAGGTTGGTCGTTTTTGAGCCCCATTGCTTGGATGCCAAATAGTACCAAATTTTCCTTTTTTGCTCATACTGGCAAAAAATACGAAAACTACTTTTATTTGCAATTAGGCATCACACAGGTCCATGAAGTCAAATAGTTTGAACAGTTTACATTTGTTTCAAAAACACACTGAAAATGGTGCGTTGCTTTGTGTCCGTTCTTTTTTTTTTGCATGCTAAGACAGATACCATAAATACTCAATAAGATAGCGCAGCGTTTTCATGAAAGTTTGTAACGTCTCTCGTGTGCCGCGACTTCCACAGACACAAGCATACCATCTATGTTCACGAAACGTGGTGCGAGGGCTAGGTGCATTTCGCCCATCATCCAACATCTGCCGCGACCGCTGGCGCTTTTACATCTCATATGCATGCTAAACATGCATGCATAGCCATGTATGCACCCGGGCCATGCATGCTGTGCATATATGACTCTAGTGATCGCATAAGGTACTCCAAATCCTACCAAATTTCCATTTTAGGTATGGCTGGACGGTCTTGGATCACATGCTAAACCAAGTTGATTTCCTGGCTTTTTCTACAGTGTCTTGGACCTTCTATATCATTACAGGAGAATCACAAATATGCAAATGCACTATCAGCATCCAATTTTTGCGTTGTTTATGCAAGTGGGAGCAGAATAGATAGGGCGAGAATGAAAAAGCGCATACCTAATTCCAAAGTTTTTGACTGGACGCAAAGAGCACCTAACTCATATGAAGCAGCAAACTGCCAGGTGAGGAAGTTTCCTTTGATCCATGGTTGTAGAGGCCAAAATAGTAATTTTATGAGATGTATTAATCAGGGGAGTGGGTAAAAAGAGTAGCGGTGAGGATGCAACAATCTCTGTTCTGGTAGACACCTGGAAATAGATCAGCTAAAGCAGCATACTATAATTGAAACAGGTGTTAAATTCATAAATTTGGCTGACTGACCAGGCAAACAAAAAACATATTGCCGAAATTAGATATACACTTATATATGTATATATATATATATATATATATATATATTATATATATATATATGCATATATCTATATGTATATATGACATTATGGTGTTGACAGAGCTAATCTTTTTTGATAATTCTCACACAGGAACTGGGGCTTCAAAAACCTGTGGTGTGCTTTTTACAAGACATGCTCCTGCCCAGTTTTTCAATAGGTTGTTCAATTATCAGGCATTTTAGTTACATTGAAACGAATAAGAGATCCAGTTTCCCATAGCAGCATACATGAGTGACACTCATATCAAGTTGTCAAGATGATCTGTTCATCATAAAATTTGTTCGTGGAAAATGTGGCTGAGTTATGTACCATGCAGCCTGTTTTGCATTGCTTGGAATTGAAACCATTGGTTTTTTGGCTTAAAAGCTCTTTTCTGAGTTAACGTCTTTAGTGAGTATTTCAGAGACTATTCAGTAATAATGTCCAAATGATCGGTTTTCAACCCGTACAATCCGTGTGAGCTGGCAGATTTAGAAATCCGGTCCGACCCTGATCCATTGGTGGATATTTCTGATCCGGCTCACTCCGGCCCACGGATTGATCCACAATGCAAGAATGGATCCAATTCGTGAGATGCTCCGCCGCCTTTGCGTCGTCCGCCGACACCAGCCACCGGAGACCGGCCGCATCTTAAGCTTCTCCGGGCGTCGCGCGGCGGGGCGGGAGCTTCGTCATGGCTGGATGACGCCGATTGGCGGTTTACACTCGCCATAAAGGCGGCATCAGCTGCCGGGCTGTATCGGCATCATTGGAGGGGTTATTGATGTGGCCGCATTGATGCGCTGAGTGGAGCTGCCCTGACCGGTTGGACGCGGGACCACTAATGAACGCCCCCGGACGCCATCAGCAGACGGCTCGTGCTCGCTGAAGGCCAGCAGCGTCCGCGGCAGCGCCGAAACGAGAACTTAACGCCTGGCATGGAAAGAATGAGAAATGCAGTAATGAACATGGTTGTAAACGTTTCGGGACTGGCGAGAGTTTTGTTTTTTTTCATACGTTTATGAAAAAGTGACTGGGGCAAATTGTAAAATGGAGCGTTTGGGATTTGGGCTATGCCCGTATCCCGCTGTTCCCCGTTTATCATAAGCCTTTGACATGGCTAGGAGAATTCCTCCCGGCCGGAGACGGTGAAGCAGGGGTTAGGGAGGAGGTGGGGATAGAGAGGGCAAAGACGCACGACCCTGCCCCCCTGCCGGCGGGCAGCATCATGGACATTGTTTGCTCCCCCCTCCAATCCTTCTGCCTAAAATGGAAGTTCCATCGTAACAATGATTATATCTAAATTCAAATCAAGAAGACCCAATAACTACGCTGAGAGGGCAAAACTAGGGTAGGATAGAGAGGGAGAGGCACACCTTTTAAATCATAAGGCCCTTTTTGATACTGGGATCAACCTTCAACTTCCTGATTTAAAGACTGGGGGGAAAACAACGTTTTCCACTTCCAACAACTTTCAGAATTACGAACTTCACTGTCTCCAAGTTAGAACGATATGTTGGGCACAGTTGTGAAGAATATGGATCGGTGGCTTTGAGATCCCTCTGCCCTCTTCCCGCCGAAACTCATAAGACCCATTGCAGTCCTTTTAAAGGCCCCCCTCCCTGCAAGGAGATCCCATTTTGTCAAGGAGGCCTCCTAGAAAAATCTCCCCCTTCCTCCATCACGGAAACGACCTAGGTATCGATGATCTTTTGGATGCAAAACCGTCCTACCGCAAGATGCGTTGTTGCAACTCAAAAGAGCACATTTCAGGTAACATGAGTTCTGAATTTTCACATTGTGCACATTCGCGACATCCCAGGCAACACCAGTATTCCCATTATTTATAAGCAGTTGGAAGACTTTTGTTCGTGGACCATCTAGCTGTCTGGCACACAGAGAATACTGCTCTCCTCAAATATCTACAGAACGATGCATGAGTTACGGACGGAACGCCTTGGATGTAAAACCTTCACGCTCGTATCTCATCGTAGACGATGATCGATAAAGCATCCGCTCCGAAAGGATATGAGCCTTTCCCAGTTACGGGCGAGGTCCCGGCCACCGACTGCGGGAAGGGGGGGGGGGGGGGGGCGGCCGAAGCCTGTCCCAGCGAGGCCGGCTCCAGATGCCAGGCGCAGCGGCCACAGCAAGAACACACCGGACAATGCCAGGAAGTCGGTCAGGCTGCCTCCGGGCTGAGTGGTGGAGAGTAACGCTCTATCGGATAGGTTGCTGAAACCCATGCGCATTGTCAGGAGCAGACGCGGCTTTTTAGCGACACTTCGTTATCAACCACGTTATTCGTAAATAACACTGTATTAGTCAGCAATCTTCCGCTACAGCATGAGACACGCTCGTTCCAGGCTGCTTGCCTTGCTCGGCTGGTTCATATTTAGGAGTCTAGTGTTTATGTATTTTGTCGAGTGCCATATTAGCCCCTTTTCGCGTGAATAACGCGATGCATGTCTCAGGCTGCCCTACCGCCTGCAAGACTCATCAGGCTGCCCCACGAGCGCAACTGGCGCCGCTCAGGCCGCCTCCACTCCAGGGGCAGCTCCGGGGCGCCGGACCAATCATCTCCACTCCAGGGGCAGCTCTGGGGCGCCGGACCAGTCGGCTCCACTCCAGGGGCAGCTCCGGGGCACCGGACCAGTCGGCTCCACTTCAGGGGCAGCTCCGGGGCGCCGGACCAGTCGGCTCCACTCCAGGGCAGCTCTGGGGCGCCGGACCAGTCGGCTCCACTCCAGGGGCGGCCCTGGGGCGCCGACCACTCCATTGGTGGCTCCGGGGCGCGAGAGCAGTCGCCTCCATTCTAGGGGGAGCTCCGGTGCGCCGAACCAGTCGGCTCCACTTCAGAGGCAGCTTCGGGGCGCCGGACCAGTCGGCTCGATGTCAGGGGCAGCACCGGGGCGCCGGACCAGTCGGTCGGGCGGCGTCGGTCAAACCACTTCCCCCGTGCGCTCTGTTTCAGATCGTTAGCGGTCCGTCCGATCCGTGCGTTCCCCTGTCCGTCCGGTCCGTGTGGTAGGCGCGCAGCAGCACCATCTCAGTGTCTCGGCCCCACCTGAGCTATCGGCACCAGCTGCGCCGCCGTCCGTCTCCGTGTGGAGATGGGAACCCCGTCCGTCTCCGTGTGGAGGTGGACGCTGCCGTTCGTTTCTGTGCGGAGGTGGGCACCACCATCCGTCTCCGTGCGGAGGTGGGCACCACCATCCGCCTCCGTGTGGAGATGGGCACCCCGTCCGTCTCCGTGTGGAGGTGGACGCTGTCGTCCGTCCCCGTGTGGAGGTTGACAACGCCATCCGTCTCCTTGTGGAGGTTGACACCACCATCCGTCTCCTTGTGGAGGTAGGCGCCGCCGCCTCGGGCGCGGGCGCCTCCACCGGCCGTTGCCGCCACAACAGCTCCCCGGTAGTCGACAGCCTCAGAATAGAAGGGCCGGCTGGCGCGGGGGCGGCGCCGCGGCCGTTTAATTGGATGCCCCTGATCCTATCCGGGCGAGAGCGCCGCGTTCTCGCAGACGGTACCGGAGTGCGTGGCGCGAATCGCGTGGCCAGGTTTGTCTATCCTGACAGTGAGGTTTGAATCCTCTGACTCACTTCACGTGCCATGTGATTTAAGTGTGATTGAAGTCTGAGTGAGGAAGATTGACTCGCTGCTGGCGGACCTCGGTGCTCCTTTGTCGATCGGACGCAGCCTGGAGGTACTTCATTTTCCCACTTCCTGTCTGAGGCAGGTATGACCGTGTGTGATTAAAGAGACGCAAGCCGACGTTATATGACGGTTCGACTATCGCTAGCGGCTATTTCAATCCCCGTCACGATTTTGATGTTGAAGAGTCAAAGGTGTGTTGAGCGCACTAGTAATCAGGAGATTTGTCTTTTTCGGCAATAACTGCACGGCCCAAATCCATGTGCCGCTGTTGTACGTGTGGTTTTATCGATCGTGTGTTAAATAGCGAGATCCTGTTATCACTCAGTTACAGAATAGTGGAGTAGACATGGGGACAGATGGAAAAAAAGGCAGTGAGAGAGAAGAGAGAGGGGGAGAGAGAGGGAGACAGAGAGAAAGAGAGAAAGAGAGAGAGAGAGAGAGAGAGAGAGAGAGAGAGAGAGAGAGAGAGAGAGAGAGAGAGAGAGAGAGAGAGAGAGAGAGAGAGAGAGAGAGAGAGAGAGAGAGAGAGAGAGAGAGAGAGAGAGAGAGAGAGAGAGAGAGAGAGAGAGAGAGAGAGAGAGAGAGAGAGAGAGAGAGAGAGAGAGAGAGAGAGAGAGAGAAGAGAGAGAGAGAGAGAGAGAGAGAGAGAGAGAGAGAGAGGCCGCCACACCGTCTATTTAGTGGGCCATGGAGCCACAGCGGGGCGCGCTGCCGTCTGCAACGCTGCAGCTCGCGCGCGCGAGCGGCGAGGTCGGCCGAAGGTCGGCCTGTGTGCCGATAAAGGACGCCCTCCATGACAGCTCGCCCCGCCGTCGGGGGCCTCAAGGCTGACGGCCGGGTCGTGCGCCGCCGTCGCCCCCTCCCCCCCCCCTCCCTCCACGCCGTCGCGGGTCATGTGGCGGTTGCAGTCGAGCGGGATTGAGCTGATGCGGGCGGTGAATGCTCGGTAGACATATTCAGACACTGCAGGCTATTTGCGATGGAGGAGAAGGCTGGTTGTGGCGCGTACAGTTGTGTGGTAGGGGTGTTTTGACCATGTGAGTGAGCCATCTTGTGACCGCAAAGATATAAAGTGCAGCACCTTTGAATCATCTGGCGATTATTTTGATGAGTGCAGCGGTGCTTTGAAGCCGTTAGGTAATAACAATATAACTAGTGCAGCATTTCACCACCTAATTGGCCGTTTGTGGTGGCGGATTGTGTGTCGCTTTGCTGGCGCACGGCATCAGACCTCCGTGACGATCGAGCGCGTGTCCGACTGGAGCACCGGCACGCCATCAGCAGAAGCCCGTCTGGGAACACATACACACCCCCAGCAGAGGCCCGTCCTGGAACACAGGCACGCCATCAGCAGAAGCCCGTCCTGGGGTACCGGCACGTCATCAGTAGAAGCCTGACCTGGAGCACAGGCATGTCATCAACAGAAGTCTGTTCTGGGGTACCAGCACTTCATCAGTAGAAGTTTGACTTGGAACACAGGCACGTCATCAGCGGAAGCCTGACCTGGAACACAGGCATGTCATCAGCAGAAGCATGTCCTGGGGCACCGGCATGTCATCTGCAGAGGCTCGTCCTGGAACACAGGCACGTCATCAGTAGAAGACTGCCATCAGAGCAGCCTGCAGCCGGCGGTGGCGGTCGCCAGGGTCGAGCCCTGACTTCCCCACGCTCCACACTCGCGCGCGGTGCAGCAGGAAGTCGAAGGACGCGTGACCCTGCGCGGGCCCCGCAGAGGTCACGGTGCAACCGGAGCCGTCCGGAACACGGCGGAGGCCACCGCCGGCCGCCGGCACCGCTGCCATCGTGCAGGGCGGCGTTGGAGCCCCCCCCCCCCCCCCCCCACCTCCCGCCGTCCTCGGGCCATGGGCTGGACCAGGGTCGGACCTGCCGGCACGGAGCGAATGCTAACTGAGCAGGGAGGCCGCTGCTGTTGTTCCAAACATGGTTTATTAACATTCACTTCGCCTCGAACCCTCTCTGTCACGCCGCCTCTGTGAGGCGTCGTCGTCCTTGAACTCCTGAAGAACAGGTCTAATTTAGAAGCCATTAATTCGCAGTAGAAGTTTAGCCTTCCAACGAGCGTATCATGCTTGTCGAATTTTCAGTGTCGGAGTACACCATCACGCGAACCTCACAACCTTATGTCCTCAGCTCCCAGCGTGTTGGCATGCCGCCGGTGTCACGCACACACCCGAGCAAGTTGGGTCCCGTGGCGCCAGTCACGGGACCCTTGCACCACCGCGTGAAGCTCGTTCGTCATCATACGGTAAACACCGCCGAAGCCGGGCGGTCGCCGAGCCCGCTGGTCTCCAGCCGCCTTCAGCGGGCCAACACGGGCCCGACCCCGTCTCCGCCGTCAGCGTGCCGGCGCGGGCCCGACCCCGTCGCCGCAGTCAGCGTGCCGGCGCGGGCCCGACCCCGTCTCCGCAGTGAGCGTGCCGGCGCGAGCCCGACCCCGTCTCCGCAGTCAGCGTGCCGGCGCGGGCCCGACCCCGTCGCCGCAGTCAGCGTGCCGGCGCGGGCCCGACCCCTGTCGCCGCAGCCGGTGGGCCGGCGCGGGCCCGACCCCTTCTGCGCAGCGCCCTCGGCATCTCAGCCCAGCCCCGGGCGGTGCACGCTCACCGCCTCTCGACGGTGGCCCAACACATGTTTTATTTATCCGCCGCGGCGGGGGCACCGGCCCAGTCTCCCAGCTTGCCGATTCATCACGAGGCTGCGACGTCACAGGGCCTCAGGCGTTCCGGCATCCCTTTAACGCAGCTCGGCGACCTCCACGGAACCTGGCCGGCCTGGCTCGGGCCCGCCGGCTGATTATGACAGATGTCCGAGGCGGGCACGGCACGGCAATACACGCCGATAGCCTCAGCAAAGCCCGGTGGCAAGGGGCACGGCAATCCACGAACAACCTCGGCAGGGCCCGGGTGACTAGGGGCACGGACAGCCTCAGCAAGGCTCGGGAGGCAAGGGAGGCAATGATCACAACCTGGCACTGAGTGGCCTTCGTCACGGTTTCAGAGGCAAGGGAATTGGGTTTGGTGTCCTCTTAAAGCCTAACAACTTAAACGACGTTCGCCATTTAGACAAAGAAGACTTTGAGACATCCAGGTCACACTTGGGTCTTTCGATTTTCAAAATCGAATTTCGCCCCGTGATCATCAGTGACGACCACGTGGCGCTAATTCTAGTCGTTTCGCTTTGATGGTGTCTGTTCTCTTCTGCCAGCGCCGTGCGGCGGCCCCATGCCCCGACGCAGCTCAAAGTCTGGCACACCAAACCACTTGCCGCCTCACAGGAACCCTCAAATGAACGGGAGACTGAGCAACAAACACTACCCACGCCTCGTGAGTTTTCTCCTGCCAACCAGTATCTTCAGGCCGCACGTCAGACCCACCACGGACGCCTCTCTCTCATCAACCCCATACTATCCTCCAGGCGGCGCTACCACGGCCCCGTACACCCGGTAGCCCTCGGCGGCCGCGGTAGCGACCCCAAACGACCGCTGCGAACGATGGCTAATTGTGGACCGATCGGTGCGAGCGCGCCGTATTCGCCGCCGCGCCGCGCATATCCAATCAGCGGCCTGCGCCGCCCACCGCCCGGCGGCGGCGGCGGCGGCGGCGGCGGCGGTGGTGGCGGCGGCCAGTTTACGACCGTCACTTCGCGCAGCTCGCTACGAGCGGCGCCAGGGCAGGGGGGCCGCCGCCCGCCCAGCCCCGGCTGTGGCGTCAGCGGTGGTGATGGGGCAGCCGCCGGCGGACCGCGATCGGACACCCAGCAACCGCCGGCGGAACGTGATCGCACACCCAGCAACCGCCGGCGGAACGTGATCGCACACCCAGCAACTGCCGGCGGAACGTGATCGCACACCCAGCAACCGCCGGCGGAACGTGATCGCACACCCAGCAACCGCCGGCGGAACGTGATCACACACCCAGCAACCGCCGGCGGAACGTGATCGCACACCCAGCAGCCGCCGGCGGAACGTGATCGGGCACCCAGCAGCCGCCGGCGGAACGTGATCGGGCACCCAGCAGCCGCCGGCGGAACGTGATCGCACACCCAGCAGCCGCCGGCGGAACGTGATCGCACACCCAGCAGCCGCCGGCGGAACGTGATCGCACACCCAGCAGCCGCCGGCGGAATGTGATCGGGCGCGCAGCAGCCGCCGGCGGAATGTGATCGGACACCCAGCAGCTATCGCGCGGGTAGAAGAGAATAGAGTCGTCAGCGACATGATCAGATAGAAACGATTAGGAATGATTAGAAACGGCAGAGACAAGATCACAGAGGCATGAAGCGGGAACGTAGTTTCGCAAAATGAGTTAGGGCGGGTGGGAGCTTAGCAGTTGGGGCGGACGGGAGCTTAGGAGTTGAGGCGAGCTTAGCAGTTGAACATTTGAACATCATTTAATGGCCCCCCAAAATGCCTCAACACACATGGTCCTCCCCGCATTTTTCTCCACTTTCTTCTCGAAGTGAGCGGCGGGCTTGAGTCCAAGTTGGAAGCACGGAGGGGGGACTGAAGCCCTCGCCAACTAGTAAGGAGATTTTACCCCTCATGTAAGGCAGCCGGGCGTGGTTGTGTCGGACCCGCGGCGAGGCGCAGGTTAAGAACCACCAGAGGTGTAGCTTCATGCCGTTGGGTCACCTCAGCGCTCCCAATTCTAAGACAAAACAACTAGGTTTAGCCATTTTCCTTGCTCAAACTCTCAGAGTATTTTGAAAGATTGTACCCCTGAGTAATACATTGTTGAACCTCGAAAATCAAGGCTGGTGGAAGCCTCAGGGAAGATTCTGGCCTTTTCTGCTCACATCGGCATCATTCCAGACTAGACTTTGGTTCCTTGCTGGATCTCAGCTTAATCCTTAACTGTATCTAGGTCTTCCTGGATCTCTTGACACAACGTCAGACTGGATCTTGGTTTTTGCTGGATCTTTCATCTTAATTCCAGGCCGGGCCTTGGTTCCTACTGATTCTCTTGGCTTGGTATGAGGCTGGAGTCTGGTTCTTGCTGGATCTGTGGGCTTGATATGAAGCTGGATCCTAGTTCTTATTGGATCCCTCGGTTTAATACCAGACTGGTTCCTGTGCTCTTCCTGGTTCTGAAGCCAGGAACCAGGAGCTGGTTCCCGGGAAGCAATCTTGGGAACTAAGCACATGCCTAGTCGGAGGCACATAGACCGGAAACGTTCAGGGAAATCATCAGAGACGTATAAGATGGCTGCGCAGACAATGCCATACTGGCCAGCCCTGTCCGGGCTCATGACGCCGACATCTTTTGACACCCCGGACAGCAGCTTCCCGTGAACACCGCGGTCAGCAGCTTCCCGTGAACACCCCGGTCAGCAGCTTCCCGTGAACACCCCGGTCAGCAGCTTCCCGTGAACACCCCGGACAACAGCTTCCCGTGACGTTGGGTTTGACATCTGGACAGAAGAGTGTGACGCGAGCAGTTTTTCCAATGTATCAAGCCACATGCTAGAGGGCGTTTCCATCTGCTGGCCGCTGAGCTGCTGCTTTCCCCAGACATTGGTCATGCTGGAGGCCGCTTCTATCTGCTGCCTGCTGAACTGCTGCTTTCCCCAGACGCTGGTCATGCTGGAGGGCGCTTCCAGCATCTGACTGCTGAACTGCTGTTTTTCCTAGATTCTGGCCATGCTGCGCGGCGCTCGGCTGCTGCTGGTGATCATGAGGCCTCAGCTATGAAATAACCCGTCGGCTCGGCATGCTGCTCATTTATCAGCGAAATGATGCAGCGGCAATTTATCTTGCTTTGCGGATGGCGGGAGAGATAGAATTGTGATGATCTTCGTCGTTGCGGATTGCCCCAGCGATGACTAATCCAGTTCTCCTTCGATGTTTATCTGCGGCCTTGAAGTCAGCGTACGGCACTATGACTAACGATCACATTCGAAATGATCCATCAACTTCTTTCTCTACGATGTGGGTATAGGGCGCAAAAGTATGTTGTGAGAGGCGTGGCCAAGGCAAGGGGCACCTCCCTTAAGCCCTGTACCTAACTTTCCACTGATGGTCACATGTGCCGCCTCATGGTGTGCAGCGCCGCGGCCCGGCTGACCGTATCCGCGTCGTGACCCGCCGGCGTCTGTACATCTGACTTCCGTGCCAAGCTCTCTCAGGCTCTGTCTCGCCACACGGCCGGGAAGGCCAACGGTGGCGTCACGTCTGACGTGCCACGCAGGGGCCAATGGTGACGTCACGACAGACGTGCCACGTAGGGGCCAATGGTGACGTCACGACAGACGTGCCACGTAGGGGCCAATGGTGACGTCCCAACAGACGTGGCACGTAGTGGCCAATTGTGACGTCATGCCAGACGTGACACGTAGAGGCCAATGGTGGCGTCACGACAGACGTGGCACGTAGTGGCCAATTGTGACGTCATGCCAGACGTGCCGCGTAGAGGCCAATGGTGGCGTCACGACAGACGTGCCACGTAGGGGCCAATGGTGACGTCACGACAGACGTGCCACGTAGGGGCCAATGGTGACGTCCCAACAGACGTGGCACGTGGTGGCCAATTGTGACGTCATGCCAGACGTGCCACGTAGAGGCCAATGGTGGCGTCACGACAGACGTGGCACGTAGTGGCCAATTGTGACGTCATGCCAGACGTGCCGCGTAGAGGCCAATGGTGGCGTCACGACAGACGTACCATGTGGCGGCTAATGGTGATGTCATGTTAGACGTGCCACGTAGATGCTAATGGAGACGTCACGACAGACGTGCCACGTAGGGGCCAATTGTGACGTCACGACGGACGTGCCACGTAGAGGCCAATGGTGATGACACGACAGACGTGCCACGTGGAGGCCAATGGTAACGTCATAACAGAGATGCCACGTGGAGGCTAATGGTGGCGTCGCAACAGACGTGCCACGTAGAAGCCGATTGTGACGTCATGCCAGACGTGCCACATAGAGGCCAATGGTAACGTCACGCCAGACGTGCCACGTAGAGGCTAATGATGACATCACGTCAGACGTGCCACGTAGGAGTAAATTGTTACGTCCACGGTATATGTGCCACGTAGAAGCCAATGATAACCCCACGTTAGACGTGCCACGCAGAGGTCAATAGTAACGTCACGTCAGGTTTGCCGGCCAGAGACGGAACTAAACAAAAAGCAAGTCACGTACAATAATGTGACGTGTTCAGCCACTCTGTTCCGAAAACGTCACCAATCTAATGTCGCGTTTCTGAAGTGTTCGGGGTACAGTGGTATCCCCAATTCACGACGAAAAGATGAAGCCACGCCACGGTTTCAACACCCACCTCGCTGCCTGAACAGCAACCGTCTCCCTTTACCTCTGTCTCAACAATTGTGAAATCCCATCTGCATCGTATTGGCCGCCTCATGTGGCACGCAAACATTTCACTGCGTTGCTGCACATGGCCGACATGCACATGGCCTGGTGATCCCTTCCCCCCCCCCCCCGTGGGTCTGCAGCTATGCAGCTACCAATGGCGTCCAGGCGGCCATCACCCCAGCCGGAATAATCTGGCAGCACTGATGTACCTCGCTGATGGATGCTTCAGTGCTGCCAATCTCTTACGCCCGCGCTGCAGTGGTTCGGCACTAATAGCTCAATCTGTGCGCAAGAAGGGAAGGAAAGGGAGGGGGAAGCTGCGTCGACGGGACGGCTGGGACACGCATGGGGATTGAGTTATGGTGATAATGGACAGCGCTTTGTGTGGCCAGTCTTTGGACTCTTTAATATTGTTTGGATGGCACACTCACCACAGAAAAACATGTTGCGGTAATACTTTGAACTTTGCGACATAATCACAGGTCAAAGTCACAAGATGATGGTGATAATATGATGATGATCCCGAAAAGTAAGAGCAAACCCCACCTCGTGGACACGGTTGTTAGAGAGCTATGCGAATGCTGTCTGGTTTTACCGCACAGACTCCATACTCGCAGTTCACTCACAGTTTTTCAGGCACGACCGTTAGCTAACTCGAGCATGAGCGGAAAAATGCATGAATGTCGGGTAATTCGAAACGTGCTATTCAATTCTCTTCCCTTTGATCTGCATAGCACATGTCAGATCCATGACGACAAGCAATCCTGTCCACTTCACGGCTGTCCTGTCCTGTCCGCGGCTGTCCTGTTTTGTTCCTGGCTGCCACACACGTCGCAGGGCCCCACTGCGCCGCTGACGATGCTCTGTTTCCACTATGGGGTCGGCCGGGGTCACTACCTGCCGGTGGCGGTGGTCTTGCGTCATGGAACTTGCACTAGGATTGCTCCAGTCACGGCTCCTTGTCATGCGCCGGTCCCGCCCCAGCGTTGAACATTCATTATAGCCGTCCGCCCTGCATGTGTCTGGCCTCACACCTGTCCTCGATTATTCATGACTCATTACTACTAGCTGGCTGTAATATTCGCCAGCTGGCGTGCTCCGCGCTCCGTGCGGCGGCCTCTGCCGAACGATTCACTTTCTCGAGCCGTAGACACGCGCCGTGCCGAACGTGCTCGCTGCAGGTATGTAGGGTGATGGCCGAACAACCGGACTCCTGTCCGAACTTGCCCGCTGCGGTATGCAGAGTGATGGCCGAACAGCCCGACTCCCGTCCGAACTTGCCCGCTGCGGTATGTGGGATGATGACCGAACAACCCGACTCCTGTCCGAACTTGCCCGCTGCGGTATGTGGGATGATGGCCGAACATGCCGACTCCTGTCCGAGCGGGACCGCAGCGGCGGCGGCCGTAAAACTCACGCAGAGAAAGCGGCACGACGCCCGATCAGCATGCCCATTGATACAGGGTTTACAGCCCATCTGGAGGCATTAATGTGGCAGCTACGGCCGCGCATCACAATGCATATCTGGTGTTGGACATGCAAACCGGTCTTCTCCCCAGCCAGTCGGCCCCGCTGAACCGCCCCTCTCTGGGGCTCGTGACTCGGGACCACAGGGACGGGCTGTGTGCGGGGTGCAGCCGTGTCGACAGGGTGGTGTCTGTTCATTCGGCGGCCTCGCGTCCCTGTCACGTCACGTCCGTCACCCGATGACAGATGATCCGTCACCATTCTGGCGGCGATGACGGGCTGGGTCAGTGGAGGACGGCCTTTTTGCTGCCGCTCTTGGTGCCAGGCGAAGCGTTAGCGTGCGGGTCGAGGTCGCGCCGCCACTAAGCCCGCCGCGTCAGGGTGATCCCGCGAAGAGCGACCCGCCCCCCCCCCCCCCCGCTTGAGAGACTCCACCGCCCCAGAGTGACCCCGCCGCCCCGGAGTGACCCCGCCGCCCCTGAGTGACCCCGCGAAAAGCGACCCCCCCCCCCCCTGAGAGACTCCACCGCCCCAGAGTGATCCCCGCCGCCCCCGAGTGACCCCGGTACTCCAGAGATGTCCCGCCTCCCCCCCCCCCCCCAGCAGAGTGACCCCACCGCCCCAGAGTGACCCCGGCGCCCCAGAGACACCCCGCCTCCCCCCTCAGCGGAGTGACCCCGTCGCCGCAGAGTGACCCCGCCGCCCCAGAGTAACCCCGTTGCGCCAGAGTGAGAACGTCATCTCTGAGCTGACTGTGAAGCTAACGTGGACAAAGTGTGGACAGAATGCCAGAGCACGACTCGCCTCTCAGGCCGTGTTCTTTTGGTCAGCTGTCATTCCGTCCTGATGTAGACTTTCGTGGAAAATAATCCTGATTCTGCATGTTTCAGACGGTGACATGGCGTCCGTCGGTAACCTGGAGCCGGACCGACCCCGCCTGGATGACCTCAGGTCACAGCTGACCTGCGTCATCTGTGCCGGCTACTTCATCGATGCCACCACCATCGTGGAATGTCTGCACACATGTAAGAAATGCTTAAGACATTCTTTTTACTTCCCGTTATCACTATGGGTGGGCTTATCCGTCTGAGCGGTGCGGCCGTCCGTCCTGCACAGGCCACGGCGCTGCACGTCGCCGCGGTGTCCGGGCGTGACCAGGGCCGCGGCGAGGCCGGTGTCGGCGCCAGGCTGCGCCGCCGCCGACCGCCGGTGTCCCGCTGGGCTGCACAGATCGACCGCCCCGGCCGGCTGTCGCGCCGCTGTCACCGCCTGCCATAGCTGGGATGTCTGCACGTCAGGCTGTGTGTCAGATGTCTGGACATCAGGCTGGTGTCCCCTGGGTACAGCGGGCAGTCAGCCACCACGGCCGACACCTGGGCACTGCAGCGTATCCGGACGGATCTGGACTCGCAGACGCAGCGAGTCTTTCCTACACTGGGGTACATTCAAACAATGCGCGACAAGAGAGAAAGCGGATGTTCGCGTTGGGGGATGGGGTCACATCCCAAAATGTTTCACTGAAAAGACATTGTAGCCCACCGTAGGTGCGATTTTTTTTGCTGCATGTCGTGGAAGAACAGCGCATTTTTAGATATACTTTATGCTATATTATACTTATACTATACTTATACTTGACGTGCCTACCTCGAAGTTTTTGCCATTGTTGGCGTGCATTCGCATGCATATAATGAATGTAATATTTTAATAAGAGGAGGCACGTGGTGCTGGTGCCCCACTCTGCAAAAAGCCTCTGAAGCGGGACGATCGCGCACTGAAGAAAACATCACGTGGGTGCCGGTAGTGTTATGGTTAAGCTGCGTTAAGTTCCCATTAAGTTCAGTAAACCAGAGGTTTCCCGGACTGCACGTCAGGGAAGCCGGAGATCCATGGGTTCATTCTCCGAGGCGTCCGCCGCTTCCTGTCAGGGTGAGCGGTGAGAGGCAGGTGACGACGCGTCCGCTCAGCAGCTGGGTGCTTCATTATGTCCCAATGACAACATTCAGCAATGCTCGGACGTCACGAAGCACTGTGATCGCGTCCTGCAGAGCGCTCCGAGTGTTACTGCCCGCCGTTCTGATCGGCCAGTAGGGGGGTCCTGTGACTGGACGCCAAGAGGGGTCCTGCGACTGGACGCCAAGAGGGGTCCTGCGGCTGGGCGCCAAGAGGGGTCCTGCGACTGGACGCCAAGAGGGGTCCTGCGGCTGGACGCCAAGAGGGGTCCTGCGACTGGACGCCAAGAGGGGTCCTGCGACTGGACGCCAAGAGGGGTCCTGCGACTGGACGCCAAGAGGGGTCCTGCTGCTGGACGCCAAGAGGGGTCCTGCGGCTGGACGCTAGTTGCGCGATCACAACAGAACTTGTGCGGACATCCCTGCATGGCTCCTTCGGGACATGTACAACGGGCTTGGTCAATAACTACCAAAAATCAATGAATGACACTAGCCGACAGTAAACAGTGTACACTGCCGGGAGGGGCTGACAATGAGTCAGACTGAGTGGTGCCCCGTGACGGCATCACCTATAGTTTCTCGGTGTCACGCAGTGCTGTGTGACGACATCACCTTTACTGTCTCGGTGTCACGTACAATTCCATGAGCGTTTCAGCCCTCACTCCCCTTCTAAATGAGGCTGTATGCGTGGCTGCTATCATAAGATCCAAACGAGCGGTTCCCCATGCCCCCTCTCGTTAGCACGTGATCGGAACACCCCTCCACACGTGCGGATGACGCGCGCCTGCACGGGATGCGCGCCCGGACTCACCAATTTAAACACGCGCAGCGTATATTAATAAAGATAGTTGCACATGGTGGATAGATGTAGCATGTGGATTGTACTGACGCTGATAATAATCAAGCTCCCAAGCTGGCTATTTACATGTGATTATCCTCCATACAATTATGCCATGGTCATACCTCTTCATTACCTACGCAAAGCCGACAATATCCCTGTCTTGTATGAGCACGCAGTGCAGCTGCCTGCCTGCTTCCATACTTCGCGTCAAATTGTGGAAGTTGAACTATTTTGGCGCGTTTAATTGAAGGCCAGGTAGCTCACCAGATTCTGAATTCATGAAAAAGGACTAGGCTAATGAGGTTTTTATCTGATGTTGTGTCCTTATCCCATTGGTTTTGGGGCTTACGCTTGTCGTTGCTGCTTGGTGGTAAGAGGTTCTCTTTCCAATTAGACGGCACGAAACATTGCGGGCGTTATCGGAATCGTGGATACCCGATAATTCATGCGTGCACGTCTGGCAAATGTGTTGTTTGTTTCCAGTCTGTCGGTCCTGCATCTTACGCCACCTGGAGACCAGCAGCTACTGTCCCGTGTGTGACGTCATGATACACAGGACCAAAGGCTCCTCCAGTCTCAGGTAAGCAGCTGACATATGTTGAGTGACGCTAAAACAGGCAGTCGATGACTTCTGGCATCTGCCAAAAACAGCCGAAAATCAGGGGGCGCACGGCAAGAAGCCATCGCGATGTGAAGATTGCCGATTCCGTACCGCTGAAAGTGCATTGTTTAATGCTCACCGACTGGCCGTCCTCTTTCCCCTCTCCCGGCCATTCTCATAACGATTACATGGTGTTAGTCATGCCTCTCCGTCTCCCTCTGAGGACGTCTTCATTTCTCGGTGTTCCCATCCGAACCGCATATAACGCTCTTCCAAGGATTGCGCTCACATTGCAGAGATATGTCAGCGTGCAATGCAGTTTGCGTTTAAGCTAAGTGCAACCACTCCTCTTTCAGTAGCAAACCAAGTGCCAACACAACAGGGACACAGTCCACGCCCACCTCGGGAGGCCCCCCACCACCGGTCTTTCGCCAGCGTTCGCCAGCGGCGGAAAGCCTCTCGACGCTGCCGGAAATTAATCAGCATTAAACGGGCCTCCCCTCCCCCCTCCCCCGCGGGCCGCTACCCTCGCCGCGGTCCGATTACGCGGCTCCGTAAACATGCCGTACGCGCGCCGGCGGCGCCCATTTGGACGCCACGTTGGGCCCGGCGCCGGCTTTGCGCGCGTAAACGGATTATTGGCGGGAAATAGTGCAGGTGGAAATAGCGCATCGTGCGGTACAAAAAGAGAACGGAAAAAGAACAGGGGAAATGCGCAAAGCTCATCAAACATTGTGATGGGTTCTGGCGAAATGAATGTGGTGTGTGGCGTTGCCGATGATTTGGGCCGGCAGCCGGCAATAAAAAATCTGTTGTTTATTGGCTCCGTTCGGTGCCGGTTGAACGCACCGCCAGCCCCCCCCCCCCCCCCTGCTCCTCCCCACTCAGCACGCTCTGACCGCTGGGCGGACGAACGCGCGGGGCGGACGGAGCACGTGTGATGTCAGGTGGGCGGACGGGGCACGTGTAATGTGAGCTGGGCGGACGGATTACCTGACATGCCAGCTGGGCGGACGCAGCAACTGACGTGTCAGCTGGGCGGATATAGCGACTGACGTGTCAGGTGGTGTCTGTCAGGAGAAGCTGAGTCGCAGGTGCTCCGCGTGCGATGACACTGCATCAGGACAGAGCGGATCAGGGCGGTCACGTGACTTAACGGCATCATTATTACCGCACACAATTCTCGGGAGGGACAGCGTGGGGAGGTCACAATTAGCTCATAGTGCTTGAATTAAAAACATCTAGGCACAAGTAGTCACAGACTGTCACCACACGCCACCTTACAGCATGCCGCACACTGTTATCACCCGTCACCCGCAATCCACCACACACCGCGGCCACCCGCCAACTCATGATCTGTCACACACATCGCGGCCACCCGCCACCCGACCGGTCATCTCTTCCGCAAACATCATTCGCCGTGCGGTCGAACTGGAACGTACGTTTCAAAAAAAAAAAACTGAACGGGAATCGGGCTGGTGCGACTCGCTTGTCGCCTTTCAGGCCCAAGCGGCGCCGGCTGGCTCCTCAGGGGACCTGCAGTTGCTCGCTGTCCGGCCTAAGCGGCGCCAGCGGACCCCCCAGGTGACCTGCAGTTGAGCCACTGTCCGGCCCAAGCGGCGCCAGCGGACCCCTCAGGTGACCTGCAGTTGAGCCACTGTCCGTCCCAAGCGGCGCTAGCGGACCCCCCAGGTGACCTGCAGTTGAGCCGCTGTCCGTCCCAAGCGGCGCCAGCGGACCCCTCAGGTGACCTGCAGTTGAGCCGCTGTCCGGCCCAAGCGGCGCCAGCGGACCCCCCAGGGGACCTGTAGTTGAGCCGCTGTCGGCAGCCAGCAGTCTCCGGTCGGCGCGTCGTCCGCCGACGGGGGGCGGGGCTGCTGCCGGGGGTCTCCCGCTCGCGGCGGCGCCTCGTGTCACGCTCCCGTCGCGCCTCACGCGTCACGGCGCAGGTACGGTCGCGCCCGCCGCCGTCCGTCACGCTCCAGCGACGGAAAAAAACGCATTCCAGTCAACGAACCCGGACGGCTGGGCGGACGGCCAATCAGCGAAGGCCCAGTTTTTGCTCCCGCTGCGATTGGGTCCCACAATGCACCCAGAGCAAGCACACGAATGCGGTTGCTGCATTGTGGCGTGGAACAAGAGATTATGAGCTGAGCTGACAAGGATATTTACTATGACAGTGTACTAGACGCTGCCTTATACGTAGCCTTCAGGGCACTCAGGTCACGACGCTTTCAGTGTCAAACTTATGGATTTTACTATAGGAAACGTAACAATCGGCTCTCGCTGCCACTCAGATAGCTGAGTATTGCACCGAAGTTTTAACTACGCTAAAGTCGTATGCTCGATTCGATTCAATTTAATTCCAGCTTGTTGCTCGTGCAAGCGCTTGTCCTGCTCTCATTGCTGTTGACATTCTCAGCTCACATGTTCGAGAAGCCCTCATTCTTCCTCAGCACCAGGTGCGAGATCCCAGAAATGGGTGGCCCTCCATGAGTCTTGGGTTTCCCGTTTAGGTTTCATTCACGTAAGAAGCATTTTGACACTCAAACCAACGTGGAGTGCTTGCAGTTAAGCTCCGAAGGGTGTCGAGAGTATTACTGAAAACGTAACTAGTGACAACGTGGTCGTGCGTCCACGCACTACCGCTCTATTAAAGTGACTCGGCACAAATCGTGAGTATTTTCCCAAAGGCTGTTCGTCTTCCTGTATATTTTGAGGGAAACGGGCAGAGCTAAAGTTCACTGCTGTTACCACGGCGTCTTTTGGGAAAACGCTGGTCCAGTTAACATGGCGGCTTTCAGGAAGAGACTGACACAGGCCACATGGCGGCTTCCGGGAGGCCCGGCGCTGAGGCCCGGCGAGAGGCCCGCACTGGCCCGGCGCACAGAGCCGGGCGCGGCCTGCAGCCGGGTTGTTTTGCTGGTGTGCGGTTACATGGCGTTAAATAAGATTTGTTGGTGTGCGTTGGCATGGTTGTACATGTGATGCTGCAGACGGCGGCCCTCTCGGCCCGGTTAGCCGACTAAGCGTTAACGGATGACACCACAGCAGTAAGCGCCAGACCAAACCAAGATCTACCATCCGATTTGTTTAAAAAAATAGCCGCATCAAATTATAGAAAATTCAACGACAGACAATTATAATTATCCTTTGCTGTCGCAGATTCAGGCCCTTCCCACCCTCTGGTGCTGAAAAAGAGCTTTCGGTGTGATTCACTACCATGGGTCCTACCAGTGGGTCGTGCAGTGCGCAGTCCGACCTGCGGCAATAACCCATCCGTTCGTGCAGCTACTGCATCCGCGCAGGGCACGTCAAGCACCGTACCAGCCGCTTCCTGTGGCAGATCAAGCACCGTACCAGCTGCTCCCTGTGGCAGATCAAGCACCGTACCAATGGCTCGCTGTGTTCCAGGGCGGACCGCATTCTGCAGACGCTCGTGTACAAACTCGTGCCGGGGCTGTTCGAAGACGAGATGCTGCGGCGGAGAGAGTTCTACGAGAGGAAGCCCTACGCAGGTGAGCGGCCGGTTACGACAGAGTTGGCGTCAGGTCTCAGCGCGCAGCTGCGACCTCCAGAGCGGAAAGGGAGTCAGCGCTTACCCCCAGGCCAGGGGAGATAGGGTTAGGTGACAGACAGCTTCAATCTAAAGCACCGGCGTAGTTTTGCACAAATCGGTTTGGGTGCGCTTTGATCGCACCCCAAGAACCATACACAAAACTGAGCAAAACTTGTTCGTATAAATATGGCGTGTTTGATGTTTGTGACTGAGGACAACTTTACCATTCTTGGTAGACCGAGAAGGTACTGCGCCTCTTGTGCACAGAGCGTACGCCCGTGGTCTGATAAACGGAAACAAAGAGCCGCCGCCGCCCTGGGTACGTCCCTGGTAAGCCGGTCGGATGACGGCGCGGGCTGTCTTGTTCTCCCCATCCTTGCCGTTGTTCTGCACTTGGAGGTTCCATGCCTGCTTTAGAGCTGCGCCCACTACAGACGGGTGAAAGCCGCGCCTCCGGCCTTGTGGCGGGCCCCTGGCCCTGGGCCTAGCCTTAGCACGTGTCTTGGTCGCGCCGGTCCCTGCCCCGCCTGTCCAGATGGCTATCTTCAATAGCCAATTTATCGGCGGCGGAGTCGTGGTCCGCTGCAGAGTGTCTGCAATCATACGGGTGCCGGCCGCGGCCGGGGCGGCGCCGGCTCAGTCCGGCGCGGCCTCACACTGATTTAGTGGCGTCCGGCTGACGGCGAGGAGCCCGGCTCCAAGTGGCACGTGCTAATGGCTCTCACGACGCGCCGCCGTGATGCATGCCGATGGCGTTTTGTTTGTGAGACCCTTGGCGCCAGCTGGCCGCCGAGAATGTTCTGCTCGCCACATTATAAACTGGGGAAACTGAAGAGGGCACCAGAAGCCAACGTGAGCCGATACACAACACTAGGACCAGTTGCTCTGCAGACGACAGAGAGCACGGTAGTCAGCACAGCAGAGACGGCTGTGGAAGCAACAATAGCTGATTGTGGGTGCACAGATGTGTGAAGTAGGTCCTGCGGTTAAACTTAACGTCTCAGTGATGAGAATTAAATTTCTAGATATTGAGCAGTGTGGGAAGTGGTCAGACTGTGGTGGTGTCTCAAGATCTATACCTAGCCTGACCTGTTGCATGCAGATAATACAAATCTCGTTTCCTGATTCGCATATCACTTTCACGCTCGATGGCAGACACAAATTGGCTCGGTGCCACGAGTGTCACAATCCGGCCAGACTGTGACACTCGTGGCATGTGTTAAACAGCATGCACAAAGGTCGCATGGATAATGTACACCCCTACATGTATTCCTTGGATGACGTTGGTGAACGCGGGGTACATGCATTTTCAAACCACGTGAGGGAACAGTGTTCAGTTTGCGTTCCAAACAGATGTCCCGTGATTGTACTAAAACGCACCCTGACACCAGTTTCCGGTTTGAGTCTTCATGCAGTGGTTAGCTTTCAAATTGATCGTCCAATATCTGTCCAGCGCTGGCTGCAGCACCTGTTTAAAAGGTTTCTTCCGCGTGAAATAAAACACAGAGGGTCATTTCTGAGCGTTTTCTGTTAGGGGAAAGTTGTAGTTTCCTAATTCAGATGGGAGGAGAGCTCCAGTCCCTCCCCCTCCACCCAGCTTAGGCCCTAGTTCCTAACGTCGAGAAGAAAGTGGACCAGTTCCAGGGAGAAACCCCTTTGTTGAAGAACATAGTTTTCGTATGTTTTGAAGGTTTCGTCATTTTTCACCGCTCAGTCCCCAGCTTCTTTGCGAGGCCACTTACCCCTGCGCCCGGCCGGCACCAGGGTGTCACCATACGAGGATAGGAAAACCGCGTCCTTTTGTCCTCATCATCTGGGGTAAAATGGAAATACTGGGACGAGGGGCAGAGGCAAACTTCGTTTATCACATCGAGCAGAATAAGAACTTTTCTCAGACGCATGGAGCGCAGCCTGCTCTCCGGACTGTCCCGATTGGCTACCGTCACCTGAGGCCACCTCGGCCACCGTCACCTGAGGCCACCTCAGCTACCGTCACCTGAGGCCACCTCAGCTACCGTCACCTGAGGCCACCTCGGCCACCGTCATCTGAGGCCACCTCAGCTACCGTCACCTGAGGCCACCTCGGCTACCGTCACCTGAGGCCACCTCGGCCACCGTCACCTGAGGCCACCTCGGCCACCGTCACCTGAGGCCACCTCGGTCACCGTCACCTGAGGCCACCTCGGCCACCGTCACCTGAGGCCACTTTGGCTACCGTCACCTGAGGCCACCTCGGCCACCGTCACCTGAGGTCACCTCGGTTACCGTCACCTGAGGCCACCTCGGCCACGGTCACCTGAAGCCACTTCGGCTACCGTCACCTGAGGTCACCTCAGCTAACGTCACCTGAGGCCACCTCGGCTACCGTCACCTGAGGCCACCTCGGCTACCGCCACCTAAGGCCACCTCGGCCACCGTCACCTGAGGCCACCTCGGCTACCGTCACCTGAGGCCACCTCAGCTACCACCACCTGAGGCCACTTCAGCTACCGCCACCTGAGGCCACCTCGGCCACCGTCACCTGAGGCCACCTCGGCCACCGTCACCTGAGGCCACCTCGGCTACCGTCACCTGAGGCCACCTCGGCTACCGTCACCTGAGGCCACCTCGGCCACCGTCACCTGAGGCCACCTCAGCTACCGTCACCTGAGGCCACCTCGGCCACCGTCACCTGAGGCCACCTCGGCTGCTCGGTCCACTTACTCATCACTGGGCCGGCAGTGACTCGGTCGCAGTGCCGGCGCCTCCCAGACGGGTGGGCCATAGGCGGGTTGGCATACTCCTGTCTGGCCACATACATCGTATGACACCAGCGGCCTGGGGGCCATGAAACAGCCCGCCGCAGCCGAGCAGTGCTCTACCCAGTGCGATTCCAATAAGATCAGCGGCCGCGGTACCAACAGGAGGGCGGCCACGGTACCAACAGGAGCAGCGGGTATGGTGGGCGGACATGGCGTCAACACCACACATTCATGGGTGTAACTACGTCTCAGAAATTGGGAGGGGCGAATCTGAACTGGAGGATTCATTCTAACAGCATTCATATGGGAAAGTGTCAAACGTACATTTTAGAATGGATGCTAATCGAGGGGACATCGTGGGACTGGGAACCTCCAATGGCTGCGCCCGTGCGCGCCATTGACCTCGTGCAATCGCCTTGCTTTCGGTGTTGTATGACAAAATATGACGTCAGACATCATCGCAAGGATGCATGACGTGGCCTTTGGTGCTTTAGACATTTTCAGTTCATTCCAACCACTTCTTTCTGTCAACCATTTATTTCAGGATCGCACAGCTAGAATGAGATCCATACCATGGTTTGGCTTCACATGTGCATGCTTGTAGTGAGTCGGAAACACTCATCATGGCATGGCTACACTGTGCATGTGGTCGCTGGTAAAATCGGCCAGTCCCGCTACGGACAAAGACGACCGCGCCTTGTCGCGCCTTTTGCGGGTCCGGCGCGGGTGACGTCATGCCCATGGCAGCACTGACCCTTCTACGGGTCCGGTGCCGGTGACGTCATACACATGGCAGCACTGGCGTCGCGCGAATGCCCCATTAAGACCCAGCTCACGACATGGGCGGCCAGTTAACGGCAGCGCAATCTGTAGACCACGAGGAAGGTGAAGGATTAGTGTCCAATTAAGTTCGGTGGGTTGAGTTGTGGTGAGTGGAGGATTGGCACCCGTTACATTCGGGACGTGAGGTCTAGTGGTGAGAAAGGTTAAGCGGTCCCTTACGTTCCACAGGCAGAACTTCTGCGAGCGAAGACGACCACAATGCCCGTAACCATGAGAAGTCGTATAAAACTAATCGCTCAGTAAGAGAAGGGAACTGGCATCCCTCTGCTATCGGCGAACTCTGACGCGGGATTTGTGATCACACTTCAGCCCAGGTGTCCCAGGCCTAAAATGCTATAGCATTTTCAGCTCCGAACAGGGTTACATTTCACTAAAACCAGTACCGACGATTTTAGCGCTGTGCCGACGCCAACAGGCAATGTGAGAAAAGTACTTTATCAAGCCATGGAAAGTAGGTATACGTTAAATGCAAAGCTGTTGTCAGGAGCTGCGATAAGAACATTGGGCTTCCGGCCGAGTATCTTTCATTTTATCTGCCACGACTGCCATATTTCGGTGCGGTGGGCGCATGTGCCCGCGCGCCGAGTACCAGTCTTCCCGTAGTTTGGTCCACATTCAAGCTCTGATTCAATGTGACGATGGTGCTCTCCGGCAAGCAACTCTCGGGAGCGTGGTGACGCGTCTAATGCGTCTATCTCCAACTGAGCGCTGCCGGAGCGGTCTGGCTGCAGGCGCCGACAAAATGCTGCGGCGATGACCCGGCCACTCGCCATCAGCAGAACGCTGTAATGATGGTCTGGCTCCAGACCGTCGGGGATCTGCCGCGATGACTGGGCCACTGGGCAACGCGGCCGTGCTGAGTCCTCGTACGCACTTAGTGGCCAGCATCAGTGCGTCACCGTTCTGGGCCGGGATGGACCGGGCTGGACGAGGGGCTGATCCGTCCCAGGTCTTGCCAGCTAACGCTGCCACCTTTGCAGACCCGGAGCTGCCTGGCTGGGCCAAGGGGGACGTGGACTCGTTCGTGCCGCACGTCTACACGGCCGACGAGGACGTCCACGTCCGGCTGACGCTCTTCACCGCCGACCGGTACGTCGGTCACGTGACCTAACGGGCCCGTCGGCCGGCGGCTGCGGCGCCACGCCGGGCTGTCGGGAGCGATGTCACGTGACGCCAGTCATGTGTGACAGTGGTGCTTTACGACGCATTCAGCTACTGAGCCTATATGGTACCGCCTGCCTGTCACCCTGGCAGGAAGGGCAGACACCGCAGGGTGACGCCAGTAAGCGCGAGACCAGGCCTGCTGTTGGACAATGGGTCTGAGGGTTGACTGTGTGGACAATGGGTCTGAGGACTGACTGTGTGAACAATCGATCTGGGGGCTGACTGTGTGGACAATTGGTCTGAGGGCCGATGTGTGGACAATTGGTCTGAGGGCTGACTGTGTGGACAATGGGTCTGAGGGCCGATGTGTGGACAATTGGTCTGAGGGCTGACAGTCTTCCAGCGGCAGCGTCCATGTACCCGATAATATCCCGTTGTGAACTGAAGAATAGATTTGGTCATACGCGCCATATGTTTTGTCGAATACAAGAAAGTTGTGCGATCTCCTGATTGATCTTACTGTTTTCCGTTTTTCCACGTGTCCGCTTTTTTGTGGTTTGATAACTGCATGCGCTCAAGCCTTGTTATGTGCACGTCTGGAAGCCAATAGCGATGCGTTGAAACCGGATAACGTTTCGGTCGCGGTGTGATTGAAAGGTCATTTCGACACAATGCATTACAAAATTGACAATATTCCCGTTACTCTGCTGTTGCTGAGCTCTGAAGCAGCTTTTTTGGAGTTGAAAAAATTTGTCGTGTTCTAGTAAAACTAAAACTTAGATTGTTTTTAGCGCGCCCATGCTGTTTAAGCAAGCATTACTGCTGTCAGATAACAGAAAATCAGTCAAGAGTGCTAACGGTAGCATGGCTGCAAACGTGCATTGGCAGACCGCATTTCTAAATGACCTAAGTGATCTACTGGGACTGGAATCAGTGATAACAGCCAGCTAGAGTTTGCTCGGTGCCAAGGGGACCGAGACATTCATCCCAAGATGGAGGTGCCGGTGAAATCTGTCTCCTTGATGCGCGAGATCTACCCGACGGCCGTGGTATAATCGGTTCGGGCTAGCGGGCGGTGCAAGCTGCCGTTCGCCCGTGATGGATTATCTCACCATGTCTGCATGTCACCTACATTTGAGGCGTACATTTGAGTGCATTGTAGGCACACTTGTGGCTCCTAACTGACGTGCCGGGATCTCAGATACCACGGCATGAACGCGGCGGCCTGCGCTGTCAGTAATGTATGGTCGGCATGCCATCTTGATGTGCTGGTTGGGTAGCCTACAAAACAGCGGCGTAACGTGCCGTGCTGGGGCAATCCACTCTTCTGTGTTCCAACAGCAGGGCGTGACGTAGGAAGCCCGCGGCGCCGCTGTTTTCCGGGAGCGAGCTGTGCTGCCGAGCACAGAATGCCCTCGAAAGCAGGCAGCCAGAGCTTACCAGCGGCTCAGGAGGCTATGTACAGCCCACTTACTTCCAACTAGCTAATTGTGGCCCATCGCAGCATGTTATGATGAATCTCACTGTTGATGTGCGGACCGATATGAACTAAGTGACGCTTTGGCATTCACCACGTATATTTGGAGCGCAGCAAAACTGGCTGCATCACGCAGAGCTTTTCATTTCAATGCGCAGCGGTTAACTACTGCGGCGCTGTACTGACTGTTACCGTTTTGGTTCTGCAGATCCCCCCCCCCCCCCCATGCAAGGAACGATGCTCACTGGGCCAATGTAGGACGTCCCCTCTACAGTCCCGAGCGTCGCTCGCTGGATTCCAAACTGATGTCCGTGATTGGCCCAGCTCACCGCTAGCCGCTGGCACCAACAAAAATCTCTCATCCTAAAGCATGCATAGTGAACCGACCGCATTTTCTTGCGCATTCAAGTCATAATACCACGAGTTGTTTTTGCTACTAACTTGGTGGCCCAGATCCCCTAACCACTTCACATTTTGACATATACTCCGCGATGCATGAAAGATCCAGAATATAAGAATGTTAAAGAAATCCACATTCTTCTTGGAGGCTCCAGCTCCAACCATCTGTTGAAAAGTGCCACAGGGGTGGGGGGGGGGGGACTTTGTCTGCACCTCAGACTGGTGGCATATCAGGGTTTGCAGCAGCGATTTCCTCGTCAGGATTGGGCACATTTTTTGACACGTTAGATGTCGCTAATGTCGGCCCAAGTAACTGCCGACCATGTCAAGTTGGTATGCCTTACCTGTCATGTGTGGCTGACGATCCTCGTGAGCGGTGCTCACAGTCTCCATTATTGACGTCAGTTGTCACGCTTGTCACGCATGGCTGCTGTTCCTCGTAAGCGCAGCTCTTAGTCTTCAACATTGACGTCAGTTGTCCGTGGCACTAACCTCCAGCGCGCCTCCGTCAGCGCACACCTCACCAGCTGTCCCGTCTCGCAGGGCGCCAGACGGTGCCGCGTCTCCGAACCCCACGGCTGAAGCCGTACCCCCGGCGCGCTACCTGCGCTGTGCGGCCCGTACCCCGCTTACCGTGCTGCAGAAGTTTGTGCGGACCAAGTTCCAGCTATCCCCAGCAGTACAGGTGAGAGAGAGGCGCGGGTTCTGAGTCAGCGGCGGCGGACTTGGATCTCGCCGGTGGTATAAGTCTCGCCGGAATCGGCGGCGATCCGCCCCTTTGCATCACCGGCGCTTGAGCGGACCGAACCCAGCGGCGTCTGCAGACAGTCATTGGCACGGCGGTGTGCTTCGATCGCTAGCGCGCCGGTCAACTCCGTGTTGCGACAGGTCTCAAAGGCAGCGGACGTCACTGAACGCTCTTCCAGACTAGTTTAAAGGAGTGTTGCTTGGCTGGACTGCGCTCACCGGCGCGCCCTCTCGACTCCAGGTTCAGCTGGTCCACGGCCGGCACGTCCTGCCTGACGGCATCACGCTGATGGACCTGGCCTATATGCATGGGCTGGCAAAGGTGAGCTCCCGGAGAACTGGGTGACGCGTGAGAAGTGTCACTGGCAGTCATCACGTGCCGAACAGGACAGCTGGGAACCTCCGCTCGGTACCATGGCCCGACGCGTGAGAGGTGTCACTGTCACTGTCACCGCGTGCCGCTCAGGACAGCTGGAAATCACCGCACGAGACTATGGCCCTACGCTGGAGAGTGAGAGGTGTCGCTGACAGTCACCACGTGCCGATCAGGCAGCTGGGAATCTCCGCTCGGTACTATGGCCCCCGCGCGGCGCACCGAAATTTCAATAACGTCCAACATGCTGCGGACTGTGTGATCGCACGACCATCGGCAATCGCGCTTCACATAGGCGTGGCAGGTCTCCCAAAGTGCCGCGGTTCGCTCTCTGTTCGTCACGACACCCTGAGCGTGAGAAATGGGCGTGTCCGGTCTAAGCACGTGGCATTAGTCTGCTGGCACCCCACGGCGCCGTCGTCATTGTTGTGGGGCGTCGTGGCGCGTGTTCGCAGGGGGCCGCGCCCCGAGGACGGGGTCGGTCCCAGCGACGGCCGCGCACACCAACGTCACCTCATACAAATTCAATGACGAGGGGACGGAGGCGACACTAACTCGATTTTAGTGGCATCGATTTTCTCGCCGGTCGGTACGATGACGGTGGTGCGAGCGGTGACGAGCGCTGAACGACGGACTCTGCCTCTTAAGGCTTCTGTTTCATGGTGGTCTCGAATGAAATACCAGACCTGACTCTGAACGGTGCTTTTGATTCTGATGAGCTGCCCCAACGGCAAAAATCTTTAATCTGACAGCTCTGCCTGTAGGAACTCGAGTCTGAATGTCCGTCAATCTGGTGGGATTCAACTCTGCGGGATGTTGACGGAGTTTCTCCTGTCGGTTACAGGGAAACCCTGTTCAGCTGTTGTACCGGCTGGTGCGGAACCGGAAGAGACACGTGGCGCAGTCGGAACGCGGGCCGAGCTTAGTCGGGGCGCCTGAAACGAAAGTAGCCAGGCTGGACGACTGTCCCTACTCCGACAACGACGTCATCAGCACCACCACCGCCGCCGCTTGCGGGGACCCGATGGATGACGTCACCGATGGGCCGCCGTCGGCTGACGTCGCCGACGGTTCGCCGGCGGCTGACGTCACTGGCGGGCCGTCGACGGCTGACGTCACCGACGGGCCGCCAACGGCTGACGTCACCAACGGTTCGCCGACGACTGACGCCACCAACGGTTTGCCGACGACTGACGTCACCGACGGGCCACCGACGGCTGACGTCACCGACGGTTCGCCGACGGCTGATGTCACCGACGGGCCACCGACGCGCGCAGCCGGCGGCCACGGGTGCGTCACGCCGGAGCCGATGTTCGACGCCGACGACGAGGAGCCGACGTCGCCGCAGGTGGTGGAGGACATCATCGCCAGTCTGGACGCGGAGGAGGAGCCCGGCGGCCTTGGTCAGAGCTTGGCGGGTGTGGCGGCCCGTGGGGAGGGCGCCGAGTGTGAGGGGCAGTCGCAGAGCCAGAGGCGGACAGTGGCTGTATCAGGTCGAGCTGAGGTGCTGCCGGAGAGAGCTGCGGACCTCACTGGTGACGCTAACAGCTGGGCCGATGTGACGCGTGAAGTGAAAGACATGGCCTCGCCTGCTCCGTGCGCTGCAAGCGAGGTGATTGGAGCGGAGAGCGGAGGTGCCGCCGGCCGCGTCGAAGCCAGTGACGAGGAGCAAGGAGTGCATGGCACCGATGATGTGAAGATTAGGGTGAAGGATGTGTCGGGGGGTCCGTGCAGCGTTCAGTCGAACCTGCTGCTCAAGCCCTTGCAGAGTATCGGAACGAGTGAACGCGGCGGGCAAGACAGTGTCGGTGACGCCGAGCGCGCGCACGAGAGACCGCTGGGGTTCAGCGGTGAGCGAAATGGCAGCAGAAGTGAAGTGAGGGAGAAAATCACTGGGACCTCGGTGACCTCGCAGCCTAAAAGTGCGGCTGGGGAGGTTCTCACCGATGCACGTCCTCACCTGTCTCACCTTCAAACTCACGGTGTCTCCTCGGAAGATACACGGAACTCGGCGCTGACGCTGAGCGTGCCCAGGCCCAGTAAGGTGGACTGTTCAGTGCAGACACTGCGGTTGACCGAGGCAGCCAAACCCACCACGCCCCATGGCAGGAAAAGGCCATGCTATGCTCCGAAGCTAGCGGGCACTGAGAAGTGTGATACAACGGTGAGAGTATCGCAGCCAGCACCAACCGCGCGATCCCCCGACACCGGTACAACCACTGGCCAAATGAATGGCGGCACGCTTTCTGCCCGGGACGTGAGAGAATCGAGACACTCTGAGCCTTACATGTCTACTAAGCTGGCCACTGTCACGGAAACCCTGGCAGCGGACCGCAGGACAACGCCGAATATTCCAAAGAGTGTTGAGTCGACGCTGCTGGGAAACCCGACGACTTGCAGACGTAATTTGAGCAGTCGAATCCTGGACCCAGTGAAGAGATGCCGCTCTTACCTGAAGACCGTTGCTGCGGAAAATAACGCAAGAAAGCTTAATAGTAATGCAATCTCTGCGTGCAAGGATGCACACCATGCCACCAGTGCATCCGACCATCCTCAACAAGAGTGTGTCGCGCTATTGAAGCCCGTCCAAGTTCAGCAGGACCGCCAAAATTCGGCCGTACCACTGGATCTGTCCAGTCACCCGAGGAAGACCGCCGTCGCCGACTCAACGTCCATGCTGGCCGGAACGCCTCCTCCAGCGCCGAAGCCGAAACATTTGAATCCTAAGTCGAAGAAAGGACAGGATACGCGAACCCTTCATTCGATAGTTCACAGCCTCGCAAACCGGGAACACATCTCGCTCACGGCGATTCCGACTAAGCGCAAGGAGGATTCTAAGAAGCGCATTAGAACGTTTAAGAAGCCTGCTTGCCATCGTTCTCCCGTGCCAGAGGTCTCCAAAAGGCTCTCTCCCCATAACCGGAGGTCACCGACCGCTGCTCCCACTCCCATGTCAGTGGTCCTGCCCGAGTCCACCTCCTGCTGCGTCACTCCCGGCAGCATGTTCAGCTCCCCGCTGCATGTCAACACGAGCATGGCCAGCCGCTTGAGCTACGACATGGCCATGCGGAACCTGCTGACGCTCTCCCACATGGCCATGGCCCAGGGCGGTATGGTCCGCCCGCCCATGTTTCCCATGCAGGCCATGTTCCCGCCTCGGCCCAAGAGCCAGGACTTCCACCCGATCCCAGACCCGTCGCTGCTGCGGCAGCAGTCCGAGGCGCGGATGGGGGCCGCCTCCAAGAAGGCGTCGCCGACGGCGGGCAGCACGGCTCCGCAGCTGCGGACTCCGACCGCGCTCACGTCGGCCTCGATCCAGCACATGGAGGACCTGACGCGGACGCTGGGCAAGCGGCCCGAGAAGCAGCGTCACTCCGTCACCGTCACCGCCGTACCGTTTAAGGGGTTATGGTGAATCAACAATGCTCACATAGCCTTTCTTTGCTCTTACAAGAAGGCAGTGAGCAGACGAGCTGTGTACCTGTAAACGCCGTTTTACTACGATGCGAAATCGATTGCCGCTGTTAGTTCTTTGTTCGTTGTAAAACCTCCCTTGTGGATGGACCCAGTGATTATGGCTCACATCTTTCCGCGTGTGCGCTAAGTGTTAAAGTATGTCATGCCAGCGTGGTGTGGGCCAAAAGCGTGCTCGACAGGAAATCGTGCCGCGTGGCCGTGGTCCAGCGTCGTGAGGTCGGGACGCGCGATCCATAGCTGAACCCGTGCCCAGCGGTTAAACAGCGCGCCTGTAGCATCCGTCGAGAGAAATTAGGAGCGTTCACTAGCCGTCTCTCAGCGCGGTGGAACCGTCTGAAGGTAGCGCCGGTGTCGCCTAAGCTTGGGGTTTCGGTTCGCGGTCGTGTGCAATGGATTACTTGTTGAGTTGAAATGGATGTTTCTGGACGGGTTTAGATTGATATCTTTCCCAGTAGTGCGTGGCAAAACCTGTGTGGCGCCAATCGTTTTCCTGCTGCGCGCAGTAGAAAATCTCGAACATTTTTAAGCTCCGTTTAGGAAAGATACGCATTTTAGATCGTATTTATAGGTATGTGTTCACCTTGCATTGATATTCGAACTATACTTTTTCATGCTGAAAATAAACCAAAGAATATATGCTGTCGTTAATACTCCACACGTCCTAAGATTAACTGAAACAGACCAGGATCGAAGGACAGTGGATCAAGGGTAACGTGCAGCAATAAATAGATGTTAGTTTGTCTTTGTCGTGTTTGGCAGACGTGCCCAGCATGTTGAGCAGCAATGCTTAGCGGTTCACCAACCGTCACTACCGTGGTTTTACTCCAAGAGCGTCACCATTGGGGTAGACACAGGAGCTGTGCCACCTCGAGACTTGCAAAGACCACTGGCGACAGCGACGATTCCATTGTTTCAACGGCATAATCAGCAAACGTTAGCTTGGCCCCATAGATCATCGGGTGGACACGTTCCCTCTTCTTTTTTGGATCGAAGTCGCACAAACGCCATATTGCTGTATGTGCCGACAAAAATCTTCATCGGTCGGATCGTTGGGCAATGGCGCCTCAATGGGACAAGTCAAAATCTAGTTGCCTATATTTACAAATGGACAGTAACACCGAAGTATGATGACGTCACTTGTAACGTTATCCTGCCGCTGACATGAGCACCTGTAACCACTAGGCGAAACCACTGCAGCTTAAGCATCCAAGTAAGCCCATTTCTTTAAAGTGAATGTCGGACAGTTGTGGGGCTTAAATAGTCATTATGAAGATCATTTGGTGCAGTTCACAACCCTGTAATGTCTGAGCTACACGCCCGCAAAAATGCGCTGACCATTCCGGGCAGACCATTTCCAGGCCATTCAGGTGTGCATGACGCCACAACGCCATTCAAATCCTGCCACACCAAGGGCCCTGCGACGCTTAGGCCAATACGAATTTTATCGTTGAGCCGTCCAGATCTGGCGCTCTTAGGCACAACTTTCAAACATGGCGAACGTCGATCGGCTCTCAATCAATGTTGAGCAAGCTGTGTTAGTCAAACCCTTTTTTGGATTAGAGCCCTTTCGACCAGAAATGATCATTTCAGGGCTATGGCACGAAGGAAAATGGTTAATGGTGGGGCAGACTTGCACGCGCCTGGGGGGCCGACCGCCGGACTTTAACCTGCGCATGCGCGCTGGATGCCCGGTCAGAGTCCCCCTTCCCACGGGGCTCTCGGCCCACTCGTGGCTGGGGCATGCGGCTTTCCCCGGACAAGCGGGGTGTCGCGAGGATGCAGGATGAGGCGACATGGAGGATAAGAGGGACGGATGAACAATTCACGTTTTGTGCTACATGAGCTAAGAAGTTGGACATGGTGTTTACGGAAATAAAACTTGTAATTATCTTGGACTTCTGAATGGTAACCGACTAACAGTAAGAATAATAACCGAGTATGTAAATGCAAGTGAACATCTTAAACTCACGAATAAATATGCCAGAACACCATTAGAAGGGGCTGAAACACGACCACATAACGATATTTGGCCCAGCGAACACTTCCAGCACTGCCACTGTCATCCGTCGACGAGTCAACGTACCACATCTGAGCTCAACGGTGGCGATTTGGCACAGTTAGTTTGTCAGTACCTCAGCGTCATAGAACCGTTCCTTGATGCCATCAATGAGACAATGACGCATTGGGGAGCATGTTAACTAAACAGATAAAGTGTGTTGTATAGAGCAGTATTCTCATTTAAAAGTATACCAATAGTTGTAAGTGAGCTTACTTCATCATATCTGATGCTTCCTTCAATATTTTCAAATAAAGAGCGTACTTTTCAGTATGAAACACTTGCAGCTCTCAAACACGACGAAATCATGACATGGTTGCCTACATCTGTCATATTTGACCTGAGAGACCAAATGCAGCACACGGAAACTCACAACCACGACCTTTTTAAGTGTAAACTGTTGAGTTCTTGAGCCTTGATCCTGAAGGACTGTAGGCCACGGAGGGTGCCTTTGTTTACCAGACTACTCCATACCGAACTATGCAGAAGAAGCGAAAGGTGCCACGTGATCAAAAAAGACGGCACGAAATGGCCCATGGCTTAGCTGCCGGCTATCATGGCTAGTCGGTGATTGATGAGTTAGATGTGACGCCGTAAGTAGCATGAGGTAACGGAGTCGATTCATATTCTTACCGAACCATGACACTTTTAACAATTTTGAACAAGGACAATGGGCCGAGCACGTCCGACGTACGCCGTGTGTTCACGCTCGGTCCTTTTCTGGAAGCAGTAAAAGTGACTAGACCTTTCCAATAATGCTCTTTTCTATCTCTAACAGCACATAAACCGGTGTGATTTTACATCTTTTTAAACAACTTGGTTTCTACGAAAGGGTAATCCTTGAAAACTGGAGTTTTTTTCAATTACAGGTCCCGAACGCGTCCAAACATTGCCCCCATTCTCGCAGTCCTGTGCCGCAACGCCATAAAGTGAAGTGTTGTCATAATGCAAATGCCAAGACTATAGAAACAAGAAAATGGGGAAAGTATCACGTGCACCCAGTTTCTTTAAGCACTAGTGCAAACTTTGCCAAGCGTTAATGTGTGCTTAAACTACACACGGTTGGGCAAAATCGTGTAGAAGTAATGAGGTGAAACCAGAACGCTCCTGGCAGTCGCACAGTTACCAAATAAATTAGGGGAGTGTAAGGACAGGCCACCAATGACATATGGTGGACAGACCACCAATGGTATATGGTGAACAGATCACCAATTACTTGTGGTGGACAGGTCACGAATGACCCCGCTTTATAGCGTTCAGCCATGTACAGATGCCGGCTGATGAGAAACTTGGCAGCGACTTTCCGCTCGTGCGACCACTCCTGCTATCTTGAACCTCATCAAAAGGTTATTTTACTGAGCCGCGGAACTTTTACCAGGTCAGGTGCGCGGCGCACGGCCTGAATTAAACGCCAACACATGCAGAGCACGCTACGTGCCCATATTTGCTTATGTCAAGATGTAGCTTGAACTTCCAAATAACTTTCTATTAATGTATTGACATGCTTCGCACTAGGGCACAGACGGCGTCACCTGACAGCACCCGAGACGGCGAAATGGGGGATGGGAAAGGGGACAGACAACCCGCATTGAGAGCATGCATCATTTAAGCTACAGGACTGCATGAAAATAAACCAGATAAAGCTAGCACAGTGGTAATAGTCCTATTTCTCAGATAAAAAGCAGGAGAATTGAGATGCAGATGCGTTCATATTTCGGCAACGTGCCATCATGGAAACGAAGAGCAGAAGTAAATTCAAAATTGGCTGCCGATCATCCTACACATTTGTCAGGTTTTTCAAACAACGAGCCACAGTTTTCCCAATACACCAATATTCAGGTGATTAAACAAGGAGCAATTTCCAACCATCATATATATATATATATATATATATATATATATATATATATATATATATATATATATATATATACATTTATATATAGCCAGAGAGAGAGAGAGAGAGAGAGAGAGAGAGAGAGATGTATATAGATAGATATATAGATATAGATATAGATATAGATATAGATATAGATATAGGTATAGATATAGATATAGATATAGATATAGATATAGATATAGATATAGATATAGATATATATATATATATATATATATATATATATATATGTATATGTATGTGCTTCCGCGTATTATAATTTTTAACTAGATGTGCGTTGTATCGTAGTAATGGCTGTAAATTGCTCCTTGTTAAATCCCTTGAATGTTGGCGTTCTGTACAAACTGTGGCTCGCTGTCAAAAAGACCTGAAAAATGAGTAAAATCATCGGCAGGAAATTTTGAATTCACTTCTGCTCTTTGTTTCGATAAAGGCATATTGCCGAAATGTCAACATATCCACAGTTCCGTTCTCTTAGTTTTTCCTCGTGGAATAAGGCTATTACTACTGCCTTATCTATGTAAATAATGTTCCTCGCAAACGCACTTAACAACTTACGTAAACCAGACAAATATAACGTTTGCCCCTCAATCCTCATCGCCTAAGAAATGCAACGCCACCAGTAAACACCTGAATTGGGACGTAGACACGGTTAATGACGGCGCAAGAACCAACCTGCCACCCTTCTCGAACCAGCATAGAGTTCGAGCCACGGGTTTTGAGTGAGTGGGCAGGTTTTTCCAGGCTACCCTCCCCTTCAGACAAAATGGACCCTCCTTACAGAGGGGGGGGGGGGCTTCTGGGCAGTTTCGCATTCAGGGGGAGCACAGGGAATACGAGCACGTCCAGAAAAGAGACCTCCTGCTATATAGTGTGCCCCCTCATCACACGGGCCTCCGGGTCCATACCTGGCGCCTCCCGAGCCATTGACGGGCCTCTTTTACACAAAATAGACCCATATTATCTAGAGCATGGGCTATATAACTCGTAAAGGCGGTCAGATGAACAGGAGAACGGGCCTCATAATGCAGAACAGTATCTCCTGAGCCCGATTTAGTAACATCTAGCTCAGTAACAGCAGTAATGTTTGGGTTTAAGGGGTGCGCCGACTGCGGTGGTCATTTAGCGCCCGCGCTCCTGCTTAGTTTTGTTGGTTTCCTTGATTTCAAGTTGGGTAATGGGTATGGGTAATCTACGTAAGCTACAAAGCATTAAGCATGTTATATCTAGAAATCGTGCTCACGAACGCCACATGCAAACCACTCGACGATTGTGGTTTTCTTGGCCTTGATCGCCGTATGGCCGATGGAATAGCGTGGCTTGAATGCCGTTATTATGACGTCATGGATGCCTGAGTGGCCTTGAACTAGTCTCTCCTAAAAAGTCTGCACAGCCTCGCGGGTGTGCAGCTCAGAAAGTAGAGGCGTTTAGTTCTTAAAGAGAGCAGGGCTGTGAACTACACCAAATGATCTTCACGATGGCTATTTCAATTGAAAAAGGCATACAAATGTGTAATACTCTATCAATCACGGTAAACAAACAACATCGTGACGCAGCACGCCCCGGCAGACAGGCCGGTATCATCGCGACGCGTGCCGCTGGACTCCTGCCCCAGGTGGCCATGGCACCAGGCGCCGGACCCCTGCCCCAGGTGGCCATGGCACCAGCCACCGAAACCACACCCCAGGTGAATGTTGTGTGTAGGCCCAAACAGGCAGGCAGCCAGACAGCTTCAGGAGGACGGGCGGATCAGTGAAGACAAGACGGACCAGCGGCTCCAGGAAGCTGGACAGCTTCAGGACGACGGGCGGGTCAGTGAAGACAAGACGGACCAGCGGCTCCAGGAAGCTGGACAGCTTCAGGAGGACGGGCGGGTCAGTGAAGACAAGACGGACCAGCGGCTCCAAGAAGCTGGACAGCTTCAGGAGGACGGGCGGGTCAGTGAAGACAAGACGGACCAGCGGCTCCAAGAAGCTGGACAGCTTCAGGAGGACGGGCATCCCCGGACGGCCAAGCGGTCCCGGTGCCAGCTGGGCAGCCCCGCTTACGGAATCACAAGCGAGTTCATGGCATTGAAATGCTCAAGACTTCCGATGATGCCCCATCACTTACGTCACGACGCATTACAGATACGGCTATTTATGCACAACACTTGCGCCGAAATGGGGCTAAACAGCCGAACACGGCAAAATCACAATCCAGGACCCTTCCAAAAATCCTAATGATGGCATATCCGGTTTGATGTTTCGTGACACCTTCCTGTCTTCCGCTTCACGCCGCCGCTGAGGTCTTGAAGGACAACCTATTCAGCCAGGATTTACGTAATCTACATGTCCACGGCTTAAGACGGGGATCTTGTTCCACGGCTTGAAGACGGCAGGAAATCGTTCCATCGCTTCAAAGCGGCGGGAATTCGTGACAGTAATCCTTTCCTAATTATTCTTTTTGTTGACCCGTCCTGGCTCCGCCACCTAGCCTTAAATGACTTTGCCAGTTCAGTTTCAGTTTTTTGTTAGTGGTTCATTTAATAAGCTCCACCATGAAAGCAAGATTAACTCGACATGACTTCTTTCAAATTGCACGGCACAATGGCGGGCAATTAGCCGGTGCCTTTGACGCCCGGTGCTCTGAAGGAGGGCCGAGGAGCAGCGCTATCGCCCGCTCTCTGCAGGCGCCAGCGCTGCAGGAGTGAGGGTCGCCCGGGTGTCGGCTGCAGGAGTGAGGGCCACCCGAGCGTCAGCGCTGCAGGAGTGAGGGTTACCCGGGCGTCAGCGCTGCAGGAGTGAGGGTTACCCGGGCGTCAGCGCTGCAGGGGTGAGGGCCACCCGGGCGTCAGCGCTGCGGGAGTGAGGGTCAGAAGTAAGGGTCACCCGGGCGTCGGCTGCGGGAGTGGGAGTCACCCGGGCGTCGGCGGCAGGAGTGAGGGCCATGCGGGCGTCGGCTGCAGGAGTGAGGGTCACCCGGGCGTCGGCTGCAGGAGTGAGGGTCACCCGGGCGTCGGCCGCAGGAGTGAGGGTCACCCGGGTTTCGGCTGCAGGAATGAGGGTCACCCGGGCGTCGGTTGCAGGAGTGAGGGCCACCCGGGCGTCGGCTGCAGGAGTGAGGGCCGCCCGGGCGTCGGCTGGAAGAGTGAGGGCCACCTGGGCGTCGGCTGCAGGAGTGAGGGCCACCCGGGCGTCGGCTGCAGGAGTGAGGGCCACCCGGGCGTCGGCTGGAGATGTAAGGGCCACCCGAGCGTCATCGCTGCACCAGCTCACGCCAGGGCCCAACCCGTGGCACGTAGGCTTTGCTGGGAAGCGTGAGCCTGAAGCATTTTTTACGGAACATTTTCTGAGTGCGCGAATTGGGATGACTGCACTATCCTGCCCTTGGCCCGAAATTTCAGGATCGTCTGGTGGAATCACAGCTCACACTGTTTAGATTAGATGCTGATCACAGAAATCCATCCATCCAAAGGCTCGAACTTAATCTCTAAAAGCGGTTTAAATCGGTTGTAACTGCTTTCGGCTAAGTGCCTTCACGGCGCCAATAGCAAGAGCGGGTGCATGCTGTAGCTGTACAACAGGAAACCAGCCAGGATTGGCCTGGGACATGTTTACACTGGCGAAGCACGCCTGGAGCCTCAAGGCCGGTGCTCTCCCTGCACATTGCTTTATTGGCCCCCAGGGTATGACTGGGGTTTCCCATGCACTCTTGAGGGTCGTACTAGGCCTGAGTCATCTGTTCAGACCCGTCGCGCCATCACGGAGCGCAGGAGGAAAAGACAAGGACTGATTCCGTTCCCCTCCACCACGTTACGGTAGCACCGCCGTAAGTTAACAATGTCCTCACAGATTAATACTGCACGGTACACCGTTACCTTCGGTCTCAGATTCCAGTGAAACACAATGTGTCGTAAAATTGCTCTGCTCCAGCCGGCAGCCTTCGTCAGGTGGGTTTAAGTTTTGAATTTGTGTCTTGTGTTTTACGAGGCTCTGGGAGAGGGTCTGCTATCGATAATGTGTTTTATGTGGCCATACATACCAAATAATTCTCTGTCATAAAAGCGTTCCCGAAAAACTGGGGGAGCAGACCGTTCCCTGTAGTCAGTTTTTTGTCTTTCCATCCCAGAGGGATTGTGTTCAACATTTAAGAAGAATGGGTGATTCATGGGCCGTCCACAAGCCCACCTGTTGTTGGTTCACCGATTGATTGTCATAAAGTATAGCAGCTGCTGCAGAAGAATGGGAAATGAAATGAGTTAGCAGTGGAATCCATATTTACTTGACCGTGGACTCGATAGATGCATAGGAATTCTAAACACACCGAGAAACGCGCTGGACCCCGGAACGCACTGCGCGTGCTGGTCGCCAGCTGACCAGCCAAGCTTCTACACCACGAGCGGTGCTATCGATGTAAGTTTCGGGTGCCTTGACGCTGCCTGAACTGGTAACTCTTCCCCACCTGTACAGTCTTTACACCTTACATAATCGCTTAATCCTTAAAGCTGCTGCACAGCACTCATTTAACTCACTAATTTGGCGCGCTTGAAAAAGTTGCCATGCGGCTGATTTGATTTGTAAACCGTATGTATCAATTTAATCATATCCAACATAAATCCAAGCGTAAAAAATCATACCGAAATAAGCTTCAAAAAATTCCGAATTCTTATGTTGAATTGTGCCCACGTACAACTGTGCCATTTCAAGAAAACTTGATTTTTCGGTAATAGCCTTCTGAGTATCTGTAGTGAAAAACTAAATCTCAGCCTAACTTCGATGCGTTGCCATGGACCCCGCAATAAGTGTGTGGGTTGGAGTCCCAGCTGATACGCAATGGCTGCCGCGAACCCCCTTCCCCCTCCCCTCTGGCCGCGGCGGCGGCGGCCCCTTCGGGCGGTCACTGGGCCCGGGCGACCGGCCGACCGCAGAGCTTTCACCCGCCGACGTGTCGCAACGGCGTTAAAGGCGACTGGGCCGCCGCCACGGCCGCCAAACGCGACCATACAGCGGCTAGGCCGACCCGACTCGGTCGTCATCATTCAACGTCGCCGGCGGTGGCTGCCAAGCCGTTGGCAAACCCACCAGGCCATAATTTGATAATCGAATCGCGTCGGGGCTGTAATCCCATGACGTCATCCAGCCAGGCAACCAGTTTATCGCCAGGAATGGCCGGCTGGCCGCTGCGGGCCCTGGGGTTCACCGATCACCATCACCTGTGAAGCAATGTTTGACATGCAGGCAGGCACGCCACGCGATGACCTTACGGGTGTTTATTGAAACCTAACGGGCTCAACGGCTTGTTCACTCACACCCGTTTTCTCATTCAAGGCTTCATCTGTATCTCGGCAGCATCATTTCCCAGGCGCAAGCTGCACTGAAAAGTGTTGACTTCCTTGTAGGGAGGTAGACGACATGTCAAAAGTCCAACACTATCCGGGGAGTACGTATTCCCAATGATTGCTTCCAATTACATTTGACTCCCACATGACACCATTGGGAGTCAGAACGCCCTCAGGGCTGTCAATTCTCTCTTGTGAGTCCCCAAATGACCATCCTGGCAGTGCACATGATGTCCCTCACAAGAGTCCGTTTCAGAACTGGCTTTGCTTAAGGAGTCGTGATGCCCACTGAGTGGGCCGGGTCGTCGATTGCGGGGGTTGCAATTGGTATACAATCGGCCACATGACTACCATCTCCAGGCGTACAGGGTGGATTGGGATGTCGCATCATCGGCGATGGGTGTCAGGTAGTCACATCCTCCCTCCCGGGCGCCACCAATCCAGGGTGTGCCCGGCCATTCATGATTAAGCAGCAATCGTAATGAGTTTAACAGCAATATGCAAACGGCATGTAACCTGCGGCGATCCAAGACAAACGCCACGCACCAATTCTATCGAACAGTAAACCATTGCGAACTTGGGGGCATGTCGCGTACGTAAATACGAAATGGTTGAAGGTTCCTTTACAAATCGGTTATTCTCTACCGAAATCGCTGTCAATTTGCTCTCACCCAACACAACCTAATGGAAGACCTAACGCCGCAGAGAACGGTTGGAAAGCTTCATTTGATGGGCTGTCGGCACGCGCACACTTCAGAATTGATGCCTAATACAAAACAAAGTAATGCATTGTAGGATGTTTTATTTCAAACACACATGCATATATATATATATATATATATATATATATTATATATATATATATATAGATATAGTTAAGCACAAGAGAGATAGAGAGAGAGAAGAGAGAGAGAGAGAGAAAGAGGAGAGAGAGAGAGCGAGAAGAGAGAGAGAGAGAGAGAGCGAGATACGAGAGAGAGAGGAGAGAGAGAGAAGAGAGAAGAGAGAGAGAGAGAGAGAGAGAGAGAGAGGATAGAGAGATGAGAGAGAGAGAGAGAGAGAGAGAGAGAGAGAGAGAGAGAGAGAGAGAGAGATTCGTGCACATGTGTTCAAACATATTTCGAAGAAATGCACAATGCAAGTGCCTCTCATACACCTTTTAACAGGGGCAGAACAGTTTTGGGAGCGGAGTAAATAAACTGGCTAGAAATGCTCTCACATGTCAAACACGGGATTCTCCTCGCATATTGTCCACTTTCTTTTCAAAATTGCAATATTGGAATTCCGTAAGTGAATGGCACTACTCCATGCCATTCACGGTGTCGTGGTGTACTGAAATGTTATGGACATTTGTGCCTCGCAGTTCAATAATCTAATGACTGACCTCGAGCTGACGACTACAGTCGCAAGTCGTATTGGTGGGACAGACCTGTCAGATGTTCCTCGATTTTCTTCGAGGCCGTGCACTGCGTAGGCAGTCACTCATAGATGACGTATCGGATGACTCTTTCCTGTTACCACTTTGACAATCCCTGTATCCGGGTGGAAGCTACCATTTCTCACAAGCAACCCCAGCAAACGTCGTCAGGTTCCCCTCCGGTACGGAAGACGCCGTGGTCCCTGGCCGCTAAACAGACAGCCATGAGTGGCGTCCCTCAAATTGATTCCATATGATCAGAAACGTGACATAAAGCAGCAGGTATCATCCACACGACATTGAACGACATACGTACAACGTGCCAGTGCCGAAACAATGCAGTATTATCTGGGGAGACGGTCACTACTGGAATAAATGCGTAATGCAATGTTCAAGAACTTGAATGTTCACAGCCCGTATCAGTGGCGCATTGAAATTGGTTCAACACCACACAGTGCGTGCTGTATCCTCAAATCAAGGCCACGTAAGATCGCAAATAAAAAACAGCGATGTTTAAAAAAAGCGAAAACTATTCCGAAAATGTATTGGGTTGGGCGGATTTCTGGGATCACAGTTGTGTCAAGAAATGTTTATTGTGTGAACCTTGGATCCACCTCCCGATCGTGAAATTACAGTTGAATGGTAGTGCTTTATGGCGAAACTTTAATGTGCTGCAATGCTCCGCAAGTTCCCCCGCTTTCCGACCCCACTTATCCTTGAGTGGCCACTGCCACCGCCTTCAGGCCATCCCAGGCAGGAGCAAGTAACCAGTGCCAAAGCCTCTCGAAACCATCCCACCTCGTCATAGGAAGGTTGGAAGGCTGGTGCTCTAACCGACTACTATACCAACCAATATTTTACCATAGCTTAGCTTACTTTATAGCTAACTTTACTATCAAAATTGATAAGGTTTGTGCTTTATACGTAAGAGAGCACATTGCGGCTCACAAAACCCAATGGATTCCTGAAATCGCCATGCGCAGCGAGAACGAGAAATGAAAAGAACAGCTGAAAAGAGCGAAGGAAGTTCGTATAGATAGCAACAAGTTTATACCATGACACAAAACGAGCCTGAACGGATGGAACCGAAGCCGGACCGAAAGGAACCGGAAAAAATAATGGGGAACAGGCAGGATCTAACTAGTCGGGGATAACTGGAAGACAGTCCAACCCTTGGAACAGAAGCGTACGCGGATAATAGCCCCCGAGTCACGTACATCACTCCTTTCACCAAATTTACGATGTGTATTAGTATGTCCGTGACTGGATGTTATCAGCAGTATACGCGCGCTCGGATGAGGATCAATTTGTCTCCTCTCCCTCTTCTCGAAGCTTTTTCCAGAAAAAAAAATCCTTACTTAAGTTCAAGTTCATCAACTTTGCATAGCTGTAGGCATTTCAATGTAGGATATTTTTCTTTGAAAAATAAGATGCATCTAGTAAGGTTGCTGCTGACCAATGACAGTTAAAACCCAGGCTGTGGATGTCAGCATTGGAAGTTCCTAGGGAACCGTTCACTCTGAGGGGACAACTGAGTGTTAGATGCAAGGCAATTAAACGTACGATTACGACAACTTTCGTTGCCCTGGGTTAGACGCCAAGGTCAGGTCAAACGGAGTTAAACAGAGGCCAAAACCAATGTGTTTTACTGGGTAACTTTCTTCAATGTGCTAGCTTCTGACGCTCATTTCAAACACATTGATGGCAGGGACGGCAGCAAACGTTGTCCTTGAATTTCGGACGGTCAGAGTAGGCCACGCACCTAAAATGACCCAGATCGACCAGCTGTTTTAGGAACAATATCGCTTAGCGTAACCGTTAACAGTTGTTCAACTTCAAACAAATCAAAACGATCTCGTAGGTTTTTGTTCACGATGGGCTTTTTTAAAAACAAACCAGGTCAATGACCTGAGGTGAGCACCAGTGACCCTTTGCTTAGAACAGATACATAGGCTCAAGGCGGCTGCAAGAGAAGGATGGGAGAACTTTGGACGCCAATCTGGCCTTTTTTTATTCCGTTTGACTCGAAAGCTATGACTTAACAAGAACCTCAAACTTCGGGCCGAGTCAGTTCACATAGATACCTAGATGTCTAACAAATTTGGCGTCTCTAACGCCCTTAGTTTTTGAGATCTTAACGGTGCCAAATTGATTCACCACCCGAGCGCGTCGCATTGAATCGGCACCCGAGCGTGGCTTCATTAAGTGCGTTATGTGCCGCTTTTGAACGTCCTGCCGAAACCATCACGCTATGGCGCTGTGGAGAGTAATGCATTTGTGTCTTTCTTAAGGATGTGATTCCCAACGTTTCGTCGTACGATTTAATACAACTGCTTCATCTTAGAGAAAATGCTCTTTCTTTACGCTGACGACCACGCGGTGGGTGTGTGATTTGAATGTAAGTTAGCTTTTAACTTCTCAAGGTGGTGGTCCTCCAAGTGTGATACATCTGGGTGTTTCAAGACCACCTAAGCAACGTGTTTTCGCACTGGCTCGGCTTCACTGGGTCCGGTTACGGACCAGCTAGTGCCATCTCTTGGTGAAGGGTGGAAGCTTCCCGGGCGGACCAGAGAGCGGAGACCCCTGTCCGCTGCAGCCAAACGATTACGCGCCAAATTCTGGCTAGGCTCCGGCACTACTGTACAATGCTAATGTCGACACCTGTGCTAACAGACGCTGTGGTTTTCCTCGGGGAAAACCGCAGTATATCGAAGGATGTTTAAACAGTGTAGAAAATATGCAATAAAGGTTTTCATCATCCGACAAAATGGCTGGCGAAGGACACACCACACGGAATATATTGTTATGAAATGGGCTGTTATAAAAAGTGCATCCAACATTTATCGGATTAAGACATATAAGGTAAGAAGACTGCCAAAAAGTGGTCCTTGCCCCTACCTGGGCTGCGATTTAAAGAAGTGGCAGACCATGGGTCGCAGACACAAGGAGCTGCCCTCCTAGATCTGTCCTCTTAGTTTTCCTGATGCTGTCCGGCTGGCGCTGAAGTCCGGGACATAAGTTGCGTCTTCACTGCCTCCTTCTTTGACCACTCGCTTCAGGGCTTGCACATCTGAGTTTCCTTCCCAAAGTACGTGTGAGCCCGGCAGACCTGGGCGGGGGGGGGGGGGGGGGACAGGGCGAAATGACTACAGATCTTTGGAAAACGTGCTGACCTCTGCTGCGCGCTGATAACTAGATGACCCCTGTAGCTGCTGCCGTGGGCTGCTCCCCTGGCTCCCCTGGCTTCCCCGGTTGTTGCCGCGGTTGCTGGTCTCGGTGATGCTGCGGCAAGGGCTTCTCAGCTGGGGCGGTCATGCAGCTGGTCTGCAGGAACGGCATCAGCTTATCCTGCCGCTCGCCTAGCTGGTGCAGGGTGAGGTCCCGCTGTGCAGAAAGAACAGCGCCTACTGTGGCAGGCGGGGACTGAATCAGCATGTGGCGGACGAAGTCCTCCCCAACTCCCCTACATTTCTGGCCAGCTTCTGCAACTCCTCCACATAGATGGATGGACGACCGGTTAGCTTCACCTGCGAAATGAACCGTCGAACAGCTCATGCTTACTCTTCTCATAAAATTCCACCGCAGCTTCTCGCAAAGTGGTGAAACTCTTGGAGTGCAGGACTGCAGCATCCAACTTAGAGATTGAGTTAGGGGACAGTGAGGCCAGATCATGGCACAGTTTTGTGACGTCTGTGGTTACCTTGACATGTGGAACCGAACATACATAGCTGCAGCCCCCCCCCGCACTGTAACTTCCATGAATGCAGGCGTTTAATGGCCACATGATGGGCTGGCTCCACTGACAGAGCACGGGCACCAACAGGCTCATCGCTACCATCACTCATCACAAGCAAGGCACGAGTAGGTCACACACAGGAAATAAGGCGGGACAAAAATTGTACAAGATGAGCTGACAGATCGCATCGGGGTCACCAATTTGTGGGTTACGTGCAAAAGGTTTAAACAGAAGGCGTCCTTATTATTTGAAGCGGGGATTTTTGAAAGAATATGAGGATGGAAATGGGGAAAAACCTGGGTACAAGCGCAGAATGAATCATGGGGAATGCGGGACAGCTTATTGTAGCATCGATCAGTTAGTAAAACAAGTTATTCACTCCTGATATCTATTGTGAGAATTTTGACACGTGTCGACAACGGCAAGCCAGTAAGAAGAGGGATGTTTACAGCAGTGTAGAAAAAATAAAGAAAAATTTTTGCGATCGGGCAAAATAAATGGTGAACGACGCACAACACAGATAACATTGTTATCAAATAGGTTGCAATAACATACGCATCCAAAATTAATCAAATTAAGAAACATAAGGTAACAACTTTTCCAAAAAAGTGATTGAGATTTAACGCAGGTTTCTCTGGCAATAAGCGGACTTGATATGACTCAGCTGATTTAGAGCTTAAGCCGATGGCGCAAGGTGCGCATAACAAACAAAAAAACTGCGGCGTAGTCAATGGAAATGCACTACTGAATAATATACGTAACGCGGAAATACGTTTCGGGCCCCACCAGCTTGCGTCCCCGTACCAGCCCAGACAGCAGCAGCCGTGCCAGCCTGCCACCCCGGACAGCCGCACCCGTACCAGCCGGCTCCCCGGACTGCCGCACCTGTACCAGCCCCTCCCCAGACAGCTGCAACCGTACCAGCCCGCTCCCCCGGACAGCCGCACCCGTACCAGCCGGCTCCCCGGACTGCCGCACCTGTACCAGCCCCTCCCCAGACAGCTGCAGCCGTGCCAGCCTGCCACCCCGGACAGCTGCACCCGTACCAGCCCGCTCCCCTGGACAGCCGCACCTGTACCAGCCCGCTCCCCGGACAGCCGCACCTGTACCAGCCCCTCCCCAGACAGCTGCAACCGTACCAGCCCGCTCCCCCGGACAGCCGCACCCGTACCAGCCCGCTCCCCGGACAGCCGCACCCGTACCAGCCCGCTCCCCCGGACAGCCGCACCCGTACCAGCCCGCTCCCCCGGACAGCTGCACCCGTACCAGCCCGCTCCCCTGGACAGCCGCACCTGTACCAGCCCCTCCCCAGACAGCTGCAACCGTACCAGCCCGCTCCCCCGGACAGCTGTACCCGTACCAGCCCTTTCCCTGAACAGCCTCATCCGTATTCGCCCGCTAGATAAGACCTACAACCTACAAGAGTCACACGTCTGTCAAATCTGATTACAGTTACCAGCTCCTCAAATGACGAGGAGCGTATTGAAAGCTGAACCAAACTGACCCTTCAAAAATTGGGAGACAGTGGAAAGTGCCCCAAAAATTGCCCACAAACTGTCTTCTCACACGGCAGTGCTGAAAAGCACTAGGCCCCTGAAATATACATTCCTCATTCAGTGTTGTAACCCCCGCAACTTAAGTGCATTCAACATTTTGTGAAATGATATGTTAACTAGATCTTTGAACAATGAGAGTGTTTGATTCTTATTACATGAAGAGTCAGTCTCCTTACATGAAATTCATTCCCATGAACCTCCCACGTTTATGGGTGAGTGGACGCTCTTTTGATCTCTGCAAGTCCTCGCCAAACTCAGACTTGAGGTCGCCAAGCAAGCCCCGTGCCGATCAGATGGTAAGCACGATCTCTTTCTGGAAGGGGTGCATGTGGCAGGCTTTGCCGACGCACATCTCTCTGGCTTCCGTCATGGCGTCGGATAACACTGCCCCCCGCTCCGCAAAGCCTCGGTACCCGCCTTCGTGTCGCCTGTGTATATGGCGTTCAGCACGCCCAAGGCCCCATCGAAGACGCTTGGTGCTCTCGCCTCCTCTTCCTTCTGCATATACCGCTCGACAGCATGAGCGGATGATGCATGAGCAGCTGCAGGCACGGACGCACTCCCTGGTGAGCCATGCCAGTGACTTGCAACATAAATAGTCGGTATAACATAATATATGCAACATAAAAATGCAACATAAATAGCCGACATAAATAGCCGTCGCACACTGCGCTTCCAAGCTATTACGTCATCCAGCTTTCCGTTTTGCCCTACCAGTAGCCTTTCTCACAAATATTTGCTACAAACCGTTTAATTTTGTAATTTGTTATTTAGGGTTCACGAAGCACAAGTTACAACTGCGCATAAAACCAGCGCACGTTGTAGAATAGAAGGTGGTAAAACTCGACGCCGTGTGTAGTTTGTCGCCGCCAGTCAGCAGTTTTTCCAAGGACGTATAAGAAGCACGTCCGACCGGCTTTTTAGCACTCCATAGGCCCAACGCTGACGTGACGTCGCTGGAATCTTGACACAGCGTGAGCAGCGCGCAGCCCAGCGCGGTGCGTACAACAATCTGAATGTTTGCGTTTCCGTTCGTTAAGTTGTAATACATGCCAAATTTGCTGGCAATAGCTACCCTTGCTTCCCTCTGTGCCTAGAAATATGTTACGTCACCAAACGATTGGTTCGGTGTAAATTTAGGAAACCTAAACTAAATAACATCGCCCACACTGAGCAGGACGTTGGTGTCAATGCATGCGTCAGGCTCACGTAGTCAGGCTCACAGTTCCCGCCGTTGCCGCTTCTGCCGGCGCCGGTCTCTGTGTCGCCCATGTGCATGTGCTCAGAGTCGCAACCAGAATTTTGGTGGAGCAGGGGTGGCACAGGGCTTTCTGAAAGACCTCTGGTGAAAGAGCTCCCAGGTTCTGGGCGGGCCCCATTGTTCTTTTTCTGCCAGCCACAGTGAAGATGAGGACCTGTGGACCGAATATGGCACCGCGTGGCTGTGCTCCTGTGTGCCAACTATCGAACAGCGGCGGCAACATTGAAAAACTACGACCTTGCAGTCAGAAAATGGTTTGTTCCCATTATGAGGGTCGTTATGTGACACTTTTTATACCTCCCTCTATTTGGTTAGCCCTAACAAATCTTCTGATCCGAGTACTACAGGAAAATGCAAATATCGCAGGGACCTTCTTCAGCTATCATCTTCAGCTATAGTCGATGACCATACTGCTCAAATAAAGGATTTTTCCATTGACATTAGATCGAGAAAAAGCTGCCGTACGTAAAAATGTGGCCAAAGAGCCGGTGTGAAACGCATTTATGGTGGGGTTAAGTTGTCAGATCCCCCAAATGTGTAATTTTGCAAATTAAGTTGTTGGGGTGGGGGCGGAAAATGGCTCACCCTATCATAAATATGCCACGCACTGGATTAGGCCGAATTCCAACTGACAGTTAGGGACACGGTTTGCCCTTCCCCCACACACACTATCTCCACACACACTGTCCCCCCCCCCCCCCACACACTGTCCCCCACACACTGTCCCCCCCCTACACTAGCTAAAAAGGGAAACTACATCTCTGGGTACTCGGCTTACCTCCAATCGCTTAGAAAACTTAACGCACCTGCTCGCAGTATAGTAAAAACACTAATCGAAGCAGTGGTTTAGGTTGGTCAGCGTTTTGCTACAGTACGACCTTGCCTAACGCTTCAAATCAAGAATTACACAGTTATTGATTACCTTCCTTCCAATCACTTTGAACGCTGCATCCGTCCTATGTTTCTGCTTCGCCTCGGCTACGTGGCCAGCAACCGGGAGGGGGGGGGGAGGGGGGCCAACGACACATTACGGCCTAGTGACGTCATTACCCCGTGATGAAACGTGCGTGATTCCACCAACAGGAAATCCAATGACGTCCCTCCCCCTGCCCTCAAGTGTTCGCATTTGTGGAGAATGCGCTGTCTACAAGTGGGGATGCGGTGGTCCACACGCCGTTAAGTTCGTGAAGGATGCAGTGGTTGGCTGCGCCGTCCATGGTGGTCGTGTCACGGTTGAGGCGCCTATCGATGGTACCGCCCTTGCTGGTGGTGACGCCGCTGTGCAGTGCGTCGTTCCGTAGGCACGGCATCAAGTGTGTTGGAATCAGCTATGACACACAACCGTCGGAAGCAAACCTCCAAAAACATCGTCATGAATCGTGAGTCCAATTACGCCCCCTGTTCAAGGCCCGAATCAGTCCGAGCATGCATTTCAGTATTTAGTTCTTTTGTGTTAAGCTAGCGATGGTTTTGTGGGAGATACGAGAGGCGCGAATTACGACGTTTACATTGGCGCACCACCAGCACCTTGTCTTACTCGGGCAGCGTGTTAACTTGGTTTTATGTAATCCTTATTCAATCTTCAACCTAGCCTTCCTCGCGCATCCCGTGCTGTAGCCGCCTGTCGCGGCCCCACTCTATCCCCGCATCATTCCTAACCTAGCTAAAGGTCTCATTTGCGTACACCTTTTTTGCTGTCCTGTATTTCTCCTATGGACTATATCATACGCGAGATTATGTTGATATCCCAGAATGCGTAGAAGTGTATCAGTGTGAGATACTGAATTATATGCACAAACGAATGCTTTGCAGTGCAACTAGCTGCCATGGTTTCAGTTGCAATGTTCCCCTGCGAAATGTGTATTATGTAACTGTAATATCCGGTCCGCTCTCGCTGTCCGACCAAACGCTACGTGTGGTGTTACCGTCAGTATTTGCCCCAATACCTCGGTAATCACAACAATAGAAATAGCATAACGTTCAACGCGACCAACCCGGTCGTGTCCCCCACCACGCGCGCCACAGCACCAAGTCCCAAAAACAACAACAGGAACAACTCTGGCGCAACTGCGCCAATTGCCTGGCGCGTAGGTGCCTATCTAAACAACTGCTATACACCACAGTAACTAAGTGACAGTCAGAGCAGCCGGAAAAATATACGTCTAAAAGAGACATGTAAATCATCAATATCCACATCTTTGTGCACTGAGCCTCTTGAACTAGCAGGACTGAAACCAAAATTATATTAAAATGCTGTCCCCGTGGTCTTCAGGAAAGATACTGGATTCGTTATCCAGTGACATTGGGTACGACTCCCAGAGCGGGCGCATCGTTTGGCCTGACTGAAATGGAGGGGTCACTTGGCAACTGGCCAACTGGGGTCAGCCCAGGCCCGGGCGGGCCGCAGCATTGTTCGGTGCGTAAAAACCCCCGCATTGCGAAAGGGCGGAAATAAAATTGCCCGTTTAATCATCCGACGGCACAACTTGAGTGGAAGGATCAGTGCACGTGCAAAAGCCGTTACCTAGAAGGTACCCTGAGCCCACAGTCACGCACGCAAACCATTCAAAGCAAATTTATACCGAAGTAAACTCAGCCTGGGTACCCAACGATCAACTTAAAAGTGGCACTGATAACAAAACTTTACTGCCGGCACTATGCTCATAGTGCCTGGAATGGCCTCCCACCATAAGCTGCTGCAGATCTTGTGTGGTCCCAGGACCTGGTCTAGCTGCTGGTGGCATGAAGTCCACCTCGTGATGTCCACCTCGTCGAGCATCAGATCGCACTGGCAGTCCCGTTCACCCATGGGGTGCCATCATCTTCTGCAGCGGATTCGTCTGGAGCTCGGCCGAGTTCGGGCAAGCACGGAGCTCGAAAGCCGCGATTGTAGGCTAGTAAGCCTCGGAGGCGGATAGTACTGTCGCCGCATCCACTCACACTGCCAATGGCTGTTGTGCACACGGTGGTCAAGGCCTTTCGGCTTCGTTTCCTCGTTCCACGGACACGGGCGAACTCCGGTACTTTGGAACGCAGCCTGTAAAAGTGGGTCAAGAAAGAAATTTCCATGAAGATGCTTAGCGCAGCCAGTGAGCCTTCAGGGCGCAGACGGATATAAGGGCGCATTACAGGTGGGATTGGCGGAGCACATCGGAAGCTGCAACAAACATTAGTTACCCATACCAGCGTTGTGGCCCGCAAGAAAAAATCTAATGACAATGATATGATATCATTTCACAAAACTACTAAGCAAGTACGCTCCAAAGAACAGTCATGCCAAGTATCCTTATAAATAGGGCGTGTTTATGTAGCATATCGTCAGAGACATAGCCGAGGGGCACCATGGGGCTGGGGCCCGCCGCCCTCAACAGCTCCCAGCTTTTCAGTGGCGTTTCTTTCAGTTTCAGTTTCAGTTTCAGTTTTCAATGGCATAATTCTGTAAGAACTCGAACTTCTGAAGTTCGCGCCTGTTAACCGTGCGTGATCGGTTGGACGGGGACGTGGCTCGTGAGGTGACCGAGACCATCCAACACAGCCTGCCAGTCCGCCATATGATCGGTTGGACCGGGACGTGGCTCGTGAGGTGACCGAGACCATCCGACACAGCCTGCCAGTCCGCCATATGATCGGTTGGACGGGGACGTGGCTCGCTGAGGTGACCGAGACCATCCGACACAGCCTGCCAGTCCGCCATATGTCCCGTCTGGTCCGCCGCGGGCGAGGTCGCCGGGCCAGCGCCCGCACCCGCCGGCCGATTCGGAGTCGTGCGCGGGGCCAACCTGTGCCGCCCGGCTCGCGCTGCTGATGTAGTACACCGGTCACAGGCGCTAGTGTACCCCGCCAGGCGAGCCACGCCGCAGACTCACTGGGGGTATGAGGCTGCGGCGGGCGCGGCTGAGCCCGCCAGTCGACACCACTACAATATTGGTCAGATCAGTGCACGGTCACTGACACGCCGACTGGATGAAGTCAACCAACTCCTGCAGAAGCACCACATGGACACTCTGTGTGTGTCTGAGGCATGGCTCAAGCCTGGAGTACTCGACAGGGTGCTGATATTGCCGGGTTTCAGCATACTGCGGCGTGACAGCAGTGTCGCCCGGCTGACAGCAGCCCAGCAGACCCAGCCGTGCGGAGATGGAGTCGCCGTACTCGTCTCGGACTCCCTACGCGCAGTGAAACTCGACATAGGCGGTACCGATCCCACAGCGGAATCCCTGCGGGTATCTGTGAGCGACCGTGATGATCGGTGCCATCTACCGACCGCCGGTGGAGTCAACGTCCCGATGCCTGGAGAGCGTCCGAGACCAACTGTACGCCGCCGTCGCCATAGGAAAACCGACTGGGAGACTACAAAATCAGTCTCCTCAACCCGGACAGACCCGACGTACGCGGTTTCCAGACCATCCTGAGAGACATTAGTCTCAAACAGCTGGTCGTCGAGCCCACCCACCTCCACCCGACACCAACACTGCCAGACCTGATCGTCACTTACGTGACCAGCCTCCGCGATTCAGATAAGGCCCGGGCCCGTGTTGGACCACCAACCGGTACTGATCCGCGTTCCCGTCCTCAGAGAGCACTGACGGTCAGTCCCCACCACCGTAAGACTCTCGAAACACGTCAGCTGGGATGCGTTCAATCTGAGTCTGCCGCTCGCGGACTAGGAGCCGCTCGATGCCGCTAGTACCGCGGATGACAAGGTCAACAAATTTGGGAAGTGCGGAACGTCGCAGTCGACGCTCACTGTCCGACCATCACCGTGACGTCACGCCGGCCCGGCTGTTCATGGCTGCGAGGAGATACCGAAGTCTTCGCAGCCATGGAGGAGCGCGACTGCGCTCGTGAGACCTGGAAGCACTGCCATACCACAGAGCAGGCCGCGTGTACCAGCGATGCCGTAACAGAGTTAGGGGATTGGTCACTCTCGCGCGACACTGCTGCCTGTGCAGTGGTCTGCTGACAGGGCGGCAAGACGTCTGGAGCCGCCTCGAGCAGTTCGGACTGCAGCCAGCGAGACGGTGCAACACACGCGACTACGGCATGGGCACCCGGGCGGACGCACTCAATGCCCACTTTGCTGCTTTTGGCCCGCGCATCACTGAGGAGGCGGCAGCGGTGTGTGGCGGTGCGGGTGCGCCCCCAGCTGGACCGCGCCCGTACCGTGTCTGTACTTCGGAGTTCTCCCTGCATCCAGACACTCTACCGGAGCTCTCTCTCGGAGCCATCGGGAAGATGAGCGCGTTGAGGTCTGTCGGCGTCGATGGCATGACACTGCATGCAGTGAAAAGGTGCGTCCCTGTAGTCAGTGCTCATCTTCTTCTTCTGATCATTTTTCTGTCACATCACGCACGCTTCCATCCGTCTGGAAGATCACGCGTGTCACCCTGGTGTTCAAGTCGGGCGATCGATCAGACCTGAACAACTTTCAGCCCATTTGTATCCTCTCTGTATTGTTGAAAATTACTGAGAAGGTCGTCTGCTCGCGACTCACTTCCTATCTTCTTGACAACCATGTACTGACGCCATCGCACAACGCTTACCGTCCACGTCACTTGACGGAGATCGACGTTACGTCCACGTCACTTGACCCTGATCGACGCTGTCGAATAACTCGCAAGAGCTGTCGACAACGGTCACTTCGCGCCGATAACGAGGATTGACCTTAGCAAGATTTCTGACAGCGTTGATCACGACGTCCTCCTGAGCAATCTGGAATGGTACAGGATGTCCTCGAAATGGTCCCGCGACTACCCGATCAGTCGGAAGCAGGTCGGTAGTGGTGGCCTGGTTGCCCTATCCCTATCCCACGAGGTGATCCAGGGATCCATTACCGGCCCAATCCTGTTCCTCATCTTCATCAACGACCTGTCCAGCTTCCTACCCCCATGATCAGCTGTGTCTGCTCAATATCTGCTGTGTGATAAAAAACCGTTTTCGCCGCAGTTGGTAGACCGTCTCCTAGGGCCTGCAGCTCTATCTTGAAGCAGATCACTTCCTGTTCGAGCTGCTCGCAGCGCAGGTATGACAATCTGGGAATGTTTGCTGTTTGTTGAAGACCGGATTTCTGTGACCAAATATTCCAATGGAATGCACACTTTTTTAAAATGTCTGACCAAATTGCTCTGCATGATAGCTAATGTACTTTCAAAAACATGACGCTGTCATATAGGGAACGGTATATTATGTCTGCCAGGGAGCCCATCACCTGAGCATTGAACCAAATCAAGGAAAGCCAACACAGGCGTATAACTAAGACTCACAGTAGGACAGATTTGGTACACTAAGATAGAATTACACCATACCTTGCAGTCAGCTTAAGTTTTCGTAAGCTAACGGTCAGCCTGATAGCAAGAAGTATGCGAGACTGCCAAAAATACATGCAGGGGTCATATCCCCCCCCCACCCCCCCACCCCACCACCATTAAGTTCCGGGGAATCCTTCGAATTCCTCAGAGCCTTCGGTTAGGGGCCCGATTGGGGAGGCCGAAGGGCGCGAAAAGCCGTGCGGAGGTCGCATTCAGGGGCCCCGGCCCGCGATGCCGGGCACTCCCGTACCAACCAGAGGGCCCTGCGCGCTGACCAGAGACCCCTGAGTTTATAAGAGCCTATAAATCGGTCAGACACCATCAGTAACGCACAATCGGCTCTGTGGCAGCACGGACCCGGGGGGCTATTTCCCAAGCCATAACAAAGCCGGAGCCTGCGATTTACATTGGTCGGGCGCCTACAGCGCCTAACGGAGGCCCTGTGTGAGCAGGGGCCCGAGTCGGCCAGAGGCAGTGTTAGAGGAGGCACGAAGAGCCTGGAGGGCCCACCAGATCCGACGATTGAGGACCTATTGGAGCGTCTAAGAGCGCGTAGGGCTGGTTCGAACCTTACTTAAGCCACCCGGCCTGCGGTGACAGGCCCTTAAATGACAATCAGAGGGGCCTTTGCGCCGATCGGTGACCCCCTGAGTCGATATGGGCCTATATGTCGGTCAGACACCACCAGCACCGTACAGTTGGCCCCGTTTCAGTATGGGTCTGAGGGCCCACTTCCCAACCAGATACAAAGCTTGGGCCAATTGTTTACACTGACCGGGCTCCTGTATCTGTCAGGGGTCCCGGTCACTTAACAGATGGTTCTGTGGCCCGAGGATGGGCCCGGGCGGCCCAACGGAACCGATTACCAAAAGGGGGCATAAATGCACGAAGGACCAGCTGTAGGTCACATACAGAATTGTGGTCCGTAGGGTCGTGACCTGAAATATCAGTCAGAGGTCGTCTTGCACAGTTTGAGGACTTTCTGAGACAGCGCGGGTGTCTATGTCGGCCAAAGACCACCAACAGTCGGCTCCGTGTCGGTCTGAGCTCTGGAGACCCATTTCCCAAGCAGGGACACGGCCGGGCCCGTGAATTGCAGTGGTCGAGTCCACTGTCATAATGAGGGGCTTCTGTATCGTTCAGGGGGCCACCGTGTCTGACAAGGTATTCTGTGTCAACAAGGGACATAGATTCGCTAGTGGGAAGATTTGTTAAACAAGAACGGGATAGGGGGCCCCGAATGATGGAGGGCCTCTTAGGATGGCTGAGGCCCTCTGGCAATGAACAGAAACGTGGAAAATTATGGTGAGAGCACACACTGAGACAATGCAAAGATCCTGTGCTTGTCAGGGCCCAGTATCGAACAGTGGGCCCTCCAACACTATTCCAGCAGGGGCCCTTTAAGCCTAACTGGAATCTGTGTGCCAATTATTGTACTACCTGCGGTGATCAGGGATGTTTTTGCGTCAATAAGGGTTCCTGCGTCGATTTTGGGGTCAATTGTGTGGATCAGAAGTGTGGATCAGAAGTCAGATAGCGGACCAATATGATATGATGCATCCATTTAAGGGCCTCCGGATCGGTAGGGCATCCCGCCCCGTCTCGCCAGAATGACCCCCGGAAGACGCACCGCGGTTGGACAGCATGACCGTTCACCCCTGGACCGGGAACAATTATGTGCTCGGTAGTGCTCGGCTCGAGGGGGCCTAGTTTCCGAAAAGAAATAAGGGATCACATCAGTATTGAATGGAGTGGGTCGAAATGAGTTAAAAAACGCACAAGGCCATCGCATGTTTGCTTGAGAACGCGCATTCTTTTACAGAATCGACCAGTGAGGCCAATAACATCAAAAGGTTTGAGCATGCGCTCCGGGCGAGGACTCCGTAGCCAGCGTTAACCACTGCACGTCTGGGAAGCCGGAGGTACAGGGTTCGATTCCCCGCGTGCCCGCACTATTTTCGGGACTGATGTGTGGAGAAGGGTTCATAAGTTTTTACGTTAAAGGCAGTGTGTCTAGTGTTTTCGATTTTCCAAATGCACGTCTAAGGGGAGTTTGCAACTATCTATGGGTAATTGTGGTGCTGAAATGTGCATTTGGGTCTTGCAACAGTTCATTCATTTTCATCGATCGCATCGATGGCCGTCCGTGAACAAACACAATAATAAAAAATGAACCAGTCAGCGGAACACAGAGAACGAATACACTGGCTTACATGTGGCGAGTAACTGCGCGCTAGTGACACGGCCGTTATCTTGGTTGCCACGGTCTCGTGCATAAGGGAGAGCGCTGGCGGTATATAACGCTGTGCACTTGGAGGTCCCTTGCACAATTCGAGACGGAAAAAATATGGTACCATGAACATGCCTGGTGTACCAGCGACATCGCAGCAACGATTTCAGCGCCAGCGCCTCAGCGCCAGATGTGCCTTATTATTTGGAACGCCGGATCCGGTGCACGCGCATTCGCAATTCGGTTATTAATTTCAGGGTAGAGAAATCTTAGCCGCCTATGGCCGCTGACAAAACAACGAAGAACAACCGTATTTTCATAGAGCCTGGTTCAGACGATTGACATGACACAACACTTGTGCTTTTTCAGTATAAAGTAGGTCAACATGAACTAATCGCAGGGCTTAATCTGCGGTACGTATCATTTGACCAGCCTTACCGTACGGCCAGCCCCGTTCACACGCAGCCCTCAGCTGAATGTAAACAAAAAACATCAATATTATGGCCGCCGTCATCGCTGCGTTCGCAAGCTGCTGTCAGCGCTGACAAGAGACGTCCTCGAAAGGTCATTGACCAGAGCTAACGATGCCTTCTCAATGATACCGATGTGCTTGGTAGTGAATATTGTTTATGGGCACCCAGTAACTTCGTACTTCCATACAAACCCAATACAATTTTGGGACTGTGGCAACATCTCGTCAGTGGGAGCGAATTGGTAGAAACCATTGAGGCCAAAATGTTTAAATCGAAATTTTCCACCTTCCTACGAGCACAGTTAAAAATCTCAACTCAACTAAACACACTCCTTTTAGCTGAAATTAACTAACTGTTTTGGATTTTTTGGGAAAAATGAATCAATTTCAAATCTAAATGAAATTGTTCATCGAAGAAAACTTTAAAAAAACATTCATAAAAATGATAAATATGTGGTTTGGTTCAAGTACCTACGTGCATATGAATTATGATAGTTACACATATTGTGGACAGTCTTAAGCACATACTCGTAAATTATGCGCAGATTTCGTTTTTCCATATGAAAATGAGAGGGAAACTGCACCTCTCCAGCTCTACAAAACGGGCGTATTTGCAGGAAGCTGATGCGAACTGCTAGGCTGCCGTATGTGATCACCGTGGCTAAGCGCATGAGCTTAAAATATATAATATTTTTAAGTTATATATACACATATATATATATATATATATCATGGTTGACCAGAAGAAAAGCAGACGAGGCCTCATCAGTCTTTTGTACCTGTCCCTTTATGGCGACTTCCAAGACTCTGTCACCCCAATCATTTTAAGAAATCGACACCCATGATGGTGGATTAAGAGCGGACAAAGTCCTCCATCCCCCCCCCTCCACTGGCCGCCCGGACTTGTCTAAGGTGACATCCTCAAGTATGGCCTGCGCCTGGCCCACCCACTTTTTAAAACGTTCCTGCTCCTCTGGTTCCTTTGGTGTATGCAATGGCACAGTCAGTCAGCCGTTTTGTGTCTAGAATTAGTCAAGTGCCAGGCCTCACCAAGGGTGGATACAGGACTTCGTCAAGGGGGAGGGCCACGCAACATTGTAGTTTCCCTAGAGTTTGGGGCCCCGTCCAAAAATCTTCGCATCCTGGTATAATGCGGGGTTCCATCTTACCGTGCGCAGCCTTAGGAAGCTAGGTGTGCTGCGCATGCGCATACATGAAGCCTATTCATTTTTTCCATATCATCGTAAATCTAATGATTTTAAGGCTAACTAGCTCGGAAAAACAGGCAAAATAAGCTACGGTTGACTGCTAGATACCACCAACAGCAAGCACTAACTTGGTTCTCAGCTTATTTAGGCTATCCGGCCAGTCGATGTGACCGTCTGATGGCTGACGACTAATGCAGTTTTTCCTTCGCTATAAAGGGGTGCAAAATATCCTGGCATTCAAAATGTATTAAGACTGCGATGCACAAGCATAGGTGTCACACATTCACTAGCCAAGGGAAATGACACGCACGTCATCAGCGGCACGTGAGATTACGTTCGATTCACCGGCGCGCACCCGACTGCTACTCTAAGGCTAAGACACCGAGGCCAACAGGGCCTAAATCTGAGCGATCATGGATGCCGCGGGAGGCCGACAAAGAGGCTCCAGTTAACAAGTATAGGCTCCTCAGAGCAGGCGAGAAGAGCCCAAGAACAACACGGTGGGGCTTGAACGATCGGTAGTGCCCCGGCAAGCCGTTATATATGACCCCGGCCAGAGAACAGGACCCTCTGAGCAAAGGAAAATTACCGAAAACCAGTGCAGTGTAATAATATCCCTATGCGAACAAGAGCGCCCGGGCAGTTTAATAGAAAAGGCTGCAATAGAAGTGAGGAATTCTCCGCAAATGAGATTAAAGGGAAAGAGCCTTAGGTCAAAGAAGAGGGCCTCTGAGCATCGCGTGGTTCGCTACCTTACCTTGTACAGGCCCCAGCAATAGCGCAAGGCCTTCCAAGCAAGTGAAAAGAACTCGACACCAATGTGAGGGGCCTTGAGCAACTGAGTGCACCCTGGTATATGAGGCCCCAGAAAAAGTGTGTAGAGCTTTTCGGGCGAATAGGAAGAATCTGTGAAGGAAAACCCGATCGCCCAAGAGTCAGGAGAAGAGTGCCCAGGCATGTAAGCAGATATTGTTCCAACTGCAGCGAAGGGTTTTGCAAGAAAATGTAAGGAGATCAAGGGCAACGCGGAAAGCTCCTTAGCGATCGGATTACCTGGTAAGTGAACATATAGGGCCCGGGCAACAGCGTAAGGCTTCTGGACAGCATAATGAGCCCCAAAATTTCCCCCAAGCAACACTTCAATCAACAAGGAATAAACTTTGTCTATTCAACGATTCTTCACTCTCGCTAGCACCTGTTCTTGGTCGTCTGTATGCCAAAGACGTGCAATTTTGTTGTGTTTTGTGCCAGAAAACGGCGGCCGTTCGGCCGGTTATGGCCCGTTCGAAGCCTATGAGTCCGTCCGGGGCCCAAAGGGGTCCGGGGTCCGGGGCACAAAGGGGTCCGGGGTCCGGGGCCCAAAGGGGTCCGGGGTCCGGGGCACATCCGTCCGGGGCACATCAAATTTTGTTGCGTTTTGTGTTAAAAAACTGCGTCTGTTTGACCGGTTTTGGGACCCAGGCACATATTCACACAGGCTATAAATCCTGTGTGAGGGGTGGGGGCATGACCCCATGCTTCCTCTGGATCTGCCCCTGGACCTCACTGCCACCGGACATGTTTTCGGCACGCCTTAGACACAGACATGCAATTTCAGATGTTTTATGATAAAATGCGATGTGCCATGCTTATTGTCACTAGACTGATTTCTGGTATTTCTGGTATGTAAATACTGGACGGATGTGTGCAATTGCAACTTTACATGATAAATGAACAATTTGTGTGGAGTTTTAAATTTTTCAACTTTTTCGATAATGTTGGAGGAGGCCTCTTGCTGTACCAGTCAATCTGTTGATTCTTTATGATGCGCTGATTTATTTTATTGTGATTTATTTAGTTGGGAGAGGAACTGACTGACAAGTTTGGGGTGGGGGGGGGGGGGCTAAGCTGCATGTTGCAGGGGGGGGGGGAGTTAGTTCCTTAGCCGCATCAGTTTTAGTGTAGCGAAGACAGCGTGATATATATCGAAGTAAACGGCACTCCGAGCAGATGCAAAGAAATCAAGCGCAGTGTGGAAGACTCCTGGCGAGCAGGTTGACACGGCAAATGGACATATAGGACCCCCGTAGCGTGGGGCCGCCGGACAGCGCAATGACCCTTAAGATTAAGATCTCCCCAATCGCCACACTGTCAATCAACGAAGAGTCATCATTATCTGCTTATGAGACTTTTTTCGCTTGCGGCTGTTGTTGGTCGCATGGAGGCCCAAATGCATCCAATATTGTTGCGTTTTGTGTTAAGAAATTGCGCCCGTTCAGCAGGGGTATGGGGCCTTGGAAAGACTATGGGTTCCTTTGGGACCCAAGGATGGAAGGGGCATAGCCCCCTTCCCCCCTCTCCTCCACGCCCTCTGGGTCCGCCGCTGCTTCCTGCAATGCTTCGACCCTTTCCCAGAGATCTGGCAACATTCAAAGCACGTCAAAGAGAGCGGAGGCTGCACCATATGTTGCATCTGCCACACTCCCATGCTCGCGAGGCCACCGTGACACTGTGCACACCAACCCTGTGACCCACAAACGAGTGAGCCAGCCTTGCGCAGGTCTCACCGCGCCGCTCGCGCAAGGAGGCCTCTCGCCATCTCCTTTTAGAAATTCAGGCACCCATTGGACCTGGTCGCCAGAGGGCGCCGTGCTGCGCAGTAGGCGCACATGCCATTCCGGTGGCATTGAACACGCCACCCCGGTCCCTAATCGCTCCCTGCGTCCATCGTGCGCCGGGCGTCCCCCTTAATTATACCCGGGGAGGCCGGCGTCCTGTTGACCGTTGTCCCGGCCGGCGCGCCGCGCTCCGCCGCTCTCTCCGCGCCAGCCGGCCGGCCGCCGCACAAAAGGCCGGGCGCTCCCCGCTCTGCCCGCCGGCCGGCATGCCCGCCGTAATTACCATCGACCCGCCGAAACGCTAAAACGAATTTCCCCGGCCTTGGATAATAGACGCAGCCGGTCCGTGGGGGGGGGGGGGGGGGAGCGGTTCATCCGGGAACTTGCATCACGTGACCGCCGCGGGGGATTCGGCGGCTGCGGCCCGCTCAGAAACGCGTTTTTCACGTCGGGCGAGGGGCTGGTGCGCGAGTGGCTGCCAGGCGATAGGCGATTTCGCAGTGAATGTGACAAGGCTAGGAGCTAACCAACAGCGGTAAGGCCAATTTAAGCACGCTTGATTTGCCGGTGGGTTCGGTTTTTCTCTATGTTGCGTGGTTTGCCTGTTGTCAGTCCGGCTTTCTGTTGCGTTATTTATTGGACGGTGGTGGTGCGCCGCCGGTCGGCGGGCGCATGCGCAGTAGGGTCTGTTTACATGTGGCTGCTTTGTTTCGGCGCGACGGCAGAGCGCCGGCTGCCGACCAATGGCAAAAGCTGCGCGGGGTGGCAATGCGCCAGGTCAGCATGGGTCCGCTGAGAGAGGAAGGGAGGGGGGGGGGGGAAGGCACGTGCGACGGACGCCGGCCGGCCAGGTTGTGGCGTCATGGTGCGGACTGTCAGAAATAGGTGGTTGGCCGCCCCGTCCCGCCCGGGTCGACCCTCTCTTCCTGGCGAGCCCGATACTGTGATGTCCCGGTGGACGGTGCTCCTCAACTGTGGTCTTGGGCGGCGAATAAGGGCCACACCCAAGTTAAGCCTCTTAAACACGGAATATGCGCCCCAGTGCGCCCGCGACTTCGAAAGGCCGATGCTGTATCAGAAACCACCAGTGTCTGTGCCAATTAGGGAATATGCCTTCACTTCTCGCACTCTCCTGGCAGAAAAAAAGCTTGGAAGGGCAACTGGCGCCGGTTGGGGGAGTTCGAAGTACACACCCCGCCAAAAATACCTCGCTGGGTTTGAGTGCCATGTCAAGGAATTTTGTTGCAGTTAATCCTTCCGTGTAATTAATGGTGGCACGCTTCAGCCCTGAGGAGGTTGCTTATCTTATTGTATGCCTGAGACACGATGCAGCGTCCAGGCCGGACAGAATTCCTGTCGGGCCCTTCTGTATGGAGCTTCGCCACTTTCAGATGCCTTAGCACGGCTCCTGACCGCCTGTTCTCATGAACTGTGGGTGTCATCCAGCTTTGCCTGAAGCACAAGTGAGCTCCTCTTAAAAAAGGACGTGGGTTTCGCGTCAACGCCTTCGGTCATTATGGGCTGATCTCGCTCGTTTCAGTGAGCTCTTAAGCTGTGGAGATGCTGGTGCTCGATTGTCGTCATTTGAACCAAGCGAGTTGCAGTTCGGTTTTGCGGAGGGACGGGGAACGCTCGAACCACCATCCTCATGGAAGAGAGTGGGCGGTGGCAGGGGCGCAGCCAGAGCCGTGGCAGAGGGGCACAATATTGACAAAGGGTCCCCTGTAAAAGGGTCCCCTGTAGGTAGTAAATGGGGCCTGTAAAAATCGCCAGATATGGCCCATTTCTTATCGAGGACATATGTTTGTTAAATAGATATGTATATGTATATACTACACATTTTTACCTTCATCACAGGAATATAGGCCGGACGCTACCGTGGGATCAATTCTGCCTCAAGTTTATGGTTAACATCCTGCCAAAATCATGTGTTCGACGACTGCATGTTTTATGGGCGCCATATGACCAACGTAGTCGGTGCGCCCCAAAGCCCAAATCATCATCATCATCATCATAGACGACTGCATGAAGTAAATTGCCGGCGCTCTTCATTTTACAATGGTCCAGGTCCGGGTTGTGCGAAGATAGCAAGGATTCCGCGAATGTGGATTGAAGATCAAGATGGTCAACAGCTCGTATTTATATGGCCAAGCCATGTTTGGATATGTTGAACATTCGGTAAAAGTCGATTGTAATTACGGACTATGTGGCGTAGTTTTGAGCACGCGCGCTCGCATCTAGCAACAAAAAACTCGACGCCAGACGTTGCAGTTTCCTTAGCCGCGCAGCGTCGGCCCCGCGGCTAACATTTTGAGATGTTCCGGGCGTATATTTCACCTCTGAGGTTTGTAGATTAATGGCAACAAGTTATTGGTCTTTACAGCACCGCAGATAATCTGGAAAAATTGTACGGAGTGCGGGAAAATTTCCCGGAGTGGCGCTCGGCACCGCCAACACGGAAAATCATCCCAGTTAATCTTCTGTACCGAGGTAGGATTCGCGGGAAATTTTCAGAGCATGTGCGCAAGTCATTTCATATTCATCATTTTTTCCCATTTTGTTTTCGTTTTTTTATAATATGTATATATATATATAATGATATATATATATATATATATATATATATATATATATATATATATATATAAATAATATACCTCATTCATTTAATCACATCAAGCCATTCATTCAGGCTTTGACCTCACTGGACATTGAGCGCATGGGGGCCTGACGGGCATTGCCTTACAAGCAGCAGTCGGACTTCCGCGATGAGCGCATAACGCAGCCCTTCTCTGGGCTCTGCGCGTACCGCGAGTACAGGATGAGATGCGATCTGCTGTGCTCCGAAGGTTCTGCGGCCTGTTTCGCTCTCCACATCGTTCGTGAAAGCTCTTATGAGAGCTGGAGTCTGGCTGGCCTACCGCCTGGTTGAACTTGCTGGAAACTTTGCCGGATCCGCGTTTTTACTTTGCGGAGAAGATCGGGTCGGCTAGTAAAGTTGGCCTGCGAGGGGATGGGCAGCTGCCTTCTTTCTCCAGTGCGGTCCCAGTGCGATGTGACTCTCAGGTGAGTCTTGAGTCTCTCAGGTGGCGCTTGACGAGAACCGACCCAGAGGCCGTAAGGCCATTACAATTAATGTGTGGATTGGTGAAGCGTCCACGTATATTGAATATGCGTAATGCGTTTGCACATAGTTGTAAGTTCTTCCACTATATGTCGTCCGACATGACGCCCAATAAATGACCAGAAAAGGCACAAATAGCGCCCTTCGTCAAAAGGGCGGGGTTTATCAGAACAGTTGGTTTAGACTCGCATTACTGGGGTATTTTGTGTAATGACGTCCTGTGCGGTTCTTCATGAACGATGGTATTGCTATCAGTCACGGATGAGTTTTCAGCATTGGAAGAGGAACGCATTTTGAAGTATAACAGCGTTAAGATTCAGCAAATCGTGCGTGCTGTGGCCGCTTGACAGCCCGAATCGCTCGGTAGCATGAATTTACGCTCATCCTATGTACACCCTACTGGGTTAATTTTGGAACGCTGGTAAATCTTATGGATACAACTACACAGAACATGATTGATCAGCAACATCACCCATGCTGGGATTAAGTTAGATGCGTGGCTCTGCATTGTAATTCTATAAATTCCGCCGAATTCACTACGATTTACCACTAAACTAGTCTTCTGCAGCCCAGATCTTATTTTGCGAACTATACAGCTTACAGTAAGCAATACTTTCTTCTGTACGCATATCTTGTTTTCGTATTCAACCGCATGAAAAGCACCGATTGCCAACTTGAGTTTCAAACAAGCGCATCCAATGACGAAATCGACGCACGGAGATGGGCAAAGTTGGTTTATGTCGTCAGCTGTTGAAAGAGCTGGGATGCATATCCAAGGATGATCTGCACGTGTCGTACGGACGGGCTCGTATTTTATAGCCACGTTCGAAGACAACCTGGCTGGTTTAGAACCTACCATGACGCTCCGTGTGGCCAATCTGAATTTACAAAGGCACGATCACATGTATGTAGGACTGGAAGGTCACTATATGAACCAGAGCAGTGATAAATGCTTATCTTAGAAATATACCATGTTTCATAAACACTAACAATGATTGGAGCTTGTACATATATTTTCTTCAAGGTCTGGATTATTGGCTCATTTTAAAGAGTTCTGTATCACTAAGGATTTTGTATCCGACAAAATTTGATGCTATGGATGAAGCCTGGGAACCAGATGGTTGCATAATTAATCATTCAGTAATTGCATATTTTAACATTCAGTAGTTTTCAAAAGGTTTTCAAAAGTTCTGGGTGCTGAAATTAAAGGACATAGCCAAAGTGTTAGTAAAAAATGTAACTAAAACAATCTATGTTTGTATATTTGCAGCTTCTTTCTGCGGTAGTTATATGACAAGGTGACATGTGTGACTAGAATGAAGATAATAGTTCTCGGTATACGCCATGAAGATATAACTTGGGAATAAGTACGTTTATGGGCCTCATACAGCTCCGTATTTTGGCACTTGTGTTTGTGTAATACTAAGCACATATATTTGGAATGAAACGTAGGGGTTTGGGTGTGCCGGTGCGGTTTTTCCGGAAACTTTCCTTGCGGGGCGGGATGGTTTCAAAGTTGAAGTGCGTGGCTGGTACAGGCTTCACAAATCCGAAAAAGCGGAAGCCAACCCCCTTTTCATTACGCACGCTACCGCTAAAGCTTATAGAAGCCAGAAGTTTTGCATCGTTAAATTCAATGTTTGGCAAAAAGAAGCAATCTAAATCAGGAGGAGATGCCACAATTTTCACACATTTCATTAGACAATGATTTGCTGGGCCGGCTGTTGGAAGTTCCGGACACTGGATGGGTGCACGATAGTCGCTCGTTGTGTGTGTCCGCTGTGATGGTTGGATTGGGCGAAATGGAGAAGAATGGTTCACGGTTAGAGGTGACGTTATCACGACTCCGGATGGATGGAAATAAATTTAAGCTAGCCGAGTTTTCGCCCACTCTTTACAGGCCTTCATATAGCCCGTTATGTACCATCTTGCTGCAATGTCGAAATGAAAGTCTCTGATCGCTACCACATGCGTTTGTCGGGTTGGGGAAATGCTATGTGTCTAAACAATGCAACTGCAAGCAGATAAGCATCCGAAATGTGAAAGGAACAATACAAAATGGCATAAGACCATCAAGATCCTACAATGGGGTGGTATTTCTCCGAGCGTCTTAGCTGCTCAATTTAGGTCAGTTCAGTCATAGTCTGCTCAGTTTACTCCGTTTGGGTTGTAGGAACTGATAATGGGACACGGCGGCGCCTGCGTTATATTCGGGAACGGGAAATATTATGTCTAACCTCAGAGTCATCAAAAAGGCCAAGTACATCCAAATATCTCTTCGTTTTTAGAACGCACCACTTTCTCGAACTGTGCTGATGTGCTCCAAACGGTTCTTGTGGAACTGTGCGATCTCAGAAAAAGTTTTGGCTGGTCCCTGTGGTTGGAGCTCGCGGACTTCAGGGAGACGATTCCAACGGCCAGAGATGACAGTTATGCTTTTTGGCGCCGACCTAAGGGCTTGGTCGTTATTCAGCGCGAACGGCGTGTCTTCGTCATGTTCCCAGGGATGTGAACACCGCCCTTGTGGCTGTGCTCGCTCCGGTGCGATCTGCTCGTAACCGGTGCTAAAAACCGAACAGGTCCGCGGCTCAGCCATCCCATATGGGGAAACTGATAAGCTTGCAGATTTGGTAATCGCAGTGGACAGCAGGAGCACTGCACACGTTATTGCTCAACAACTGGGTCGGCGCCATCGTGTTTTGTTTCCAAAAAAGGTTTTGTGTGTAAGTGCTTATGGCCGAGTGGTCAGCAACATTGACTCCCGGGGGGGGGGGGGGCCCGAGTTCGAATCTCAGTTACGCCATGGCCCGTGGGCGTTTCTGTGTTGCCTGCAACCGCTGGCGTTTCAGAAAGTGTGCGAGACAGTGTGCTTCGTGTTCCCTTGAAAAAGAGGTCAATTTTGGCCACGTTTACATCAGGGATTTCTTCACTTACGTCACATGCCATTGGTGTAACGCGGATGTGTCAGCTGGCATGATAGAAACTTAACGTATTAGGGATTTTTTTTTGCATTGAGTCCGCTTTTTGGTGGTCGATTGATGGAAGGCCGCGCGCTTTCGTGCGGAGCGCATGCAGTTGCTGCGGCCTCTGATCTCCAGCATCAGCAAGGCATCCGGAGGAGCCCCGAGAGGCCCCTTCTGTGGCGTCAGCTGACGGTGCGGGAAGCGTCGGACAGCTTGCGTCGCCTGGTCGAGACAGATGCAGTGAATTTTGTATTTCTCTATCGCACGTTGTTGAAGCGGTATATGCAAGATGAATATGCACACGAGCGTTTGATCAGGCTTTGCTCCAAGCCGGCGACGGAGAGCGCCGTGTGGTTGGCCGCGTCTGGACGGGGTGTGACTGACAGTCGCCAGGCTGTGGCTGGACGGGGTGTGACTGACGGTCGCCAGGCTGTGGCTGGACGGGGTGTGACTGACGGTCGCCAGGCTGTGGCTGGACGGGGTGTGACTGACGGTCGCCAGGCTGTGGCTGGACGGGGTGTGACCGACGGTCGCCAGTCTGTGGCTGGACGGGGTGTGACTGACAAGTGCCGGCGGTGTGTTGCTGCAGGACTGCGGTCTGCTCCGTCGCCATCCGTCCGATGGAGCGGGCCCGCCGGCTGAAGATCAGGGAGCTCGGCGCGGAGCTCACCTGCTACCTCTGCAACGGCTACTTCGTGGACGCCTTCACCGTAGTGGAGTGCCTCCACTCGTGTAAGTGGAAGGTGTGCCAGAGCTATCAGTGTCACAGTTAGACTTCTGACGAAAAGAAGTCAACGTGTTGGTGAAGTGGTAAATTGATTTGCTGGTTGTTTGATGACAATGGAAATGGCGTACCAACACAGATACAGTTTTACAGTTTTCGGATTAACTATAGCAGAGCAAATGCCATACAACTCGTAGCATAGATATCAACGTCAAAAAGTGATATTGTAACCGCGCGTGCTTTAGTTTTAGTTGTTGGTTTATGTGCATTTCGTCTGATCCAGCCTAACGTAAAGACGGCGTTGCACCGCTTTGAGTTACGTAGCTATTTTATTGCGGAACCAGTGCCCAGGACAGGCGAATCGCATTGTCTCACTGTGTCGTTTGTCCTGCGCAGTTTGCAAATCATGCATCATGAACCACGTGAAAAAGACGTGCGCCTGCCCAAGATGCGGGACGTTGCTCAACCAGGCCCGACTGACCGTGGCTCTCAGGTCAGTACAGCATTTTGAGGCCGGGCGGAGGCGGGCTTATGACGCTAACAAGCTGATATGTTAGACTGGTGCGCTTTGCACAGCGAAAACGCTGCTCCGCAGGGGGAGCAATACTGGGGAGTGCTAGGGGAATGGGGGGGGGGGGGGGGGGCGGGAGGGATTGTCTGTAGCCATACGCCCAATGCCTGTGTGGGCTGAGGAAAGCTTTGCACGCTCATTGGAGAATCCATTGACTGCACGGATGCAAACGCGATGTGCTTGCTTGAGGTACGTTCCAAGTCCGAGACATCACTGGTGAGCAGGCTAGCTTGAGGTACGTTCCAAATCCAGAACATCACTGGTGAGCTCTATGTTATGCGGCCCCCAGTCCTTTGCTGAATCGGATGCGGGTGGTCTGCATAAGGATAGAATAAAGGTGTAGTTCATGTCTACAGCATGTCCGCGTTATTTCGACCTACTCAGCGTTCAAAGAAGCGTCAAGAATTGGAGCCTTTGACGGACGCTCTCGCATTTTGACCATGGACGTCCGCACGCTTCGTGCATTGCTTCTCGTGGGCTGGTGAGATGTCGCTAGGTAATGGTACAGCAAGCTCTCACACTGGAGACTGATGGGACGTCAGTTGTTGATCGGGGTAATAAGGCAAGGGACCAGTGCCGAAACACTCCGAAGTGTCTGCTATTCATGGCTATGGGACACCACCCCGGCAACTAGCCTTGTCCCAGAGATGCCTTTATACATTGCGAAATGCGAGTGAAATAATCAGTAGCTTCCTAAATACGCTGTCCCATCAGTGACCTATTTACTATGCAGTTGGAAATCTGAATTTTCTTCCCAGTTTGGATTACGTCGGTCAGAGATGCTTTCCGGCCACTGTACAGAATTTTACGATATTTTCCAAATTGATTCTATATTTAAACCATTGGGATCTTTTCCAAATCCCGACCGAGAAGGTCATGGAAACACCCGTTCGTAGCCTCCTGAGTATGATTTCACAATGCGGGACCAATACGTCCCGAAAAATGTGAATGCACAGAGGCTGGCAGCATGCCGTCTGGCACTTTTTCACAGTCTTCAAATGAAAAACAGTAAAAGCAGCGCTGCCTGTTTTTCCAACACCACATCACACCTTTGCTGATGTGATTTGGCCAGCATCTGAGGCGCGTGCATCGCACACGACGTCTACCAACTACGAAGTCTCAGTGTCTTAGCAGTGAGGACCGCTGCCGATGGAAAGCATGCCCCCCCCCCCCCCCAATGTTGTGTCAACGAGGAGACTCTTGTTCGGGAAAGGTAAGTGGTTTCCCTAGGGATCAATCTACGGAGACCTTCGATGCACTCGCCCGTTGGCATGGCTGGTGAAACAAGGGAGTCAACTAGCCATCTCGAAATAAAGTGAGTCAAACCCGGCTATTTTGTACATGGGGAGGGTCAGGGGGCCCCTATCGGACGCCGTGCCCCGCCCCCCCCCCCCCCCCTCCTTACCAAGACAGGCGGCACCCCTATACACCATGCCTCTTATGTGTAGGGCATGCCCGTCCACTCCCGGTCCCCGGAAACAGGGGAAACAAGGGACAGTGATTCGACATCGTAACTTTGACCCGACCTCATTCGTCACAGTCAGAGACACGCTGTCTATGAATCATCCACGTCGACTGCTTCAGCGAGGCTTTTACCGTATCAAATGGAATAGTGCGATCACTTGATTATGCATCTGCACCGTAGATGGCCTCGCATGTCGTCACTGGCCTGCCTTAGTATAAGGCTGTTGCTCTTTCTGTAACTGAGACCGCTCTATCTGACTCTCCGACTCACCGTCCGGCCCAAAGTGGTTGCGGTTCTATGCAAGGGAACGTTTCACAATAAGCTGTATTGAAAAGAGCATCAGGTAGGATGAAATAAGCTCACTTCTAACCATTAATATACGTGTAAGCGGAGACGAGTGCTCTAGACAGTGCAGTTTCACTATTTAGTGAATACGGTCCTCAATGCGTCATTGTTGATTACGTCACGGAACGTTTGTGTGACTTGGGTGCTGCCAAACTAGCCGTGCGAATTTGCCACCTTGCGTGTATTGAAACATCGACTTGATTAGGCCTGGCCTCCTGAAAAGTCATCACGGGCGCGGTGCGGACATTCTAAAACTGCTGTCTGTCACACTACGGATACGGGTGGACTATGCGCAGGCTCGAAGTCACCAGCAGATCCGATCGATCATATGGATCCGTGAAATCAATGCCAGCTCTCAAACTAGAAAATGACAGTACGCATAGGTGATCGTAGTTCCTTGAAATGAATCGGAAGGAGGGGTGGAACGGCGAACGGGTCCTGAGGGGCGTTCCTTTGCAATTATACTGTTACTTGGTTGCGAATTTTTAGAGTTTATGGCGCGCGGAACCGGCACTAAGAAACCGCAAAAAGTGGCAACTGTAATCCATAATAATCTACCACAAGAATCCACCTATGCATAAGCAGCGAAGTGCAGGTGCAGTTAGCATTGGTCAATGCTCCCAGGATATTCAGCGTTGTTTTTACATAGCTGTCAGTTTTCATACTTAACATATATCATTTCCTAGAAGTTTTGGCCATTAATACCAAAACTTTTAGGAAATGAGGAGTAGATGTGGCATCGGAGTGAACAGGCTTCGCAAACAGGCCCAGCGGTAGAAAATATGACAATTTAGTGCATGAACATTTTAGGAACAGGCTATATACCCTTTCAGAACATGCTTACTAATATTAATATGCAAGGGGTTTGGTCCAGGTACACCAACGTTAAGCTCAAGATAACAGTTTCTGTTTTCTCGGTTTCTGCTTGGCATGCATGGCAGGAAACTCACATCGGTTTAGGGGAGTTCGGCACTCTGCAATGCAGACGCGATCTTTAAGATCAACCCAACCTTACTATACGACACAGGCATTGTTATGGATGCTTGTGGTGTTGGAAAAATTTGCGTAGAAGAAAAACCTTGTTCACATTACACTGTATTTATCTGTCCTTCGTGCCTTTTCACGTTAAGATATCAGGTGGTCCATTTTACAACTGTCTTCCACGAATGCCTTTTTGTTTGAAAAAAAATTGCTCCTGGATCAGTCAAGGAACAGTCTGCCCCCCCCCCCTTGGGGATAACGCCGCCGTTATCCCAGTCCTGATCGTGGTGTTGGCCATATGCTTCGCGGTTAGCCACGGCGACCGACTGTGCCAACTCGTAACCAGAGCTGACCTATCTGAGGATTTTCGGGCGGTAACGCCGTTATTTTCCGCCTGTCCGGAGGTGGCGCAGCGTTTAACGGCGCTGTTCTCACCATGGCCATAAGGACCGGCTGGGACCCGATTTCTATTGCCACAGTCCATTGCTAATTATCGGCGCAGAAAAAAGTGCCATCAGGGCTCGCTATCGCCCGTCAGCTGGCGGTTTCCGTTTCCTGTGAGACCTGCTGCACAAGGATCACGCGGAGCGGCATCTGTTTTTTGTGGAAGTTTTTGCGCTCGGCGGCCGCCGTCGCTACTTTGTCGTCCCAGTGCGCCACATTTGTTGCTGGCGGAGGTGACGTGACCCTGGTCCATACGGTTGTCCTACATCTGCCCTCCAGGAGCGAGATTCTTCCACAAGGGCTTGAGCCAGTGGTATATGTTTCGTGTTGTTGACCTCGTGCTTGCGATGTCGATACATTGTGCCTAGACGCGACTCCCTCGTTTGATGCGGCTGATGCTGATCCTCTAACATTCACCACCACCTCCCAACCCGCCCCTCCCAGATCCGACAGGGCTACGTTAGGCAACCGACCCGCCGCTCAGAGATGAGGGGTGGGCTCGGGCGACCCGACCCGGCCGACCCCGTCCCGCCAGCACGAGGGAACACCCGCCGATCGGGGCCGGAAGCCGTCGCCTGCGGGCGTACCAGGCCGGCCGGCGCCAGCGCGCGCAGCTTTAATCACGCCCGGGAAGGGGAGCGCAGCCTATCAATCCATTTTAATCGCCCAATGGAAGCGCTCGGGTTGTTAAAGGGCTCCGAAGTGGTCTAGAGTGGCTGGCGCCACGAGAAAATCGACGTTCGTGATGTTGTTTGCGTGGGGAAATTGGGCATTAATTAGGTGTGGGGTTGACCTGGCTTTGCGTTGGCGGTATTTTCGTGAATATGGAAGACAGTACATTTTTGGTGTATCACGCATAATAACCACAAAAGACCCAGAAAGAACGAAAGCTTAGACTCGCTCACCAGCATAACACATTGAAAGTGCCTTTTAGCGCCAAGGCTCCATATTCATAAAAAGGTCGTATGTTCGTTGAATGAAGCGGTCATACTTAAACGGATTACTGGCTGGTGTTTAGTGGTCAGTGTAACGCGAGGCGGAAGTGGGGTGTTCTGTACGCCGTCCCGGCTTTGTCGCCGGATAATTAGAACAAGCCAACTTCGTTAGTCTCGTGTGTCGGCTGTCCGGGCAAAAACTGATCGGCGCGGCCGCCCGCCCGCCCCCCAGCGTTTCACCCTTCGAGGATAGGCCGCCCCCGTCGCTGGTGGCGCCGGCGTATCGTGTCTCAGTCTGGCGGAGAGGGGGAGGGCGCAGAAAATGGGCGCTGGAGGGTGACGTGGTCAGTTTCGACACGGTGGTCTTAGCGTTTTTGGCGGATGGCTGGCGGGAGGGGATGGATCTCACGGCCTTATGCTCGCCAATTTTTCGCCAGAGATATGGTGATGGGTTTTCCAACTTAATTATATTCACGGTTACATTTTTCATCTTGTCAGCCATTTAGCAATTCGACGAGAAGTCGGGCCATCCGCTCTCGATAAAGAAGCACATGTCTGAAAAGTATTTCGTGGTAGGACAACGTGACGCCAGTATATTCGAAGGTGGCTTGTGGAGTGTCGGTGGTAGCTGAATGCTCCACTAGACAGGAAGGGAAGAATGCAGTTCCGTTTCATTCCCCAATCCTTTTCATCCCGAAATGTTATGAGTTTGTGATGGCCGCGGGATTTCTCCAATGCTGTCGGTTCGTGTGAACTAAATTGCTATGATAGTTTCGGGGATTACCCAACGATGCCAGGGTGTCTGATGAAGCCATTAACAAGAAAACTTTGTTCAAGCTGTTGTAGTAGTTGAGTTAACTGTCGCGATTACGGTAAGCTGCACCGAAGTAAAATTGATATGAACTAGATGGCTTAACATATTACGTAAGTTGCTCAGTGCATTAGCGAGGAACATTGTTCACCTAGATCGGACAGAAGTAATAGCCACTCAACTATATCTCCATTCCCCTGGGTTTTTTTTTTCTCCGAGGAATAATGCTATTACTACTGTCATATGAATGGTTAAACATGTTCGTATACAGACTCACTCACCTAGGTGTTATGTGATATCGATGATCATGCTGTTTGTGATAATTTTGTAATGATCACTGACGGTGAGGATTTTAGGATCACTGAAATGCGAGAGTTTGGTAGTGGACGTGATGTAAACATTTATCTTGTTTGTATCCTTTCGCATGCAGGACAGTTGCGTTGTGTAAATATGCCAACGCATATGTAAGGCGGCCACCTCCGCGGTTGGATGGAAAGGTGCGGGACTTGTAGTCCATCGGCAGTGGTAGGAGTCTGAGGGCGGTTGCGTTGCTCGGCCCAGCTGACGTAAAGGTTTGCCACAGACGGCTGGCATGGCCGCAGTCAGCCGTTCCGTGGCGCTGTACGGCGCGTGAAGCCCTCCACAGTCATGGCTGTTAAAATCAACGGATGCAAGATTATCTGTTGACCTGGAATTGTATAACCTGGTGGATGGGCTCGGGGGGGGGGGGGGGGGGGCACGCAACAGGCAGCAAATGCTGTGAAGCCAGCTCCACCCATGGGAACCATTTGAAGCAAATATAACGACTGCCTGCTTGTGAGATGGGTGGGAGCTGCGTTATGCGTTACACCATGAGGCGCCTAATAGGAATGTCGCATGTTCCCGGGAAAACGGAGTTGTTCTGGTGTTTGGTTTCCAGCACAACGGCCAGTCTTTATACTCATGTGGCCCGGACCCCACTGTCATGTGTGACGGAGCTGCTGACTGACGTACTGGACACCGTCATTCCCGTCATCCCACAGCTGGAACAAGGTTATCCGTGACCTCCCATCTGAGTGTCCATCTCCATCCCGACTCTAGCCTGACCCCGGCTCCTCTCTCTCCGTGACCTCCCATCTGAGTGTCTGTCTCCAGCCCGACTCTGGCCTGACCCCGGCTCCTCTCTCTCCGTGACCTCCCATCTGAGTGTCCATCTCCATCCCGGCTCTGGCCTGACCCCGCTTCTCTCTCTCCGTGACCTCCCATCTGAGTGTCCATCTCCATCCCGACTCTGGCCTGACCCCGCTTCTCTCTCTCCGTGACCTCCCATCTGAGTGCCTGTCTCTGTTCCGTCCGCAGGCCTGACCAGACTCTGCAGTCTGTGGTGTACAAACTGGTGCCGCGCCTCTTCAATGACGAGATGCAGCGGCGGAGAGAGTTCTACGCTCACCACCCTCAGAGAGGTGAGCTAGGCTTCGTAACAGTGATATGCGCGGATGAGCGTCGGAAAGGTGGTAAAAATACTGGGACTGATTGCTTATTTCCGATCCTCTGAGGAGTCGAGGTTAGGTACATGCTGTGTCTCACGTTATATATAACCGGTCCGCTTCAATTGCTCTGCTGCTAAGGGGAAGGGGGGCGCAGCGCAGCGCAGCACAACGATGTGACTTGTGTGAAAGATCAATTATTGCCAACATAAGAACTGAACTTAACTAGGCGAACGTGCCATGACGTGTTGGCTCTGGGAGGGGCAGTCCTAGTCAGCTGTCAGTTGGGATATGAAATCGCTGTCCGCGGTCAGGAGACCAAGCATGGCTCATGAGAATGGGCACGACATCATTGATGGCGTCGCCAGGCAGCACGGCGCATATTGGTGCGCTGATCAGATCTCAGTGAGAGGGACAGTTCTACCCACGTAGCTTACGCGATGCCATCAGCTGAGTCGTGATATCAAACAACAGTTGACACACGTGATTACGAGCTCACCAACTTCGCTTGATGATGGGACGTCATGAAACGGACGCGTGTAAGTTACGTTTTGTTTTTGACGTTTCGGCAGATCGCAGCCTGTCGCCGGAGAGGCGTGGTGACGTCAGCTCCCAGCAGTTTGTGTACACGCTCACCGACCCCATCAGCTTCAGCCTCGAGTACTACAGGTGCGTCCACACCAGAGCGTTCCCTCCTGCCGAACTCGGCCAGTGGCGGGGCGCACTGGCTTTCAGGCCGGCCGGTCGGACATCTCCGGCGCTGTCGATGTGTTTCGAGTCTTGTCGGGCTGTGCTCGGTTTAGCCTGCAGCTTCGTGTCCTGCCGGGCTGTGCTCGGTCTAGCCTGGCAGCTGTCTGACGCCGTCTGGTCCTGTCCGTCTTTGTCGCGTGCTCTCGTGGTACCCCTCTCCAATTACCCTGGATGCCTTCATGGGCCGGGAAAACCTGCAGATGGCTATTCTGAAAGGGTAAATTCGCAGGTTAGGAACGCATTGCGACAAATGCGGTTGTGGGTTTGGTGGCGGGTGAACACGGATATGGTCATGCGGGCTGCACACCCGTTCCCCACCCGTACCAAAGAGGTACGGGTGGGGTGGGTGGGGTGTGCAAATATTATCCGTGAAGTTCTCTAATACGTCATCCAGCCGCCCGGTGAGGCCATTGCGCTTCGATGAGTCGCCTGGTTGTTTCTCTCTGCCGTTTGCAGTTATTTGGTTTAGTCCAGCGCCGTCCAGTCCGGGCGTGCAGTGGGTACCCCACCCGGCGCTGCACTAACAACGCAACGGATCTGACGGACCGGGCTGGGTGGCCGGGCTCGGTGACCGCCGCCGCGTGACTCGCTGGCAGCGGCGCCATTTTGAGCTGTGCATCGTTGTGTGCAATGTGCACCCGTGGCACTGTTCGTGCCGGGCCGTGGCTTAGCAGGAATACTTTCCTGTGATGGAAGCAGGATATGGCGGGCATGTTGTGCTCTCATCACAGCCCGTGAATCCGGGTCATCTCGTTCATTTGCGTTGAAGACTTCGTTCAAGACTTATGCCTAGCTGCAGGCAATAGCAGTGTTTGTAATCTGCCACATTGTGTTGAGATTATTTAGTGGACATGGGTCGCCTAGAGCCGGTGCAATGGCTGTTGCCATGTGTTCATGATTACCGCGAAGGTTGGGCTTTTTATTGAAAGTTACGTCGCTTACATTCCCTGCGGTCCCAAGGCAAAAGAAGCACAGCTAGTTAGTTTTTCTTGATTGAGGACATTGTGAATTGCATATTCGCGCATGACGATGCACGTTTTCATGGCAGCCTGATGGCACCACTGTTGGTGGTTCTCGGCTGGCTGGGGCGGTCAGGCCTCGAAGACGTGTCTTATGTGGATGCCGCTGAGCGTCGGCGGGGATCGGCGAGATCCCCTAGGTCCTCGCCGACGACACCTCCTCGCCCCGGCGGAGACGTCTCGCTTGCGACTGAACTGGCACATGCACCGCTGCTGCGCGTTCTGGCACGGCGCCGACCGTGGCCAGCTGGCCCCGGTGGCCGGCGGCCGGCCGCGCCCCCCGGCCCGGAGCGGTAGCACGTGTCCTAGCCGGCTCCAGGCGGCTGACCGGCCAGATCAAACGTCCAGACGTCACGGGGACACAATTATTGTCACTAACCGTCCCAAACATGGCTTACAGCGTGGCTTAGAAACAGGAACGGAGAAGCAAAAGCAAGTGCACGAGTGCGCAGAAGCGTGACCTGGGGTCATCCGCTTGCTCTGCCACTACTACCACTATTACGGTTTGCTCGTTCTGTCACGTAGTCGAGCTGCTGTCCCTCTCTGCCCGGGCTGTAATGCTGGCTGTTGCCTGTCCGCTGCCACTCGTCCGGGCAGCGGGTGGACCGAGACGGCTGGACCACCCCCGCCGGCCCCCGGGCCTCCGCGCACCGGTCTGAGCCGCGTATCAGCGGCACAGGGAGCCCCGGCAGCCGCCCGCTGCTCGGCTCAGGCCTGCGGCTGGCTAGAGCGGCCGCCGCCCGTCAGCAGTGTGGCAGCGGCTCGCGCGGCCGACGCGATGACCTCAGGTGTTCCGTGGCGCCACCGCTCGCCGCGCCGTCCGCTGCAGGGGACGGGAATTCACATTCTGTGGCTGGTGGAGTGTTGGGCTTGTACTCATAAGGGCCTCGTCGCTTATGGTTGATGAGGGTTTACTGACCAGTACAGAATAGCGGGAACACGCATTGGGCCATGAACATCGCTATTAATGTCCCGAGTGTGACTAAGCCAGGGTATGACGCATTAAGAGCGCTGACCGGTTCACTCGCACACTTTGTGGAGCCTGACCCCGCGGTAATGTCCTGAGTGTGACTAAGCCAGGGCATGACGCACTTAAGGACTGACCGGTTCACTCGCACACCTTGTGGAGCCTGACCCCACGGTAATGTCCTGAGTGTGACTAAGCCAGGGCATGACGCACTAAAAGGGCTGACCGGTTCACTCGCACACCTTGTGGAGCCTGACCCCGCGGTAATGTCCTGAGTGTGACTAAGCCAGGGCATGACGCACTAAAAGGGCTGACCGGTTCACTCGCACACCTTGTGGAGCCTGACCCCACGGTAATGTCCTGAGTGTGACTAAGCCAGGGCATGACGCACTAAAAGGGCTGACCGGTTCACTCGCACACCTTGTGGAGCCTGACCCCACGGTAATGTCCTGAGTGTGACTAAGCCAGGGCATGACGCACTAAAAGGGCTGACCGGTTCACTCGCACACCTTGTGGAGCCTGACCCCACGGTAATGTCCTGAGTGTGACTAAGCCAGGGCATGACACACTTAAAGGACTGACCGGTTCACTCGCACACCTTGTGGAGCCTGACCCCGCGGTAATGTCCTGAGTGTGACTAAGCCAGGGCATGACGCACTAAAAGGGCTGACCGGTTCACTCGCACACCTTGTGGAGCCTGACCCCACGGTAATGTCCTGAGTGTGACTAAGCCAGGGCGTGACGCACTAAAAGGACTGACCGGTTCACTCGCACACCTTGTGGAGCCTGACCCCGCGGTAATGTCCTGAGTGTGACTAAGCCAGGGCATGACGCACTAAAAGGGCTGACCGGTTCACTCGCACACCTTGTGGAGCCTGACCCCACGGTAATGTCCTGAGTGTGACTAAGCCAGGGCATGACGCACCAAAAGGGCTGACCGGTTCACTCGCACACCTTGTGGAGCCTGACCCCACGGTAATGTCCTGAGTGTGACTAAGCCAGGGCATGACGCACCAAAAGGGCTGACCGGTTCACTCGCACACCTTGTGGAGCCTGACCCCACGGTAATGTCCTGAGTGTGACTAAGCCAGGGCATGACGCACCAAAAGGGCTGACCGGTTCACTCGCACACCTTGTGGAGCCTGGCCCCACGGTAATGTCCTGAGTGTGACTAAGCCAGGGCATGACGCACCAAAAGGGGTGACCGGTTCACTCGCACACCTTGTGGAACCTGACCCCGCGGCGTGGTGCCGGAGCTGGGCCAGTGGCACCGAAATCCGCAGGTCATGCTGCATTTAATTGAGGGCAAATGCTGTATATGTCATTCAGTGCATTAATCGCACAATGTAAGAGGGTAAATCTACGCAACTAGCCTCTCTTTCTATTGTTCATTCTACACCATGTTTCAATACGTGGCTTTGAATATGACCATTTGTGAGAGACGTAAGTTAAAAACTGGCGCCCTGAATATGATCATTTCAGAGAAACGTAGATTTAAAACTGGCGCCTGAAGGAAAGCATGTTTCCAAAACGCGTGTTACCAAGGCTGGGCGTGCAGCGCGACCGCACAGTTGTGGCCGTGGTTTTGGCACCGCATGCCCAGCGCTTGTCCGTTCGTTTAGCTGTGCTGTCCCCTGCACGCCCGTGGACCGGCAAAGTTGATCAGATAGCCCAGGGCCCAGATTTCGCGCGCGACGCCTCCCCGCAGAGTCGTCGTGACGTCACCGCTGGATCTGATCACGTGACGGCGCGCGCGGCGCTCCTGGCCGGGCGACAGGCGGCATTCGGGGCGCTAATTCGGCACCACCTGTCTTTTGTCCGGCGCCCGAGTAGGGGGGCCGGCGGCGCCGGCGGTAGCGGCGTTGTGCAGCGGGCGATTTTGGCGCCACGCGGTGATCCTAACCGACGCGGTCACCGCCCCTGCGCCCCGTATTTGTCTTCTAGGTGATCGAGCCGGTCATGGCGACGATCAACTGTGGGTTTGTGACGTCATTATTTTGCCCGGAACGCGCACGTGCAACGGCGAAGGCCGCGATCCTTCAATGCGGTGGGGCTCAAATGACAAAATGTTGTTGCAAGCCGACAGTTTGTATTGGATGGAGTGTTCACACGCTGCAAACCACGCGTTGGTCCTCATTTTCGAAGTGCTATTATGGCAGCGATTTGTTTTTAACCCACCATGTCTCCTACGTGACATTTTGTCAAGTCCTCCAGCTGGCCTTGTGCATGGCTGTTTGACTGGAATACGTTCTGAGTCAGAGTAAAAGCGAATGGGGTTTAATAAAAATCGGGTTCAATGAGACTGTTAAACGGTAAAACCAAATCTTACGCCGGCACGTTAGATGTGATGAATTTATATGAAGTAATTGTTCGGCCTAGCGTCGTCGGTTTGTTACTGAGTCCCGAGAGGTACTGGATGGTGTTTGCCTTTTAGCCATACGCTCCGGAACCTGAACTCTCCCCTTGAAATTTCCGGGGTTGGAACCGGTTCTTTTGATTACGATTCCAGCGCTTTATCAACTAAGCTAACCAGGAGGGAAAATCTGTCGGTGTTAGAGTTAAGTGTCATTCATCTCTTGGACGTTTGGAGACTTTCCGCTTAACTGGGAGCTATACTGGGCGCTTGGGTGTCTACGCTTGCCTCACTGACGTATTGTAAGCCAATGTCATGAGTGGTGCATCCTGGACCATTCCTCCTTCCCCGTGTTACTCTGTGTTGATGACGGTTGTCTCATTCCATGCTGGTCGATGATCGCCCTCTGACCATGTGTGCCCTGCCACACCCGACTTCAGAGTCTAACCCTGGATTGTTACCTGTCTGGCGGCCGTGAAACTTGCTAGAGGCGTCAGTGGACAAAGTCGGACACGGCGCACTAAAAACGGTGGGCTCATTGTTAACGAATACTATACAGATGTCATTATGTATTTCAGATAGGCTTCCAGAATGACGATAAAGACTTCGGTATGAAGGTTGCATGAACGCCGACGGGATTTCGTGAGGAACAAACAAACGCTAGTCATGAGGAGACAGTGCAGTTTCCTCTTCGCCGTGTCACTGCCCACATACGCGCAATAACACTACAATGTCGTCGGTACGCTGCCGGAGGCTCCTGGGTAACCAAGCTTTGGTTGACGAAGTCGGACGGGCTTCTTTACTGATAGCTTGGGTTTCAAATGCATGGCGTCATGATAAAGCACGGGATTTTCAGTAATTCGGTTGAATGTACCAAATGTTGCGCGAGGAGTTGCAACGGTATCAGCTGCCTGTGGGATATTGATGACACCAGTGTGTACGTCTACAAGTACGGCATTCAACTGAGCTGCTTCGGGGTTGCACTCTGCATAAAATGTCCGAGCGCTGGGGATTCCGAGAACGATTTCAAGGTAGCTCGTAGAAGGCAGCGTACGCGGTTTGTATTAAAGGGGGTGTCCCACCTTTTGGGCATCGATAAGGATATATATTTTAGTCGTTGACGAGCCTAAATTAAGCTATCAAAGCTTTGAACACTGCAACACTTTTGAGGTGTTTTAACCCGCGCAATACGGGCCTGCGGGCTTAAAACTGGCACCACCTCTGATGTGAGTGGCGTCAGTACAAATGAACGTTAGTGATTGGCACAGCGGGCGGCGAAGGTCCCAGTTACCGAGAAGCACATTAGTTTAAGTTCGCACCAGTGCGTCATGATACACATTGTGATGCCCCGTTTCCCAGAGCCAAAGTGCGCTTCGAGAAGAGCCACTGGGTTTAACACCATGATGTTTCGTTGAATTGTCGGGAAAAGAACCTCATGTTGGCATATATCTTGCTCTTAACATAGTTTTGCAAGCTTTCGTAACATTTATTATGCAACCTCTAATGTGTTGCGAGCGTTATATAACACACACGTTGGAGAAGCAAGGCAAATTAAATACATTACTTTCATCGTGTTGATCTGGGAATTTAATCATGTTTTTCCCGCAGGACCGGCTACTTCAAATAGAAATTCTGAGCTTTTTAGAGGGATTTCGGGAAAGCTGGGCAAATTAGATGCATTACTTTATGGTGGTGATCTGGGAGTTAAAATTGATTTTTTTTCCGCAGGAGCGGTTACTTCAAATAATAATTTTGAGCTTTTTAGAAGGATTTCAGGAAAGCTGGTACCACCGATCAAATCTTACGCGTCTGATCTAACAATAAGGAAAGTACAGGAAAGGCAGCATACTCGCTTTAAGGGCGGCCGTTCGCATTCAATGTTGCTCCGTAAAGGGAATGTTCCACATTTCAAAACATTAAAGCAGGCATCAGATATGAAGAAAAAACTCACTTAATATGCTTTTAAGTGGAAAAGGCCGCGCTCGAAAGTACATTTTCTCTGTGAAGTAAATATTTTCCGCAATACGTCATCGACTGAGGGTCGTTGTATTGGTTTTGACGGCCGTTGTATCTGGAAATCATGTTCACGAACGCCAGGTATGAACGACTCAGTTATATTTTTATTGGCCTTCATTGCCGCACAGCTCATAGAATGGCAGCATTTGAATGGCATTACTGTAGCGTCATGGATGCCAGGTGACCCTGAAATTGTCTCCTCGAAGAAGACCGCACGTCTTCGCGGGCGTGTAGCTTGGGAACTACGCGGTTTGAGTCTTATGAAGACAGTACCGTAAACTGCACCGGATGATCTTCATGATGGCTATTTCAGTTCAAAACCCCATACATATGTGGAACACTCCCCTTAAATATTCGTTTCGTCTTCATTCTCCTTGTGTTGTAATTATAGGCGCGGGAACTATCGTGTTATGGGAGGAGGCTTTGTGAGCCCGTGTCCCCAGCATTCCAGATAATTTAGCACTAAGGTTATGGCGGTGCATGGAAAGAAACGCCTAAAAGTGCCTCCGTGCCCCCCCCCCCCCCCCTGCCTTACTCTCTTGACAGTCGCAGGCAACTTCCCTCGTGCCTGGATACGTGATGGTTTTGCTTATGATAGGTGTGGATAGACCTTGCAAGAGAGGGTGAAACGATGGCAATGATTTGCGGTGGAAACGTATTCGTTTTCTAGCAGCATCGAGTACTTGTAAGCCGTTGATGGTTTTGGTGCGCCATGAGCAACATGCAGCCACCAGTTCGCCGTTCGTGGCACTTGCCCCGTATCATTTGAGTGTTGCATATGCCCGTTAGGGTATCATATGCCCATCTGACTCCCTGTGTGACCAGCTACCCCAGGCTCCCGCCGCGTGAGCATGTTTCCTGAACGGTCTTGGAATGCTCAGCAATCGTTAATTGCGTGGCTACCAGGTACCCGACCTGCACGCTCAGCTTTGTGGTGATCACCTGAGCATAGCGAGCAGCCATTCGGGGCGCAGCTCACCGGCCCCGGGGCCGCTGCTTATCTGATCTGTCGGCGACCGTAGCGTGTGTGGCGATCTGAAAATTCGGGAAACCATTTCTTTCCAATTCAAAGTGAATAGAGTTCAACACGTGCGAACAAGTATGGCGTTACGTTGGGGGTCAGCCACCTTGATTTTTCGCCGAATTTTTTTACTAGCCTCAGCCCGTGGTGTAGCTACGGCTGCTGGCGGCTAAAAAATGGCAAATCAGATTGTGACTGGCGCTGCATTTTGTATTTTGTAAGCACCACCTTATATGGTAGCAAAACTGTTGGCTGGTTTGCCGTTTTTGGGTTGAGTTTTCGTTAATTTGAAAGAACATTTGCTAGGGACATTGCGCCTAAGTGGGTTTTCAGTGCATGTGTGAAATAAAATGGTAGGCCTGTCGATGTTGCTGGAATGTTGCCGGGATGACTTAATCCTTTTGCGCCCTGACAACGCGCAGGCGCGGTTGGATTGCTGGTGAAGACTTTGTGGAAAACAGTATTCTGGTTACCTCATTGGAGTATGTGCGGCACCTTTTTGAAAGGTTGGTGGGGAAATTGAAGAAAGCGTTGGTCTGATAATCACCAGTGGCTAAAATCATGACGGAAAACCAGTTTCCACTTTGGATTTGCGTGGTGTGAATTTACACAACTTGGACGAGCTACTCCCACCAAATCTTCGTAAACACATTGCGAGGTGCAGTTTCCCGTCACGAGCTCACAACAGTTTCTTGATCTGGAGCACTTTTGGGATTTGTAATAAGGTTTTCTTCCAAAGCAGTCTTCAGTTAAATAAAAGGGCTGACCAAAGCTTAGATTTTATGTTATCATGTCCACAGGTACCGTTCAAAGCCTCCAAGCTTGTTTGGAAAGCCGTCGTCCCTTGCGCGCCATTAAAAGACGGATCGAGTCGGCCGGTACTGACCAATTTTGTAATCTTCCGAAATCAGTGGGCCGCGGCACGCGAATGGCGCCGGCCAGTCAACACACCGCCGCCGGATTTATTGCCCCATAACAGCGGGCGGTGTGCATGCGCAGCACCCGGGCCCTCGGGCGGGGACGGCCTGCCGCGCAGCCACCCTGGCCGAGGTCGCGGCGTAACCCCGGCTCCTCCCCGGCCGAGACGACCGCGGCGCCGGCCGTCCCGACTGGAACGCGTGCCGCCAGCTGCCGCGGCGCGGTGCCGCGCGCCGACGGTTTTTCTGATTCGCCGCCGTGCGCCGTTCCGTTATTGAGGAGTGAAGCGGAGCGTCGGAGCGCTCGGCCCGGCCCGGCCCGGCCCGGCGCGGCCCGGCCGGCCTCGAGAGGCGGCTGATAATGAGATCGAGTGGAGCAGCCGGCCGCTGCCCGACAGAAGCCGCGCGGCCAGATAGACGGGCCAGATAGGCCTGCCTCTGTGGCCCGCCCGACTGGCCGTCAACCCGGGGGTCGGCCACCACTACATCTGCCGCTCCTGCTACCTGCTGTTTAAGGCCCCATTTGTCGGCCGGCGTGGGTATGCCGAAATCGTCTCTGTATTGATAGGCTTAGAAGAGAAGATATAATTCTGAATAGGGCTCATGGTAAACATCGCATTGAAGCATATGTTGTAGAAACTGAATATGGCCAGCTGGAACTTTTTGTGAAATTTTGCCAATAGCATGGTGATGCATGGAAAGAACTGAACTCAAAAATTAGTTTGGTTCACCCACCTTCCGGCCGTCTTTTTCCACAACACCGTCTTGGTTCGATTTGCCACGTGTTTTTAGACAAGCGACCAAAACAGGGGGGCGGCGGCAGGCACGCCCATTAGCCCAGGTTGCCTGGCAGCCGCTACGTTTATACTTCCTCGGTGGTTGCATTTCTAGTGCTTCGCTTGGATGATGAGGGATCATGTAAGTTGTTAGATCATTGATGCCACAGCGGACCATGCCATGTTTCACAAGGAGGCATTACAAACACCCAGAATGCAGCACGGTTCCAGAGCCCGTTGTCACTCGGCGACAAGGCAACGTCGTGGCTGCCTTCTTTACTACCGTGTTCGTCCCGCCCAAAGTCGACAAATCGGTGCGAACAGAGGCGCCTGCGTCTGCTCAGCCCGAGTCGTGACAAACCGTGGCTCAAGTGCTGGCTTTATGCCACAGGAACCCAGAATCGATACGGCGCCGTGCCCAGTATAAACGAGGAGTCTGCCGCACAGCCCGTAACCGGTAATTGTGCGTAATGACTTGTGCATTCGTGAGCAGCGGCATGACAGCGGCAAATAGATCAGGCGGGACCGGTTCCCTTCCAGCCCACCTGCCCCCCCCCCCTCCTGCCCCCTCCCCCTGCCCATTCTCCCCGCCCCTTTCCCGGTACGGCTGCTCGGCACCAGACGCGGCTCGCCCTACGACGGTACAATCAACTGCAGCCGGCATTGGCTGCACGGTGCCGACTTCCCCTGCAGCGGAGGTACCGCCGCCCACGACACGTGCCGACGAACCCCGGGCGCCTCCCGCTGCGGGGATATCTAGCAGCGCCGCGACCGCTTCCGAGCGCGGCCAATTGGAGCGTGCAGCCTCTGATCAGCGATCGGGCCCCGCGCGGCGCTCGATCTCATCGGGCGCTCCTGCGACGTAATCGGCGCGCGACTTGATTATGAACGTGTGGTGTCGCGAGAGTGGGTTCGTTGTGCGCGGCTGGTATTGTGGAGCACGGGAGGGGGGGGGGGGGGATCCAGTGGACTCGAGCGGCCCGATGTTCAGCGGCGGAGGGATTTGTGGGCGATCGCGTGCCGCTGCCGGTGCCGGTACCCGTCCCGTCCCACGCTGGGCAACAGAGGCTTATGGCCCGAGTGAAGCAATGCTTCAACGCCAAACCGAACCTTATTAAAGATTGTGTCAAGGGCGCTGCAGGCTGGGTGAGTCCGCTTGTTACATGCATTCACAAGAAAACAAGAAGGACCTGGGCATGCAGTTGCAGAGGTTTGGGTTATACGATGCACTGCCTCCGTGGCACTAGCGCCGGCACCGAAACTGCATAACCAAGCAAATACAGCGCCCTTATGCAGGGGCGCATATTCGCAAAGTGAGTTGGGGGAGGGGGCTGAACTGTGAACATTTATGAAACCTACCCCTAAAATTCGTCAACAGATGTGCTTCGCCACGAATTTCGTCCACTTTTCTCTCAAACTTGGCGGGAGAGGCTAAGTCCAAGTGGGGGAAGGGGGCCTGAAGCCTCCCCAACTAAAAATGAAGCTACACCCCTGCCCTTATGCCTAAACCAGACGCAATATTCAAACAAGGGAGAGTGTGACTCTGCAAATGCGCCAATGATCTGGCAGTTTGCAATTAAGCTGTGAGTCAAAGAGTAAGGATGACACAGCATGCGAATAAACATGACTGATTGTTCTTAGGATGCTCGTAAGCATTGCAAATTGTTTGTGGTACCATGCCAACGGGATTCTTGCCGAACATCATTGGAACATCAGGGCTGTCCCAGGGCGTCGGGGAAGTCATCGTTGTGATCAGCACTAATCAACGGCTTGTCCTGTCGCAGGTCGGTTGACGAGGAGACCGCACTGCCTCCAAAACGGTTCTTTCAAGCGCCGGCCGGCCTCAGCGTGGGTCACCTGCGGAAGCTGCTGACCATGAAGCACGGCCTGGCCACATCAACCCAGGTGGGTGTCACCGGGGCTTGGTGCGGGGCACGGCCTGGCCACACTAGCCCAGGTGGGTGTCACCGGGGCTTGGTGCGGGGCACGGCCTGGCCACACTAGCCCAGGTGGGTGTTACCGGGGCTTGGTGCGGGGCACGGCCTGGCCACACTAGCCCAGGTGGGTGTCACTGGAGGGGGCACGGCCCCACTAGCCCAGGTGGGTGTCACCGGGGGGGCACGGCCTGGCCACACTAGCCCAGGTGGGTGTCACCGGGGCTTGGTGCAGGGCACGGCCGGTCACACCAGCCCAGGTGGGTGTCACTGGAGCCTGGTGCGGGGCACGGCCTGGCCACACCAGCCCAGGTGGGTGTCACCGGGGCTTGGTGCGGGGCGCGGCCTGGCCACACCAGCCCAGGTGGGTGTCACCGGGGCTTGGTGCGGGGCACGGCCTGGCCACACTAGCCCAGGTGGGTGTCACCGGGGCTTGGTGCGGGGCACGGCCTGGCCACACTAGCCCAGGTGGGTGTCACCGGGGCTTGGTGCAGGGCACGGCCTGGCCACACTAGCCCAGGTGGGTGTCACTGGAGCCTGGTGCTGGGCACGGCCTGGCCACACCAGCCCAGGTGGGTGTCACCGGGGCTTGGTGCAGGGCACGGCCGGTCACACCAGCCCAGGTGGGTGTCACTGGAGCCTGGTGCGGGGCACGGCCTGGCCACACTAGCCCAGGTGGGTGTCACCGGGGCTTGGTGCGGGGCACGGCCTGGCCACACTAGCCCAGGTGGGTGTCACCGGGGCTTGGTGCAGGGCACGGCCTGGCCACACTAGCCCAGGTGGGTGTCACTGGAGCCTGGTGCGGGGCACGGCCTGGCTGCACCAGCCCAGGGGGTGTCACCGAGACCTGGTGAAGGGCGCGCACCTGGGGCTCGATGCGCTGCTGAGGGCAGACGGCTGGAGCGTACCCAGTATTGCGTGAGGGTTGAAGAGGCTGGTGTTGTCTGTTCAGTCGATTGTTGCGCAGCCGCATAGAGTTGGGATCGGCCACCTGTTGTCCGCAGCTGAAGAACCGTTCTTTTCAGAGCCACATGGGGAACGGGACTGTACCGATTGGCGAGGTTATAAATGTGTTCTCCTTCCTTAGATTGATATTCTCTACGGTGGAGACATCTTGTCTGAAGAGCTCATTATCATGGACGTCGCCTACATGCACAATTGGGACCGAGTAAGTGGTTTTATGGATTACCTAAGGTTATTGGAGATTATTCCGGTCAAGTGAGTGTTCCGTTGTTATCAGTTTACCAGCCTGTTCGCGCTCCAGACGTGAGATTACTCCCGTCGGCGTTTGGTCCCTAACTCTTAATTCCAATTCAGTCGGTTTCGCGTGTTCATCCACGCTTTCTCTGCCTGAGAACGCCCAGTCGTCTTAGATCACTTGTGGTTTTTGTCTTTTGGGATCCTTCCATCGTGCACTCCTTCTCCTCATCAAACCGTTCCCCTCCCGTATCCTGCCCGTACCCTGAGCTCGATCTCCCGGCAGCGTCCTGCGCTCCTGCCGGCACCACCGCCCGGCCGCGGGTCGGCCGGCCGTGGCGTCGGCGGGTTTTGTACGCCCGCTACCATGTTGAAAACGGACGGAAAATTAGTGTTCGCGCTGAGCGGTCGCGTCCGTGAAATGCAGCCTCTGTCTGCGTTTCAGACAGCGCCGATGCGCTTCTTCTATCGCTACCTCACGAAACGGCCGGCCGACGCGAGCGCGCCCGTCGCCTCGCCCAGCAAGCGACGGCGGCCGGAGCTAGCGCAGGCTGCGGAGCCGGAGTCGTGCCCGATGGACACCGGCTCCGGCGACAGCGACAAGGAGAACGTCGAGAACGACGCGCGCGCCGCGGCGCCTCCGGACGCAACGCTGCCGGGCGCCGGCGCGGCGCGGACAACCGTGAAGCCGGGGGAAGCCGAAGCCCCGGGGCAGTCAGTGACGTCAGCTGTGACGTCAGCGGGTGTCGGAGCCGGCTGGGGCGCGCCGGCCGCCGCCGCTCGGCTGTGTGGGACCGCAGACCGTCGGCGCACCCGGCGCCGATGGCAGGAAATCCGATGTTGCGGCCACAGTGGGAACGGGGAGCTCTGTTTTCTCTGAAAACGAGTCGGGGAAGGAGTGTGACGCTGTTCTCCACCGGCGGTGCTGGACAGACTAGTGCTGCGGACAACAGCCAGGGGGAATGGGGTTGTTGTATCTGTTAGGGATGAGGAGAACCGGCCGCTTCAAAAGCCGATGCTAGGCTCCCATGCGTCGGCCACCCAGAGAGTGCGTCGTTGGATATGCAAAACAGCGATGACTCAAAGCCCATCATTCGTCATGCCTAATGGAGCAATAACGAAACCGAAGGCTTCCCAAGAGTCACCCGAGTCGCATCCAAGGATTCCTCAAAACGGGTGATATGTCCAAGCGGGCTGCAGCCGTGAGCAGCGCTGTTTCCAAGTCCCAGCGGCGGCTCAGCTCGTCAGCACTCCCGAAACACAGCGCGTCGCCGAATGGTGACCTTCAGAAGCCGATCGTGGCGCCAAATATCATTGTTCCCAAACCACTCACTTCACAGAAAGGTAGCGCTCCTTGTCACGTCGGGAAATCCAGCCTAACCCGTGTCGGAAATCCTATCAGACCCATCGCTCCAAAGAGCGTTAGCGCCGCCAAACCTGGTGTGCCCCCCGAGTGCCACTCACAAGTCTGCTGTCCCGCCAAAACGGTTATGTTCCTAAGCAAAGGCGCTGCCAGAGCATTGGGCGCTCTCAAGCCCGCTGCAGCGACCACGGCAGCACTCTCAAGCCCGCTGCAGGAAACACGGTAGCGCTATCAAGCCCGCTGCAGCGCACCACGGTAGCGCTCTCAAAGTCCGCTGTAGGGCACCACGGTAGCGCTCTCAAGCCCGCTGCGACGCAGAACGGCACCGCTCTCAAACCCGCTGCGGCGCAGAACGGGCAAACGTCGCTAAACCGGCTGCGAGCGCAGAACGGAACGCGCCAAGCCGCGTGTTTCTCAAGGACGGTAGCGCTGCGAAGAATGGTGTGACGCAAACGGTAGCGCCCTCAAGCCCAAGACGCTCCCGCCTGGTAACGCCCCGGGGTCGTGCACAGCTCTGGCGGTGTCCGGCCCCAGGGGCG
>NW_023597034.1:15739591-15902317 GCF_011947565.3 Pollicipes pollicipes
CACGCAACAGGCAGCAAATGCTGTGAAGCCAGCTCCACCCATGGGAACCATTTGAAGCAAATATAACGACTGCCTGCTTGTGAGATGGGTGGGAGCTGCGTTATGCGTTACACCATGAGGCGCCTAATAGGAATGTCGCATGTTCCCGGGAAAACGGAGTTGTTCTGGTGTTTGGTTTCCAGCACAACGGCCAGTCTTTATACTCATGTGGCCCGGACCCCACTGTCATGTGTGACGGAGCTGCTGACTGACGTACTGGACACCGTCATTCCCGTCATCCCACAGCTGGAACAAGGTTATCCGCGACCTCCCATCTGAGTGTCCATCTCCATCCCGACTCTAGCCTGACCCCGGCTCCTCTCTCTCCGTGACCTCCCATCTGAGTGTCTGTCTCCATCCCGACTCTGGCCTGACCCCGGCTCCTCTCTCTCCGTGACCTCCCATCTGAGTGTCCATCTCCATCCCGGCTCTGGCCTGACCCCGCTTCTCTCTCTCCGTGACCTCCCATCTGAGTGTCCATCTCCATCCCGACTCTGGCCTGACCCCGCTTCTCTCTCTCCGTGACCTCCCATCTGAGTGCCTGTCTCTGTTCCGTCCGCAGGCCTGACCAGACTCTGCAGTCTGTGGTGTACAAACTGGTGCCGCGCCTCTTCAATGACGAGATGCAGCGGCGGAGAGAGTTCTACGCTCACCACCCTCAGAGAGGTGAGCTAGGCTTCGTAACAGTGATATGCGCGGATGAGCGTCGGAAAGGTGGTAAAAATACTGGGACTGATTGCTTATTTCCGATCCTCTGAGGAGTCGAGGTTAGGTACATGCTGTGTCTCACGTTATATATAACCGGTCCGCTTCAATTGCTCTGCTGCTAAGGGGAAGGGGGGCGCAGCGCAGCGCAGCACAACGATGTGACTTGTGTGAAAGATCAATTATTGCCAACATAAGAACTGAACTTAACTAGGCGAACGTGCCATGACGTGTTGGCTCTGGGAGGGGCAGTCCTAGTCAGCTGTCAGTTGGGATATGAAATCGCTGTCCGCGGTCAGGAGACCAAGCATGGCTCATGAGAATGGGCACGACATCATTGATGGCGTCGCCAGGCAGCACGGCGCATATTGGTGCGCTGATCAGATCTCAGTGAGAGGGACAGTTCTACCCACGTAGCTTACGCGATGCCATCAGCTGAGTCGTGATATCAAACAACAGTTGACACACGTGATTACGAGCTCACCAACTTCGCTTGATGATGGGACGTCATGAAACGGACGCGTGTAAGTTACGTTTTGTTTTTGACGTTTCGGCAGATCGCAGCCTGTCGCCGGAGAGGCGTGGTGACGTCAGCTCCCAGCAGTTTGTGTACACGCTCACCGACCCCATCAGCTTCAGCCTCGAGTACTACAGGTGCGTCCACACCAGAGCGTTCCCTCCTGCCGAACTCGGCCAGTGGCGGGGCGCACTGGCTTTCAGGCCGGCCGGTCGGACATCTCCGGCGCTGTCGATGTGTTTCGAGTCTTGTCGGGCTGTGCTCGGTTTAGCCTGCAGCTTCGTGTCCTGCCGGGCTGTGCTCGGTCTAGCCTGGCAGCTGTCTGACGCCGTCTGGTCCTGTCCGTTTGTCGCGTGCTCTCGTGGTACCCCTCTCCAATTACCCTGGATGCCTTCATGGGCCGGGAAAACCTGCAGATGGCTATTCTGAAAGGGTAAATTCGCAGGTTAGGAACGCATTGCGACAAATGCGGTTGTGGGTTTGGTGGCGGGTGAACACGGATATGGTCATGCGGGCTGCACACCCGTTCCCCACCCGTACCAAAGAGGTACGGGTGGGGTGGGTGGGGTGTGCAAATATTATCCGTGAAGTTCTCTAATACGTCATCCAGCCGCCCGGTGAGGCCATTGCGCTTCGATGAGTCGCCTGGTTGTTTCTCTCTGCCGTTTGCAGTTATTTGGTTTAGTCCAGCGCCGTCCAGTCCGGGCGTGCAGTGGGTACCCCACCCGGCGCTGCACTAACAACGCAACGGATCTGACGGACCGGGCTGGGTGGCCGGGCTCGGTGACCGCCGCCGCGTGACTCGCTGGCAGCGGCGCCATTTTGAGCTGTGCATCGTTGTGTGCAATGTGCACCCGTGGCACTGTTCGTGCCGGGCCGTGGCTTAGCAGGAATACTTTCCTGTGATGGAAGCAGGATATGGCGGGCATGTTGTGCTCTCATCACAGCCCGTGAATCCGGGTCATCTCGTTCATTTGCGTTGAAGACTTCGTTCAAGACTTATGCCTAGCTGCAGGCAATAGCAGTGTTTGTAATCTGCCACATTGTGTTGAGATTATTTAGTGGACATGGGTCGCCTAGAGCCGGTGCAATGGCTGTTGCCATGTGTTCATGATTACCGCGAAGGTTGGGCTTTTTATTGAAAGTTACGTCGCTTACATTCCCTGCGGTCCCAAGGCAAAAGAAGCACAGCTAGTTAGTTTTCTTGATTGAGGACATTGTGAATTGCATATTCGCGCATGACGATGCACGTTTTCATGGCAGCCTGATGGCACCACTGTTGGTGGTTCTCGGCTGGCTGGGGCGGTCAGGCCTCGAAGACGTGTCTTATGTGGATGCCGCTGAGCGTCGGCGGGGATCGGCGAGATCCCCTAGGTCCTCGCCGACGACACCTCCTCGCCCCGGCGGAGACGTCTCGCTTGCGACTGAACTGGCACATGCACCGCTGCTGCGCGTTCTGGCACGGCGCGCCCCGTGGCCAGCTGGCCCCGGTGGCCGGGGCCGGCCGCGCCCCCCGGCCCGGAGCGGTAGCACGTGTCCTAGCCGGCTCAGGGGCTGACCGGCCAGATCAAACGTCCAGACGTCACGGGGACACAATATTGTCACTAACCGTCCCAAACATGGCTTACAGCGTGGCTTAGAAACAGGAACGGAGAAGCAAAAGCAAGTGCACGAGTGCAGAGAAGCGTGACCTGGGGTCATCCGCTTGCTCTGCCACTACTACCACTATTACGGTTGCTCGTCTGTCACGTAGTCGAGCTGCTGTCCCTTCTGCCCGGGCTGTAATGCTGGCTGTTGCCTGTCCGCTGCCACTCGTCCGGGCAGCGGGTGGACCGAGACGGCTGGACCACCCCCGCCGGCCCCCGGGCTCCGCGCACCGGTCTGAGCCGCGTATCAGCGGCACAGGGAGCCCCGGCAGCCGCCCGCTGCTCGGCTCAGGCCTGCGGCTGGCTAGAGCGGGCCGCCGCCCGTCAGCAGTGTGGCAGCGGCTCGCGCGGCCGACGCGATTGACCTCAGGTGTTCCGTGGCGCCACCGCTCGCCGCGCCGTCCGCTGCAGGGGACGGGAATTCACATTCTGTGGCTGGTTGGAGTGTTGGGCTTGTACTCATAAGGGCCTCGCGCTTATGGTTGATGAGGGTTTTACTGACCAGTACAGAATAGCGGGAACACGCATTGGGCCATGAACATCGCTATTAATGTCCCGAGTGTGACTAAGCCAGGGTATGACGCATTAAGAGCGCTGACCGGTTCACTCGCACACTTGTGGGAGCCTGACCCCGCGGTAATGTCCTGATGTGACTAAGCCAGGGCATGACGCACTTAAGGACTGACCGGTTTCACTCGCACCACCTTGTGGAAGCCTGACCCCACGGTAATGTCCTGAGTGTGGACTAAGCCAGGCAGGGCAGGACGCACTAAAAGGGCTGACCGGTTCACTCGCACACCTTGTGGAGCCTGACCCCCGCGGTAATGTCCTGAGTGTGACAAGCCAGGGCATGACGCACTAAACAGGGCTGGACCGGTTCACTCGCACACCTTGTGGAGCCTGACCCCACGGTAATGTCCTGAGTGTGACTAAGCCAGGGCATGACGCACCTAAAAGGGCTGACCGGTTCACTCGCACACCTTGTGGAGCCCTGACCCCACGGTAATGTCCTGAGTGTGACTAAGCCAGGGCATGACGCACTAAAAGGGCTGACCGGTTCACTCGCACACCTTGTGGAGCCTGACCCCACGGTAATGTCCTGAGTGTGACTAAGCCAGGGCATGACACACTAAGAAGTGCTGACCGGTTCACTCGCCACCTTGTGGAGCCTGACCCCGCGGTAATGTCCTGAGTGTGACTAAGCCAGGGCATGACGCACTAAAAGGACTGACCGGTTCACTCGCACACCTTGTGGAGCCTGACCCCGCGGTAATGTCCTGAGTGTGACTAAGCCAGGGCATGACGGCACTAAAAGGGCTGACCGGTTCACTCGCACACCTTGTGGAGCCTGACCCCACGGTAATGTCCTGAGTGTGACTAAGCCAGGGCATGACGCACCAAAAGGGCTGACCGGTTCACTCGCCACACCTTGTGGAGCCTGACCCCACGGTAATGTCCTGAGTGTGACTAAGCCAGGGCATGACGCACCAAAAGGGCTGACCGGTTCACTCGCACACCTTGTGGAGCCTGACCCCACGGTAATGTCCCTGAGTGTGACTAAGCCAGGGCATGACGCACCAAAAAGGGCTGACCGGTTCACTCGCACACCTTGTGGAGCCTGACCCCACGGGTAATGTCCTGAGTGTGACTAAGCCAGGGCATGACGCACCAAAAGGGCTGACCGGTTCACTCGCACACCTTGTGGAGCCTGACCCCACGGTAATGTCCTGAGTGTGACTAAGCCAGGGCATGACGCACCAAAAGGGGTGACCGGTTCACTCGCACACCTTGTGGAACCTGACCCCGCGGCGTGGTGCCGGAGCTGGGCCAAGTGGCACCGAAATCCGCAGGTCATGCTGCATTTAATTGAGGGCAAATGCTGTATATGTCATTCAGTGCATTAATCGCACAATGTAAGAGGGTAAATCTACGCAACTAGCCTCTCTTTCTATTGTTCATTCTACACCATGTTTCAATACGTGGCTTTGAATATGACCATTTGTGAGAGACGTAAGTTAAAAACTGGCGCCCTGAACATGATCATTTCAGAGAAACGTAGATTTAAAACTGGCGCCTAAAGGAAAGCATGTTTCCAAAACGCGTGTTACCAAGGCTGGGCGTGCAGCGCGACCGCACAGTTGTGGCCGTGGTTTTGGCACCGCATGCCCAGCGCTTGTCCGTTCGTTTAGCTGTGCTGTCCCCTGCACGCCCGTGGACCGGCAAAGTTGATCAGATAGCCCAGGGCCCAGATTTCGCGCGCGACGCCTCCCCGCAGAGTCGTCGTGACGTCACCGCTGGATCTGATCACGTGACGGCGCGCGCGGCGCTCCTGGCCGGGCGACAGGCGGCATTCGGGCGCTAATTCGGCACCACCTGTCTTTTGTCCGGCGCCCGAGTAGGGGGGCCGGCGGCGCCGGCGGTAGCGGCGTTGTGCAGCGGGCGATTTTGGCGCCACGCGGTGATCCTAACCGACGCGGTCACCCGCCCCTGCGCCCCGTATTTGTCTTCTAGGTGATCGAGCCGGTCATGGCGACGATCAACTGTGGGTTTGTGACGTCATTATTTTGCCCGGAACGCGCACGTGCAACGGCGAAGGCCGCGATCCTTCAATGCGGTGGGGCTCAAATGACAAAATGTTGTTGCAAGCCGACAGTTTGTATTGGATGGAGTGTTCACACGCTGCAAACCACGCGTTGGTCCTCATTTTCGAAGTGCTATTATGGCAGCGATTGTTTTAACCCACCATGTCTCCTACGTGACATTTTGTCAAGTCCTCCAGCTGGCCTTGTGCATGGCTGTTTGACTGGAATACGTTCTGAGTCAGAGTAAAGCGAATGGGGTTTAATAAAAATCGGGTTCAATGAGACTGTTAAACGGTAAAACCAAATCTTACGCCGGCACGTTAGATGTGATGAATTTATATGAAGTAATTGTTCGGCCTAGCGTCGTCGGTTTGTTACTGAGTCCCGAGAGGGTACTGGATGGTGTTTGCCTTTTAGCCATACGCTCCGGAACCTGAACTCTCCCCTTGAAATTTCCGGGGTTGGAACCGGTTCTTTTGATTACGATTCCAGCGCTTTATCAACTAAGCTAACCAGGAGGGAAAATCTGTCGGTGTTTAGAGTTAAGTGTCATTCATCTCTTGGACGTTTGGAGACTTTCCGCTTAACTGGGAGCTATACTGGGCGCTTGGGTGTCTACGCTTGCCTCACTGACGTATTGTAAGCCAATGTCATGAGTGGTGCATCCTGGACCATTCCTCCTTCCCCGTGTTACTCTGTGTTGATGACGGTTGTCTCATTCCATGCTGGTCGATGATCGCCCTCTGACCATGTGTGCCCTGCCACACCCGACTTCAGAGTCTAACCCTGGATTGTTACCTGTCTGGCGGCCGTGAAACTTGCTAGAGGCGTCAGTGGACAAAGTCGGACACGGCGCACTAAAAACGGTGGGCTCATTGTTAACGAATACTATACAGATGTCATTATGTATTTCAGATAGGCTTCCAGAATGACGATAAAGACTTCGGTATGAAGGTTGCATGAACGCCGACGGGATTTCGTGAGGAACAAACAAACGCTAGTCATGAGGAGACAGTGCAGTTTCCTCTTCGCCGTGTCACTGCCCACATACGCGCAATAACACTACAATGTCGTCGGTACGCTGCCGGAGGCTCCTGGGTAACCAAGCTTTGGTTGACGAAGTCGGACGGGCTTCTTTACTGATAGCTTGGGTTTCAAATGCATGGCGTCATGATAAAGCACGGGATTTTCAGTAATTCGGTTGAATGTACCAAATGTTGCGCGAGGAGTTGCAACGGTATCAGCTGCCTGTGGGATATTGATGACACCAGTGTGTACGTCTACAAGTACGGCATTCAACTGAGCTGCTTCGGGGTTGCACTCTGCATAAAATGTCCGAGCGCTGGGGATTCCGAGAACGATTTCAAGGTAGCTCGTAGAAGGCAGCGTACGCGGTTTGTATTAAAGGGGGTGTCCCACCTTTTGGGCATCGATAAGGATATATATTTTAGTCGTTGACGAGCCTAAATTAAGCTATCAAAGCTTTGAACACTGCAACACTTTTGAGGTGTTTTAACCCGCGCAATACGGGCCTGCGGGCTTAAAACTGGCACCACCTCTGATGTGAGTGGCGTCAGTACAAATGAACGTTAGTGATTGGCACAGCGGGCGGCGAAGGTCCCAGTTACCGAGAAGCACATTAGTTTAAGTTCGCACCAGTGCGTCATGATACACATTGTGATGCCCCGTTTCCCAGAGCCAAAGTGCGCTTCGAGAAGAGCCACTGGGTTTAACACCATGATGTTTCGTTGAATTGTCGGGAAAAGAACCTCATGTTGGCATATATCTTGCTCTTAACATAGTTTTGCAAGCTTTCGTAACATTTATTATGCAACCTCTAATGTGTTGCGAGCGTTATATAACACACACGTTGGAGAAGCAAGGCAAATTAAATACATTACTTTCATCGTGTTGATCTGGGAATTTAATCATATTTTTCCCGCAGGACCGGCTACTTCAAATAGAAATTCTGAGCTTTTTAGAGGGATTTCGGGAAAGCTGGGCAAATTAGATGCATTACTTTATGGTGGTGATCTGGGAGTTAAAATTGATTTTTTTCCGCAGGAGCGGTTACTTCAAATAATAATTTTGAGCTTTTTAGAAGGATTTCAGGAAAGCTGGTACCACCGATCAAATCTTACGCGTCTGATCTAACAATAAGGAAAGTACAGGAAAGGCAGCATACTCGCTTTAAGGGCGGCCGTTCGCATTCAATGTTGCTCCGTAAAGGGAATGTTCCACATTTCAAAACATTAAAGCAGGCATCAGATATGAAGAAAAAACTCACTTAATATGCTTTTAAGTGGAAAAGGCCGCGCTCGAAAGTACATTTTCTCTGTGAAGTAAATATTTTCCGCAATACGTCATCGACTGAGGGTCGTTGTATTGGTTTTGACGGCCGTTGTATCTGGAAATCATGTTCACGAACGCCAGGTATGAGCGACTCAGTTATATTTTTATTGGCCTTCATTGCCGCACAGCTCATAGAATGGCAGCATTTGAATGGCATTACTGTAGCGTCATGGATGCCAGGTGACCCTGAAATTGTCTCCTCGAAGAAGGCCGCACGTCTTCGCGGGCGTGTAGCTTGGGAACTACGCGGTTTGAGTCTTATGAAGACAGTACCGTAAACTGCACCGGATGATCTTCATGATGGCTATTTCAGTTCAAAACCCCATACATATGTGGAACACTCCCCTTAAATATTCGTTTCGTCTTCATTCTCCTTGTGTTGTAATTATAGGCGCGGGAACTATCGTGTTATGGGAGGAGGCTTTGTGAGCCCGTGTCCCCAGCATTCCAGATAATTTAGCACTAAGGTTATGGCGGTGCATGGAAAGAAACGCCTAAAAGTGCCTCCGTGCCCCCCCCCCCCTGCCTTACTCTCTTGACAGTCGCAGGCAACTTCCCTCGTGCCTGGATACGTGATGGTTTTGCTTATGATAGGTGTGGATAGACCTTGCAAGAGAGGGTGAAACGATGGCAATGATTTGCGGTGGAAACGTATTCGTTTTCTAGCAGCATCGAGTACTTGTAAGCCGTTGATGGTTTTGGTGCGCCATGAGCAACATGCAGCCACCAGTTCGCCGTTCGTGGCACTTGCCCCGTATCATTTGAGTGTTGCATATGCCCGTTAGGGTATCATATGCCCATCTGACTCCCTGTGTGACCAGCTACCCCAGGCTCCCGCCGCGTGAGCATGTTTCCTGAACGGTCTTGGAATGCTCAGCAATCGTTAATTGCGTGGCTACCAGGTACCCGACCTGCACGCTCAGCTTTGTGGTGATCACCTGAGCATAGCGAGCAGCCATTCGGGGCGCAGCTCACCGGCCCCGGGGCCGCTGCTTATCTGATCTGTCGGCGACCGTAGCGTGTGTGGCGATCTGAAAATTCGGGAAACCATTTCTTTCCAATTCAAAGTGAATAGAGTTCAACACGTGCGAACAAGTATGGCGTTACGTTGGGGGTCAGCCACCTTGATTTTTCGCCGAATTTTTTTACTAGCCTCAGCCCGTGGTGTAGCTACGGCTGCTGGCGGCTAAAAAATGGCAAATCAGATTGTGACTGGCGCTGCATTTTGTATTTTGTAAGCACCACCTTATATGGTAGCAAAACTGTTGGCTGGTTTGCCGTTTTTGGGTTGAGTTTTCGTTAATTTGAAAGAACATTTGCTAGGGACATTGCGCCTAAGTGGGTTTTCAGTGCATGTGTGAAATAAAATGGTAGGCCTGTCGATGTTGCTGGAATGTTGCCGGGATGACTTAATCCTTTTGCGCCCTGACAACGCGCAGGCGCGGTTGGATTGCTGGTGAAGACTTTGTGGAAAACAGTATTCTGGTTACCTCATTGGAGTATGTGCGGCACCTTTTTGAAAGGTTGGTGGGGAAATTGAAGAAAGCGTTGGTCTGATAATCACCAGTGGCTAAAATCATGACGGAAAACCAGTTTCCACTTTGGATTTGCGTGGTGTGAATTTACACAACTTGGACGAGCTACTCCCACCAAATCTTCTTAAACACATTGCGAGGTGCAGTTTCCCGTCACGAGCTCACAACAGTTTCTTGATCTGGAGCACTTTTGGGATTTGTAATAAGGTTTTCTTCCAAAGCAGTCTTCAGTTAAATAAAAGGGCTGACCAAAGCTTAGATTTTATGTTATCATGTCCACAGGTACCGTTCAAAGCCTCCAAGCTTGTTTGGAAAGCCGTCGTCCCTTGCGCGCCATTAAAAGACGGATCGAGTCGGCCGGTACTGACCAATTTTGTAATCTTCCGAAATCAGTGGGCCGCGGCACGCGAATGGCGCCGGCCAGTCAACACACCGCCGCCGGATTTATTGCCCCATAACAGCGGGCGGTGTGCATGCGCAGCACCCGGGCCCTCGGGCGGGGACGGCCTGCCGCGCAGCCACCCTGGCCGAGGTCGCGGCGTAACCCCGGCTCCTCCCCGGCCGAGACGACCGCGGCGCCGGCCGTCCCGACTGGAACGCGTGCCGCCAGCTGCCGCGGCGCGGTGCCGCGCGCCGACGGTTTTTCTGATTCGCCGCCGTGCGCCGTTCCGTTATTGAGGAGTGAAGCGGAGCGTCGGAGCGCTCGGCCCGGCCCGGCCCGGCCCGGCGCGGCCCGGCCGGCCTCGAGAGGCGGCTGATAATGAGATCGAGTGGAGCAGCCGGCCGCTGCCCGACAGAAGCCGCGCGGCCAGATAGACGGGCCAGATAGGCCTGCCTCTGTGACCCGCCCGACTGGCCGTCAACCCGGGGGTCGGCCACCACTACATCCGCCGCTCCTGCTACCTGCTGTTTAAGGCCCCATTTGTCGGCCGGCGTGGGTATGCCGAAATCGTCTCTGTATTGATAGGCTTAGAAGAGAAGATATAATTCTGAATAGGGCTCATGGTAAACATCGCATTGAAGCATATGTTGTAGAAACTGAATATGGCCAGCTGGAACTTTTTGTGAAATTTTGCCAATAGCATGGTGATGCATGGAAAGAACTGAACTCAAAAATTAGTTTGGTTCACCCACCTTCCGGCCGTCTTTTTCCACAACACCGTCTTGGTTCGATTTGCCACGTGTTTTTAGACAAGCGACCAAAACAGGGGGGCGGCGGCAGGCACGCCCATTAGCCCAGGTTGCCTGGCAGCCGCTACGTTTATACTTCCTCGGTGGTTGCATTTCTAGTGCTTCGCTTGGATGATGAGGGATCATGTAAGTTGTTAGATCATTGATGCCACAGCGGACCATGCCATGTTTCACAAGGAGGCATTACAAACACCCAGAATGCAGCACGGTTCCAGAGCCCGTTGTCACTCGGCGACAAGGCAACGTCGTGGCTGCCTTCTTTACTACCGTGTTCGTCCCGCCCAAAGTCGACAAATCGGTGCGAACAGAGGCGCCTGCGTCTGCTCAGCCCGAGTCGTGACAAACCGTGGCTCAAGTGCTGGCTTTATGCCACAGGAACCCAGAATCGATACGGCGCCGTGCCCAGTATAAACGAGGAGTCTGCCGCACAGCCCGTAACCGGTAATTGTGCGTAATGACTTGTGCATTCGTGAGCAGCGGCATGACAGCGGCAAATAGATCAGGCGGGACCGGTTCCCTTCCAGCCCACCTGCCCCCCCCCCCCTCCTGCCCCCTCCCCCTGCCCATTCTCCCCGCCCCTTTCCCGGTACGGCTGCTCGGCACCAGACGCGGCTCGCCCTACGACGGTACAATCAACTGCAGCCGGCATTGGCTGCACGGTGCCGACTTCCCCTGCAGCGGAGGTACCGCCGCCCACGACACGTGCCGACGAACCCCGGGCGCCTCCCGCTGCGGGGATACCTAGCAGCGCCGCGACCGCTTCCGAGCGCGGCCAATTGGAGCGTGCAGCCTCTGATCAGCGATCGGGCCCCGCGCGGCGCTCGATCTCATCGGGCGCTCCTGCGACGTAATCGGCGCGCGACTTGATTATGAACGTGTGGTGTCGCGAGAGTGGGTTCGTTGTGCGCGGCTGGTATTGTGGAGCACGGGAGGGGGGGGGGGGGATCCAGTGGACTCGAGCGGCCCGATGTTCAGCGGCGGAGGGATTTGTGGGCGATCGCGTGCCGCTGCCGGTGCCGGTACCCGTCCCGTCCCACGCTGGGCAACAGAGGCTTATGGCCCGAGTGAAGCAATGCTTCAACGCCAAACCGAACCTTATTAAAGATTGTGTCAAGGGCGCTGCAGGCTGGGTGAGTCCGCTTGTTACATGCATTCACAAGAAAAACAAGAAGGACCTGGGCATGCAGTTGCAGAGGTTTGGGTTATACGATGCACTGCCTCCGTGGCACTAGCGCCGGCACCGAAACTGCATAACCAAGCAAATACAGCGCCCTTATGCAGGGGCGCATATTCGCAAAGTGAGTTGGGGGAGGGGGCTGAACTGTGAACATTTATGAAACCTACCCCTAAAATTCGTCAACAGATGTGCTTCGCCACGAATTTCGTCCACTTTTCTCTCAAACTTGGCGGGAGAGGCTAAGTCCAAGTGGGGGAAGGGGGCCTGAAGCCTCCCCAACTAAAAATGAAGCTACACCCCTGCCCTTATGCCTAAACCAGACGCAATATTCAAACAAGGGAGAGTGTGACTCTGCAAATGCGCCAATGATCTGGCAGTTTGCAATTAAGCTGTGAGTCAAAGAGTAAGGATACACAGCATGCGAATAAACCATGACTGATTGTTCTTAGGATGCTCGTAAGCATTGCAATTGTTTGGTGGTACCATGCCAAACGGGATCTTGCCGAACATCATTGGAACATCAGGGCTGTCCCCAGGGCGTCGGGGAAGTCATCTGTTGTGATCAGCACTAATCAACGGCTTGTCTGTCGCAGGTCGGTTGACGAGGAGACACGCACGCCTCCAAAACGGTTCTTTCAAGCGCCGGCCCGGCCTCAGCGTGGGTCACCTGCGGAAGCTGCTGACCATGAAGCACGGCTGGCCACATCAACCCAGGTGGTGTCACCGGGGCTTGGTGCGGCGGCACGGCCTGGCCCACACTAGCCCAGGTGGGTGTCACCGGGGCTTGGTGCGGGGCACGGCCTGGCCACACTAGCCCAGGTGGGTGTTACCGGGGCTTGGTGCGGGGCACGGCACTGGCCACACTAGCCCAGGTGGGTGTCACTGAGCCTGGTGCGGGGCACGGCCTGGCCACACCTAGCCCAGGTGGGTGTCACCGGGGCTTGGTGCAGGCACGGCCGGTCACACACCAGCCCAGGTGGTGTCACTGGAGCCTGGTGCGGCTGGCCACACAGGTGGGTGCCCGGGGCTGGCGGGCACGCCCACCACCCGGTGGGTGTCACCGGGGCTTGGTGCGGGGCACGGCCTGGCCACACAGCCCAGTGGGTGTGGGGTGCGGCACGGCCTCACACGCCCAGGTTGGTGCGGGCTGGCACGGCCTGGCCACACTAGCCCAGGTGGGTGTCACTGGAGCCTGGTGTGGGCGGCTGGCCACACAGCCAGGGGTGGTCACGGGGCTTGGTGGCGGGCAGGCCGGCACACAGCCCAGTGCAGGGCTGGTGCGGGCACGGCCGCCACCAGCCAGGTGGGGTCAGGGGCTGGTGCGGGCAGGCTGCCCACGCCAGTGGGGTCACGGCTGCGCACGGCTGGCACCAGCCTGGTGCAGGGCCACGACGGCTGCACCACCCAGTGGAGTGCCCGAGATGTGAGGCGCGCCACTGGGCTCGATCGACTGCTGAGGCAGACGCTGGAGGTACCCGGTTGAATGAGAGGCTGGTGTTGTCTGTTCAGTCGATTGTTGCGCAGCCGCATAGAGTTGGGATCGGCCACCTGTTGTCCGCAGCTGAAGAAACCGTTCTTTTCAGAGCCACATGGGGAACGGGACTGTACCGATTTGCGAGGTTATAATGTGTTCTCGACTTCCTTAATATTGATATCTCTACGGTGGGAGACATCTTGTCTGAAGAGCTCATTATCATGGACGTCGCCTACATGCACAATTGGGACCGAGTAAGTGGTTTTATGGATTACCTAAGGTTATTGGAGATGATTCCGGTCAAGTGAGTGTTCCGTTGTTATCAGTTTACCAGCCTGTTCGCGCTCCAGACGTGAGATTACTCCCGTCGGCGTTTGGTCCCTAACTCTTAATTCCAATTCAGTCGGTTTCGCGTGTTCATCCACGCTTTCTCTGCCTGAGAACGCCCAGTCGTCTTAGATCACTTGTGGTTTTTGTCTTTTGGGATCCTTCCATCGTGCACTCCTTCTCCTCATCAAACCGTTCCCCTCCCCGTATCCTGCCCGTACCCTGAGCTCGATCTCCCGGCAGCGTCCTGCGCTCCTGCCGGCACCACCGCCCGGCCGCGGGTCGGCCGGCCGTGGCGTCGGCGGGTTTTGTACGCCCGCTACCATGTTGAAAACGGACGGAAAATTAGTGTTCGCGCTGAGCGGTCGCGTCCGTGAAATGCAGCCTCTGTCTGCGTTTCAGACAGCGCCGATGCGCTTCTTCTATCGCTACCTCACGAAACGGCCGGCCGACGCGAGCGCGCCCGTCGCCTCGCCCAGCAAGCGACGGCGGCCGGAGCTAGCGCAGGCTGCGGAGCCGGAGTCGTGCCCGATGGACACCGGCTCCGGCGACAGCGACAAGGAGAACGTCGAGAACGACGCGCGCGCCGCGGCGCCTCCGGACGCAACGCTGCCGGGCGCCGGCGCGGCGCGGACAACCGTGAAGCCGGGGGAAGCCGAAGCCCCGGGGCAGTCAGTGACGTCAGCTGTGACGTCAGCGGTGTCGGAGCCGGCTGGGGCGCGCCGGCCGCCGCCGCTCGGCTGTGTGGGACCGCAGACCGTCGGCGCACCCGGCGCCGATGGCAGGAAATCCGATGTTGCGGCCACAGTGGGAACGGGGAGCTCTGTTTTCTCTGAAAACGAGTCGGGGAAGGAGGTGACGCTGGTCTCCACCGGCGGTGCTGGACAGACTAGTGCTGCGGACAACAGCCAGGGGAATGGGGTTGTTGTATCTGTTAGGGATGAGGAGAACACGGCCGCTTCAAAAGCCGATGCTAGGCTCCCATGCGTCGCACCCAGAGATGCGTCGTTGGATATGCAAAACAGCGATGACTCAAAGCCATCATTCGTCATGCCTAATGGAGCAATAACGAAACCGAAGGCTTCCCAAGAGTCACCCGAGTCGCATCCAAGGATTCCTCAAAACGGTGATATGTCCAAGCGGGCTGCAGCCGTGAGCAGCGCTGTTTCCAAGTCCAGCGCGGCTCAGCTCGTCAGCACTCCGAAACACAGCGCGTCGCCGAATGGTGACCTTCAGAAGCCGATCGTGGCGCCAAATATCATTGTTCCCAAACCACTCACTTCACAGAAAGGTAGCGCTCCTTGTCACGTCGGGAAATCCAGCCTAACCCGTGTCGGAAATCCTATCAGACCCATCGCTCCAAAGAGCGTTAGCGCCGCCAAACCTGGTGTGCCCCCGAGTGCCACTCACAAGTCTGCTGTCCCGCAAAACGGTTATGTTCCTAAGCAAAGCGCTGCCCAGAGCATTGGCGCTCTCAAGCCCGCTGCAGCGAACCACGGCAGCACTCTCAAGCCCGCTGCAGCGAACCACGGTAGCGCTATCAAGCCCGCTGCAGCGCACCACGGTAGCGCTCTCAAGTCCGCTGTAGGGCACCACGGTAGCGCTCTCAAGCCCGCTGCGACGCAGAACGGCACCGCTCTCAAACCCGCTGCGGCGCAGAACGGCAACGTCGCTAAACCGGCTGCGGCGCAGAACGGAAACGCGCCCAAGCCGCGTGTTTCTCAAGACGGTAGCGCTGCGAAGAATGGTGTGACGCAAAACGGTAGCGCCCTCAAGCCCAAGACGCTCCCGCCTGGTAACGCCCCGGGGTCGTGCACAGCTCTGGCGGTGTCCGGCCCCAGGGGCGAGCCCGCAGCGCGGGCCGGCGCCGGTCCACCGACGAACGCGGAGGCAGTGGGCAGGTCAGCCGACGACAAACACTGTGAGGACAGCGGCGTCGACACCGACTCGTCGGAGCGGGCCGGCCTGGACAGCGCCAGGTCGCCCATCGACGTGTACGACTTCGATGCCGAGGCCGAGGACGAAACGGCCGTGCATCTGAAGGGCTTACCGACGGCGCCGGCGCCGGCGCCGGTGACCAGCCGGCCACCGCCCGCCCGCGCGGGGAAGTCGCCGGCCCGCCTGCCGCCACGACCGACACCCGCGCCGCCCGCTACGTGGTCCGTGTCGAGCCCGAGCGTCGCCCGGTCAAGCCCGGCTGGTATGGCCGGGGCGCCACCGCGGCCGCGGCCGCCGGCTGGCAATCCGCGGTCGGCCCCGGCGCCGCGGCCGTCGACGGCGAGCGGTGCGTCCTCGGCCGTGCCAGCGCCGCGCCGCAGCCTGGCGCCGCTGCCAGGCCTGCGTCCGATCGGTGCCGGCGCCGGCGCCATCCCGCTGATGACGGGCCAGCTGGACCGCTTCCTGCAGATGGTCACACAGTCAGCCGTGTCGCAGCCCAACGGCTCGTGGCGACTGCCGGCCGACACGTCGTCTCTGCTGACCCGCGTGTCGGCCCCGGGCCCGGCCCAGGTCACTGCGGCCAAGCGGCTCAAGCCGGTCTCTCTGAAGCCGGCGCCGGCTAAGGTGGTCAAACACCGCCTGAACAGCGCGCAGGGTATCCAGAACCTGGTCACCAACGAGATCACCATTACCAAGATCCCGAACACGTCGCGATCGTCGTGGCGTGCGCCGGGGGCGGCGGCTGGCGCGGGCCCCGGCTCGGCCGGCGGCCGGTCGGTGGCCTCGCCCCGGACCGAGCCGGCGCCGCCCGCCTCCCAGCCAGCGGCTCCGGCCACTGCTGCGGCGTCGCTGCTCGGCAGCCCGGCGCCTCGCGTTACACTTCACAGTCCGCCGGTGTGCGGTGACCGCGCCGGCAGCAGCGTCACCATCGAGAAGGTGCGCTCACCGACGGCGCCGCGGCAGCGGCCGCCGCCGGCCGGCCCGCCCGGCGCCCGGCCGCCCAACTCTCCCAAGCTGCTGGCCATCGCCGAGAGCCTGGCCCTCCGCAAGATCCAGAGTCAGCGGCAGGGCGAGGCGGCGGCACCCACCGCCGGCGGCGGCCAGAAGTCACCCTCGCCAGTCCAGCCGTCGGCACTCGGCAACCTCATCTCGCTGGCGCAGACGCAGCAGTTCCACAAGCAGCAGCAGCAGCAGCAGGTGGCGGCGGACTCGCCGCGGGGCCGGCCGGCCGCCAGCGCCAGCGTGCGCAAGATCCCGAACCCGGCGCTGCTGCACCACCAGTCGCAGGGTCGGCTGACGGTGCTGAGCGTGCCGCAGGCGGCGGGCGGCGCGGCCGGCACCACCGGCACCGCCACCTCCGCCTCGCTGGCTCGCATGGAGCGGCTCACCAACTCACTGGGCAGGTAGCCGCGGCTGCGGCCGGCTGGTGGACGGCTGGCGAGCTGCCCACAGCGACAGGAGGCGTGCTCGTAGCGCCGGCCTACAGCGGTCGATCGCAGGCCGCAGCTGAGGGTCGGTCAGCTGACTTTAGGGCGGAATGTCGGTACTGCGCAGCTCATTGTCGTACCTCGTCAAACTCTTCCATAGTGCATCGTGCCTAGCCATCCCAGGGAGTTCTCGTTCGTGGAACGAGTGTGAGCGACCAACTTTTCTGCCGTGTTTGGCACTGTGGTACTAAGCCGAAGCTCTGCTGTGTGGAGCGGCGATGTGTGGTCAGGACCATGCTGCTGAGAAAGGCTGTTCGTTTTCGGTTGTTCACACGTCGAGTGTGGTCACGTCGTTCGTCGCAGGCAGAGAGGACTATGTGTGTGGTCCGTGACTCTGAGGACGTCCTTAGGGCTATCTCGCGGGTGTTACATATCCAGGATGTGTGGATCGTCAAGTGGACGACCTTCCATCCAAGGGTGGCACCTTTTTTGTGTTTCGGATGCGATAAAGCGTATATGGCGTGAATCCGTAACAAATTAGTCACTGAGTGTTGCTCATTGGGTATGATAGGAATGCTGGGAACACTTTTTGTAAATGGAACGGAATCTGGCTGTAATTTTGTATGGTGGTAATAAAGAACGTGACGTTTCCTACTCATGTCTGCCTGAGCACAAAAGGTGGCGCGACATAAAAAGAACATGTTGAGCAGTTCTCTCATGTTCATGATTCGAGATGGTCGCACGTGTATGCTTGGGAGTTGGGTTGTCCACCGCTTACTACGATGTAGTGGGCTGTGGACAACTGTATATGCTGCATGGAAATTACAGTGTAAGTGTAGTGTACTACAGTTACGGTGTACTTCCACGTGGTTAAAACGTCTGGCGCTGCCTATTATTAGATTACGGCCTCTGCTGTAGACGTACGATGCGCCAGCACAGCCAACACAGGATAGAACGCGTCGCTCCGGGCTCAGAGCTGCACCCGTGTGTTTGCTCTCTCACCAGGGGGCTAGAATCATGGGACGGGGCAAGGGGTATTTTCGTATTTGGTGGTTAGGGGATCCTGCATACCAATCCCAACTGCAAGGCACGCCCCGTCCCTCGTGTCGTACCTGGTCACATCCCCCTCCCCTCCCCCCCCCCCCCCCACTGATCCACATTGAAGGAAATGTTCTACAATTGAAGGTATTGAAGTAGACATCAGATTTGATGAATCAAGCTTTCCTATCGCTATTGGCAGGCCTGCGTTCGACCCAGTTTTAGCCGACTCAGGCCCGGGTCGCAGATTTTGGGATCCAATTCAGCTCGTGACTCAGAGCGGTTACAAATTTCAGTATTCAGCTCAGTTCAGGCACATTACTTACAGTGAATCATTTGGTTAAGTGAAAATGCGTACAAATAGCGTAGAGGAAAGTTGTGCTGATTTTGAAAAAAAGCTTTCAACTAATGCCGCGTGCTGTTAGTTTTAACTCTCTGAAATAACGTCGTGATTTGTCTGAGGTGTGCTGCGTCTACTTATCTTACCAGTTAAATTTAAGTCATATGACTCACTGACAGGACATTGGTAGAAATTATCGGCATTGTTAGAAACAATCGGCTCGGGATCCAGGTAATAAGATTTGTGAGGAGTGTGCTTTAGCTCATTGTTAAAAGCAACCTTTTGCTTCCCATATTCGCTCAGGCTCCGTCCCTGTTGGCCTGGGTGCCTCATCCTTAGAGCAGCAGTCGGATATGAGCCAATTAATTTTTGTGCGCGATTATCGGACATAATTTTGCGTGCCGCGGACGTGGTGTTATTTCCGTTGATTATATTGGAGTTGTGGCACTTATATTACCTGCGCTTCACGCTGTTAATAAGTTTTGAAAGCCGGGATTTTTCGTACTTCTTCCGAACAAACAAACAAAAAAGCACTGCGTTAGTCATCAGCCATCACCTGATGACGTTGGCCAGCCGGTCAAATGTAAATTAGCGAGCAATCAAGGCCGTGATTGTTTTGAACGGTACTTAACAGCCAACTTAAGTTTAGTTTGCCATGCTTTTCCGAAAAAGCTATCCCCAACACGGCAGGATTCACCATGAACTGGGGAAAATTAATAGGCGCTATGTATTTGCACACGCAGTATGCCTTTTTTAGGGCTGCGCACAGTAAGATGGATTCCCGAATGAAAATAGTATACGAAGGACTATGCTAATAGAGCTAATGGCCGGAGTGCGGTAATTTTTTGGAGGGGGCTAAGCTTAAGCGAAGCCCCACAATGTTGCATGGCCCCCCTTGACGAAATTCTGGATCTGCCCATGGGTCATCCAGTCCATAATAGTCGTCCACAAATCTGAATAGGGCTCTGCAGACGGGAATAGGTCCGCCGCAGTCAATAATGAGGCTGCAACAGGTCATCATGAGCCCTATAGAGGCTCAGGAATGCCTTCTGGTGGTCAGAATGGATCCTAAATAGGGCAGAATGAGACGTCGGCAGGTCAGAGTGAAGTGTGAGTGTGAAGTGTGAAGTGAACTCTTACAGGATTGCATAATCCCTTAATAGTTCAGAATCAGCCATTAACAAACCAGAATTGGCCCTCCACAGGCCCTCCAAGTTGGAGGGAGCTGAGCTGTCTCCACTCCCTCCCCCCCCCCCCCCCACCCTGGTTCCCGCGTGCTTCGGTGAACCTTTGAATTTATGTTGCCCGGGCCGAAAAAGGCCAGCAGCAGGCAAGGCTGGGAAATAGCCCTCTACAACCGGCAGGAGTCATCTTGAGCCGCCAAAAGTCCTCTGCAGATCGACGAGGTCCTGAATGCTGTAAGAGGGCCCTTTAAAGATCGGTAGGACCATCTAAATGTCGACAGAGGCCCTCTAAGTCAACAGGCCCCGCACAAATGCCGGGCGAGGCCCACAGCGGATTGGAAGGGGAAAAGGTCCTCTAAGAAATGCAAATTTAGCAAGGTCCTCTTAAGGTAAACAGATGGATCTGTTGGCTTCCAGGGGGGGGGGGGGCATGGCCCTTTTGCCCTCCCCCCCCCCCCCATGTGGCTACGCGCATGGTTAATCGCATCCTATCAGGCGAAACCACAGTGAGCAACACTGGTGGTCCAATCAACCAACAAGGATGAAACGGCTTCAGCGTAATGTATACTCCATTTTAGTGTACGGATAGTTTCTGGCATCATTTTAGGCTATGTAATAAGAGCACATATGATTAGCTGCATGTCAATACTTACACTTTGAACATGCTGAACACGTCAAAATGCACATCGAGCTTTCGGCCTCAAGCCGTCTGTCTGCTGCATACAACTGTAGACATCTGGGCCGAAAACTCATATATTTTTGCTTTTTGTGTCTAGAACATAACCACTGGTATGCATGGCTGATCATGTGCGCTCGCATTATATTACTTATATGATGTAAATTGTTATCAATCAGTTACATTCCATCACTTGTTATTAGTCGATTATATTATATTTATTATCTAAATATATTCTCAGTTTGGCCAGGCCCTCCTTGAAATGCCTACTGTTCCTGCGGTGTTGCATAAAACGCCTGCATCGGCCACGCGGGTGGGCTTATAATGGTACCAAATGAAAACGCCCACGAACTGGTATTATTTCAAGTATTGCCTGAAATGTTCAACTAGATAGGGTCATAACGATAGTTTTGTAGTCATGACTTCAAATTCCCGCATTATAGGACAGCCTCGGTTTTGCCTGACATACTTGACTGCGCCAGATGCCATCTTGAAATATTCATCTTAATGAGAATGTACAGCATTTGAAGACAGTTAAGAAAGCGTCACATATGATAACATGAGCTCACCTATATCTGTCGGTAAATTTTTAGGTGAAATTGGCTGTTCTAGACAGCACATTTTCTCTGTTAAGTTAATGCACTCCTCGATGCGACATTGTTTGAATACGTCATCGCACGCCGCCCAACACTGATATAGAGCCAGTTGACAGCCGCATATCTGAGAATCATGGTCACGAACGCCAGATACAAGCGACTCGACAATCATATTTTTCTTTGCCTCGATCGCTGCATGGCAGATGGAATGACAGTATTTGAATGACGTTATTGTGAGGCCAGGAATGCAAAAGTAACCTTAAAATTCTCCCCGAAATAGTCCTTACATTTTCGCAAGCGCGTAGCTCAGAAACTAGGAGAGTTTACGTCTTAAGAAGGGCGGGGCGGTGAACTACACTGAATGATCTTCAAGATGGCTAGTTCAGTTCAAACCCTGATACAAATGTAGAGCACTCGCTTCACTTCGCTTCGTGTCCCACCTTTAAGGTATACCTATTGAGCTATTATATACTCTAATGAAACCTCAGGACTAGTTATGTCTAATGTTTACGCTGGGAAGTGCCACTGCAGCACCGTTAAGACATAATAAGGATATCAATTTTAATTATTTTCGAGTCCAAATTACGTCGTCAATGATTTGCAACAACACTACATTTTTTCCCTGCAGTCACTACCATTGTCGTCATGGCAACTGCTGTGCGGTTTCTTCTGGTGCGAATAAAAGAATGTTTGTGGTTGGCCCAGTGAGCAAGGGCCTGCTACCGAGAAGCACATTGGTTGAAGTTTGAACCAGTGCTTCACATGGATCATGGGACGCTCCCATTCCCAAAACCAAAGCGCACCTCAAAAAGAGCCACTGTAATGAACGCGATAATGGAGAAACCTAGGCCACAGTAAAACGCTTCGCTGAATCCGTGGGGGAAAAGCCTCGTGTTCGCATATCTCGTTGTCTAAGCAGGGCGTTTCCAGCTCTCGTAACATTGATTACTCAAAGATTTTGACATATTAGTGTGTTGCGAGCAGTCCAGAACACACGCGTTGGAAAAAGCAAGACAAATGAAATGCGTCACTTCCAAAGTGGTGAGCGAGGTGTCAAATGAGATGTCTCCCGCAGGGTAGGGGTACTTTAAATTAAAATTCTGAGCTTATCAGAAGGATTTCGAGAAAACTAGTATTGCTGATAAAATCGTACGCATCTGTTGTAACAAGTGAAGAGTACAAATAAGGTGAGATACTCCCTTTAAGCTTGATAAACCTTTGCAAACAAAACACAAACTTTGCAAAAAAATATTTGAGAGGACTGCAAACAGGCAGGTAAAAGAATCAAGGCTATATAAAAAGATGAAACGGAGGTTTTGGCACTAGGGCTACCTGGAGTTCGCCCCCAAATATCCCCACTCACCGTACCTAGAATGACAAAGCAATTATATTTACTGCACGCTGCAGAGTTGTCCAGTGTGACATTATGGCTGCGGAACTGAGTAATTTGGCGTACATATATCTGGTAGCGCAAAAATAGGCTAAACGCAAACCAGGTCTGAAAACGCGCAGGCCAGTTCATATTGTTGCCTCCGCCTTGTGAAGTGCGGGCAGTGCACGGCCCTTTGCCCCCCCCCCCCCCCCTGTTCCTACGCTCATGGAGATTTGGATAAATGTTCCCAATTGGATGGCTGGTATCCGTGCCCCATTGACACCAACCAGTTAATACTTGTTTATTTTGGCTTGCTGGCTAGTCATTACTTGTTCATTACAGTTCACCGCCATTTCAAGATAAATTACTTAAAACACCTGTGCACACGCCTTCAGTAAAACAGACCCTTGTATTCATTTGTCGATGAATTGTACTTGATCTCCAGAACATGAAGTGCAGTTTGGTTCCGCGTATATCATTATCTGCTCTGAGATGACGAGCCGGCGCCTCTTATTTTATGTCACTTGACTACGTGTTGTGGTTATTGAATGCACCGGGACAAATAGCTCCATTGATTTCAGTCCAAGAGCGGATTTAGTCCGTTCCGATAGATCAGTTGGTTAGAGTGTCTGCCCTCTGATCAACACGCCCGTGGCTGGCGGGTCGCTGTAAGCACTCGCTTTTTGCTCCTGACTGGGTTGGCCTGCGACCGGTGGCCGCGATGAAAGTCAGTTGACGTCAAAGGGCATGATAGACCGTGTCGAACATTGCGTTGGCATGTAACAGGCTTCCAACACCAAATTATAGGGTAGAGCAGGGCCAGTGCTCACGCTGCGAGCACTGCTTAGCGTGGGCTCTGATCCGCATAATCCATCCACTCGAAAGGTGTTCACCAAATTTGACTTAAACAAGACAAACCTTTTCAAATTAGTCAAATATCGCCTGCGGACTAGAAACGGAGATTTAGTTGTTCATGATAGACAGCACGGTGTTGATTTTGTTAAGAGAATGGAACTATGCGCCTAGAACTGTTTGTCGCGAAATGTTTTTTTTAAAATCCTGATTCAGGCCAAATATGCAGTTCTAAGTGAATGCCTGTCCACTTAAGCACAGCGCTGATATTTAAATCGCTAACGGACCAATTATCTGAGACGTGTGTGCCAGCACTTTCTTGGCGGTTCGCTCTGCTTAAAGGGAGTGTTCCACCTTCATATTGGGTTTTGAACTGAAATAGCCATCTTGGGGACCTTTTAATGCAGTTCACGGCCATGCCCTTTTTAAGATCCAAAGCCCTCTTGTTCCTGAGTTATACGCCCAAAAGTGGCAAAATGTTTATTTAGGGACTATTTCAAAGCCACCTCCGCAATGATGATGTCACAGGGACATCATGCGATCGCAGTGATATAACGGGCTGTTTCCTGCTTATGGTCAAAAACAGCATGGCAGCTGATACATTCGCAAAAATCATGATGCGGCACATATGTTACAACCGCGGAAGGTGATTGGCTGTTAGTAAGATTTCGTTGCTGAATGGGTGTCGCGAATGTAAACGTGAACACTTTCGGGCTGTGCGTCACTCCTCGTCAACGGAGCGTTTTCCCTTATATCTAGACCATCAGTCAAAGCTATAAAAAAGAACGTCACTGTCTGCAAAAAGTATGACATCGAAAAAAAGAATGGCTCTATCCCAAATGTTTTTAAAAGAAGACGCAACAGCAACTCTGTCTTTTTTCTCCTGTTGGCAGTTTTTTCTTCTTACGTATTTCTTACGGACAGCTCGGTGCGCAGCGTGCACCGGAGCAAAGAATCTTGCACGGGTTAATGGGCTAGCTAGGCATTATAAAATAAGGGAAACATTACAGTCATTTTATATATATATATGTATATATATATATATATATATATATATATATTGTACGACAAATTTAAACATTGAACAAAAATTGTGGCCTCTTGTCAAGAACAACCTCTTGATATGCATTACCATGAACCCCCGTTGGGACTATTTGGAAGGGGGCTCACGGTGAAATTTGGTGTTATGACCGGAAACCTGTGCGGAAATTGTGAGAAAACTTACAAATTTGATAGTCCCGCGAGCTGTGCAAGTGTGGAATCACACTTATTTTACAAAAGAGTGTGAATCAGGGGCTTGAAATGGGTGTGATCACTGGTGGTGTGTGTCAGGGGCTTATCTTGATCTTGACGTGATGGAGGGTGGGCATACGAGGTTTGTACTTCTGAGAGAGAGCATTGTTTTGGTATTCTTTAAGTCTACTGTCTTCCAATGAAATGTGATATATCGATGCCTGCCTCTATCTTTATGTTCGTGTTTGAACAGGATAAGGTGGTGATGCTCGTAAACTGAAAGAAACACTAGCAATTATGTTGCAGGGGTGTGCAAAGGCAATTTGCTACTTTGTTATGATCTTGCCAACATTTTGAACCTATTGAAGCATTACAACATGCAATTGATCCATTGCATGTCATTACATTAGCACTTCATTTTGGCAGTAGCGGCTGGTCCGCGCAGTTCATTAATGCACATGCTTGGTATAAGCTCACATGATACAGCTTTGTAAAATTGTCTTTCCCTAAAGAATTCTGAATTTTGTATGCAGGCAAGCATTGCTTGTGAGTCATCAATGTCATAGTCACTGCAACTCTTGAGATGCTGGATGCTGAGAAAGGTGGAGAGGCATTGCTGTTGGTTTCTTGGATAACACTTAAAAAACAGGAAATTCACCACTTCCTTGCATTTCGCTGATCTAACCATATCTGCAGGCACTTGTCATGTCTCCAGAGTTGTGCAAGGTCAGCAGGTTCGCATTGTCAATTCACAGGCAATATTTTCTTGTTATACATGTGCTATTACTTGTGTGAACAATAGTTTTGAGTGAAGCAGCCTGATGGCCGCAACACGTTGCATGACTGTGGGAGCACAAGACATGCTTGCATCTTTGTCACCCATATTTTGTGGATTTCCAAAATAGGCTGAGCAAGTGTGTCACTTATTGGTTGTGTGATTGCTGAAAGGGATTTAGATATTGTATCGTGTGTTTTTGGTCAGTCGTAGGTCAGATACGTAGTTAATATAAGAATGCATGCTTGACCCATCTTGTTCATTATGCCATGCCACAGCACAGCACTGAGGTAATGCCACGATGACATTGTTGACCCGTGCCATTACACAATGTATCACGTTGGTTGACTACTCTATGTCAAGCCTATGACTAACAGCTTATAATTTATGAATGACTGGTAACAACTGATTTAACAACGCCAAAGGACTATCAACAGTGAGAATGCTATTGCACCTCAACGGTTACATCGGGGTTCACTAGTAATTGCATGAATAATCCTAAGCAAAAATAAAAATTTGGTAACTCAACCTTACTATCTTTACCATAGAAGTAACAATGTTTTGGCAATCGATTAATAGCAAAGGTACATATTTATTAATTTTTGCATGAAACTGCATTTCAAGTCACAAATAAAAAAGAAAGTAACTACTGAGTGCATCACATGATATCAATGTCAGGACTACAGCACTGCAGGCAAGTATAAGTCGACAACACAGTATTCACATCCTCAACAGTCCTTGGCAGGTTTCGGTACGAGAGTCATGACAGGCTTCACAGCATATCGTGCTTTGATATTAATAATCTACCCTAAAAGCTGGCGATCGCTACGTTGCGTATGTCAAGCAGCCCACCAAACCTTCTCTCACGACCAGTACCAAGACTAAGAATCCATAAACAAGCTGTTCACTAATCCGCCGCCCAACACAGCGCCCGCGGCGAGAATGGCTTGTTGGCGTCAGCTCTCGTGCGTTTCGAGGTATTCTGTAGGTCTGGCTGCCAGATGCTGCCAATTGTTGCTGTCGTCACAAAACCATTCCATGACGCCATCAAACAACGACGTAGTGGGGCACATTCTTACAAACTTTGAAATTATGGCTACTTCGGGTGGTTTTTGATGCTTGAAAACTCACCAAGTTACAAACAAGCTTTTCCGTCATATCTGATGCTCATCTCAATATCTTCAAGTGTGAAACATTCCTTTTAAATCAGTACTTCCTCATGGCATTATTATGGCCCTCCAACTTGAAGACTGTTGCCATGCCCATGCCTCTGACTGTCAAAGGGCCTTTGTCAGCCGTCGCATTGTGCATGAGAATCCTTGCATTCTCTATTCTCATAGCTCCTCTGATTTTCCAGAGAGCCCCGACCAACGCAATAAGTCCTTAACATTCGGGGCCCCGTCCATGCCCTGTTCAGCAAATGTACCCTCGACCGACTTGGGGCCCCTTGCTAGAGCAGGGTCCCCTGTTAGGCACTATGAGCCCTTGGCCAGTACAGGGGACCCTTAATTGCTTCAGTGGGTCCAGTCATTACAAGAAGCCCTTCGAGTGACGCTTACAGACCCTGACCTTGTCCCTGCTTAGAAAATGGGCCCCCAGGGAAACGTCAAGGAACCGACCGTTTGTTATGGTAATCTGGGCCTCCTATCGGCGCAAAGGGCCCTCTGATTGGTATTTAAGGGCCCGGCCCTGCGGGCTGAGACCCCTTGATTTGACCTCCGGCCTGCCCTCGGACCCCCCCCCCCCCTCCAACAATCGGGCCCTTGATCCTCGGTCCCGAGGGCCAACTCAGGATCTAATGACCTAAGGTAGGTCACTGATCCCTGTGCCCCCCCCCCCCCGCGTACGTCCGTCATGATGGCGCGCTTGGGATTTAATTGCTCGTGAGAACAGGGCTTTGAGCCTCTGTGATGCATCTCGGACTGGGAGTTTCATAAAGATAAAGGTCGTGACGCTCCTAAATAATTTTTTTGTGCCTCTTCGCCGATGGGGCTGGCCCAGAATTTTGTCGGTGTGAGAATTACTCAACAATGATGCCTCTGTAATGTGGTATGATGCCTCGAGGATGAAGGTATGGGCCCTTTAAATAGCCCATTTGAAGTTGGCACCTCTTGCGAATAAAGGCTATGGGTACCCAAAATGGAGGTGTTAATGCCCCTTTGCCGAGAAGGCTTTTCCAGGATTGCATGAAGGGACACGAAATGGACATTGTGGCACCTCTGACATTTGGTGCTTCCCGAAAATTTAGATTTTGGGGCTCCTTGTGGTGCCCCTGTAATTTCGTGCCTGTTGAAAATAAGGGTTATGTGGTTCCGAACTGAAGATTATCGTGCCCCTTGACCAGAACATTTTGGTGTCCTAGCGCCGAAGAAGCATCAGAACCTTAAAGCTGGACCTGGAGAGCATGGAGGGGGGGGGGGGGGGCGGGACTTGGCCTCGTTGCCCCGCTGCAGTCGCCCCTGGCTGAGGAAGCACGTTTCAGAGCACAGCGCCAGTGGTGTAGTTTACTAGTCGGATGGGCGAGGTCTTCACATCCCCCTCCCCTTCCGCAGCTTCAGCGATGAAATGGACCGAATTCGGGGAGAAACCCAGTTGTTAGCATATATAGTCGGTAGGTTTAGCCACATATTTCTGCTCAGCCTGCCCCAGCACCGCAACTTGCTTTGCAAAATGTTACCCTCTGGACAGTTCGGAGGACATGCGGCAGCGTGCCGCGTCAACAGCGGGCGCTACCGCTCGCATCCGGCGTGATCTGCCGCCTCCCAGGGCTCACACGATCAATATATCTGAGGCGCGTCAGCCCCGGCCGCGCCCCGCCCGCCCGCCTGAAAAACAGAGCGCCACTCGCAAGTGGACTCGCCCACGGCGGGGGAGGCGCACGTCAAATCGATGGCATACCCTCCCCCGTCACGTCCGCTGGATGGACCCGACCGCCACCAGACGGGCGGGCTGATAAAGGAACGTTAGCGGCGCGGCGTGCAAGAAATGGGGGCGCGCGCGGGGACGCTCCGTATTGGCGCGGAAACTTTCCAGGCAGCCTCTGGCAGCCGTAAGCGGTGGAGGAAGTGCGCGTGGTCCTTGACTGTGCTGCTTAAGGGAGGAGGGCGTGGCAGGATTTTGGAAATTCAACCGCGCGTCACAGCGTGACAACAGCTTCATTTCGTCCGTTTTTTTTTTGCCGGGGAGGTATTTATTTACCCCTTGCATACTCCAGGGCACAGTGAGTTGGCCTGAATCTCAAAATCTCGGAACATCGAACCTTGGAAGAGACCAAATCCCGGATATCGTGGCAGTGCTCAGAAGATCAGGCATACTGGGAGACGGCGAGCCATTTGCCCCGTTGGACCCCTCGGATCCTCTGAGCTGTGCAACCGGATTATTGTCATGCAAAGCAGTGGGTGGCCGATGGATTCAGACGCGTGTCGAACGGCCCCCGTAAACAACCATACCATGCAGCTATAGATTACGAGACGGCCACAGTGCCACTGGGGTGACCACTCAACACACCTAAAATGACAGCAGGCCCTTAGAGCGGCCAGGCCGGGCCATCGCTATGGTCATGAGGAGTGCCACCTTGAAGTTCCCGAAAATAGAAACCGAGATGGAGGGGTGATGATTTTACTGACCGTTGTTAAAGCGCTTCCACCATTTTGGGGAGCATCTGGGCCATCGGACAACGGCTCGGGTATGTTACATCCGGAAGGATATTTGTCCATGCAGTTATTTCGAGTAGTTTCGCAGCGGTTCAAATCCATTTTGGCGTTTGGCTGGCGAGATTCAGTGCCATCTGGTCCAGTCTGTCACGAGCTCGACAAACCGTAGCTGAGATATGATTTTTGCTCTCACGTTGACTTCCTATATGTACTTCTTTCACTGCGTTCTGCACGTACGCCAAGCGCCTCAGGAGACGTACAACGGCATGGATGGGGTAGTTACTTATGTTTGAGCACTTTCAAAATGTTGTCCAAATTATTATCGGTGTGCACGCTGACACTCATCAAAATTTATCGATTTGGCTCAAAGGCGCAAGAATATTAAAATTAAGATATTCATGTCTCAAAACGAACATAACAACATGTTTGCCGATTAACATAAAAACGTTATGTTCCTTGAGAAAATATTAACATCGGGCTTATCATGCCTCAGATAAGTAGTACGTAGCTAAGACATCATTTTTTCTCTCGTGTGCACTTCTTGTATGAACTTTTTTCATTGCATTCTGCACGTGCGTCAAGTGCCTGAGGAGAAGTACAACGGCATGGATGAGGTAGCTTTACATGTTTGAGCACTTTCAAAATGTTTTCCAAATTGTTCGCGATATGCATGCTGACTCCCATCGAAAATTTATCGATCTGGCTCAAAGTCGTAGAAATATTTCTAGGACGCTCATTCGCGGGGACTGCATAAGGCTTCTACAATTTTTTTTTCGGTTGAGGGTTTCTTTCTATTGCCTTTTTAATTAAATTACGCATGCTATTAAGCGGTTGAATACTGTGACCAAGGTCCCCACATCATCATTTATTAAAGCATTTTGGTTCTATTTATTCCGAAAGTGAGTATCCAGTACTGGTTACTGGCAGACAGTCGTATTGCCAATGGCGAGACATCTGGACCATCCACTTTCCTCCCCCCCCCCCCCTTTCCCCCGGAAGAAGCGGCGGCCCCCTGAAACAACAGAAGGGCCTTTTGATAGTTAAGGATGCACACCGTTCTTTTAAAACAGAACAGACGGGCTTCCGAAGCATCAAAATAGAATCTCGAGAAGCTTCTTGGATTTCATGTCCCTTGGCAGGAAGGGCTAACGGTCCGACCGACTTCTTCTCATTGATAATCTGAGAGTGTTCTAGGATCCGACTTGGTGATATCCTTGGCTGAATTCTTAACTACGCCGTCGCTGACAGAATGGCCTTTGTTTGAGTATTTCTTCACACCTGCATTTCGGTCCTGAGCAGGATTTTGATGGTGTTGAGAGTTGCCTTTTGAACGCTCCTTTAACGTGCTCTCCAATACAATAATGTCCCCAAAACCAAACCAGCCAAATGGGGACTTGTACTTTCAGTCCAGGCATACCTTGGTGAGTAGAGGTAAGTCAATATGTTGAATTTGACCAGCGCATAGCATCTACGTTTTTGCACATTGAATGTGTGCCCATTTCATGGCAAACGTCATGTTCCTCAAAAACAACTAATGCAAACAAAAAGTTAGCTAAAGATCGGCAGACATTCCAAAGGCGAAATGGCAGACACTAAAATGGAACCTGTATCATCTCCCATCACTCAGTTCAACTATCCCAATACATTATGGAATATCGACACAGCCCTGACACCACTTGCGACGACGGCATCGACTGCAACGATGGAAGAGAGCTAATTCATCGTTAACAGTAGCGCTGTTCCAGCTTTAAGCCATCTCAGAATGTTCCACTGACATTCAAATATTACCACAGCCACGATTGTGCGACAGACGCTTGCCGCTGTAAAAGGAAATGTAGGTCTATTTTTGCATTATTAAAGGCTCCCGCATGTTGCGGGAGCTTTTAAAGCTTTTGGTCTTTATCCTAATAAAATGTTATCTTATGAAAATCCTGTCAAATATTTGTAGACTGGCCTAGCATAGGAATTGGCACTGCAAAGACATTAGGTGCCTTCAGAATGCTATTTGGTATAAAATGAACATAATCTAAGGGTGATATGTCTAGAGAACATATGCAATAACAGTTAAGAAAATTTTTGCTGCATTTATTTCGCCCAAAATTTCGTTTTTGCTGAGATACATTGAGGGGGCTCAGACGAGCACTGGGGTGGGGGTGCAGGGCTTAAACCAGCACTGTGGGTTCAGGCCCCCGGAAGTATGTAAAATGACGTCCCTGGCCATACGAACACTGCGCTTAAGCTTCGCGGCACTCGTACAACTACGGACCGGCATATGTGAGAATATGTTTATTTGGCGACCGACTGTTTGTTAAGATGCATGTGTGAAGTCGGCAAATTCTTCTTAGAATGTCATCCATCCTCTCAGCATTTTTGCTTATTTTTCAATCAAGGTAGTTGTTAACTGCTGCAGCTAGTGATATGGACATAACGCCTTCTTTCAAAAATTACGCACTGAAATGTGTGCATATTCTATTCTGTCATTTTGGACAGCATTCTAAAATATTCAGAGGGTTGATTTGCATTCTTTAGTGAGGGCCTTGACCCCTACGTTGAGTTAGGTAGCCGGACAAAAAGTAAAAAACCAAGAAGTCAAAGGACAAAAAGTCAAATGAGATTACGTCAAATGGAAAAAAGTCAAATGGGATAAACGGCAAATTCAAAGAAGTCAAAAAGTCAAAAAGCCAAAAGAACAAAAGATAAATCGCAAAAAGTCAAAAAGATAACTCAAATACAAAAAAGTCAAATAGGCAAAAAGTCAAATGGATAAAACTCAAACAGCAAAAAAGCCAAAATGACACAAGTCAAATGGCAAGAAGTCAGATAGTAGAGAGTCAAACGACAAGAGTCAACTGTAAAAAGTGAAATGGAAGTCAACGGTAAAATATTACAGGGATAAAGACCACATAGACAGCAGTCTTTCGACTTGTCCCACAATTCCCACACTTGACACTTATTTCACAGCCCTCTCATCCCATTGGCCCATGAGGCAAGTGAGACGGATTAACACTGTTTTTTATGGAATGCATAGGAATAGGCGCTGCGTTAGTAGACGTACTTTCTGATAAATCAATAGCTTAGGTAAGGTTTGCCGTTAATCAGTTTTGCAAAATGCACGCCAGATACTTAGGAGCTGGCACACCAATGGGCTCGTCCCTCTCCAACAAGACCGGCGTGAACCAGACGACTTAAACATTTGGAGGCTTACTTAAAAACACACTGAGGTTTCTAAATTAAACGTGGCTACTTACAGGGGCCATGGAAAACGACGTCAGTGATTCCATACCAATATCTACTCATACAATTGCGAATACTCTAGAACTTAATCAAACAACTCGATACAAAATTTGGCCACACAACTAATTACCATCCGAACACTTTTAAGATAAACTGTAGCCTTTTTACGACTTAAACCTGCTAAAGCACGAAAGTGGCTGCATAACAACAAACAAGGTAGCGTTAAAAAAATTAAGGACACACCATGTGTCTTAAATCGTCTTTACTTCTTTCTTTCTTTGTCTTTACTTCTTTCTTTCCTTGTCTTTACTTCTTTCCGTCTTCTTGTTGTTTTAGTAATCCAACAAATGAAGCTACCTATGCCCCTCAAGAGTCCGGAATGACCGAGAAACGTGGCATACACTTTGTCCAAATTAGAAAGGCATGGCACATATCTGGGGGCTTTGAATAGAGAATGACTTTAAAGTTGTTGTACGGGTTCCCTTGTCTTCTTCCCACCAAATCCCAGGAAACCCCTTAGATAGCCTCGCCCAAGACGTTGCTCTGCGAGGAGGCCCCATTTTGTCTAGAGAGCCCAAAATCACATGAAAAGCTCCTCCCAGCTTAAAACCCGTTACACCGTTTGTCGGAAAAATGTTCTTTTATGGTTTTGACTTTTTATGGTTAGAGGATCTAAACCAGATAAGCTAAAGGACATTACATCGCGAAAAATAATAGTGAGTTAGGACACTTAGGAGAGTGGTTTCCTACTCAGTTGCTACAAGACATCACATCGCGAAAAATCTTTGTGATCTAAGACACTCACCCAAGAATGTAGTTTCCTATTTAGCTGGGGAGAGGGGGGGGGGGGGTTTCATCCTCCATTCAAGTTTGACTTCAGTTCCCCAACTTTGGGAAGAAAACGGGCGAAATCTGGGGAAAACCCGTTTGTTGGCATATTTTGTGGTAGGTTTGGTCATTTTTCACTGTTCAGCCCCCCCCCCCCCAACCCATGGGAAACTGCGCTCCTGCACTTCTATCACGCGAGGGACCCTTTTTCGATCCAAAACTGGGACCCGGCCTTTGTTCCTTCCACGCAGTCAAAGAGCCGACAAATGGCCTATTTGACTGGCTGAGCGGGCGGGCTTCATCTCCTCCTTCTCTCTCCCTCTTAGCCCTCCCCGCGAACACCTGACCAGAGGAGCTTGCTGTGTTTTGAAAGTCTGTTAAATCCAGAAAAGTGACTTTTATAGCCTGCTTTATCGTTGGCCATTATACGTTTATCTGTCTCGTCTTTATGTTATCTGACTTCTTGCTTTCGAGTTGTTTTCCTTTTTGACCTATATTCATTTCATGTTTGTCCGTTTGGCTTTTTGCTTCTGCCTCTTGTCGTGTTGAATTTTATCCCCTTTGACTTTTATCGTTTTTACTTTTATCGCTTTTGACTTTTTGGCTATTTGACTTTTTAGCTATTTGGCCTTTTAAATTTGCCTTTTATCCTTTTTGAATTTTTCACGTTCTGACTTCCGGGCTTTGCCTTTTTGGCATTTGACTTATATCCCTTTTGACTTCTTGAATTTGACTTTTCGTCATTTGACTTTTTGTCCTTTGTTTTGTTTTTGGTTTTAACTTTGCAACCTGTAACCGTTGAGTTGCCCCCTCCGATTACCTTTAAAGTGGAGTGTTACAAAACAGGAAAAGTTTAATCTCGAATAAAACCTTTTTCTCTGAGCATAATTTTCTGATCATGACTTAACTTTACTGCTAAAAAAACTATTTTATAAATGATACAAAATGGCGGTTGTCAGAAGATTGAACTAAATCCGTTGCGGAAAACAAATTTGAAGGGGGGTTAGGTTGTCGGGCTGCCGGCTCGTCAGTTTCCCCGGTCATTTATAAAACCTGAGGCCCTGAAATATCCTGTGTAAAGTCTGGGATTTTGACTTATTATGTTAACATATGCAGTGATTTCTTGTGTGTGCAATCGCCAAAGCATATTTGAAAGAGCAATATTGTCGCTTTTAGTTTGTATAAGCCGTTAAAAACGCATAGCAGCTGTAATTTTTAACGCAGGTTTACCTTCAGATGGAAGCATCTCAATGTTCTGTTTGCGCGCATTGCTCAGTCAGTACAATTTTGGTGGATGAAATTGTGCACGATATTACAATTTGTTCGACCGCACAAAATATGCTGAGGGTTCTGGCTGTGCATAATGCTCGGCGAGTGATATATCTGCTGATGACATTGCAAACTATGCTGGACTTGTTTTGACCATACAAAACGGGCCGAATTTGGACAATAATTGGTGGGAATGTCCACGTTGCTCCTGATTTCTCAACATCTTACATGCGCCGCAAGTTTCGGGCCGCCTGTTACAGGCAATTACGCCGCAGCCCGCACATTACGAGCCTGCAGGCTTAAAAGTGCTCCTGATACTGGCATGAATGACGTCAGCACGAGTGAACGTTTGTGATTGGCACATCGGGCAGCGAGGGCCATTTAGCGAGAGACGCATTGATTGAAGTTTGAATCAGTGCGTCACTGTAGACCATGCGATACATATTTTTCCCACAGTCAAGGTGCTCTTCGGAAAGAGCCACTGTTTATAGGGGAGAAATAGGGGAGAAATCAAAGCCTTAGTAAAACGCATTGCCAAAGTCGCATGGCAATGGCCTCGTGATTGCATATTTTTATCCCAAAATAGACTTCCTGAGCTTTGGTAGCATTTATTGCTCAGCCATTTTCACGACTTAATGTGTTGCAAACATCACAGAACACACACATTGGGAATGAGTATTACTCTTATCGTGATGAACGGTGGGTCCAATTAGATTTTCCCAGCCAGAACGACTACTTCAAATTGAAATTCTCAGCTAGCCAGAAGGATTTCGAGAAAACTGGTATTACCGGTAAAAGTAAGCGCGTTTAAACTAGCATGGCTCTCGGGCGCTTTGAAGCCCAACTTGGAGTTTGACCTTGTTTTAGATTTTTGATCCGAAGGTCATGACCTAGGAACCTAAAACTTTGACCTAAGTGAATTCAAGCACAGATCAACACACCCTGTGAATTTGGTGTTTTTACTTCTTCTAGTTCCTGATATCTCAGCGATGTTAAATTGATCCCCAACCGGCCAGCCGGGCGCGTGATAATGGGCTTCAGCTTCAGCCCCCAACAGCAAAGCAAGTTAAGATATGGAGCCCTGCTCAGTCCACCCCTATCATAGGTTGCAAAACTACACTCCTGGATGTTGAATACCATTCGTCAATTAATTCGTAGGTAACAGAGAACACACGCCACATGCACACACATCAAGGCTTGTAGGCACATCTGATGGACTGCAACTATTCAAGACATTTTCAAACATCAAACGCCGCCCAAAGTCTGGATTAAATTGAATGCACAGCTTCTTTTGCAATTCCAAAACATGTTTTTGAAGTCCAAAACAGGGAGCCAATCCAGCTTTCTGCAGCTCAGGCCTTATCTGCAACTTGTGTAACTTCATATAACAATGCTTTCTGCTATACGCATACACTGAGTTGGTATTTCACCAGCAGGAAACCTACAGGAAAACGCCCGTTATCAAACCGACCAAACCACCGAATCGATCCCAACCGCAGAAAAAAAAGACATTGGAGGGCGAAATTGGCGCAGTGAGGTTGACAAAGGATGACCTATGTCGACAGCTGTTGAAGGGCCCGGACGCATAAAATGGCCTTTATGTAGATGAGTTCATGATTGCTATGCACGTTTGGATGGATCGTCAGCCATCAAAGAGTGAGGCATGAGGCAATTTATGGCGCATCTGTCTGTCACGGAACAATACGCTTGCCTTATGTTACTTACGATGTGGCTTGCTGATGCCGAGACTGGCCAGCAATCTGCGCACGCCGGTACTAAAGGCATTTAACGTATTAATCCAGGATTAAAAGAAGAGCTTTGTGGTCAGAGTCTTAGCCTGTTACCAGAAGCGGGAAAACGTTTTCAGCCATCATCAGGTGCCCACTGCTATCTAGGGAAATAATAATGTGGTGGTGCCTGATGGACATTCAATTTTATTGGATTATTGGTGCCTATAAATGTGTGGTGCCTATTGGACATGAACAATGCTCGTAATATTTCTTCCATGGTGTGTGCTGATGTGTGAGAGTACCCAGTTTTCAGAGTATATGCCAATGTTTTCTTCTGAAATTGACAATTTCGCTGGTTCAAAGTGCCTACCACCTTTGGGCTTTGGATAGAAAATGTTTGGTTATAAAACACATGCCCACGCAAACGCATGAATGACAGCTCATCGTATGAACCCAGATAAAGGGTAAATTCGGTCTTGACTTTTTGCAACCTGAATCTCGTTGGAGTTGTTTGATTTTTTTCCTTTCAGGTTATAGATTGTTGGCTTCTTTTGAGGAGCCTTCTGAATGACCAAGATGATTTGTCTTGGACAAAGAGGGTTTCAAACGTGGGACCAAGGGGTTGCATGCGTTGACTCACCAGCAGTCTACTCAAAATAGTTCAAGACGTTCAAATCATTAATTTTTTTAAAAAATTTCGCAGTGATGTTAAAAAAACAGGTGAAGGAATACACTTCTTGTAGAATTTTGGATCCTTGTGGTGGCCCTTTTGCTAACGTGGGCCAGAAATTAAAATGTGGTCTCTTGATGTTAGCCACAACAATGACAGCACAGAAGTGGTGAATATGTTTGAAGGTTTCTTAGAGCTTGATGCGTTGCCATTAATGACACTGAAGGGTCGGGTATGTGCACTTGAGGTGAAAAATAAGGCTGGCGAGCCCGTGCAGGATTTTTTGGGGTCATTTCCTCGCGGGGCGGATGTGGGTCTTCAAATTTGGGTGCGGGGCGGGTGCGGATATAAAAATATCAAAAAGTGGCAGCTTTAGTATCTGAGCGCCACCAGCTTCCCACCGGCCCGGCCACCCACGGCCACCGCCCGTCCATCCAGTGCACGTGCCGGCGCGCCCGGCCGAGCGGCGTCCGCGGCACGCCGGCCAGAGCCGTCCGTCGCGCCCGCCTGGACCCGCCGCCCGGCCGGCAGCTGGGGCCCGGCCGGGGGAGCGTGACCTTGAGCTGTCCCCGGCCGGCGCAAAATGGCGCCGCGTGACGTCAGCGGTGATATATCAGGCCGCCCGGCCACGCACGGGCCCGCGGGGAGGGGGGGGGGGGGGGGGAGAGGGGAACGGACGTGCGACCCGGGGGAGGAGGGAGCTGGCGCGTTGGGATCTGGCACCGCTCGGCCATCGCGGCACAAAAACAAGGCGTCGGCCGCGGAACGACCAAGGACGGAAGACGGGAAAGGCATATCGGCCCTTACGACGCGAGACGCATACGCGCAGCCCACCGCACCCAAAATCGATGTAGAGAATGCCTCTGAATAAGAGTAACTGACCTCCCTGGTTCTGTCCACCAGCATGGCTTAACACTCCATACTGCTGGGAGTGGCTCGAGCTCTCAGTGATGTGGCCGTTGGGCATTGTATATAAGGCGTAAAATCCCAATGCGCCACTTAACAGGGGCAACGCAGCAGGGGAGGGGGGGGGGCAAAGGGAGCAAAACAATGCTTTTGCCCCCCAGTCTTTGTGAGGGCTCTTTTTCCGCAACTAATCACATTGTAGGTACACGAAGAATGCCAAAATTCAGATAAAGAAGCCCCCATATATGGGCAAAGGCGTAATTAACGGGCTTCGAGGACCCGTTTCCACGGTCCTGAACTCACATTTATGCATACAAAATACAATGCTTGCCAGCAGGAAGCCCAGTGTTGTACTAAGGAGTCCCATTGATGGCTCGGAAGACCCACGTTACAAACTAGGAGGCCCCTGTAATGGTTTAAAGGCATCCTCTGTATTCAGGAACCTCCTTTCAACCATCACACAGCCGCGGTTTCGGGTAAGGATGCCTTGTTTTGGGACAGCGGGGCCGCTTGGCTAGATTTTGAGGCCCCCTCGTGAGAAGTAGACATGCCGTTCTGAATGAAGAGGCCCTCTTTGTATCAGACGGCTGTCTTCGGAACGGGGGGGGGGGGGGAGGGATAGGTTAGCGAGATCCTTTGCTAGATAACCAGAAGGCCCCATTTTAGATGTTTTAACTATGGATCTTTAGTTACCTGGATATGATGCATGTAAAAGTTTGGTAAGGGGACACAAGCCCTCGATGCCCCCCTCTCCGTTGAATACGACGCTGCACAGGACCCTGTAAGGCGGCCCCATTTTGTGCAGGAGATTCCCTGGAAAAAATTTTCCCCAACTCAAAACCCATGGCGCCAAACACTACAACATTTCAAAAACGTCCACTTCCGGTCCCTGGTAAGTCAGAAGGACTCTTCAGGCAATCCTGTGTGCTGTGCTGAGCCCCGCTGCACGGTATGGACAGGCGCAGCGCCGAGTCGGACCTAACTGGCGGCTCATCACAGCTCTAACAACACTGCATTGCCCTGAGGCTAACGCTAGGGAAGGCGGTCGTTCAACGCCGTTTTGAGCCAGCCAGCATCATTAGCACCGCGTGGCCGGGGTCCTGATAAGGCACGTGTTGATGCCGTACTGAGCCCGCCGCTAGAGACATATATGGTCACAGAGGATGGCGGCTTACGAACGTGGTGGCGCCATGATGAGGGCCATTGAGCCCTCCGTAAACGAACCTATTTCGAACGAACCTGAGCTGAACTAGTTAACGATTTTTTATGCTTGATAGTTAAGGCTGAAAAATTCAAACACGAAAAAGAGACCTCCGAGACGACCCACACTCAGGAAACACGATACTGTTGTGCATCAGTGCATTTATGTTCCCGCAATCCACACACTTTCAGTACATTTTTATTTTAATGGTTAATGATTTGCCGTGTTAACCCCATCGCACCTGAATGAAAGTTGTCTGATCGACAAATTCGTCGTTATTAAGTTTCCCCCAAAATACGCAATCCAGCTTCATGATGAGCAGTTACACGCGCTTCCAACCCAGGCAGTGCAGCTATTTGGTTCGTGTTTTGAAGTAGAACAAACTTACTTCATCTGGAGTTGCAAAGCCTTTTGGAGGAAAAATGCCTCCGCGATTGCTCGGCTTGTTGAATTTTCCTGTGAATCTAGTCGTTTAAATGCCATTATGATTCACTTGCGTCAACGCACACTGTTTCGCCAAACGAAGATATCAATTGTTTAGGGCACCCATTATGAATCATAGTGCAGTATATAATCCTAAAAAGCGATAAGTGCCAGAAACGCTGCGTTTGGGGCTTTTGCTTTCTACATGACGCGTTTTGGCAAGCTTTCCATGAACTCATTGGCGTGATCAGGCAAACATTAAAAACGGTATGACCCCCCCCCCCACACACTCAAAACTGTGCCAACAGGCCATGCTATGGTCGGGCGCATCTATCGATATCATAACGGTGGATAGTAATAGCAAGCAATGCGTCATGCATAGACGAGGCCTTGCGATCGCGTTGTTATGTCTCGCCGCTATGTCAATGAGTGGATACCTATGAATTGCTTGGAGCGGGTGGGAAGTCCAGTTCCTCGAACCATAGGTATTGGTGTTGTTTTAAACTTTTGGGCAAAGTTTTGGTGGTTTTCGTGATTATAAAGGGCCGAGATTTTCACCAGATTGCGAAGGCCCATTCAGAGATACAACGCTCCATCCATGGATTATCGGAGGACCACCTCAAGGCGACTCCGACTTGCGCCGCGCAATGTCCCTTTCAGCGCTGCTCCAGTCCTCTCCCACCCCCTGCGTCTCCATTTTCCTGCAGTATACGTCGAAACCAAAGTCTATCGGCTCGAGCCGCTTCGCACGAGCCGCCGCGCTGGGGCCATCATGAATATTTATCGGCGCCGGTGATGACGTCATGCGTAGGACCGGCCGCCGCCGCCAGGGGCGCTCCGGGCGAGTGCCGGCGACTTGGACGGCCGCGCTCGTGGGAACGGTCGCAGCCGCCAGCGGCGAGAGGGCGAAGGGCCGCGGCGAGGTACGGAGAGAGGGCGACAGGCCGGGGCGAGGTACAGCGAAAGGGCGACAGGCCGCGGCGATATACGGCGAGAGGGCGACAGGCCGCGGCGGGGTACGGCGAGAGGACGACAGGCCGCGGCGAGGTACGGCGAGAGGGCGACAGGCCGCGGCGATATACGGCGAGAGGCCGGCAGGCCGCGGCGATGTATGACACGCTGGGGACGTGCGTAGCTCGGTGCCGCCGAGTAAGGCGACTAACAAAGATGAAAACCACATATCGATCAGCAGACATGTGGCTGGTTGCCAAAATTGATTCCTGGTTACGACTGGTTTCTTCGACGAAACCAGACCTTTGGACCTTGGTTCCCCCTGGTCCTGTCGACGAAACGAAACATGGGCGCTAGTTACTATATATATATATATATATATATATATATATATATATATATATATATATATATATATATATATACTGGATCCTGATTTTTACTGGTTCGCTCCAGAAAACCTAACAACAGATTCTGGTCCTCACTGGTTCTTTCGACAAAATAACCTTGGATTCTGGTTCCCACTCGTCCCTCCGGCAACAGTTGATCATGGCTTGCATTAAGTCTGTCGATCAAACAAATCCCCTGTTACTGTTTCCATGGATTCTTTAGTGGAGCATGGACATAGTTCCTGGTCCTTTGTTTTTTTCAAGAATACTGTACCTTAGATAGTGGCTTCCATTGTTTTTGTCGTAAATACAAGTCCCTGCTTCCCGGTTCTTATCCAAACATTCACACAAGTCACACTATATAGACCGTATATTTTTTTTCTCGTGTTAATTTGCTTTGCTGCTCTAGAAAAGTAATACACCACAGGCAAGTACAACAGTCAACATGCTCTAATACCGCTATCAGTAGCGCAGGCAGCGGGGGACACAGGGTGTACTTGTTCTCCCCCTAGTTAACGAGGGGCCCGAAAGGTCGATCAGGGCTGGAAACAACGCAATTTTCTACAAAATGTCAGCCTTCAATCCAGCCCGCCCCGCCTAGCTATTGATCCAGCCCGTAAAAGCCCGCCATGCTACAATGCTGATACGCCATTAACCCGCAAGTATCAAGTTATTGCAAATGCATGCTATCATTTCACCTTGATTTTAGACTTATGCGTTAAAGTGCACATAAAATGGCATGTAAGTATCATATAATACAAAGCATGCTTTGGCTAACGCCAGTCATGTTATTCAAAGGGCACCAAACAAAGTACCTGCACAATGGAACTCATAATGCCCCAAAGTAGGCCTTAAGCACTGCGATGACAGTTTTTCGCCTTTTTAGAAGAGGATGGGACTTTAAATTGCCTTTCACCAAAAATGTTCCGAAGATTTCACCCTTCTACTTCATCTCCATAAACCAAAGGCTGCTTCCTTGAAACTGCATGCCTCAACTGATAACTTTGCACTGACGAAGTAAAAAATACTGGACGTGCCAAGCCGTGGGAAGTGTCAGTGCATTGCAACGTACATCAGTCCAATCATCATTCCACTGTGTCACAATTGTCACAGTGTCATATTTCTCATTGAAGGACCAGAGCCAGCTTGCTATTTAGTGTTTTCTGTCCCTCCTTGGTTACACCATGCAACAAAGCCACATAAGCCACATGGTACTCTTGAAATGATGCACATTTCTATCTTACCACTATCCGCGTTCCACCCTACAGCTATCGCCGGTGTAGCTTGTTTGATACGGCTTGAGAGCAGGGAAAGCAATAACGTTTTGTCCACGAATATTTGTCCCTCAGTGGCATGACTGATGTTTAATAATGCCGTCAAACACCATGTCATATTGTTGCATGCTGCGGAAAAATTCCATGAAAACAAACAAAAGTTGTAAAACTAATTTTCTGCAACTCTTCCTACAGTTTACATAACCCCAGACTGCAACTTTCGATCTTTATCGAATACTTTATTGCTGTATGTTGAGATGGACTTTTCCACACAAAACTGCATACAGATACAAATATTACAAAACCTGAATAAGTCAGAGGGAACAAAAGTCCCAGTCAAAAAGATGTTGAAAAATAGTAACAATCGCAGCAAGGGAAACCGTATCGTGTAAGTGCCCTGTGGTGGTGGTAGCAAAGTGCCGCTTTTCAGACACAGGTAAACAAACTCTATGCCATCACTTTTAGTGTCGTCAACTGCTGCGCATTTGGTACGCCAGTAACTGCTGGCTGTATTGACAAGTGAGTGAAGTTAAGCTAAGTGAGTGAGTGGTTTTCGTGCAAACCAAGGAAGGTTGAGTACATCACACCTTCACACCAAGAGCCAAGTGCAGTGTTTAGCTGCATTTATATGAAGAACCCATCTAACTGCGGCCTAATAAAATGAGGCCAAAGCTTTGAGAATTTGGATTGCTATTCTTTATTTTTTTCGATGAGATGTTTGCTTAAAGCTATTTAATTTGTGCAACATGGTTTACTGGTGTGTCAAAACCGGCGCGGGGTTTCTTTCACTAGTGTTCTTGCTGTAAAAAATGCGCTTGTTTCATGATACCACTAGCAATGCACAGTCGGCTCGGTGGTATAGGCCTGAGGGCCCACGCATCAACAAAGCTCTCAAGCAACAGAGTTCATTCCCAAACAGGAACAAAGCCTGAGGCAGCAATTTACGTTGGTCGGGGCCCGCAGCCACTAACGGGGGAGACAGGGGGGGGGGGGGGGGGCTGTGTTGGCAAGGAGCCCCGATTCGGCCAGAGGCAGTGTTCGAGGAGGCCCGAAGAGACTGGAGGACCCATCGGGTCCGGCGATCAAGGGCCCGGTTGGAGGGTCTAAGAGCACGAAGGGCTGGTTGGAGCCTTATTCAGGACCCCAGCCTGTGGGGACGGGCCTTCAAATTTTGGGAGAAAGTTGCGTCTCTAATCTGAGCCCTGGGGGTCCATTTCCCAAGCAGGAGCAAGGCCAGGGGCCACGATTTGCATTGGTCTGAGCCCCTGAAACAGTGATCGGGACCCCTGTGTCGGCCAGGGGCCACAGTCCATAACAGGGGGTGATGTATCGGCTAGTGGCCCCTCGTCGGTCACGGCCTTCGATGAGGCCCGAAGAGGGACCAGAGAGCATTCAAGACCAAAGATCAGGGGCCCGGTCGGATTTGGACCTGGCCTCCACCCGTAGAGCCGTGACCTGAAATGTCAGCTAGGGGGCTTTTATTGGGACCCTCCTACCAGGCTTTTATTGGGACCCTCCTACCTATCATAAACGGTCTCGACACGGAGCCAAACAGTCCGCTCTACTTCCATCTTAGCCCTTGAGACGTATTTTCCACACAGGAACGAGGTCGGGGCCCACGTTTGCAATGTTCAGGGTCCTTCACACAATGAATGACTCGTATGTCGTTCAGGGACCACAGAGCCTAACAGGGACCCTATGGCGCCAAGTGGCCTCCAGTCGGCAGGCAGCGATGTTTAAGGGGCCCGAAGAGGGTCCGAATGGTCCGTTGAGACCAATGATCAAGAGCTCGGTTGGAAGATTGCAGGGCCCAAAACACTGGCTGTAGGTCACATTAAGGACCCCGTCCGTTGGACCATGATCTCAAATGTCAGAGGGACTCTTGCACCGATTGGGGACCTCCGAGTGTTCCTCTGTTTCGGCCAGAGATCACCTACACTGCACAGTCGGCTTTGTGCCGGTCTAAGCTCTGGGGCCCAATTCCCGAGCAGAGACACAGCCGCGCCCGCGATTTACATTGGTCGAGGCCCCTGCAACAATGCGGCGCTCCTGTATTGTTCAGGGGACCACAGCGCCTAACAGGGTATTCTGTGTCAACATGGGACCCTGAGTTGGTTGGGGAAGATTTGCTCAACAGGGACGCGGAAGGAACCTTGAATGGCAGAAGGCCCGTTGCGTTGGTTCTTGCGTTGCTCTTGTGATATCCTCTGACAATGAAAGGAAAGCTGAAGACTTCTGATGATTATTCACATCGAGGCAATGGACGGGTACCGTGCCAGTCAGGGCACCAGCGCCAAACGGCGGGCCCTCCAACCCATTTCCGGCGTGGGCCCATTAAGCCGAACTGGAGCCTACGTGCCAATTATTGAACCACCTGCAGGCGATAAGGGATTTTGGTGTGTTAATGAGGGTTCCTGCGTCGATCTAGGGTCAACTTCGCGGGTCAGAAGGCGTCGGGGAGGGGAACAACGCACCATGACGCATCCCTCTGAGGGCCACCGGGTCAGTAGGGGATCCCGCCCCGTGTCGCCAGAATGACCACGGGAAGACACACAACGGTGGGACAGAATGGGCGTTCAGCCCTTGACTGGGAACAATAATGTGCCCTGTATTGTTCGCCTCAAAGGGGCCCATTTACCGTACAGAAATAAGGGGTCTCATTAATGTTGAATAGAGTGGGTCGAAGCGAGTTTAAAAACGCACAAGGCCATTGCATGGTTGCTTGAGAACGGGCGTTCTCAAGTCTTTCTTTTCAGGATCGACTAGTGAAACAAATAACACCAAACGGTTTGAGCCTGCGCGCCCGCAATCTCGGGAGCAAGGACAGCGATGGCCCGGGTTGCAGTTTCCGTAAAACCGGACATCGTTGGCCACCGTGAGCAGCACCAGGCGGCGGGTGTCGTGTGCGCGAGATCAACCGTCGTGAAACAATGGTCCCGAATGTCCTTCAAAATTGATAAGCGCCTTTATGGACGAGACTGGGGGCATCTTTTTTACATCTTTTAGGTTGCACTTTTGACAGAGTAACAATTACAGCAACACAGAAGTGGAAATCATACATTTTCTCTTCCAATTCCTGCACCAGATTCCAGCACTACTTCGCATAAAACCCAGTACGTTCCTACCATTAATATAAAAATCGCAAGTGAAATATGTCCCGAACTATCTTCTTAATGTGCGATTTGATGTCGTAAGGTGTTCAACGATGCTTTTTCAGACGCGCCATCATTTTCGTCCATCCGTTTGTCACAGCTTAGTGTAAGCCACGGGGCAGATGCTGCGCGGCCTACAGAGACTGCAGCCCTTATCATCGATATTTTCGTTGCCAAGATTTGCGAGCGCGCATGCTCAAATCTACGGTACACAATTTGCATTACTAACCAACTCTGACTGAATATTAAACATTCCCAGACAAACATGCTTAGCCATGTTGTTACAAATTATTGACTCATTTCAACACACATTCGTGGAGTCCTTAATATCTCCGTACAGCCGAGGCAAATATTTTGACAAAGTTTTGGGTTCTATCAGTTTAGAGAGAGTCCCCTGGACCACTGTTCAAGGTAGAGTGCCGTTGAATTATTTCATGCAGTCGTTTAGCGCATGGTTTGTTCAGTTTGTTTAACGTAAAGTTCAGGTAGAATTGCCCTGTCGGTAGCTACTGACTTCCATTTCATTTATAGAAGACAAACATGAAGAATATCAGAGGAAAACATGCCATCATTTACAGATGGGTGGTATCCGGCGTTTTGGGTTTTGGGGGACGACTCTTTTACCATCCGGGAGGCCCTTCGTCAAACCTGTGTCCCCTCCTTCCCAAGGCTCCGACTGCACAACCTGGCCGTTACTACAACTAATTTCAATTGTAGTGGCTAATTTGCTGTTCATTTGAGGCAGGGGGGCGGGGGCTCCAGCTTTAATATTTGTTAAAGAGCATTGCCTACAGCTTACAAGTACTCGGTAGCTGATATTATCAGTTCATTCCTGAAAAGCAGCGGTGTCTATATCTATTTTTGTAGGGGCTCTGCTTCCCATCTCCTAATGTTGAACCCCTCCACGGTTGGTTGTTGCTTCAGCCCCACTTCTTGCCGGAATAATACAAAAGCGGAAATTTAGATATTATACATAACCTGCCATGCGTGGATAGACTTTGATAGCCATGACTGGTATGATTCTCAAGCATGCAAATATCGTATCAATGTTAGGTTCATCAAATTCAAGTGGGATAAATTCCTTATGAATACAGCTTGTGGGAGGAAAGGCTGGCGTAGCTATTTTGATGGTATGTTTGCATAAAATTGTTCAATTTGAGTTCCCTGGCTTGCTGGTATGTCATATGGACACAAATAAAGCCATACATTCTCTGTGAGAGCTTTTGCTAGAAAACCCAAATATGTTTTCTGATAATTACGTCGGGGTATGACATTCCACAAATAAGATTACGTATACAATATATTATTATATATACAATACAAGTTTGACGATAAAACATATTTTGCTTTTCTTAAGTAACAGTAAATGCATGATAAGGCCCGTATATACATGACACGCCAGTAAACCGGGGCTTCCAAATTTTACAATTTTATGCAAATATCTCATCGAAAAAGCCAAAAATGACAACCCGAATTTTCACAGCTTGGCCTGATATCACTGCGCATCTAGTCAGGCGGGTCATTTATGAAAAAAAACAGCGATATATTGCGCTTGGCCGTTTTTGTGAAGGTGAGGTGCTCTTAGATGTTCCCTTAGCTGCTCTTAGGGAACTGTGTCACTTTCATTTCCCTAGTCTCGCCCACTGGTCAACAAAGCCCACAGGTGTTTAATTATATATCGCATGCGCAACACTCATTGAATATGAATGGGGGCGATGCAGAGTTTTCTAGTTATGTTTGCGTTTTAATACATACAAGAACATACAATATACGACCATGATATCATGGGATCTTACGGACAATATGTTTCGCTCCCGCCGCGATTGTAATTAATTTTCAGCGCAGGTGTCTCATGAATATTTCGTTCCTGTCTGCTTCTACCATCTCATGAAATTCAATGATTTAGACTAGGTCTGAAAATTACTGCCATTACGTTTCAACGCCCGTCTTTACAACAAAAAATGTTTCGAGTCATTTAACTTCTGGAATCACTTCCAATTTTTGAATCTGTACTGAGGTCTGTGCCTAAAATTCCACTTTGATATATATATATATATATATATATATATATATATATATATATATATATATATATATATATATATGCCTTTGTTCATCTATTATTCATATTACTTGGAACAGTCTGCTGCACAGTAGCAAAACTTTATTTCACTTCAGTCATTAATCCTTTGTTGTGTGTTCGAGGTCACGACTAGTGATCCAATTGACTGGGTAGCCTATCTGCCCCTGGAGAGAATTCGTGTGATGGTTCTTAAGCCTGCGTCCGGGCTGATGGAGCTTCCGACGTTTGCACTGCAAGAGAAACGTGGGATGCGTCTTGGTTTATGAATGGGCTGTGTGCGCGTAGAAAATGCTGTAATGTGCATTGTTGCCCCATAGCAATAGGCTGGTTTTCTGGCGTTTTGCCTGCAGCTGTTAATGTTCAGGTAATGCATGTTCATACCTGCATTTTGTTGTCAGCACCATGCGCAGGTTTATGAGTGAAACGGTTTTTTAAATTTGTTAACGTGTGCTCATAGACTGCAATTCTGTAGACTGCAATTTTTATTAGACTGCAATTCAATTCAATAGACTGCATGAATTCCCTCAAACGGTGTCATCAACTGCGTGTCTCAGTTCTTCTTAACACTGGGACTGAACCCTAACACTTTCACGCAGTGTCCCTGGTTATGATGGGTTTTTACCAAATATCATGTGTTCATTTTGATAGCTCATTTGGTAAGAGCCCAGCGTTTGAATACACCCGCCCGTGGTCGGGTGCAGTCGTGTCGCCTTAAGCGCTCACTATTTGTCCCCGACTGGGATAGCCCGCGGCGGTGGCAGCGGCCACGCTAACGGTCAGGTGACGTCAGAGGTCAGGAGAAACCGTGCCGAGCATCGCGGCACGTTAGATTTTCGCTACTTATTTCACGGTCGGTTGTTACGGACCAGAGCTCACGCGATAAGCTCCGCGCAGTGGGAGCGCCGATCCCAGCAATTCATCCAACCAAACGGCTCTTGCCAACTCCCTAAATAAATGTGGTTGATGATGTTTGTAAAATTTGTTTGCACGCTTATATAACCATTCATTAAGGAAACAGGACCAAAAATTCCGTAATTTGCTGATCTAAAAAGCCCAGCATGCCTAACCCACAACGTGACAAAAATATGTCATGTTTAGGCTGGCTAGATATGCAAGGCCAAAAAAGAAGCTACTCTCGCATTGTAGAGCTCAGGTGCAGTTTCAAGGATCGGATCCAAGCACCTTAGATTTTAAACTTTTCATGATCCAGGATCCATTTTGAAAAAAGGCCAAAGGATGTTCTAATTTCCAAGATCCATTTCCAAGTTTTATTGAAAGATCTTGAGGGATTTTGAATGTTTTCCTGGATATTTTGTTTCTGAGGGTTCTTTAAGAGCCAGGATGTCTTACCAGAGGTGGTGACAACAATTTTTGATTAGAGCGGGGGGGGGGGGGGATCTAACGCACCTCACTATGATAATTGAGTAAACACGGTCAGAAATTCTGCGTTTCGTAAGTGGCGTAAATGGCGTGGCGTTCCGTAAGTGGCGCGCTTCGGAAATCCTTCCCGTCAATCAAGTCAGGTTCTCCTTAAACTTATAGCGGAACTTTATGATAGGTTTCCTCTTGGCAAGCGACAAGGAGGCGGCTGCTTCATTGCCCCTGGTGGCACCGCCCATACGCCTGTAGCGTATATTGAAACATTGGTTGAGTTTAGCTTGACCGCCTGAAAACACACCACGGGCGTGGCGCAAAAAAATCGAAAACTGCTGCCTGTCGCACTACGGGGGGATTGCAGACTACACGCAGGCACGAAACCACCAGATCCGATGGGTGAAAAAGATAAGGTGAGGGGCAGGGACTGAAACTGAAAAGGGAACTCCCCATGACCGGGCAATAACAGCAGAAATCGCAAGAAAGGTCTTGCACAAGGTGCTCGTCCCACACGTTTTAGTTGACTAACTAGAGACAGCCTGTTATCGAGAACATGTTGGCATCTTTCCCGCAATGTGTCTTGCAACTTTGTGCACCGTGCACGTGATCACGTGACCACCTGCAATGCTGTGCTCAGGTTTTGAGATGGGGCACGTGATATCTTGCGTACAGTGGCCTTACGGTATCCCTAAGACGGAAGCCCTCTTATATTAGGGTTAAAAGGTAGAAAGCAAGGCATCGTTGAGGCGCTTTGGCCGTCTCTGGTCCATGCCGCGGTGATCCCAAGTGATGTTCCATGATTCTAAACCATGGCTGGAGCGGGGGCCAGCCCAAAGGACTTTGCCAATACATTAAACGGAGGGGAACTACATTTAGTTGTTACTAAAACACTTTTGGGAGAAGTGCCGGGCATTCCGACTGCATTTTCAAGGAGGTTTTGTTCTTTGGGTTTGCTGTACGGATCACGGACAGGTCACAGAGGCTCAGGGCTTTCTTTGTACAGGCCCTGTGGTTATCGAAAACGTGACTCATCCAACTGCGTAAAAAGATTACCTGCTCCTGTCTGTGTCTCTTCAGCCTTTGTCTCACTGAAAGGTCATGATTTTTTCAACGCAGGCTCAAATTTTCTCCTGACCTTTGTGAAACATTTTCTGCACGCATTTGACACTCACTCTGTCAGCTTGAATGTTCACAGACCGATTTTCCCATGGCAATGGTGTGAAGAAGTATGATTGTCTGAATAGTTCCAGGGCATTTTCAATTGAAAATTTTGTACAGATGGCGAAACAAATGGCTAGGCCCAAACATCATCTTTGGTGCACATATTCACACAAATCCCAAAAATGAGCTTGTGAACATAACTCTGTGACAAAAACCCAAGAACAGGAGTGAGAAAGATGTCATTGCCGTATTGAGCTTGGGCATTTTCAGGAATTAAGCACAATACTATCCTGAAGCCTAGAGAAAATCACCGCTCTTTGCATGGTGGGGGTAGTTATTGTGTCGGCCTTAATGGCATTGAGTGCTGCATCAGAGACCTCATTGCTCACACAGATGAAGTGCTCTTTATTGCCATATTTCTACGCTTACCAAAAACTTGGCCATGTATCCATACCTTTCCAATGAGCAAGCTAGCCATTGTTGTGTCTGATGTGTTGACAGTAGAAGGTCCCAGTGTAGTGTCAGCCATGCATACAAAACTTAAGTCATGCAAATTAAGGAAAAATTGTGCTATTTTCACTTCCCCACTCGCTTCGAGTTGTCTGACTCAATAGCAGGAAATACGAATAATAAGAGCCAATTCCATTTGTGGTTTTTCATACCTCCTCTCTCCTCTCTCTCTCTCTCTCTCTCTCTCCTCTCTCTCTCTCTCTCTCTCTCTCCTCTCTCTCCTTATCTCCTCTTCTCTCTCTCTCTCTCTCTTCTCCTCTCTTCTCTTCTCTCTCTCTTCTCTCTCTCTCTTCTCTCTCTCTCTCTCTCTCTCTTCTGTCTCTTCTCCTCTCTCTCTCTCTTCTCTCTCTCTCTCTTCTCTCTCTCTCTCTCTCTCTCTCTCTATCTCTCTCTCTCTCTCTCTCTCTCTCTCTCTCTCTCTCTCTCCCTCCTCTCTCTCTCCCTCCTCTCTCTCTCTCCTCTCTCTCTCTCTATTCTCTCTCTCTCTCTCTCTCTCTCTCTCTTCTCTCTCTCTCTCTCTCTCTCTCGTCTCTCTCTCTCTCTCTCTCTCTCTCTCTCTCTCTCTCTCTCTCTCTCTCTCTCTCTCTCTCTCTCTCTCTCTCCTCTGCTCTACTTCTCCTCTCTCTCTCTCTCTCTACTCGCTCTCTCTCTCTCTCTCTCTCTACTCTCTCTCTCTCTCTCTCTCTCTCTCTCTCTCTCTCTCTCTCTCCTCTCTCTCTCTCTCTCTCTCTTCTCTCTCCCGAAGGCGCAAGGAGAGCGCCGACGCGGCGCCACCCCGGTTTTTTCTCGGTGCTTGTGCAAAATTGCGCCATGCTACATAATGAAGCCATGCAATACAAGGTGTTTTAATATCGCCAGCCCTGATAATGACATTGAGACCAAACTACCTCGGTAACCTTGAAGGCATTAGTTGAATTTGTGGCGAGAAAACAGGCCAGTTTGGCTGGAATAGAGGACGGAGAACATCGTCTGGAGAGCGGGCGAAAGTCGGCTAGAGAGCGGGGGTACGTCGGCTGGAGAGCGCGGTACGTTGGCTGGAGAGCTGGCGAACGTCTGCTGAACAGCGCGCGAACATCGGTAAGAGAGTGGAGGCACATCGACTGCAGTGCGGGGTGCGTCAGCTGCAGTGCGGGGTACGTCGGCTGCAGCGCGGGGTACGTCGGCTGCAGCGCGGGGTACGTCGGCTGCAGTGCGAGGTACGTCGGCTGCAGCGTGGGGTACGTCGGCTGCAGTGCGGGATACGTCGGCTGCAGTGCGGGGTACGTCGGCTGCAGCGCGGGGTACGTCGGCTGCAGCGCGGGGTATGTCGGCTGCAGCGCGGGGTACGTCGGCTGCAGCGCGGGCAAACGTCGGGCTGACAGTGGCCCGACGTCGGCCCGACGTACATGTCGGCTGCAGGTCGGCAGCTGCCTCGGCTGGCCGTCGGCTGGACCTCGGCATGTGCGGCCATATCCGCCGTCCAGCTGACGTCGGGCCGACATCGGGCCGGCGTCGGCACGTTCAGTGGGTATTCAGTACCTGTCTTATGGCACCAGCAAGGAAATTCACCTTAATTGCTCCTCCAACTGGATAGGAAACTACACCCTTGCTTCATGTAGTGAATGAAATAGTGCAATGTGAGCACAAAACAAAGAAAGGAACCTGAGTACATTCCAAGTCTGGCAACGTTTCTACGACAATAAATAGTGCATAGTGAGTGATAATACCTAAAAGTAAGCTAAAATAGCACGTGACATCGGATAGCACAAAAGGAGTTGTTTTGCAACGGAAATAAACAATTCCCTATTAAGTGAAGGAAGGGGTACATTGATCCGGTGACTACTTAGAGCTTGCGGCATTGGTTGCAGCAATCCGATTTTTTCGTTGGTTTGTTGGTTACGGCTTGTTTGTTGGTCACGGTTGTACCCACGGTTCAGACGACTTTCGCTATTAGCACTGAGATTACAGCCGGTCGAACAATATAAGCGAATCGATGCCCGCTGCGATGCACTAGTTGACGAAAACCCCATGGACATAAAACACACGGTAGAATGAAGATCATCGCGTTTTCAGTTGCATTGTGAATATATTATTAAGCTATTCCTTCTAAGAGAAAATAACGCACGAGTTCAGCCTACTCCGCCCACTATCGCGCCACCAGGGGCACATGCATGTCTGATCGTGGCAAATTTATCACCATGGCAACCTTGCAGCTTGAGCGTTCTGTACATGCGAAATCTATTTTATCGCAATTTGCGTTCCCCACAAACCGCACTGACATGAGCATTCGCACTGGTGAACAAAAAACAACGCCGCAAACACGCGACCACAGCTGCTATAACCTTCCAGCATTGTGGCTTGGCATCAGCAGGCTAGCGTAGTGCAGCGTTGAGCTGGCTGGGCGTTGGCAGGAGAGGGCCGCCGGCCGCGCGGCTCGGCCGGCCGCGGCCAGACCCTCACGCCGTGGAGGCCGACGCCGGGGCCGACGGCCGCGCCGCTCATCTTCCTTCACCGCGGCGCAGTGGAGCGGCCAGCCTGCGCCGCGACCCGCCCCCTCACCTGGTGTCTGGGCGCCGGCTCGCCACGTCGGGAAAATGTCCAGCCGCGGTGTTTTTCCGTTCGCTGCCGGAAGTTCGGGAGGCTGGGCCGTTGCCCGCCGTCGGTTGCGCATTCCCACGCTAGATGTCACTACGGTGCAGTCGTGCCGTTGGCGAGCGCGTTTGTCGGCGGGTGGGAGGAGCGAACGGCGGACGGAGGAACGCGGCCGGCCGCTCAGTGGCTCGGCGTCCGGGCCAAAATGGCGGCGACGCCACGGGAGCAGGTCTGGCGCTGGGAGCCCGGCGCCAGAACGGGACTCATGGGGAGCAGGTCTGATGCTGGGAGCCGGACTCCAGAGCGGGACCCGTGGGAGCAGAACTGACGCTGGGAGCCGGATGCCAGAGCGGGACCCATGGGAGCAGGTCTGACGCTGGGAGCCGGACGACAGAGCGGAACCCATGGGAGCAGATCTGTCGCTGGGAGCCGGACGCCAGAGCGAGACCCATGGGAGCAGGTCTGACGCTGGGAGCCGGACGCCAGAGCGAGACCCATGGGAGCAGGTCTGACGCTGGGAGCCGGACGCCAGGGCGGGACCCATGGGAGCAGGTCTGACGCTGGGAGCCGGACGCCAGGGCGGGACCCATGGGAGCAGGTCTGACGCTGGGAGCCGGACGCCAGAGGGGAACTCATGGGAGCAGGTCTGACGTTGGGAGCCGGACGCCAGAGCGGGACCCATTGGAGCAGGTCTGACGCTGGGATCCGGACGCCAGAGCGGGAGTGCGGTTCGCGAAACAGCCTGGCCGTTTTAACTGGGACTTGAACGGCTCAGATTTGTGACAAGATGAGGGAGCGTAAGTTGTGTCCATTAAAAGATGATGTTAGTTTCTCGACTCGAAGGAGGCGTAGCTGTAGATGGTCTTGCCTCAAGACAGGTTCTTTTCCTTGCGCTGTGCGTTGTGATGCAGGGCTTGATTTGATTGCGGTAGGTCGGTAGAATTTAGCGGAAACACGGATTGGTTATTTCCAGAGTGCACAGTTGGTTTCCTCCCAGGTGTAACTGACTTGCAAGCGCTGAATACCTCAGCGTAATAAACCCCAAACCTCTCAAGCACCCTCCCTCAGCCAGTGAGTAATCGACCCCGGGACTTTAATGGCCCGTTCTGGCCTTTGAAACCTTGGGTAAAGGGAATGTTTCATATTTAAAGATATGGCTTATAGAATGGAAGGATTTGAACGAAGTATTATGACATCACGAATGTCAGGGCGACTTTTAAATACTCTTCCCGATATGCCTTTCCCATTTTCGCCGGCGTGTAGCTCAGAAACTACAGGGGCTTAGGTCTTAAGAAGGACAGGATTGTGAACACCACAGAAAAGGTCTTCAAGATGGCTTTTTCAGTTCAAAGCCCCATAAATGTGAAACACTCCCTTGAAGCACTGTAGGACGGTATGCTGTAGGACGGCATACCGGCGCCTGGCAGCAGGGGCTGCTAGCCTATGTAAAAGGGTGAGACAAAGAAGACTTCCAACTGTTCAGCCGGCAGGTGGCAGCGGTCCTGCGCTGAATCCCCTAGAGCGGGCGCTACATCCTACAACATAATATCCTGCAAGTGGCTATGAAGGAGGATATCACCGAGTAAATTCTTCCGCACTCCCCTCGGTGATGAGAAATTAAATAGACTTCTTCTTTACTTAGTTTTGAAATCATTTTTGTATTCATCCGTGGGTTTGAACAATGAATGTGGCAATATGTTCATGTTCAATCTCTGACCAGACCCTGAATGTGTCTTCGTTTGCATTATCTCAGTCCGCCAGCGCCACTCGTGTAAGTTGAGATGGCGGCAAGATGATTCAACCTTTGAGATGCAACACGCTTCGACAGAGATAAAACTCATGGAAATGACGCAATCCCTGTATATACAGCACCAGCACTGAGCGATAAGAGAAAATATAGGGACCGAATGACTAGTCAAGGCATCGGGGGGGGGGGGGGAGAGGGGTACATCAATGATGATGTCACGGTATCGGTTACCGGTAGCCACGCGCTGCATCAGGAAACCGGCGGAGCGCGACGCCGGCCTGCCGCGGTCCCAGCCGCGCGGCGACTATGCCTGCCGGACGGCAGCGGGGATGGGCGGGATCTGGGCCTGTGCAGCGCACAGAGAGCCATGGACAAAGAGCACAGAGCACTGCGCCAGTATGGGCCGTGGTGGCATCACCAGCAGCACTAGTACCGGCCGCGACAGCCCCAGCATCAGGCCAGCCCTTAGACGCGGTGCGTCCTGCCGGCGGCGGCCAGCTCCACTGATTATCAGGAGCGGGCTGGCACTCCTCTCGATTACTGGGCTATCCACGCCGCACTACGTGAGTCTGCCGCGGAACTGCACCCTCTGCCGAGACAAAATGTTCTGCGAACCGCTCTCTGAGCTCCGTCGCTTGCCGTGTGGCGTTGTTGGAGCTCAGACGACCGGGGCGCCACGAAGCTCCATCGCTTGCCGGGCGGCGTTGTTGGAGCTCAGACGACCGGGGCGCCAGGGAGTTCCAGCGGCTTGCCTGCGCCACATCCATGTCGACGTCGTCGTGGTCGACGTAGGGCAGAGCGTCAGTCGACGTACCATCGCGTCGAAACAAGTAGTTGTGAAGAACACAAACTGCCTTTACGATGAGGTCGACGGTCTCTTCATCAGCGATGATTAGCTGGCAAAAGATTCGGCAGTTGCAGACGAGGATGCCGAACGTGTTCTCCACAGTCCGCCGCGCGCGGCTGAGGCAGTAGTTGAAAATCGTCCTCTGGTAGCGATCCTCGGGACCCATCCTCCGCCCATGGTACGGTCGCATCATGCGGTTTCGAAGGGGGAAATGCCTCGTTTGCCACCAAGACGAAGTGGAGGCCATATCCCGGCGGTGGGGGTAAGTTGAGCTCATCAAGTCCTCCCACCAATACCGACTGTGCAAAGATGGTGCCGTTATGAGCACAGCCATATGCATCCACGACTATGTGGACGAAGTAGTAGTCCGCATTAACGACAGCCAGCGGGATGGAGGCGAAGGCCGACATGTCGGTGAAGTGCCTCGTGCTGGTGAGTTTAGGGCACTGGATGTGGATGTGCTTCCCATCCATGGTACCTGCAAGCAAAAAAGGTCGAAATGACGTCGAAGCTGCCACAATGAACGTGAAGGTGGTGCAGGGTTGGGTGCACGCTTAGTGTACTGGTAGACATCTTGCTATTCTGGAAAGAGAGGTGTAGTTTTATCCAGTCTGAGCCACGACAAAAAACAATATAAGACCATCAAGTTACCAGTGAAATACGGAGTAAACATTGCAAGCCACAAGTTGGACAACCTCATCTCCATTTTTTGGGTTCATCTGTAAGCCAATTAGCAACAACAATAGGTAAAACAAATATGCTAAGCTCGCATTTGATTCCCATTCATTTATGCAGTGTATTTAAAGAAAGATAACAATATAAAATTAATTATAAGTAATGTTATACAGCAAATTATTTCAGCAATGCTAAGTCCGAATTTCAGTTATCTCTTATAAGCCTGCGGAAGTAATCTACTTGTGCCTTCATACCCAAGCAGTGACGAAAGTTCCACTGTCGTCTAAACTCCTTGGTGATAGCCTGCCGCTGGTCCCAGCTCGTAGGCTTCATTTCCCTGGGAGCCAGCGGATCCCAGAGTGCTGAGCACACCTCCTTGACGACACCATTTGTGGTTGCTGGCGCCACTGGGAAGCATCGACCCGCATGTTTCTGGCTCATGCCAGACGCCAGGTATCTGTGAGCCTAGTGGGCAGCAGCTGTGAGGGAAACCAAGCGGCCTGGTTTTAGATCTTATAATATCTTCAGGATACAATGTAAGAAAACACTTAGCAGCTCTGGAGTAGTTATGTGTCATATTATGTCTCCTGGTACCTCTTTTATTGTGGTGTTGAATAGTATGAAATAGCATGAGTATTCCATGGATGATTGGACACGTCTTTTACAGTATGGGTGTCAAATATGCACATTAAAATGTCTAATTTGGGCACATTTTATGCAGCAACAGAACCATTAAATGCAGAAGCGAACACACATGATGCGGAGCAGACACTTCTCATTTCAGTTGAGCACATCACAGCACAGCGATAGTTTTAGCGATGCAAGCAAAGAAGGGGGTAATGTTGCTGTGTGTGCGCTGACAAAAAAAGATGCAGCGCTGAATTACATCCATATTAATGATCACTTGATCTTTTATAAAAACAAGCACAGCTGGCTGCTTGTGCGCCTCCTCATACCACTAGCATACCACTAGCAGGTGGACCAGCATAACGAACACATCAGCTGACTATTTTTAATGATAGTGCCTGCTAGCGTCACTCCTAATGTGAACACCTTTTCTGTGGTTGCAAAACTGATTTATTAGCTGGGTTTAGCTCATGCGTTCTGGTCTGTTTTAGCCGTAATATGATTTTTATCGAAACCAGCACAAGCTGAACGTAGTAAAAAATCAGTGCTGCAAGCTCATCCATGACAACTGCTGCTCTCCGCAGGCACACTTGGCCGATGGTGCAATGGATAGCCAATGTCAGAGTTGGGTGCGGTTAGGTTAGGTTACGTTTAATCAATTAAACTGCATGTGGCATTGTTTCACCAGATGCGCCAAATGTGAAACAAACAGCAAAACAAAACATGCGCACCTCAATCAGCTGACCTTAGGATTAAACTAAGATCAGCTGATGGCTTAACACCGAAACAATCGGCCCGATTATTCCGGTGTACTGGCCCACCTGCCAGTGATATGGCAGGGAGGTGCATTGAAAAACTTTTACTGATATCTGGACATAACATTTCACTGCCTCCTCAGCTCAATACAATTGCCAGCCTTTCGGCTGGCACTATGAGTGATCAGTAGTTGGTGATTTGCCACTGAAGCAGGGTCCAACCATCTCCAGGACTTCTTCAAACCTTGTAGGTGGCATTCGAAATGCTGAGTGGAATGCTCCAGCATTCAACTTCTCTTCCGTGAACCACGTCGCGACCTCCCTGTGCCCACCGCATCGAGTCAGCGATCCCTGCGCCCAAACCGCACGCCCGAACTGTCTGACCTCTTCCTCTTCTTCAACAAAAACGCGAAAGACACAGCACCTTTCTCATCCTTGCCATCTTCCCTTGGTAATACGTCTGTAAAAACAACTAGTCATCGAACAAATGCGGTTCTGTTCGATTAGTCCGGTGTTATTGGCACAAAAAAGCTCAAGCGTTCACAATCCACGATTCATTTAAACAGTAGGTCAATAACATAGGACGCTGGAGAACGAGCTGAGCATGTCGCAAGTGCGCCGCAATGGGAAACAAAACTGCTGCCAGCAGGTACATCTGTGATCCCAGATCCACGCACTTTGTTTCCAAATATAGCGGTGATTAATATTTGAAAAATTCGCCGCAAACGGCAATACTTTCCTGTCCGTTGTTCAACTGAGGCGGTGTGAACCACGCTTAAGTCGGCTCAAACGCACTACGGCACGGGCTGGGAATCGGAAGGCAAGCGCTCTTACCAACCTCTTTACCGAGACGGAATAGTCTGACGCGCACAAAAATTGAAGTGAAGTTCTGCTCGTCACTTTTTAAGCGTTCCTACGCCCCTGTGGCATCTGATGCTGATATTTATAAACAAGCAGGCGGCGGGCTTTCGAGAAACAAGATGTGCCTAGGCGGCTCAGATCGAAGCTACGCGCGACATCTAGTGTACATTGTATAAGCTACTGAGGAATAGTGGCTACAGATGCGACATCTACTGTATATAAGGTAAGTTATAGTTATGAATGTATCCTGCCAGACGGCTGCTTAGAATGGAAAAAGTGAGGTTGCATTCATCGGCGTTGTGGTAACCTAGTCGTAACTAGATCTGGTAATCCCACTGTGACGCCACCATGGGAACGCCCTGTGGCATTTGCGTGTTGAAGAGCTCTACGATATGAGTTTTCAATAATCATTTTCGAGTGCTTTTAAATCGTTTTCCCCCATTAAGTGAGTTTCAAGGCGTTGGTTGGCATGTCTCTTAGCCATACCCAGGGTTGAAACAGCTGTCGCTGGTCACATATTCCTAACACCGGGCCGTGCCAGTGCACCAATCTTTGCATCCAATAAGGGCAAGTTTTACAAGCATTTGGTATGATTGTCACCCTAACTGTCACCGCCGTTTCAGACTGTGGTCATATGCGGGTTACTTCGAACAGGTGACACGTATAAATGAGCGGTCAGCTCGATAGCAGGAGACTATTAGAGTGTGCAACCAATAAGGTGGCAGTGAATGTATTCCATGTAGAGAGGGGCAGGAGGCATTTTCCTCGCCAGATGGGTCGGGCAGACAGATGCAATCTGACTGCGCGTGATATCGGCGATAGCAACGCCTGAATCGCGTGTCAGCATGCACATGAGCTTATGGGCACCATAGACACCAGAAATTATAGTTTTAGGTCCTTATAGGAACAGGTCCGTGAACTGCACCAAATGACCTTCAAAATGGCTATTTCAGTTCAAAACCTCATTCAAATGTGGGACCCTTCCTTTAAAAAGAGTGTGACAACGCAACGCGTGGCTAAGACGCCAAGAGTATTGTACTACAGCACTGAGCACTTCAAGTGAGCTACTCCGTCTACTACAATGCCAGTTTCGCACGGCCGGTTTGGCAGCCACTCTGATGTCATGCACACGTTCCATGACGGAATCAAACGATAACGTGTTGAGGAGCATTTTTACTAATACACGAAATTTTGGTTAGAGCAGCCTCTTGCACCTAAAAATATACCAATAAATGAATACTGCAGTATATAGCCATATTTGCTCTGCTATCATTTTTCCACAGGCAAACTAAAACTTTTCGTATGGGGCGTCCAGGCCATATCGTAGTTGCAGGGTTATGCATGAAATGTCGCCCTGCACAGCTTTTGCCGCTGTACACACGTACGTTTATACAGAGACACATCAGATGTCCAATTGGTCTAATAGAGACAACAATTCAACAAGATAATAAGTACTTCACTGAGAAGAAGCTACGAAACTGATATACAAATTTTCCGCCGGCATGAGACTAACGTACGTCCTTCCATATTGAAAGGGAAAGAAGATTGCAGACATTTGGATGATTTCTTTCCATTCCACGCTCACAGGGCCAATGCCAAATTTTCAGAAAGTCGTGGGTTTCAGCCACTGTCCCATACCCGGCACCCGCGCCCCCATGTCCCGCGGTGGTGCAGTGCTCGACACATTACAAATTTGCATGGCGTTTAGCAGTTACGAGAGCGTCAATTAAACGCCTGATTTCTCGCTCATTTTTGCGTGCAAATATTGTGATGGACTTACGAATTCGTCCCCCAATAACAAATTGGTCGCACCACACCTGAACTCAGTTAACAACACGTATCTTTTTTGGGGGGGAGAAACATTGGATGGGAGCCGGTTCCCATTAGCCACCTCTTCCTTCCCAATTTTGATTTTTGCCCCAAGGTCTCTCACAAAATTTCATCCATGCTTGACATCGAAAATAGCTGCCACGGTCCCTGATCCAGAATAAGGGGGGAGGGGGGGGGAGGGGGCGGCGGCACTGAGATCATTGGGCGTAACAGTCAACACGGCGACAAATCAGACAGAGGCCGGTCAACTCTTTCTTTGAAAGTGATTGCCAGGGTTTTCCGTCTAGAAACAAACGAAGTCCTGTGCTTCTTTTCAGGTGCAAATAGGTCAGGGCATGCGCATAGGTACGATGAAGGCAGTTTCCAATACTATACCTGACGTACCTCTGTGTCTAAAAGTAGTATTGAATGGAGGTCAATGTCCAATGCATGCGGCAATGTTTGACGTTGTGTATTTTACCAGGGTGGACAGAATACGCAGCATATACTTAACTTCAAGGTTAGGGGATTTACCTGCGCCAAAGCAGGTCTGATTCACGACACATCTCCCGTTTTATCAACAGGCTCAATGCTAAGCAAAAAACTAGCCCGCCTTCTAACTCAACAGCTTGTCGGCGCCAACAACACTGACAGGGGCCAGTCGACTGGATAGATTTGGACGCGATTTGGACGCTCAGTTCCACTGAGCGCGGCGCCGGTGGCGGACGCGCCGTGGTCTCTCCCCACCTCGCGACCCCAGTGGCCTTTTAGCTGATCGGCTACCATGTTTCGTAAACAGTTTTAGTGGCAGTGTGAGAGTGAGAGTGCCTGTGCGCGAGTGAGAAGGTGAAGGGATCATTTCGCTGATCACGTGAATCGTGACCAACTACCGTGACTTCCGTGACTACCGAGACGGGACCACCTACCTGCCGGTTTGCAGCGACGGGCCCAAGGCGACTACCACTGGCGGCTTCTGAGCCTATAAACAACGCGACTACAGCCATTTCCGCTCCAGTTTCTGGAGCGGACGAGCATGCAAGCTAGCGGCAAGCCTGGGTTCTGCAATGAATCGCCAGCTGCTCCGCCTATTGGTGACCTTGGCGGTCGCCCAGGTTATCGTGCGGGCCGCCCGGCCGGTCCCAAATCCCTGGCTCCCGGCTCGGCGCGTGCCCTCGGGCCATGCGGGGTCAGCTGTCGAGTGCGGACCGCGCCAGGTCATCACGGCGGCCAGGGGCGAGCCCAGGGTTGCCTTGGCCGGGCACGTGAGCGCGGGTCGGCCCTCTGGTGGCCGCGGGCCTGACTCTGGTGACAGACGCCCGGCGCGCCGGGGAAGCGATCGCGGCGTCGGGGCTGTAGGGGAGGGTGAGGTGGCGGGCGCCCGGCGATTGCCGTGCGGGTGAACCATACATCGCGCAGTTAAACATACAAAGTTTGAAGCCCAAACTGCCAGACCTACGTCACAGTCTAGCGGCTATGCATCAGTTTGATATCCTCGCACTCCGTGAAACGTGGATGCGGCCATCTGTCCCCGCCCGGCTGCTGAACATTGATGGGTACCGGCTGTACCGACACGACCGGCCTGTGGACAGCGGACTGCTTACAGAGGGATCACAGTTCTGGCGCGAGACTCGTTTGATGTTACTGTTCTGAGAACGCCTTATACTGCCATTGGTTCATCGAATCTTGAGATCATTTGGACCCTTGTTTGACCCGCTAAAGCAAAACATATTATTTTCGGGTCATTGTACCGACATCTCACTAACACAGCCCGGCAGGTGTGTGATGATCTCGATGATTTGGAGAACCAGTTACAATGCATAATGTCCACACATGACTGCCCAATGGTGATCGCCGGTGACTTAAACATCAACCTGATTGGCTCGAGCACAGGCACTGGCTATCATAAATTGATGTAGCTGTCACGGTCTTACAACGGTCTGGATATGTGTAACGATTCCCATCCAACGTACCGTCCTGCTGGCTCGCTGTTAGATGTTACGATCACAAATCACGAGGACCTCATCCAACGCTGTAGTGTCACCGCCTGTCATTATAGTCTGCATGACTTCACCCAAATATTGCTGAAAGTATCGAAACAGAAACGCCAAACCAATGTCATCACATCCTTTTGCTCGAATCGAGTTGACTTTGATTATTTCAATGATTTGCTTGTGAACGCCGACTGGTCTCTCGTCTATGGAAGTGCGACGACGTCTGAGAAGTGGGATTCTTTTCTAGGAATGTTTACACCCCCATTTGAATGCCGTCGCGCCTGCCCGGCGCATTAAACTGCGCAATCAATCCGCCCCGCCTGTCTCAGCTGATACGCGTATGTTGGTGGTTCGTCGCCGCGTCGCTCTAGCGTGCTGTTCGCGTACTGGGTACAAGACACTCAATAAGCAGACATGGGGAGCTATTAGGCGGGACTGTCGCGATCATATTAGGAAGCAGATTTCTGAGGCAGGTCACTCCGGCATGTGGCGGTGCGTTAAATCGATCATTGGCAGTAAACAGGGTGCGTCGGCCACACCTAACATTCATCCTGATACTTTGAATGGCTACTTTGTGAAGGTAGGGCCTACGGCTGCCGCCAGCGTGCCGAACCGAGGCACGACTTTGCCAGCCAGGCTCCCCCGAGTTGTGACCTGCTCATTTAAGGTGCATCCTGTGTCATGCGATGAGCTGCTTGCAGCTATGTCTACGATGAACCCGACGACGTCCTGTGGGCTAGATGATCTTAGTACGCAGCTTTTACAGAAGTCTTTTCGTGGTGTCGGCTGTCCCCTGCTTAACATCATCAATAGCAGTTTCACTGACGGAACGGTGCCCAGCGCCTGGAAACACTCTCTTGTCACAGCGCTCCCGAAAACCAGTGATTTGAACGATCCTACCAAATTTAGGCCAATCTCTGTAGTGCCAGGGATAGCAAAGATAGTCGAGCGTATTGTTCATCACCAACTTAGTTCATATTTTAACGGGCATGATTTGTTTTCGCATACACAACACGTACGATATCGTACGAATTTTTCAACAGAGACCGCACTTCTGCAGTGACTGATAAAATACTCACCGCACTGGATGCTGGGGAGATCGCTCTGCTTGTTTTGATAGATCTGTCAAAACGTTTTGACGTTGTGGACCACCAGCCTCTCTTATCCAAGCTTAAGATATACAGTATCGACACAAAATGGTTTGAAAGCTACCTTTGCGGGCATACCCAACAGGTTCAGGTCAGATCTCCTTCAGGGCATACTGCGCGCTCTCGTAGAATTCCGAATGGGATGGGGGTATTTCAGGGTACCGCCCTCGGGCCGCTCCTACATCCCACTTTCTCGAACGATCTAGCGGTATATTCAAAAGGTGCTACAGTGTTACAATACGCCGATGACACACAGATTTTGGTTACTGGAAAGAAAAGTGCAATGCAACAGCTTGTCGCAACCATGGAGAGTACCTTGTCAATTGTATTGGACTGGTTTAACAACCACTCTATGAAAGTCAATACAACAAAAACACAGTTAATGGTTTTCGGGACGAAGGCTATGCTGCGTCATATGCCTCCTGTGCATGTCAAGTTCTAGTCAGCCGTCATCACTGAAAGCAGTACTGTCAAAAACCTTGGTGTGGCGATGGACAGAAATTTCACATTTGAACCGCACATTGATCAGCTTGTTGCCAGGTCGACGGGCGCTCTGATGGCCCTGTCCCATGTCAAGCATGTACTCCCAAGAGACGCCCTCGTCCACATTGTCGGAGCTCTAGTACTTTCCTCCATTAGATACAGTATAGCACTGTATAGTACTCACGGAGCCACCCAGTTCCATCGCGTGCAAAAACGCGTGAACTTCTGTACGCGGGTTGTGAGCGGAAGGAGAATATGTGACCATATATCTGATGCTGTCAGGGATCTACGATGGCTTAGTGCTGATCAGCTGGTCAGATATCATACATTGTGCCTGCCCAAAAAAGTGTTACTCACGGGTCAGCCACCAGATACAGCCGCGATGTTCACACGTGCTAAGCACACTCATGAAACGCGACAGGCTAGCCAGCTGAGGCGCCCCCGAGCGGTGAGCAACTCTGGCACTCGCCGATTTAGCTACAGAGCATCGGATTTGTTTAACTACCTGCCGCCCGACATGCGTAATGTTCAGAGTGTAGGCCGCTTCAAGCGCCAACTTAAAGAGTTTCTACTGAGTGGGGCGAATGTTGGCACATGAGTGGGTGTGTATGTGAGTTCGATTGTGTGTGATGCCACAATGTGAATGCGATAGTGCGATTCACCGAGATGGTCCCTTGACCGATGTGTGATGCGTTAGGCTATTTTTAGTACGTTTCACATTGTCTCTTTTATGCCCGTTTTTATTACTGACGACGTGTAACTTTTAAAAAAACTGGATCTCGTGGAGTGTTACGAAATATATGAACATGAACATGAACATGATGTTGGTCTGGCGATGCGATCGTGGCTGATGTTGGTTGGATGATGCGATCGCGGCTGATATGGTTGTTGGTTGATACACTGTTGTGGTTGGGAATGCTGCTGAGTCGCACCGCAGGCTTCGGTGCGATCAGTGCACGCACGTCAACATTTGGGCTGTCCACGTTGCTGCTCCTGGCCTCCGCCTGCCTTCCGGTCGCTCCAGCGCCGTTGCTCCTGTCGTCTTCTAGGTTTTAATCCGGGGTTCCTCATTATTTCGGCACCATATTTCACCATATCATTGTGAATTCTGCCAGCGCCAACGGAAAACACACACCTCCGAAAGAGAAAGCACACACACCTACGAGACATCATAAAATTCGGTCCACGCGTTGTTTCCGACCGGCATAAATTCCACCACGCATCGGACGTGCGAGGTGAGCTGGGCTGGCCCACAGCCTGCCAACTGTACGAGCTCCGTTCTCTTAGCTTTCGGCATACCATTCTCAGTACTGCTGAACAGCAGGCTCTCGCCTCTCAATGCTAGGTCAACTCCGAACTTGGTTCTCGGCACCCAAGCCAAGGCACGGGTCAGTCACTCTTCAGTGCGAAGGCTGGGGCCGGCAGGCGTCACTTTCGGCATAGACTTATAAAGCTTTACAACTCCATGCCTTTCAATCACCAAAATTTACCTCTTGCGACATTGGAATGTGTGCGGGCAAATTTTTTAAGAGTTGCTATTACAAGATTACTGTACGTATCTTTATTTCAGGTGTGTATCTTGTGTGTGTAAGTGTGTGCTATGCCTTAACGGGCCACTTTTTTACTTTAAGTATCGCTCATCACATGTCTTGCCATTTAAAGGGAATATTTCACATTTGAAGACACTGAAGCAAGCATCAGATAGGATGAAACAATGTCACACATAACTATTGGTACGCTTTTTAAAAGCAAAAAGATTGCTGGACAGCACAATCATTTGTTTATTGAATTTGCTCCTCAGCACGTCGTGGTTTGATTACGTCATCGTACTTTGCACAACAATAATGGAGAGCCAACTGACGGCCATTACATCTGGAAATCGTGCTCACCAACGCCAGATATGAACGCTGCGACAAACACAATGTTTTTGGCCTTGATCGCCGCATGACTTACGGAATGATAGGATTTGAATGACGCTATTATGACGTCATGAGTGCTAAGATAGCTGAAATACTCTCCCTGATAAACCTTTCCCCATTTCGCGGGTGTGTACTTCAGAAACTAGAGGGGATTAGGTATTAAGAAGGACAGAATTGTTAACAGCACCGAAAGGTCTTCAAGATGGCTATTTTCAGCTCAAAACTCCAGGTAAATGTGGAACACTCCCTTTAACTTTTACGCGACACTAAGAGTGACCAATTTAGACATTGAAAAATACCTTTATTGTCAGTACATACAATTCGTAGCTTGCGCCCAGCGTCAAGGTTAGTTGAAATAATATACCCCAAGGTCAAGTCTTATTCACGACACAATGCTACAGTAGGTTGAAATAGAGACATGCATATCTTCTGAACCCAACAGCCCGATTGCATCTGACCCACAAGGACCCGCAGGCTTTTGATTGGGTTGTGGGCGAGCTTTTACGGGTCAGGCATTTTAACAATAGAAAATTCATTTTTGTTATTCCTCAAGCTTTAACAGCATCGAAAACCCAGAGCAGGCTTGCAAAAGACATAAAATCCTGAAAATATTGCTTTTACTTTTACAGCAAGAGCATCGGTGATACATTACTCATGCCAGTTACAACACACGAATTAACCAGGCTTTACAAAGCAACCATTTTTAAGCAAACATTTCACTCAAAAACTCAAGAATAAGACCACAGATTTTCATGGCTTGGCCTGATTTCATTCAGCAAGCGTCAGGCGGCTCATTAGTACAAATACAGCTGCAACCTGCCCTTGGCTGCTCTTGTGAGAGTGAGGTATACTCACACCTCCTAGGTTCATACCTAAACCATTTGTTAGTTTCACATAGAGCCATATATATATATATATATATATATATATATATATATATATATATATTGTATCACGACAGCTAAACACTCGTATTTTAACACGCTAAACGCCATACATGAGCTATTTGCGTTAGCATATTAGAGATGAACAACATTGCTCCCGTCGATTTGGCATAAATCACACGGTGACATCTATTTTTTTAGTGTCCTGTATTGCGAATGAAGTTGGTCAGGTCCAGAAATATGCTGCTCCCATTGGGCTTCGCCAACCTTGATCTAATTCTCCTTGTAGCTAGCTAAGTTTTTATGGAACACCATACAGTCTCATAGATGAGACGGTAGTAATAGACTGATTCCTCGGAGAAAAAAGTAAGAGAATGAAAACATAGATGGGTTAATGTTCCGACGACATGGCTTTGTCGAAACGGATAGCGAAAGTGAATTTCTGCTTTTCGCGCACTTCTATTCTCTTCCGCTATTCATTTCGATAACCTTTATGTAAGGCATATAAGGATAAAGGCATGCTGCCGAAATACCAACGCATGTACATCTCCATTCTCCTGGTTTTTCTACGAGGAATAATGCTGTTACTACTGTCTTGCCTATGTGAATAACGCTACTCGCAAATGCGCTTAACAACCATACAATCGATTTAAAAGTTCAATCTTTTTGCTATCGCGACCAGCCTGGCTGTGGCTCGAGACTTTCAGTAAAAACCCTGGTGTTCGGAGCCTGTTGGCTGATGTCCGGTGAACTGCACACGCTCATGGCTGCCAGGACGGTAAACGGTCCATGGGCGGTTCAATGATGACGTCAGTGGTGGACGACTGATGACTGAAACCGGGGAAGGATTTGATAGGTTTCGTTCTTTCCGTGCAACACAGAAGAAGCCATAAATCTTAAGATGATTCGAGAGAACGAGGTAGAGATAGGCTGCCTGGGAGTTGTAGGTACTTGGGACATCGAGACTGGTGCTCAGCCACCAGACAAGGATGACGGAAGGGGCGGCCGTCAAGGACATTGGAAGCTCTCCCAAGTTTGGCGGGGAGGTGGTGATAACCATGGCTGGTCATTTTTTTTCAGTCAACATCCATGTGCCCAAGCTAAATTTCAGGAAGTTGGTGGCTGGACCCACCCTGTCCCCCCAGTTCCGACGTTCGCGGTGTCCGCGGACATTCGTTATAAATCGTAATCCATAAAGAACTTCCACAGCACTTTGCGTAGGAGAAAAGTTTTTCTTCAGTTGGGACGGTCAGCCCCCCCCCCCCCCCCAACTCTCTCCAGTTATGCCCCAACCCATCAGGTTAGAGAAAAGGCGTGTCAGATCCGGAAAGAAACCCGTTTGTTGGTGCATTTTGGGGTTGGTTGTCATGGTTGGTTTGGGGTTGTCTGTCATCAGTACGTTTGGCAACACCACTCACGGCACAGTATTCGCCCCACGTCACGTCACGTGACCACGAGGTCAAATGGTCTGTGACGTCACGCGCCCGCTTACGATGATGCCAGAATGCTTTGTCAGCCTATCAGCATGGGGAGGGAGAGCTACCAGGTCAAAAAATCACTGACTGAAGCGGGAGTTTGATTAGGTAGCTCTTGCGCTGGTGATTACGCTGGGTAGAATGGGGAGACTTGCCTCTAATTTTTAGGAAAATGCGAGGTAAGATTGATAAGGAGGGAATTGATATTCCAAGAGTAGTCATGAAAAGGTGAGCGACAGTGATGTTGTGGTGTGTGGTTGCGTTGCCAGTAAAGTAATAGCGTTATAAGTAGACGCTTAAAATGAGGGGGATAACTTTAAATGAATTGGAAATGGGAAGAAGCGTGCAACATACAGATGCAATGCATGATGGTAATACCGGAACAGAAGCCAGACTTCCAAACACCCTCTTTTGAGAGTAGTATGACATGATCGGCGGTAAGCCAGAGTTAGTGTAATGACAGAAGTATAAGGTAAAAGAAGAAGGGAGAGCAAAGTTAAAAAACTTTCCTGTCAACTCACACATCGAGCGCCCCGTCAGCACACGTGACGTCACGCATTCCAGCTGACAATCGCGCTGACGACAGATCGAACGGGGCCCCAGCGCTGCCCAGTCAGGTGATGCCATTGACCGCATGGTGCTGCCACCTGTGGACCGCCCGTGACAACTTGCCGTCGGCGTGTGTCGAGCCCGCGCGCAGCCTCAGTCTTCTCTTGAAGCCGGTGAGGTGTGGTGCGCTGCGTGCTGAATATGACCGCGACCAATGCGATCGAGGTGAGGTTGCCACATCCGGTATGGGGTGGGATACTCTGCATGCTTGAATCGCCGCCTTGGACCACCAGGGCCAAGTCAACTGCCGACATTTGGTGCAACGGGAGCCCTGCCGTAAGCCATGGGCAAGGGTGGGGAGCGGAGCCGGGGCGTGTGCGCTGTTAAGTGTGCACTCGTGATAACGACTGTCGAGTGTGCACATTCACAGACTTTCTTGGGGATATATATATATATATATATATATATAAACATATATACACATACATATGTATATATGTATGTATGGATGCATATTGCCTCTCCCGAAAAGCATGGAAGGTTCCGCCCATGTTGTTTGCAGTCGCACCAAATTAGCTTTGTTAGTGGCCTAGGAGGACGAATTTTATTATCATGGTTACTATTTCAAAGGAGCCGTCAAGTGACTATATGGAGCGACATGTAGGCCTGTTATGTATAAATATGTGTGCATATATATATATATATATATATATATATATATATAAGTTTTGAGTTTTAAAGGATGAAAAAATTGTGCACTACTGTTGGAAAGCATCTTTTAGTGCGGAGAACATAAATGAAGCACAACTAATTGAAGTAAGACGGATTGCTATTTTCATCTTCATACATGTAAGAAACACTCATAATGGGAACATCACAAAGACACAATGGGAACACTATTGTCACAATCACATCGGAAGTGCTCACCGCCCACCACCTAGTAGCTCAAGAGTTCTGCAAGAATTTGTCTCTGTTTAAGGCCGGAGAGTATATATATATATATATATATATATATATATATATATATATATATATATATAAATACGTGATTAATTGTGGCATACCACCTGATTTATTTGCTTCATCTTGTCTCCAAGTTTTCCGTTTACATTTTGATTACTTCCCGGAGTTTTGACCGAAGCGTGAACCATGTTGGAGGCAACTACGGTGCAGAAGAGATCGCTCACACGTGCAGGGGTACGGGTATGCCCACCAATAATTTCACATTTTGACATTAGGCCCGCAGCGGAGAGTACATGCAAAGATTTTGTAACCACAGAATCACTTTTGCTCCTCCTCGCCCCCCCAATCAAATTTGGGAACAGTCGCCTCCGAACGATGGGGCTCCACTTCTATTATTGCAGTAATTTAGCTCGTGGTTCCACGGCCGAAGACAGAACACAAAATTACTGTATCGTGCTTATTCGGGGTACGTTGTGGAAACGAGTTGTCATTTTAAGAACCAACTATTCATTGTTTTAGGAAAATAGATGGGAAGCTTTCCTGGTATGTAATATGTTTTGAGATGGATCGAGCCTATAATTTTTTAAATGTTTTTGCTAAGTGAAAAATCCGGTGAACACAAATTCTCATAATCCCGGCGAATCACAAACGCCCGCCAAATTTTGGTCTTGCCTCCAGCATGAACCAAAATGAAAATACCACCAGCTAGTCTTCACCTCCTTTTCCAAGTCTTTATACGGCTAACGTGTACACTGGGGTCATATCCCTGTTCCCCAGCGACGGAGCACAAAAACCGGACGTGAGATAGGGTCGAGCGGGCCCAGGGCACCAGGACAGATGGCAGTTGACGACGACTAGCCGTAGCCAGCATGCACGGCTCCCAACGATGGAGCGCGGTGCACCTAGACTTTGCACTTTTCCAATGCTCGGCTACGTTGTGCTCTATGCTACATTGCGCCATCTATGAAAGTGTGCGAGGGAATGAATGACTTCTGCAACATGGTTTAGCGCAACCAACAAATCATATTCCGGGGTCAGTTTTCCTTGAAGGTTTGGCGAGCTAACTCTAACCTGTGGACCATGCCATTCTGCCCCGCTCCTTCGCACGGGCCGCTTTGCAGACCACCGAGGATCGCCGGCAGGGACAACGCTCCAAGTCTGCGGAACATGCCATTCTGCCACAGGAGACTGCAGACTGCTGAGGCTCGGCTGTTACGTAACGCGGGCCCCAGAGAGCACAGGCCTGACTCTAATGTTTACGGAACCCCGCCAGCTGGCCCCACGCTCACGCCTGCCCGCTGTCAGCACCTCTGACCACGTGCTCACGATCGCCCGCTGCCACCACTTTTCACTATGTGCTCGGCGGCAGAGACAACAGGGTGTGAGTGTGAGTATGAGTGGGAGTGAGGATGGGAATAAGAGTGGGAGTGGGAGTGGGAGTGGGAGTGGGAGTGGGAGTGGGAGTGGGAGTGAGAGTGAGAGTGAGAGTGAGATTGGGAGTGAGAGTGGGGGTGGGAGTGGGAATCGGAGTAGGAATAGGAGTAGGAGTAGGAGTAGGAGTAGGAGTAGGGATGGGAGTGGGAGAGGAGTGGAGTGGAAATGGGATTTTTGTTGTTGTTTCTTTTTAGCTCATGCTCTTAGCACCGATGCAAATTTTCAGAAAATTGGGATGTTTTGGCCGTCGCCTTCCCCCGTTTTCCGCGCCCTTGAAGTGCTAAGTGACCGCACCACCACTAGAGCGCGGATACGGACACCCTTGATAGTGCAGGATGCACCCGCCCAGCTCGGCCCGTGCCATACGTCTGCGAGACGAGCACGGTCGGCGTGACCTTTGATCCATGAGCGTCGCCTGGCTCTCGGGTCCGGAGGTCGAGAGGTCAGTGGTGCGCGCGCCGGTGCGCCTGAGGCGATGCGAGGGTATCGTGCAGCCGACACTGCGAGAGGAGACGATGGTGCAGTGCCAGGAGTGCCGGCTACGTCATCCGACTCCGCTGGACCGCTGCACCGCCGCCGCGCCGCCATGATAGGCGCTCGATTTGGGTAGCCCCTGTAGGTTGGACGAGCGCGCCTATCTGTACTAGGATGAGAGCGGTCAGACAGAAGTCCGTCAGTGGCCTTCGAATGTGACCTCCCTTGTTTGGTCGCGAGTCATCGTGTGGGCCCATGTGAGAGGTTTCTGTTGCATGCATCGGATCAGACCGCTGGCGGCTAGCGTCGCTGGTCAGGACCTCAGTCAGTCACTCCTCTTGCCGGCGGTGCAGGTAGGTGCCGATTAATCCGCACCTTCCACTGCGTATGGATGCTTGCCCGGTATTCAGAGAAGGCCGCTTTGGGTTTTCGCCTGAACAGCCACCTATCTTATGAGAGCTCCGTTTTCAGATTGGCGAAGATGGCCAGGCATTTGATCTGAACTGTTTCTGCGTGCCCAAGCACTACGAGACGGATCTGGAGTACGTTCTTATACCATATGGTGTCATTCAGGACAGGTAAGAGACAGACGCGCCCAACATGCCAGTTTTCACGCCCGAATGCCTCCGTGGATGGAAATTATGATGGTCACGGCAACATTCCTGCGACGAACAGTTCATAGATTGGAAAAACAACGCACATGATCTCAGCAAATCTTGTACTTGACTCTACTTTTAATGAACGCTTGCAAAACAATAGTGGCAACTTGCATTAGCTACCATTTTTAGTGGGCGAATGGAGATACTTCAAACTCCAGCGCTCTCTTGCACTTAAAACCCCGTTTTGTTTGTTCACGTAGCCGTGATTCGCCTTCCCCTCAGGGAAGGTTTGTGAAGGTCCAGGTGGATAGACAGAACTCTTTTCAGAAAAATATGTGCTCACATGCAGCATGCAAAGGCGGAACAAGCCAGTTACTTGTGGGGGAGGGGCCAGGTGAATGCCTGGTGGTCCAACCCAAGCTGTAATAAGACAGTTTCCCGAAATTTGAGTTATGCCAGGTTGTCTGGATAGACAATCGGTAACAGGTGCTGCAGCAGGCGTCCGCCTACTTTACTCACCAACGCGCAGTAGTATGGATCCTGCGACGCCGGCGCTAACGGACGACTGGTGAACAGAAGGCTGCCGAAGTTTTGTCGTACATTATCTTGAAACTAACGAGTTTGAGCGATGAGAACAGCGGCATTGGACAGGGGTCAGTCCACTACCTCATTGGTGTGTGGTATACCGCATTGTAGAACACTCGCTAGAGGAATTCGTCGTTTGATGTGCAAAATTACATAGTACCAGCACGACCTCAGCCACTATTTGCAACGTATTTACGCCATGATTTAGCTACAGAGGAATCGAGCTCGATTCCGGACCGACTCCAGTATTGTTGGAACCTGATTGGCTCTATTCGTTATTCGACTATATATATATATATATATATATATATATATATATATATATATATATGCATATATATATATACATACATACATATTACTCATAATTTATTCGTTTTTAAATCATTTCATTCATCCGGTGACGCCAATCCGGTGACGTCTGGTGACAGATGTCGGATCAGAGTGGCAGCGGGTTGACGGACCGGCCGGTGACGCCTGGTGGCAGATGTCGGATCAGAGTGGCGGTGGGTTGACGGACCGGCCGGTGACGCCTGGTGACAGATGTCGGATCAGAGTGGCTGTGGGTTGACGGACCGGCCGGTGACGCCTGGTGACAGATGTTGGATCAGAGTGGCGTCTTTGCAGGATCGAGCGGCTGGCGCGCGACATTTTCCAGGAGTTCGGCCAGGAGCCGCTGACGGCACTCTGCGTGCTTAAAGGCGGGTACAAGTTCTTCTCCGACCTCATGGACAAGATCAATCAGCTCAACTGCAACCAGGGCCAGAAGTCCATCCCTGTGTCACTCGACTTCATTCGTCTGAAGAGCTATGAGGTATTCTTCTAACTCTTCCGGGAGACACATAAGTAGAGACTGCTGGAGCTCGTTCTCGGTCATGTGACAGAGTAATTCAGCGCGATTTGGTCAGGAAATTTCTTCGGGTCGGCGTATTTTCCTCAAAAATTTCAGAGAACCCATAAAGGCCTGCGTCTTGCCACCTCTTTTCGTTTCGAAGCTGCCATATTTACCCGGATGGTTGATTTAACACGTTTATCAGCGTATGCGCACTGCGCGTCCGCTAAGATACGTAGACGCATACACTTGCTTTTGGGAGGGCACTTTGTTTCGAACACGAAGCTTTTTTTCATAAAACCAACAGACAGACATGAGGCTACAACTACAATGGCAGGTCACCGATAGCACTAACCAAAATTCACAGATGAAATAAACCGGCTTGTTGATAGTCAGCAGTTAGGAACGAGTCAGGATGTTGGCAATGCCTCCGCCCTAATAACCAGCACGAGCCATACCTTGTAATGCATGCCGGAGGTTTCACTGCATGACATATTTTTTTCAGAGAAATCCAGCAAGAGACACACTGAAAGTAAGTGGAAGGCATTGGTGGACAATGGTTGGGTATATTGTGTGGCCGTAACCAGTACAGGAATATAATAATAGGTTTGTTAGGAATTTCCGTGCATGCATCTCAAAAAGACCCATGTTTGAACATGAAACTCGTTTGGATTGGGTGACCTATCGCGAAGGCTATACAGGGCAATACGATCAGTTGTCCAGTTACAATCTTGGATGCACTCAAGTCCAGTTACATCCTAGATGTTCGCGGACAAGGGGAGTCAGCCTCTCATTTGTATTTCTAATGTGCGAGCATAACCTGTCGTGTGAGGTGCAAGCAAACGCGACACATTTGCTTTTGAAGAATACCACTGGCATGATGTAGCGAAATATGGTGTCTTGTACACAGCTCATTTGAGCCTTCATTTAGGTGCGCGGCTGGAAGTCCGTGCAATGAGACATATGCGTATTTTCGATTGGATTCAATATTTTGCTCCTATAATCGCTACAGAGGCGCCAGTCCAGTCATACTGTCATCAAATACCCAGAGTGCTCTGTCCGCTTATCTTGTCATCAAATGCCCGGAGTGTTCCGATACTGTCCGCTTGTCTTTTTGTCCGATTGTATTTGCTTCCGGAAGACTTAGATAAAACCGGTCTCGGTTTTTTCATGTGGCTGTGCAAAACTGTCATTGCTTTTCACAGAACGACCAGTCTTCCGGCCAAATCCAGATTTTGGGCGGAGACAACCTATCCACGCTGAAGGGACGCAACGTGCTCATTGTGGAGGACATCATCGATACTGGCAGGTAACACCGATACTGGACCAGACCGTCCTCATGATGTCACGCGTCTGGTGCCATTTACCACGAACATTCACAACGCATGCCTTGGTGGAAGGCGGCGCCAGTTCACCATCCACTGAGGCATTCAGGAGGGGAAGCTGACTCACAGCTCATATGACTCAGGTCATAGTAATGCGTTACTTGCATTGTATTATTGTTCAGGCGGTCGCTTTTTAAAAAGTTCGCAGTCACATTTTTTAAAGAATTGTCAGTTAAGGACAAGCTGTTTCATCGTCAAAGAGAATACCAATTTCTGTAAATACCATTCCTGGAAACGCATTTAGTGTACAATGAGCCACCTCTCGCAGACGAGGGCACTACGAAAAAAACAAACACACACAAACGCCTGCGCGCACGCATGCGCATCTGTCCAGATGGTCTCCGTCTGAGGCTGAGGCCGTAGCTCGAGCTGAGTTGCTCTCCTGGGCCGCTCCGGAACCCTGGAACGCTGTGTGACTGGCGCTGGACGTGCTGCCGTCGCCGGCAGGACCATGGTGAAGCTGCTTAGCACACTGGAGCGGTACGAGCCCAAATCGGTGCGCGTTGCCAGCCTGCTGGTCAAACGCCGAGAGGACAACGACCGGAAGCCGGGCTTCCTTCCTGAATGTGAGCACGGCTGGGTGCAGCGGAAACAGCTATACTGTACTGCAGGCAGGCAGCGAAAACGGCTATACGTAACCCGATTTTCAGCGTTCGTTGGAGTTCGAATAGGAGAAATCTAGCCCCGTTCCGAGGCACAGGAGTGGAAGTAACTTGTAAGATACACGAGCCAGATTGGGGGCCGACCTTTTTCACATATTGCAATATGGCTGACCGTATATTTGCCTCCCATGACAAATATTGACTACGCCGCGCAGCCACGCCGACATACCCGGGCTGGGTGATCATACTGCGTATGACCGATATCGTAGCATCTGCCAGCGTCACCACGTATGATGCCTATCAAGGCTGTTCTTGTGATGCCGGTACCCAGTGTTCCGCGCTGTTTTGGTGACCACGCAAGCTAACGCTATTTGATCGTGCTTTTCTGCAGATGCGGGATTCATAGTGCCGGATAAGTTTGTAGTCGGGTACGCGCTCGACTATAACGAGTACTTCAGGGATCTGAACGTAAGTGCTCGGTCCGTTTCGGAGTTCAGGAACTGCTTTGAAATACAAATATTTCTACTGACTTTTAGTTGTTGAATTGCAGATAATTGGCTGGAAATCTCAATCAGGCAGTCATATCCAGCTGTCGGGGAATTCGTTAGCAAGGCGCTTTACAATGCCGTGAACGTCACACGTCTTTTTTGGTTTTTGGTCTACTAGTTTGCATCGTTTTCCGTTAAAGATCCCAGGTACGCCATTTTTTGTTGTGTTGCAGCGTGTGACTATTATCATCTTTTGTAGTGACCAATGTGGTGGTGTTTTCAGCATGCGTGAGGCACTGCGGCCATATACCTCTGTGGGGATTAAAGGAAGTGTTTTACATTTATCTGGGGTTTTGAACTGACATAGCCATCTTGAATAACTTTCGGTGCTGTTCACACCCCATCCCTTCCTAAGACCTAAGTGCCTAGAGTCTTTGAGCTAAACTCCCGCAAAAACGGGGAGTATATTTCGAGGAGAGCATTTGAAAGTCACCTTGGCATTCATGACGTCGTAATGGCGTCATTCAGACCTTGCTTTTCCATGAGTCATGCGGCGATAAAGGCCAAGCAAAGTATGATTGTTGAAACGCTCATATCTGGCGTTCGTAAGCACGATTTCCAGATATAACGGCCGTCAATTGGCTCTCAATGAATGCTGTGGAAGTTACGATGACTTAATCAAACCACGACGCACTGGGAAGCACATTTACTATACAGAGAGTTGCTCTATATAGAGCAGTCTTTTCCACTTGAAAGTGTACCAATAGTTATAAGTGCTTGTCTTATCATATCAGTATGCTTGCTTATATATATAGATATATAGATATATATATATATATATATATATATATATATATATATAAACGCATATTGAATGTATATATATATATATATATATATATAATTATATATATATATATATATATATATATATATATATTAAAATGTGAAACATTTCCTTTAACATGCACTCGATAGGGTGCAATTTGACCCCTCAAAGGTTTTTGCAACTTAGTTTTCGAACGGTGAGGCATATAACCTTGGATAAGTGTAGGTAATTGAATAGCAGATCTTTTGGTGCGAATAGATACACATTGCAAGGTTGCTGACCTATGGCGGGTAAATCAGTCCGTGGCTGTATGCGAAGACAATTTCTAGGCAATCATTCAATCTGATGCGACAACGAAGTGTTAGACAAAACATACATACTGAAATAGTTTCTTTGACAGTAACACAAATTAATTTCGGAATGCGACAAATTACATTGACCTAGAGTCAGGTATAAAAGCCAGACCACGGTCCAAATCAACCCGCTTTTTACTCACAATTTTGTTATTGGCATACTTGTAAGTGTAAAAGCCTGCTCTAGAGAACACGGTTTCACTGTTTAATAAATGCGCTCCTTAAAAGTCATTGACTTATTGCGTCATCAAACCTTGCACAGCATTGACTGATAAGCGAGGGTCAGGGTAGATCACTGACCTGAAGGACACAGGTTGACGTTTTTATTGTAGTAACGTACCACTTGGCGTAATCCTTGATGTTTATCCAAATGCAAAACTTAAAACAATGGTCGCTTTCACAATTGGTTAATGCAACGCAAACTTAAAAAAGCTTTTAAGATGTTTCTATGAAGTTATTGCATATACTGAACACTCTGGCAAGGAAAAGATTGTTTTCATTGAATGTCATTAGCATGCGATAGGTAAACCACGTGTATCCGACAAAGAATAAGTTCGTTGCATTCTTTATGGACACTCCTTCAGCCCATGTCTTCAGGTCGCCCAAATTCTAGAAAAACACTAGGCGTGACAGTCAGCGGTGGGAATCGGTCGAGGGCGTCGGATGATGGCTGTGCCATTGTAGCTTACATCGATGCTGTGTGGAGTAAGGCGGAATTTGATTGCCATCGAATTCAAGAGCCATTTATCTGGCATCACGTAAGCGCATGTAAGCCCTGTGAGCTCTGTATGTACGCTCTGCCAGCTCTGTAAGCACTGTAAGCTCTGTAAGTGCTGCATACTTATAAATAGACACTGCAAGGCTATGACATTTGTTGTTGGGTCTGCCGCCGGATTTGTAACCAGTTTTGAAGAACTTTGGCGTGAAAAATCTGCCACCGTACCCGTCCATAAAACCATTATCCTGCTTACAGCCAGCTAACGACACAATTGTATTAAATTGTGCGTCTTGACAAACATGTTTTTTCAATGGCTGCGAAATATTTGCCCCCAAAAATTGCTGATGAAAAATGTTTTGTTAGAAAATCAACGCTGAAAATTTTTAAACAGCCTTGCACCGTAATCCTCCGTAAAAGCGGCTAATACCGTATAGTTTTGGTCACCATGCCCTTCTAAAGGTCAAATCAGGTCGCTGACCGTAAATGCACGCCAGTGAACGTTTGCTTTCAGAACAGGCATCTCTGTTCAAGGTGGTTGCATAAGAAGGTGGGGGGGGGGGGGGGGGGGGGCACTTCGGACATCAATCTAGAGTTTGACCTTGTTTGACTTTGTTTGACCCGAAGGTCATACCAATGAATCTCAAATTTTGACGCATGAGTTAACATCCAGGCCAACACAACCTGCGAATTTATTTTTTTCTAGCTCCCTTGGTTTATGACATGTCAGTAGGCCTAACTGACCCCCACCAAAGTGAGGGATATTCAACCGGTCACCCGGGCGCGCGTTAAAGCCCCATTTTTAGTTGATAGCGAGCAATCAACCGCTTAATGCGTGTCCGTCTCACCCTAGACTTGGTGTTCAACGGGATCAAGTGTTTAAGCGGTGGGTGAAAGGGGAGGGAGTGAGTGGAGCTTTTCATGTGCAGTCTTAAAGGGATTGTTCCACATTTGAAGATATGGAGGCAAACATTAGATGTTATGAGATAAGCGTACTTATATTGATTTACAGGCTTTCACAAGTGCGAAAGACAGCTCAAGACAGCGTGCGTTCACGTTTTAGTAAATATGATCCGAATACGTCATCATTTGATTACGTCATGGGACGTGTTAACGACGGCAGGGTCCCAGACTGACTGTGTCAGAATTGTCACTGTAGTGGACGGGCTTATTTATTTGTAATGGTTAAGTGTGCCGAGAGGTGGGATGTTAACTGGTGCGTGTTTATTGAACTCGAACATTTCTTAATGTACTGGTATTTTGACCCTTTCTCATGGTGGTCTGGTATATTGGCCGTGATTTTATATGCTTTGCTTGCATTCACACGCTCGGCTGTACCATAATTTTGAAGCTTTTTTAGATCCAGTCTTAATTCCGTCCTAACACGTACTACTGCGCGAATTCCTGCATTACGAAATTAGTTGAGAGGCCAGATGAGGTCCGTTGAGACCCCGAGTCCTGCTGACATACGCTAGACACGACTAATTCGATGAACATATCTCTGCTGCCCTTGATAATTACGTAGCTATTGAGGTAGTAATTTGCGTGACGTCTCTATAACGTCATACATGTCTGGGTGATCTTGAAAAAGTTTGCACATGTTCGCGGACGTGAAGGTAAAAAACAAGAGGGTTTTAAGTCTTAGAGGGGCATGGCTGTGAGCTGCAATGAGTGATCTTCAAAACGGCTGTCAGTTCAAACCCGCATACAGATGTGGAACACACCCTTTAAGCAAACTGCTAATTCGTTCGGCATATTGGGAGCCACCAGCCAAGTTCCCACGATTCCGCGGCCCTGCGAAAAATTCGTGCCAGAGGCCTCCCTTTAGGGGGAGATAATCTCCGTTAGGTCGACGTATAACTGTGCACGTAAGCTCTTTGTAGTTTTGCAGGAAGACCACTCCACCCGTCGAATATAAGTCATAATCGATGTGGACTGTGAACTCGGCATCTCAGATTTGTTCTCATTGCTGAGATGTTCGGATTCTTCACCAACAAATCGCTGTTTTTGCGAAGTTCTTTTATCAGACTCCCTCTTTACGAGGATAAAATATAAACATTTACTTTGATATTATCCAACCACGGTCAAAGTGCTTTCAACTCAATTTAAAATGTTAGTTTTAGACCTTGAGGGATTTTTCGATCTTTTTAATTAAAAAAAAAAATGAATTTTTCAAAGTATTCCAATCGGCGAGAACCATAGCGATCATGCTTCAGCTCATGAAGAATGCTTCGTCGGACGTTGGCAGGACCGGACCTCGTGGCCACACGCACACACACACACACACACACACACACACACACACGAATAATTCATTTGCCATTTAAGCTAAATATCCGGCCACCCGCACACTTTTGACTGCCATATCTTTGGTGAAATAGTGCTCTTCAGCGTTGACCTTGTTTTCTATCGTTAAAATGCAACAAAAATAAGCTGCTTGCTGTATTCTTTGAGTGCCTCAGTTGTACCTTATATTGTCGCGTTCAGGGACGACCGGTTCCGCGCATTCATTGCGGATTAGCCAGGATTTGATCATCTCCCCTTACTTTTGATATTGCGAACGGTCTCCCCCATTTATGGCCGTTTGGAACCCTGCACAACGATATTCTTATTCGTTTTTCAGCATATCTGCGTTATCAGCGAAGAAGGTATCAAGAAATACAGTCAATAACATTACCAGCACACCTGGAGTGCACACCGGATGAGCAGCACACAGCGGCTCCCATGGCCGCTGACCGCCGGTGTCGCGGAGTCAGCTCCCTGGGCGTCCCGTTGGCCCAGGTCGGAGTGTTTTAGCTATCCCGCCTACCGCCAGTACCTCTGTAATCGCTTAAATGTGTCGTTCAGGCATCACTTGAAGGACACTGCTGAAGTGATTAAGGATTTTATTCTAGGAAGTGTTCAAAGCGATGCTGATTGAGTTTTGCATATATTGTCAATAAACTTCGAATACGATCGACTTCGAAGCGCATTTTGATCGACGATAGCATGGGATGGGTCCTGACCTGATGAGGTGGGTTCTGACCGGATGAGGCGGGTCCGGACCGGATGAGATGGGTCCCGACCGGATGACGCGGGTCCGGACCAAGTGAGGTGGGTCCAGACCAGATGAGGTGGGTCTGGACCAGAAACGCAATCTTTCAACCCGCCAACTCGCCAACAGCTGACCCGCAAAAATTCGCGGGCTCTTGGCCGAGTCGCGGGGCCGGACTTCTTGACTTGGCTTGGCGGGCTTCTTGCAGGCCAAAAATTTTGACAAGCGAAACATGTTGGGTTTTGACATCCCTTAGCTTTAAAAACTAAAAAAAACGCAAACAACAGTGAGCTGTTGAACACAATACAATTCTGAAAAAATCTATTTTTTTACGCCAACAGCACCAGTAACAGAAAACCGACAGCAGAACCAGTAAACCAGGCTACGTAAATTTAGGAGTTTAGGTTAACATATCGCTGAAAAAAATCGAGAAGAACAGCCCATATTTTCCAAGCTTGGTCTAATTTCACTGAGCTGTAGTTAGATAAGCCATTGATGAAGGGACAATAATACACTGCACCTGGCTGTTATTTTGAGGAAGAGATGCTTTAAGGTTTTCTTGTTTCATACACAAACCATGCCTAACAAATCACAGTCAATATCAATAATCAATGAAATGAACGGGAAACTGCGTAGGTTTCGTTGCCGTAGCCTGACACACTTGGCGATACAACCAGCAGTTAATGGTCTATCAAATGCACAGCAGTTGTCAGAACTGAAAAAGTGAGTAGAGTTCCTTAGTTTGTCTTTGTCATAGAGTTAATCTATTGATACGCAAATAATATGCAACTTATGACGGCGATAATAGGACTCCTACATATTACGCTTTTTGCCCTTAACTACCATTGTGATTAGTTTTCAATACATATGTCCAATTATGGCTTTTGGCCTGCCTTCTTTTTTGGATCTCTCAGTCCCTGAATCTGTATACAGGCATGTGCGAGGAAAAAACTGAGCATAATTTCATATCAACACACGACGCTCAATAAACATTCTACAAGGATCAAAGGCTGCCGTCCGAACGCGATGTGAAATATGAAGAATTCCTTGATATTATTCACAACTTTTTGGCTGACAAAATTCGCTGCAGCAACTCAGAGTACCTCGCGCTTTTGCAGCATTGCTAGATATCAATGATGCCATTGGAGTGGCGAACATTCGTGAGCAAACCCTTATTGCTGTTCTTGCTTGTACGCATCATCACACGAAGGACGCGGCGATGGTTGTGGGATGGAACATGGGTTGTGTGATTCCCTCTTATTAAGAGTTGTTGCATGATGTATCCACTTAAAGATAGCAGACACCATGTTCGAGACTGCCTCTGGCTCTTGAAGGCGGGATACGATATTGTGGCGGCTGTGACGCATTCCAGTCGTGTTTATGCTTACGTGCCGTGTAATAAAATGAGGAGGCTTCCCACGACCTGAAATATTCAGCATTTTTACCCTGTCGGCGAAGGTCGTCAGTTGGTGCATGACATTTTAGAAAACACGATCTCGGGTCTGTTGAGATGAAGTAGCAAGGGTGGAATGCCTAGCACATTTTAATGATATAAGGAGTAATGACAAAATTCAAGTTGCAATTACTTAGTGCCTGTGGGTTAATGAGGGGTCAGCAAGGAGCAAAGCTGACTTTGCAGGCTGAACCACCAGCTGGCCGAAGCGGACCGGCCATGATGGGCTGAGTCCGGACCGGATGGGCTGAGTCCGGACCGGATGAGTTGGGCTCGGACCAGATGAGGTGGGTCCGGACGGGATGAAAAGGGTCCGGATCGGATGAGGTGGATCCAGGCCGGATGAGATGGGTGCAGACCGAATGAGATGGGTCGGGACCAGATGAGGTGGGTCCGGAGGAGATGAGATGGGTCAAGACCATAGGCTTTGGAACGTTTCAAAAAAATGGGGGGGGGGGCAAGCTCAGGGTGTACTTCAGCAACTTTTTCTGGAAAGCGAGCCCGATGACGGGCGTAGGGGGGGGGGGGTAGGGGTAGGAATGGAGGTTGTTATCGCTCTTAATTTACATGTCGTGGCTGCTTTGCTAAATATGCATCTAGAGCTGTCTCTCACTGGTGTACAATCTTGCCCATTCGATTCATCTGTCATTTGGCAAATAAGGCTATTCAGCTTCCCAAGATTATTCGTCCATTTTAACATTGTCTTTCCTGGGGAGGAGAGATTCCACGAACGGGTAGGCATTTTGGGTCATTAAGGAAGCATCTGCCTCCACAGTCTAGATGCCAAAATACGGCCTGGATATAGGCTGGCGAGAATGTTGAAAGTGGACCGATGACTCACAGTGCGACAGATTTTTCATCCGCCTTGATTTCGCTGGCTGCTTTTCAAGAGATAAGACTTGCAGCAGCATTTTAGGCAGAAGCAAATTCGGGAACTTGAAACTGCCAGAAGCGATGTGAAAAACCATAGGACAGGTGATTCTATTTTAAAAACCAAGCCACATAATAAGGCCCATTTGCTATATGTTCCTCATCTGGGCCCTGCTCCCGTTCGCCGTCGGCGGCTACTGCCCGGGCCCGGGTGTCTCCCGCATGAATGACTGCGAACTGATCGTGAGGCTGCTTCGTTGCATACTTTTGGGTCAGGGTTACTACTACATTGCGTATGAAACATGTGTTGGACACCTGCAACAGCATCTTTTTTCCGAATTATCTTCCAATACATCACACCACCTCAGAAATTAGCCTCCGGCAAGCTGTCTGCCTTAGGTATGCATTGGCCCAACGGACACTTCATTGGCCATCATGCAACGCATACGGCTTGATCTGCTTTTGTGTGTAGGCAGGGGCGTAGTCAGGGCCTTGCCAAGGGGGAACACATGGTTGACAAAAGCCCATCTTGTGGTGATCCCCCAAAATATCCCCGAATATAGCTTACTTGTTAACAAGTGACACGGTTTTCTTGGTTTTATTGCTATTTTTACCCCGTAACCAGAACAGAAAACAGGAACTACCGTGAGCTCAATTCTGTTTGTATTTTGAGGTCAATAAGCTGCAGAAATCAGGCGTTAAACGACTACATGGAATAAATCACCGGCGCTCTTAATTTACAATGCTCAGTTGATTCTTTCAAAACCGATAGAATTCAGAACCTTTGTAAGAGTTTGTTATCTGGGTTCTACATTGAGGACATCGCGAAGGTAGATTGTAGATCGATATGTTTGATCCAAATTCGAAGATAAAAATTTGATTGCAGATTGAGTAGCCAATAATGTGTATTAACGTGGCCAAGCCATGTTTGTCCGAAAATGTTCAGCATTCAGTTAGAATCGATTAGTGATACAATTTATGTAACGCGTTTTTTAACTTTAAAGCTTTAATCGACTAGTAACGCAAGTCATGCGGCGCAGCTTTGAGCATGCGCACTAGAAAATCTCAGAAACACAAGCCTCGACCCCAGGCGTTGCAGTCTCCGTAGGCCGCGCAGCGTCGGTCTGGCAGCTAATATCAAGTTGTGGCCATCGGGTGGACGAAAATGACGACGCTTCTGAAAAAAATATCCTTGAACGCTTCATGACATCAGATCTTACATTTAGACGGCAGTCTGAGGGCATATTTCACGCGTACAATTTTTAGGCAGATGAAAAGAACGGATTGGGCCTTAAAGCACGGCAAAGTAGGGCTGGAATCTGGTGGTTGAACTGGAAAAGTGAAGGCAGAATCTCTATTTTTCGCGTTTTTGCAGCTCTTCATCCTACTATCTAGATACTATTTATGACTATTTAGACAGCCTTGTGTTTATCTATCCAGAAGACAGATTAACACGGCGCCCGCCGTCTGGTGGCACTTGCAGCGGCCGAAGCTTTTCGGTTTTACGGAGGTTGCAACCCAGACCATCCTTGTCCTTGCTCGCGAGGTTGCGGGCGGGCATGTTCAAGCCTTTTGATGTAATTTGTTTCATTAATACATTCTGAACGAATGAATGTCCTCAGACAAACATGACATAACTCTCCTCGTTTTCTTTAAGCTCATGTCTACCCACCCTATTCAACAATAATGATGCCTCAACGCTACTCAACAATAATTAAACCCCTTATTTCCTTCTGGGCAAGGGACCTCTTGAGTAGAACACCAGGGTTACATTACCGTTTCCGGTCAAGGGCTGAAGGGCCATTCCGTCCCATCGCGAGTGGCTTCTGGCTATCATTCTGGTGACACGAGGCGGGATCTCCTGGTCGATCCGGAGGCCATTATAATGATATATCATATCACATTGCTCCCATCCCTGACACGGGAGGCCTTCTGACCCGCGCAGTTAGCCCCGGATCAGCACAGGGACGCTCAATGATGCAACAACATCCCTGATCACCGCAGGTAGTCCAATAATTGTCACACAGACTCCAGTTCCGTGTTTTTCGGTGTTCCTCAGACATATTGAGTTCCCCCTGACCGTAGATTGTAAATGAAATGGGGTTCCTAATTCTTATTAACGTGGCTAACCCATGTTCGTCTTAAAATGCTCACGATCCTGTCAGAGCTGATTGCTGATAAGAAAACTACGTAATATGGTCTTGAGCATGCGAGCTCGCAAGTCATAGCAGCAATGGCCTCGATGCCCGGCGTTGCAGTCTCCGGGTCATGCGGAGTTGGCCTTGCGGCTGTAACACTAAGCAATGGCCAATGAGCAGACAAAAAAGATGATGCATCTTAAGGGAGATGGCTGGTGAACTAGGTAAATCGGTATGCATGTTGAATGTACTGCAAAAGTAAGCCAAATGCAACCTTAATCTGAAAAGTGGGGGGAAGAGGGGGGGGGGGGGGGGCAGTTAACATTGCTGGCCCCTCCTGGCTCCCCCGGTTCCTACGCCTATGGTCCAGACCGAATGAGGTGAGTCCGAACGGGATGAGATGGATCCGGATTGGATGAGGTGGGCCCAGACCGGATGAGGTGGGTCCAGACTGGATGAGATGGGTCCAGACTGAATGCGATGGGTCGGGACCGGATGAAATGGGTCCTGACGGAGATGGGTCCAGACCGAATAAAATGGGTCGGGACATGATGAGGTGGGTCCAGACCAGATGAGATGGGTCCGGACCGGATTAGGTGGGTCCGGACCAGATGAGATGTCCGGACGGGATAAGATGGGTCCAGACCGAATGACATGGGTTGGGACCTGATGAGGTGGGTCCAGACCAGATGAGATGGGTCCGGACCGGATAAGGTGGGTCCGGACCGGATTAGGTGGGTACGGACGAGATGAACCGACACCCCTCAGGCGGAGAAGACCACTGAAATGTGTCAGGCTAACTTCCTACTGATCATAGCCGTGAACAGAAGTGGCTGCTGCCAAACAAAATTTGGGAGGGAGGTTCCATTACAATCTGAAATAATTTCTTCCCATATTTTCATGCAATATCTTTGGACAACCTTTATACTCGAGACTTGAAGACGATCATATCAAGCCTCAGAAAGTACGTAAGGTACGTAAGAAGGTACGTAAGGCTGTGGCCACGGCTGTGAGCGCGTCAACCGCGCGACCTCCGTCAACGCAAGGACATCCACAGCCGCCACGCATCTGGCTGTAGAAATCGTTATGGCACATGTCTTGAGGCAGTACAATACCCCGGAATTGGGCATCAGAGCATGCTTTGACGGATGGATGTGTTAAGGAGAGTAATGAGGTAGGATGGTGTGGTCACGCCGACAAAATGTGCATTTCCAACAGACGAGCTTGTGAACTTGTGCTAAGTTTGCTGACAGCCGCGTGAACGGTCGGCCTGGCAGACCGCACCGCTCATATTCATGTCTAGATCAATTCCCGCCGCATATTTATGCCAGGATATGAATGCCGAGGATCATCGGCAGGCAATTTTGAATTCACTTCTGCTGTTGTTTCGATAAAGGCATATTGCCGAAATATCAACCTAACTATATCTCACTTCTCCTTTTTTCTGATTAATAAGGCTTATACTGCTGTTTTATCTAGGTGAATAATGCTCTTCGCTTATGCACTGAACATCTTACGAAATTTGTGACACCTTTTACCTATCCATCGCGTTCTTCTTTCATTTTAAATGCCAGGGTATTTTGTACTCCGTCATAGCAAGCAAAGTAAAAACTCTGCTCTAATCATCAGCCATTAGCTGATCACATCGACCAGCCTGACAGCTCTAAATACGATAGGAATCAAGTTCGTGCTTCACTTTAATAACTGTTATTTGAATGCCATGATTCGCCATTATCTGGCGAAAGCGGGCAAGCTCTTTGCATGTACATACGTGGCACGCCTAGTTTTCTGGGCTGCAAACAGTAAGATGGGCTTCCGTATGAAACACATGCTAAGAAGCTCAAGATTTACTGGCCGGAACGTGATCGTTTTTTTTTTGGAGGCCGTTTACTCTGGGGGGGGGGGGGGGGCACAATGTTGCGCGCCCATTTGACGAAATCCTGGATCCGCCCCTGGCCGAAACAAGGCACCCAATGAAGAACTGGAGCTTGCGTCTGCAAATGTATAAGATGTAGATATATAGATACCAAAAGTCACTGCTATCCCGGGAGAGAACATGCATCCGCGGCAACCAAACACTCGCAAGAAATTACGCAAGCTGTTAAGTGCGTGTGCGAGGAATATTATTCACACAGATAAAACTGTAGTTAAAGCCTCATTCCTCGGAGAAAAACCAGCTGAATGGACAAACACATGCGTTGATATTTCGGCAACATGCCTTTATCGAAACAGTAGCAGAAATCTTCTGCCATTGTTTCGATAGATATTATCAAATACAAAATCATAAATAAATAAACAGTAAGAACCTCGATAAACCAACGCATACCTTCCGTTATTCTCCTGGTTTTTCTTCGAAGAAGAACGCTATCATTATCGCCTAAACTCACGAAAAACAGCCGATTATTTTGCAGAGCCTGACAAAAAACGCCCGAAACACGCAAAAGCTCCCCGACGGGGAATCGAACCCCGGTCTCCCGCGTGACAGGCGGGGATACTCACCACTATACTATCGAGGAGTGATAGTAGGCTGTGCACATAGTAATTACAGCACTACTCCGTTTGCTGTATTTTTGATCTATTCACATGAAATGCAACCTAAAATAAACAGAGAACTCATACTGAATCAATTTGTACTGACAAATCAAAACGTGCTGTCTTTACACCTTGATTTGCCTTGGATCGGTCAAGTTTCAGCATCCTATTGCCGTCTAATTACAAAAACTATTTTGCGGCCATCATGAAGTTAAGCACATACTTTGTTCATGAACTTAATTAAAGATATGCTTTAGATACAGCGTCAATAAAATTGTTGACACAAATGTATCGTTCAGTACGCGAGAAAACAAGGCAATCTCCCAGAGCCAGGGAAGTTGAGAAGCAGGTTTTGCCATCTAGTGAACATTTTATTCACTAGGAATGATAGCGCGGCCACCAGGATAATTCGTGTACGTGTCTTTAGTGCCGCGTTCCCAGTGTGTGTTGCGTGGTGTGCACCAGATTTACCAGATCAGTATGCGGGTAGTTATACTGGGAGCCGGTTACGGAACGAGGTAAGAACTCTTTCATTGGCCTTATGAAGCACATGCACGGGGACACCCAGAAGAGATCGTTTACCACCCCTTGGTGGCCGCCGTGTTTCAGGTTCCAGCGGGACGCTGATGCTGATGCAAGCGGCCAGTATAGCCATCTGTCGGGCATTCCCAAACCACTACTTCCGATCGGAGACGCGCCATTGGTGACTCACTGGATCCGCGACCTGGAAGATGTGACGCGCCACGAGCCCGTGGAAATTGAAGAGGTAGTCGTCGTCGTCAACGTGCTAAATAAGCCACAGTTCGAGCAGTGGCAAGCCGGCCTGACCACACCACTGAAGGTGACATTGACCTGCGATGGGGCCAGCAGCAATGACACGCGCCCTGGGGCCATCGCCTGCATGGCCATTGGGGTCGGCAACAACTGGTCACGTGACGTGCTCTTCATCGGTGGGTACGTACCTCACATAAGATAAAACACGGCAAATGATTGCTGATATAAGCTTTTATGACGGCCATTCGCGTCTTATCGTATTCGATCTGGGCGCTGAAATGTGGTTTGGCAGTCATGTGCTGGTATGTCAAGTCACGACCATTCACCTTTGAGAGGACCGGCGTAACTGCTCTGAGTCACAGCGATCTAGCACATATGGTATCATGGGATTGGCCCTGGCCCATGGGCCCTGTCTGTCATGTTTTAGTCACGGTCATGGCACATGGTCAAAATCCGCTGAGTGTGCCGGGTACGCTGCAGTCGGCTGCCTTTCTTGTACTGATAACTGATTATGCCCGACAGAATCTCAGTGCGTTCTCCAAATGAAAAACCTCATTGCCACTGCTTTTAGGCAGCTCGGTGAGGCTCATGCTCATCCGGCTGCGTATCGCACCCATTTCCCTGAGCGGCCTGTCCCGTTGCAGCGACACGCTGTTCCCTCGCGAGTTTTCACTGGCCGGCTTCCTGCGCGCCGCCCAGCAGCAGCTGGGCGTGCACCCGGGCTCGTGTCACGTGACAGCCGTGCCGTGCCCCGAGGAGCGTGTCAGCCGACACGGCATCGTCGAACTCGACGACCAGCGGTGCGTCGTCGGCTTCAAGGAGAAGCCTCAGCCCAGCGAGACGACCTCGCGATTGCAGGTGGGCCGACGGATGAGCGGGCGAGGTGCGCGTCAATCTGTGTGCCCCTCTCGTCCATGTCCCTCCGTGGGTGTCTCCTGCCCGTGTCCCTCCATCTGTGTCTTCATTCCATGTCCCTCCGTGGGTGTCTCCTGCCAATTTCCCTCCGTGTGTGTCCCCTACCCATGTCCCTCCGTATGTGTCTCCATTCTATGACTCTTCGCGGGTGTCTTCCGCCCATGTTCTCCATGTGTGTCTCCATTACATGTCCCTGCGTATGTTTCGCATTTCCATGCCCATCTGCGCGTCTCGCCTATTCATATCCCTCCATGTGCCTGCCTTGTCCATGTCCGTTGCCGACCGACCAGGCTGTTGGCGTTGTCCGTGCCGCCTCATGCGTCGGTACATCTCCCTGAGTTGCATCGGTACACGCTGCCACCCCTGCTGTCACATGTGGACCAGCGCGGCAGCATGGCCGCACGCCGAGCACATAGCCCTGTAAAGAGCGATCACGGCCGTCCTGCCGGGACGTCTCTGCGGGCTGGAGTCAGCCGTCCGACCGTATTGGTACGTCGGCAACATGCTGGCCGCGGACGGCAGCTCGGCCGTGTGTAGCCCGCGCCTCGCGATGGCCGGCAGCCTCTGGTAGGAGACGCCGACCCTCCCGCCTCCACGTCTGTCATCAGGAGTCGAAATCGCCAAGCGTTGATCTTGGCAGGCCGTGCAAAAGTCGGGCGTAAAGCACACCGCCGTGGGCTGTTGCCGCTGTCGCCAGCTCCAGCCTAGCTCCAGCTCCAGCTCCAGCTCCAGCTCCAGTTCCAGTTCCAGGTCCAGGTCCAGGTCCAGCTCCAGCTCCAGCTCCAGCTCCAGCTCCAGCTCCAGCTCAAGCCCAGCCCAGCCCAGCCCAGCCCAGCCCAGCCCAGCCCAGCCCAGCCCTCAGGACGAGCTGCTGGGGCGGTGGAGCGGGTCAGCTGGCTGCGTTTTCGAGTCTGTCAGCCGATGACTGCCAGGGCGCCAGTCAGACGCGTCTCGGGACTCAGGCTCGACTGTCTGGACGGCGCCGTGTGACGGTGTCCGCTCGCGCTGTTTCAGCCGGCCGCCAGGCGCACTTCTCCTGTTGGACGTGTCTCGGGACTCAGGCTCGACTGTCTGGATGGCGCCATGTGACGGTGTCCGCTCGCGCTGCCTCAGCCGGCCGCCAGACGCGCTTCTCCTGCCCACCAGACCACGATCCCGTGGTCCTCAGGTCGGACGGCGCACCTCGGTACGCGTCGTCGACGCTGCGACGCCTTGTTCGGTTGGGGCCGGCTGGCAGCGAACACAGCACTGACCACCTCGGCTGTTCAGTGTCGGCTCGCCTGTGACCGCCTCCCCGTTTGCAGTGCCCGTGCTTCTACCTGATCCCGGCAGCGACCCTGGGCCGCTTGGAGGCGTACCTGGCGAGTCACGCCAGCCTGGCTGAGCGCGACGCCACTGGCCTGCTGGTGGCGGAGCTGGCGCGCCAGGGACGAGTGGTGGCGCACCCGTCGCCCGGCCGCTACGACGTGGGCAGTCTGGAGACGTACCGCAGCTGCTGCCAGGCGATGGCAGCCGGCCGAGGGGGCGCGGTGCGCACGGCAAACTGCTGAAACTGGTGCGAGGTGGCGCTGGGGTTAGTTCCTGTGGGATGCGGTGCTGCCACCAGGGCATGGAAAATGGAATAGTGGCAGACGCTGAGGCGTTGATGTCAGAGTAGCCCTGGCGTGCTCAGCAGGAGGTGCTTCAGGGATTTTTTGCTGGCTCGTGGTGGGAATGCGTGGCTTGTGCATATATCGTCCACATGTGAGTAACGGACTTTCCAGCCCCAAGATGACAGTGTAGGCTCTTCCATTATTTCGATAGGCGAGATGCATTACACACAATAGTCATACTCACCACATGTTTAGCTCGCCCTCACTGCCGAACTCAACCTGATCACAGGGATTCATCCGGGCCTGAACGTTCTAGATTTGTCGACAGCTGATCACATGCAGGTTGGGGCGTGTTGGAAATTGACACGCGTGTTTTTTCTGTTCCACAGAACAGATAGGTAAATGCGTGAATAAGTAAATTGAGCAAATACAGATGAAAATAGATATGAAAGAACCGAAGAACATTGTTTGGATGAACAGATGGACGTGATTTAATGGGAGTAAGATATCGGAACTGAATCTAGCGGAAAGCAAAATAACGGCAGTGATAGGTCCAGCTGGTTTGTGCCTCGCACCCAAGACCTATTTTAACATGTGGAATGAGAGGGGGGGGGGGGGGGCATAATCCCTACCATCGACCGTCAAAGCCCTACCAAATAAACCGAAATTTCTCCCCCTCCCACCCAGTGAAGCCTCGAGTGTCCCACGGCTCACGCTGGACAAAGTATCTGAAGCGGTTCAGGCAGATATCGGAGTCACAGTAGGTGCATGCATTCTGTATGGGGCTGGGCATTCTAAGGTGAGGCGGCCGTTCTAAAAAGAAGTGTTACAAATTTGAAGATGATGGGCAGGAGAAGATGTTGAGGCAAGCATGAGATATGATAAGATAAGCTCGCTTGTAACCGGCGATTATCTTTTCGTGGTGCCGGATCACTTCCTTCAGTTGGGTTCCACGAAAGCCATGGAGAAAAAGTGAAACACCTACCAGCAAGCTTCCGCCACCTCCGAACGGAAGATAACTCAAGCCCTCCAATCAGTTACAACTGGCAAAGTTTTGGTAAAAATGTGCGTTGAGTGACAAAGGTGTAGACAGGTAAAACTCCGTCACATTTTGCGAATGCACGTCTGTCTCCTACTGCGAAATATTGCTCGGATACTGTCTCGACGTCACCACCAATACCAAGACGCGCGTCGCGTGCCAATGTAACATTGTGGCGTCAAATATGATGAATCAATATCTGGTGCGTTAGCTTAAAGCACAGCAACCCCGAGAAAACTACAATTCGTTTTCGGTTACACACCTTCAAGCCTAGCAGGAAAAGTCTAGTCATTGCTGGTCTGCCAGACAGAAGCCCCACAAACAACTCAAAAACCGTCTGAAATATAAACCGCGCGCTATCCGTGCAGTCACTTACGTACGAGAAACTCAGGTTTCGGTTAGGCTATATTTTAACAAACACATCCGTAACATGCAGGAAAAAGCTTGGAGGCACATCAGGAAATCATTTAAGGAAACGGCAAGATTCTGTTAATTTGTCCAGAGCAGGTAACTTGCCTCTGGGAGTGAGCAGCATCAGCAGAATGCGGGACCATCCTGACCACACCATTCCACTCCCTACTTATCCGTGCGGAAAGACCAGCGTTAGGCAAAAACTAGACGTGGCGGCATGTCGTACACGTATCAACGCTGCCCGTAGGGAGCCGAGTCTGGTGTCTTGTTTCCACTGTGCCAGTGTTCGCAGTGCATCCTTCGTGTTCAGATACGTGTGCGCATGCCTATGCAAAATGTTTGTTCGGCTTAGTGAGGGTCGAGAGACTTTTCGAAGCGCAGGTAGTTAAATATGAAAAAGCGTTTGGAGCCATGTAATGGACTTTCTGGGATAAAACTTGCACACTGTTCGATGACAGGAAGTGGCCGAAATGTTACCTTAAATTTTGAAGGGAACTTTTTCATTCTTTGAAGCAATCACGAGGAAACCGCAGACAAATGATCCTCAACAACATTGCTTAGGTCAGGCTCGTTTAGAAATAGCTCTCGTCGAATGTTTGCTGGCTTGCTTCGCTACGCGGCGAAGCTGGCCCTTTGAAAACACATGCAAAGATCCGTGGCGCTCCATGAGCGATTAATTTTTTCATTATATCTGAACGAATTCAGCATCATTCATAGCATTTTCTGGCTAATCCGACCTCTGGTTGACGGCATAGTTGACGGGACCCGGGTGTAATGAGATTCCTACCAGGGACGTATGCGGGTCATGGGAGGCAAACTTTGTCTAGAAGCTGGTTTTATGTGCAGTAACATAAAGTGAAACGCTCGCATTCATAGCGGAACCCGATCGGCGACTGCTCTTCCCTTCCCTCTCCCTCTTAATATCCGTGCGCGTGCAGGGAGGAGGTTGTCGCAAATACTCAATTTTATCCGTCTCAAGAAGCGGTTGAAAACGTATGTAGGTTGTGTTTATTAGAGCCTGATACCAACGCTAACCGCGCTTAACGGCTTGGTGCAATATAGTCATGCGTGGGAGCGGTCGACGCATACCAGAGTAGTACCAGAAATGCACCCGGAAGTATCATTTAAAGGATTGTGTTGTTGTTAGCCCACTTTCTGCTTACTATGACAAAATCAGCGAATGGCCAGCTTTCCAATCTTGCTCTCCAAAGTTCCGCTGCCGCTGGAGTGCTGTTAAGATCTTCAAGATTTCCATGCTTGCTACCACTGCAAAGGCCAGATCTGCTCAGTCTCGCCTCTGCCATTGCAAAGGCCAGATCTGCTCAGTCTCGCCTGACCACTTCTGGCACTGGGCGTGCTGTTTGCTGCAACAGTGGCTGCGCTTTACAATGGCTGCATTTCATGAATCATTCTATTACACCCTTTGCAAATTTAATCGTGCGATTTCTCTAAAATTTCTCAACGCAAGAGATGGAAGTAATGCATTTCATCATTACTGTTACTCATCTTTTTCGCCACAACCAATGAATGAACGAATGACGAATGGCGACTGCGGGATGCCGGCAACACGCGGTGCATGCTCGATTCGTCATTTTTCCTCAGGGGCCCCAAAGTTTATCTGGCAACTCCGCCATGACGTCACAGCGGGGCACCTAAACAAGCTACAGCATTGTAAGCCCACAGGAATTTTTTTCAGAGACAGTCTTTGGGCAGATTGAGAACGCATAGACGACTGAAACGTTTTCTGCATTACGCAAAACGTGTGCTCTCTTATACGCCAGGTGTGGTTTTGAAGCTCAGTGCCTTAGCTATGAACTGCAAATTATTTTGCACAGGCGTTGCAACGTTAACCTAGGTAATGCAACCGGTACCAATACTAGGTTTATAGATGGGCTAGTGTTGTTTGTGGGCTGATGATTCTCATTCAGTTAGGGCTAGTGTTGTTTGTGCGCTGATGATACTCATCCAGTTATCTTAGATACTTACATCTTGCTTCTCGAAGGGCTCTGTGTGTTGGAATGCAAGCCGTGCTTGCAGGGTTTGTAATATCTTAACATCTTGCATGCAAATGTTTTTCCTTGATTTTGCTCGGTCACCAAATGCATATTCTTTGCGGCTCAATTGCCTGCCAATTCCAGTCTAAATGTGATATGATGTTCTGCCACTGTATTGGGCACCAACATGTGTGAACCTGCTAATTATGAAGTAAGATTTAAAATCTGACGATTTTCCTGGCATGATTGGCGCCTTTAATCTTCCTAAATTGACTAAGTATTGAACGCGTGACGTCGGCATGCGACTATATACATAGCGATATACTAAATTGCTCCGGTTCACCTTCGCTATATATTTATATAGCAAAAGTTAATCAAGGTCGCACGGCAAACACTAAGTTCTTGGACTGTGTTGCAACAATTTTTCATAGGAGACCATGTTATCGAGGAAAACTGCAATAGCCCAGCAACCTAGCCGATAAGACGTCACATCCAGTATAGAATCTAGTCCCGCGCAAGTACGGCACTGGTTGTCAGGTCCACATAACCTGCAGATCCAGTAACCATGGTTTTACTAAAAAAAAAAGAACTCGCCGGTGGCGACGAACGCCATACCAGCGGCGATTTGGCGAGCGATCAGTGCATTTTAACGACGCGAAAATATGGGTTGTAGCCTTTAAAGTTCATGTTTTGACGAGAACGCACAGAGTGACGAATAAGTGGTTGGTAAATGCGGACAATGAGTTTGTGTATGCGACGATGTGATCTTTACTACGACCCTTGCTACAGCTTCGACGACAGAGTGTTGCATTCGGCGCCGTGTTTCAAAATGCCGACATTCCGGACATGTCCAACGATTACGAGCACAACCAAGCATCGCACAAACTCGTGTTGTCCACATGAATTGCAGACAGTACGTTGATCGACGCTTTGAAATTGGATTTTTGGCCTCCACCCGCTCTAGCTCCCGAGGCATGGTATAGGCGTGAAAATGGTCAGAAACGGGCAAATTCGTCGTGACCGCTGCTGTGTACGTGGCACGTGGCACGTCAACATAAAATAGCTGATTCACGATGAAGAACCACAGATCAGGGCCACTCTTGCTTATGAACTGATGTAGTCCTTCATTTATCGCAAATGAGTGACAAAAATTATTTTGAACCTTCTGGTATAATGCGACCTAACATAAGCCATTTTGGTGATCTTGTTTGGCCCCGTGCAGAGTGACTTACCACCAGTGACATGCACTCAAAATAGTTCATATATTACATCAAAGTGATGTAACACAAGCCAGTGTTGTGTGTGTGTGAATTACTGTCTGTACTTTGAAATCTGAAATAACCGTGCTGGTCTTGATTGATAACGCAATAGCGTCGTGATCCAACTCAAATTGCTAAAGAGTTTCATGCAACGGTGCTAACCTGATCAAATGACATTTCCTTAACAATTGTTGGACCTAGCTTAAACGGTTCGAAAGAGGTCCTAAAAACTCTTGTGTGATTTCCTTTTAATCCCTCGGTGTTCGCTGGCAAAACAGGCAGATAGGTCTTTCTCACGCTCAAGTTTCTACACATATACCAAAGTGCCTGCTTTCCGAACGCGTCGACGCTCAGCGTCTGCCAAATGCGAGTTATTTTAGTTTGTTGTTATTCGATGGTCGCCATGCTGCGCGTCACATGTCAAGGGGTGAAAACAGGTCAGTCCGATGGCAGGATCAGGGGATTTCCAGCTGAATCAGAAATGTCGCACAAAGTTCACATGATGTAACCGTCTAGTCATCGGTACTCGCCCGTGCGAAGCGACCACCCGGGCCGCTGACAGTTGGGCTCCAAACGGCAGCAGATCCTCTGTGGAACCTGAGCTTCATCGAGTGAGCTCCAGCTGCTGGTCGGTTGCTGTTCTGGTTGTGGTTTTGACGGCCCGAGTACTTAGAGACCATAAATTCACGTTTTTACGTCAGTCTTCATCCACAAGCCATCGCTTTGAAGTCATGTTGCGTTTAAAGCAAGGTACGTCCGAACATATTTTAGTGTGTGCACATTTCTGTTCGCTGTAACACGCGGACGGGGGCAGCGACGCGGGGAGAAAAGGCCTTCCAGCTCAAGGATTAAAGCAGGGCGTAGTTTCGCGACGGAGTTGTAGAGCTGAAAAATAGAAATATGAGAAGACCTTCCCAAATCGTCAACAACTGGGTTTCTACACGGTTTTAGTCCACTTCCTTTGTACTGTTCGGTGGGGAGCAGGCAGGATGGGGCGGGGGCTGGAGCCCTCCCCCCAACTGCATAGGAAACTGAACTCCTGTCTATGCTATGTAACAGGCAGGAAATAGACAGCAGGAGTAAACGCCAGTGTGTGTAGGCGGGAGGCTTTACAGAAGGAGACGACCGGAGTCATTCAGTGTAGTAGAGTCAAATGGCGAGAAGAAGGGAAAACTGGACGATGTATTTCCTGAAGGTTCAGCAAGGAGTAGAGAACACAGAGCAACAATTCAGCATATCAACTACACCGACAGTGAATGCTGGCAAGGAAAATGTATCAAAAAGATATTCCGATCGCTTAAAATGTTTGTATGAATCAAAACGAGAAAGTGGCATGTAACACACAAAAGAGGGCGATAAAAGAGTTTTTCACTCACATATCTGTTTCCAATTGACAGGAAATAAGAACTGCAGTACATCCGGTTTAACCAAGGGTTTCTTTCTTAATTTGTGGCACAGCATAGGCTCTATTGGTTGTTAAGTGCGTAAATCACGCAGTTAAAAAGGGGCCTGGTCCTGACGCAAGCACCCCAGTAATTGACATGCATTAGCATAAGATCGATCATAGGCCGCTTTCAAACAAGAGGCCAATAACATTATTAAATAAACTACACAGAATTGTGGCGGAGGTGCCAGTCAAACACGAGTTGTTATTGCCGAGTTGAGTGCTCTAGAGCAGACAACCTTCACACGAGGCATGGGCATTGACCACAACCCCAGGCTCACCTAAGATATTATGTGCTGTTGCAACGAACATGATTTTGTGGTGAATTGGGTTACTGGTGCGCGCGCCTGGGCGTGCCTGGGCGCGCCTCTGCAGCCGACGTGCCGCCGCGGTCAGCGGTCACCGGGACGCCAGTCTTCTGATACCGGTGAGAGCGCTTGCATATCGCAATTTACCAGGCATGCTGATGACATTCGATTCGCAGCCGCAATCGATCCAGTTAAGAACAATTTTTTTCTTGGAACCCTTGATCTTTTCATTTGGGAGGTCATTCATTCACTGGGTGAGGTCACGTTCGCTATTGATTCATTCGCTGGGTAGGTCTGGGTACGCTGGTTTTCTCATTTGGCGGCAGTTATTCTGATTCCCGCGGAAGCCGTTTCCAGAAATCAACCATTCCCGCAGAAGCCTACTTGAAAAATACTGATCTTGCTTTCCGTGGAGAGATATGCCTCCGGAAATCAGAACATCTGTCTGGAAAGCCGTGACGGGGAACGAAAGCAGCCAATCTCGCCATATAGATAGTGGGCAACACGCGGTCCTTATAAGCAATAATGCTACCGGAGAAACTGGGCCAATTGATCGCTGTTGACGCCGATATAGCACCGTCTCCACCCACATGACATCAGTGCGCATCCCGACGCTCACAGTGGGCAACACTTTTTTCCTATAGTTGATCGCCTCGTCCGTCAGTATGCTCCCCTACAAATCTTGGACATCGACACTAAACACGACGGTCCCCGGCGGTGCCCCTCCTGGGTACGACGACATCGACACTAAACACGACGGTCCCCGGCGGTGCCCCTCCTGGGTACGACGACATCGACACTAAACACGACGGTCCCCGGCGGTGCCCCTCCTGGGTACGACGACATCGACACTAAACACGACGGTCCCCGGAGATACCCCTCCTGGGTACGACGACATCGACACTAAACACGACGGTCCCCGGCGGTGCCCCTCCAGGGTACGACGACATCGACACTAAACACGACGGTCCCCGGAGATACCCCTCCGGGGTACGACGACATCGACACTAAACACAACGGTCCCCGGGGGTGCCCCTCCAGGGTACGACGACATCGACACGAAACACGACGGTCCCCGGCGGTGCCCCTCCTGGGTACGACGACATCGACACTAAACACGACGGTCCCCGGAGATACCCCTCCGGGGTACGCCGACATCGACACTAAACACGACGGTCCCCGGCGGTGCCCCTCCGGGGTACGACGACATCGACACTAAACACGACGGTCCCCGGAGATACCCCTCCGGGGTACGCCAACATCGACACTAAACACGACGGTCCCCGGCGGTGCCCCTCCGGGGTACGACGACATCGACACTAAACACGACGGTCCCCGGCGGTGCCCCTCCTGGGTACGACGACATCGACACTAAACACGACGGTCCCCGGAGATACCCCTCCGGGGTACGCCGACATCGACACTAAACACGACGGTCCCCGGCGGTGCCCCTCCGGGGTACGACGACATCGACACTAAACACGACGGTCCCCGGGGGTGCCCCTCCAGGGTACGCCGACATCGACACTAAACACGACGGTCCCCGGCGGTGCCCCTCCAGGGTACGACGACATCGACACTAAACACGACGGTCCCCGGAGATACCCCTCCGGGGTACGCCGACATCGACACTAAACACAACGGTCCCCGGCGGTGCCCCTCCGGGGCTATGCCGATCGCAGGCGTTGGAGATGTGTGTCTGTGTTCGGCGGGCGTTCGGGTACATGAAGGATAAGGTGAGAGGTAATCCGCTCCAGTACCGAGGCTCACTCATCAATCGGGTCGCCGCACAGAAACACGATGAGGCGGAGCGGCACGTCGAGTTTGTGATTTTCGTAGGAGCGCGTATGGTTCGGCAATGCGGAGGTGCGAAAGTGGAAGCACTGCGTTAATTAGATGGTTGTCGACTTCGTCCTCCATGGTGACTTTGATCATCCGTTTGATTTGAGCCCCGAAATTGATTGTTGGATAACTTGCAAGTTGCTCATGAAAAGGGCCGTATGGCTTGGATCTGTCTTGCAAAAATATCAAAGAAAACGGCATTCAGTGAATGCAATCATTTTAATCCTGATTAATGTTTCAACTGAACTAATGGTACGAATATCCAAAACTTTTTGCCTTGGCATCGGTTTAAAAGCTGTCCTAACAATTTCTTTAGTGGCAGCTATATACTCCGATTTTCGTCCACTCCAGGTACGTAACCTTGAAAGGTATGTCTTAATACTTCAGACCACAGGGTCAGCTTTTTGTAATATATTCTTCACAAAGAACCAAAAAGGATTCCCTCGGGGAGCATCTAGAGCCTTTGTCTGAACCAGTGCCCCTATATTCTCCCTTTATTCCCTCATGTTATATATCACATATTTTCCACAGATGCCTACACCATGCTGATAACATACCATCATAAAAATACTTGCTTCCATTGGATGTCTCCGTAGTCTCCTGATGTACTCCTTGACTCCCCACTCATATCCCTGTAATTCTTTGCCCACTCCAGTTACGATTTCATAATATTTCAAATAGAACAGTCAATGAGGCCCTTAAGCAATATCCCAAATCTTCAGGTCCAAATATTATTGGAGTACACAAACAAACCCCATCGCTCACCCGATGGTAAACAATGACAACCCTCTCAGCCGCACCTCTGTTGAAATCACATTTCAGATAACATGACATCATCGCTGCAGGTGTTTCTCCACACTTTTACAGACATCAGACTTTCAACAGTCGCATTAATATGCCAGGCAAAATGGCGTTTTACGAGACACAAAACCTCAGACCACTAGACAACCACCGCCATATATGACATGAAAAAGACATATTAGCAAATCTAAACAGCATACCAACATCAACATTAACATGACATCCCGTTGTGAGTTGCATTCCAAACAGACTCTAAAAAAGGCAATAATTGTCACTTACCCGTCCAGATGGCAGTCTGCCACGCTTGTCCACCACTGATCGACCGTTGCGATGGAAAATGTCGCCAAACCATATCAGTTCAACGTTCTCAACAAGTGTCAGCGGCCCTGACCAACAGAATCGCGCTCTCATTGTCCCAAGGCGGACGCGTAGTTTCGCAGAATGAGGATGGGTTTGAGGGTGGGGCTGAGCAATGACAGATGCGACACAGCCCACATCCAAAATACGATGTCAAGCGAGCTTCTCCCCGAATTTGGCCCACTTTATTCACATTTTGTTTATTCACTTTATTTACATTTCATCATTATTGTCGTGAGTCTGGAAAAAACGGGATTCACAATCATCGTGAGAAGCCGTGTCGCGTGACATTTCGTGCGTCAGAGTATGCATGAAATTTCACGCGTATTGTCACATTGTCGTGTTTATGTTTATGCATTATGAATTGTTGTATTAAAAGTTAGTTTGCACGCAATTTTTTCGAAATTGTGCAAGTTAACCCACATTTCTTAGAATTTATGGGGCGTAGCGGCAATGTTGCGTAGAACCTTTACATAGAAGTTTAATCGCATGCAATTTTATGCGTTAGAAGCTTTTTATGAGAGCTGATGTTGCGCTAAGTCTTTGGGTTAGATATTTTGACACGCAAAATAAATTTTTTGTGGAATTTTTGCATGAGACGATTTCTGGCATAAAAGCTAATGCGTTAGAAGTTTTTGCATTTGAAATGATGTCGCGAGTAGTTTTTACATCAGAAGTTTTGTCGCGTAGAAGTAGTATCGTGAACAAGTTCTTGTATTGTATGCTGTTTTGTGTAGAAATTTAGGCGCCAAAAGTTCTCGCGTTAAATATAAGGTAGCCAGCACATTTTAGCGTTAGCAGTTTTGTCGCGAAGACGTTTAGAGGTTAAAAGTTTTGCATTAGGAGAGGTGTCACGCTGACGTTTTTTGCGTGAGAAGGTTTTTCATATACAAATACTGTCACGTAGACGATTTTGCGTTAGAAATTCCGTCGCGTAAAAGTTTCTGCATTCAAAAGTTCATGCATCAAAAGTAGTGTGTAGAAGGCGTGTCGTGGAAGTTTGTCGTTAGGAATGTTTGCGTTAGGTGGATTGTCGGCACACCCTCACAACTGCCACAATGGAGCTCTTTTCCTTTCTCTTGGTATTGCCTCTAATGTCGTTCGCGAGTTTGTGCGGTTGGTCAACGCTGTAGATAAAAGGATGTCTGCGTCGGTATGGTGACGCAGACAGTCATAACTATTGACCTCAGTGTCTTGCAACAAACAGCCGGACTTCCCAAGCTTTCGAGAGCGACGAACCCCCCCCCCCCCCCCCCCCTCCTTCCGTTTGCCGTATCCTAGCTCCCGTGTAAGATATCTGCAGCGAGTAAGGAACAGGTCTCGCCAATACCGCCAACGACCAATAACAGCAAAATACTGGTGGCGGTTTTTCGTGTCAATCTCATTCCTGGTCGGTGTCTTTTCACGATACTATCCCACGGAGATCAAGCATATGTTGCGTACAGAACATAACCACATACTATACTTTGTCGGATGAATGTTACCAAAACAAATATCATCCTGTGGAATGAAGGTTCCCGAAACAAAATATCATCTCGCTTTCAGGAATCCCATTGATTTTGCTGATCGTTGGTACATTGGCTGGAGCCTGTGTCCCAAATGGTCTGGATTTGAAGCTGCTGAAGGCATTGACGACTGATTTGAGCAAGAATCAGGCTATCGCCCCGTTCGTCATGTCCACGCTGATGACACAGGTCTGGCTGGGAGCCAGGGGCGACACCAGAAACGAGGTACGTGTACGGGTAACAAACTCTTCACACCGTACTCCTGACTCAGCTTAGCTGGCCAGCTGGAGCAGTCCAGTATGGGTATGGTACATGAGTGGGGCGTGCTGAGACAAGTAGTGGTAAAAAATGAGAGCCTTTAACCGCTATGCGTTTAAAAATAGAGTTAGAGTGATCACTGCCACCCCTGCGGTACAACATTTTGCACCCACGCAACTAATCGGTTAAGTAAGGCTACAGCTACCTTTGTGTAATCCGTTGAATGTCGTGATATATGTAATAAACGGTTTGTATGGGTATGCACATGATTAGCTTATCTTCACAGCGTCTGACATTCGAATACCTGCATTAATTTGGTGATAAATTTATTCCTAAGCAGCGGGGAGTTATGTTCGGCATGTATGTGCAGTTTTTCATATTTTGTTTCTAAATAATTGAATGATACGTAGTCCCACAGAAGTTAACGAACTTTTTAGACAGCGGTATGTCTGAATAATTCATTTTTTTGGGACGCGTCAACGATTCATTTGCCTTGGTCATTGGTTTCTTTATAGGAGCATCCATGCCCTTTGATTAGTTTACTACATTTTGTATGAATCTGTCGCCCACAGATAACATCAGTCCTAGACATAAGGACAAAGAAGGGATACAGCTTCTTGACGAGTTACAAACGTGCAATCAGTGACCTATCCCACGGTCCTAGTAACATCACTACCGGTGTTTTTAACCGAATTTACATCAAGCATGGCTTCAGCATCAAGTCGGGATTTAAAGATCTGTTGCAAGATTACTACTACGCTGACGTCAAGCAATTCTCCTCGCCGGCGCAGGCGGCGAAGGAAATAAACTCCGCCGTGGCCAAGGCAACGAAAAACCGCATCAAGGATCTTGTGTCAGCGGGCGCTCTGCAGCAAGCGGTCATGGTCCTGATCAGCGCATTGTACTTCAAGGGCCTGTGGCTGACTCAGTTCAACAAGACTGTGACGGAGCCGTTCCTCACGGCCTCGGGGGAGGAGTCGGTCGACATGATGAAGCTCAACACCAGTGTGCCGTACGTGAAAATGGCTGAATTTGATGCGATCTGCCTGCCGTACACGGACAGAAGCTATGGTATGCTGATCTTGCGTCCACTGACACGTGACATGGCTGCCGTTTCACATCTGAGGGACTCCCTGGACTCCCTCGATGTCGCCAATATCATGAATAAGGTTCGTTCATCGCCCGTTGAAATCAGTATGCCTCGTTTCAAGATAGAAGCAGGTTACAAACTGAAGAAAACCATATCCCAGTTGGGAATTCGAAAACTGTTCACAGCTCGTGCAGATCTGGGTAACATTGCCGATAAGCCGCTGGCTGTCAGCGAAATTATCCACAAGGTGTTTATGGAGGTGACGGAGAAAGGCACGGAAGCTGCAGGAGCCGGCGCCGTCATTGTCGTTGGCACGGGCAGCGAGACACCTCCACCCGTCCAGTTCACTGCAGATCGCCCCTTCTTTGTCATTGTTTGTAACAAGAAACACAGGATCAACCTGTTCTCTGCGTACGTGGCCTTACCATAGTGATGGTTAACTTGCTGCGCACATTTATAGGGCAAGTCGTCCTGGGCACATTTGCCTTGTGTTGGGCATTTGGGCATGCTTTACGGGAATATAGTGAAGCCACTGCATTTAACAGGGTCACGCAAAAAATTGCGCAAATTTTGCAAATCGTTCGTGTGCTTTGGAGCTTTTCTGCCTAATCTGAGCTGCAACATTCGTACGAGAGTTTTCAAGTGAATACTTAGATGCCGGTATTATGGTCACTATGCTGCAAAGTATTTCAGGCAGAACTGCGTGATTGGTCTTCTCATCTTACACCGTATCAGAGTGTAAGGAAATATATCTCTAGACTAGTCCTTGTCCATCTGCTATTTGGGAGTCCTATCTGAATCTGTGTGAAATACGGCGTTTTATGTACGTTTTATGACCCACACACGCAGAGCGCGGCAAGTCACAACCTTACACGATCACATCATCCACCGGCACGGCGGCTACCCGCTCGAATCCGTTTCTGCCAGGTGGAGAGCGCGATCTTACACTGCCGACATTCGATGAGTTTCGGCCACCCTCTGCTTACCTCACACCCGCCGTGCATCACTTCCGCCTACATGCACAGACGATCGACGACCGGCCTCGACCTGTCAGCGTAGCCATCATAACATCTGGCGGAACGCCGTGGAGCTGAAGCTGCTGACACCCACCGCCAATCAGCCACATACAACACGCGATATCGTTGAAAGGAGTGCTCGACATTTGTATGCGGTTTGGAGCTGAAATAACCGTCTTGAAGATCATTTGGTGCGGTACATAGCCCTGCGCTTCGTAAGACCTAATGCCCTTTAGTTTTTGAGCTACACGTTCGAGGAGATATGCAGACTTTTTCGGCAAGACCATTTTGAGGTCACCCAGGCATCTATAACGCCGTAATAACGCCATTTGAATCCTGTCATTCCATCATCCATGCGGCAATCAAGGCCACTAAAAATACGGTTGTCGAGTCGTTTATATCTGGCATTCGTGAGGGGAGAAAAAATGAGCATCACTGCACGATTTGAACACGCGCGCATGGTCACCGTGCACCACTGGCCACGCGGAACTAAACATGTAAGTTCAGATGAGCTTGTGACGGCGACAAGCCCACTACGATGGCAATGGCAAACCTACGTCGACAAGCGATGGCCGCTGAGGTCCAGCCCGGAGGGCCGCGGAAATGCAATGAGTCAGGGGAGACAGAACGGCCACCTTGGCGGTGCGCGGAGCAATGCGACGTAGGCGTAAAATGACCACAGTAGTCGGCATAACCCCAATCATCATCATCATCATCCTCAGGGCAGTGGAGCAGACACCGCTGATACGCACAGGACGCCGGGCCGTCGGCAGTGGACGCCGGAGCGGCAGCAGCCGACACGAGATCAGCAGCATCAGCAGTGCTGCAGCAGCACGGGGCCCCAGATTGCACCAGCTACAGTTCTATGAGCTGTAACTGATGCAATATGTGGTCCCGGCTACAGCACTATGAGCTGCTCACCAGAAGGAATCACGCACAGTGCACTTAACCCAATTACACAACAGGTAATCATAACAACCAATGTAGGTAGGTGCCTTGCCAATGATGCACAAAACGTTCGAAGATGAATTCTGAAACAGGGCAGACAACTGTAAGCGGACCGAGAACCGCAGCATCGTGCGGTCAGCTCAACCAGAATGAAAAGAGGTTCACCTGGAGCCTCCGCAACAAACAATCCTCACTTGTGGCCTGGTTTTGGGCAAGTTACTGGTGGTCGGCAGGATCAAAGGGTGCGCCTTTCCAAAGACTGTCATTAACACATAGAAACTGTGATCTGCTCTATGCCCTACACAGGATATATGATACCCGCTCTAGTCCCCTTCATAGGGAACTCCTGACTGGAGTGACTTTGTTGTGACCACTCTAAGATCACCTGGCCGCCACACCACTGTTAAACATGCCAACCTGACTCTGCCAAACACATGATTCGGAAACCAGACAACTCCCTCCAGCATTGCACAAAGCACATGACACAAAAAGATCGCGGCACAAACCCTTACAACATCCGAGAGCAAACCGGACGAGGAGAGGGGGCTTCATCACTCAGACAGAGTGGATTGGTGCGGGCGTGGCTGACTCGCGCTCGAACACGGCGTTCTCGAACTTGGCTGGGGAATCAGCCACAGCGGATAGCCCGTCATCGCAGGCAGGCACCCATATCATCCTGGCTCCCGGACACCTGACCCCGGGGCAGTGACGTGACGGTTAAATACGGCATCCGCATGATCAGATGCTGGTCCCCTCTACTAAACTGCGATCTGTTTCGGAGCTGTAATCGTAAAGTCTCTGTTGGGATCTGGAGCCGCAGATTGTGAGGCCTGGTTGCCAGCCTGCTGTAACGCACAATAAGTGGCTTTCCGGTATTCAGAAGACGAACTCTTTCATGCAGGTCAGACAATTTGGGAAGTGGCTCCCTTCTAAGGTCCCAAAAATAATATGTCCCACGCGCCATCTCATTCTAAGACAGGTATAACTGGGTCACTAACTCAAATACAAAATGGTATTCGTTTATTTCTCACAGCATTTTTTTGCACCAGTGCTGTGGGTGAATACCAATGCCGTCAGCTAAGCTGACGCCCTGTAAGTGAGTATGAGCCAATGAGATAATAACGCGATGCACGGTAAGCTAATGAGTCATTTCGACACGGTTGATTTCAGACATCCTATCTTTTTGTGTAACGGTAATGTTAATAAACCGGCACCAGTACAAATATTGACTACCCAATGAGCGTGCCGAAGACGACGTTCGGTCGTAGCTCTCATTCAATGGACCTCGCCATGAAACGTTTTTATAACGCAGACCGAGTGGGGGGGGGGGGGGGGCTGCCGTTTTGAAACGAGGAAAGAAAGAACCTTGCAAAAAAGGATTGTTCTTAACGAGTTCTCATGACTGCAAATAATTTTTATGTTACCAGGTCAATAATTATGTCCGTTAGCCCAGGTCGAAAGCCAAATGTTCCTGACAATTGTAGTTTTCCCATATGTTTTCAATTCGTGCCTCCATTAATAGTAAGCTTGATGCATATGATCCTGTGCTGAGCTGATTCCAGTATAACGCTGTTGATGGATGGCTCAGTTATCATGGGCTAGAAATGTTTGTCTTAAAAAGTTTTTCGTTTGCTGCGAGGGCGTTACCCGTCGTTACCCAACCACAGCCAATTCAAGTGGTTGCAACCAATAATGTTAAGGGCGAATGTAATATGTAGGCTACCCAAATGCTACTTACAAGGACGCCACTTTACTTCATGAGCGTCGCTGAAGGCATAGATTTTGCTCAACTATAAACAGGATCGTCACATGACGAAATAGTCGCAGCGCCCGTGACCCAAAATAACCAACCAGCCTCGCTAGAACACGGCTCGTTACACGAACATTCACCCACCATCCATGTGTCCCTGACCAATAGATTGACTATCCACTGTTGGATTTCTGGTTGGTGGTTCCGGATTAGGAAATAAAACTTACGAATTCGGATTGTAAAGGCTAGATATATGCCACTTGGGTAGTAAATAAGTCCATGAAATTTCACTTCGAACACTGCAATTCTAACGTCTCAGCGCCGGCCGGTCGTGCGCTTACACGTCCTAGCAACTGAGACTGTGCATAATCAGCAAATGAAACTTTGATAGAAATGACACTCCCGAAACAAGCACAGTACACATTTTACGGTTAATGATGCTTAACACGCACCGGATTTGATTTGTCCTTGTTTTGTTTGGCTTATGGTATTCAAGAATATATTGCAACGGTTTGGGATAAATTTCGCTGCAGGTTAAGATTTCTTGTGTTCAAAATTTCGTCGGTGACAGAAAAGGTGCATTTTTCACCCCTGGGCACAGGGGATTCCCATCTGAGTCAGCAATGCGTAGTAAAGGTCGCATGGTGCCATCGTCTGCTCATCGGAACCCACCCGTGCACAGCGACCGCCCGGATCGCTGACAGTTGGGCCCCAAACGGCAGCAGACACTATGTGGAGCCTGAGCTCCACCGGGTGGCAGACGGCAGCAGACCCTATGTGGAGCCTGAGCTTCACCGACTGGGCAAACGGCAGCAGACCCTATGCGGAACTTGAGCTCCACCGAGTGGCAAGCGGCAGCAGACCCTATGTGGAAACTGAGCTCCACCGAGTGGCAAACGGCAGCAGACCCTATGTGGAAACTGAGCTCCACCGAGTGGCAAACCCTATGTGGAAACTGAGCTCCACCGAGCGGCAAACGGCAGCAGACCCTATGTGGAAACTGAGCTCCACCGAGTGGGCAAACGGCAGCAGACCCTATGTGGAACCTGAGCTCCACCGAGTGGGCGCTGCTCGGCGTGTTTTGCTCTTACCGTTTATTAAGGATCTCCCTTACGGTGGTACTTAATATGACCTGCAGCCCCTGGCTGAGTCCGAGTCCAATGGGGACCTTGATCTTTGGTCCCGAGAAGCCCTCCAACCCCCCTTTGGATCTTCCAAAAATCCGTGACCGACTAGGGGCCACTAGCCGAGACATGGCCCCCTGGTATGCACTGCGGGCCCCTGAATGACAAAGGGGCCCAACCACTGTTTCTGGGACACAGACCAATTCAAATCGTGGCCCCCGATCTTGCTCCTGCCTGGAAAATGGGCCCCTACAATTCTGACTGACAAGGAGCAAACCGTTCGGTGTTCGTGGTGTCTGGCCAGGTAAGACACCCGCATTGTCTCAAGGGGTACCCAAACGGTACAAGAGAACCTCTGGCGGATACTTCAGGTCAAGACCCTACAGGCTGCAATTCTTTATGTAACCTACAGTCAATCCTTCGGGCTCTTATGCCCTCCAAACCTGGCTTTTGATAGCCTGCTCCATTAGGCCATCCGGTCCCCTCTTCGGGTCTCATCGAGCATTGCTCTTGGCCACCTTGGAGCTCCTTGCAAGCGCAGGCCACTGTAAGGCGCTGCGAGCCCCTGAAAAATACAGGGGCACCGACCAGTGTCATTCACTGGCCCCGGCTTTGTAGCTGATTGGGAAGTGGGCCTTCATGCCTATGCCAATAGGAAGTGGAATGTGCGGCACTGGTGGTGCCTGACCAACATTTAGACCCATATCGACTCAGAATATTCCTCGAACACTGCTTCAGGCCGACCTGGAGCCCTTTGCCAGCACAAGGACCCCCGCTGGGTGCTGTGGAGCCTCAAACACTGTAAATCGCTGGCTCCGGCTTTGCTCTTGCTTGGGAAATGGGACCTCAGGCCCATACCCCCACGAAGCCGACTGTACGTTACTGATGGGATCTGACCCGATATATAAGCACTTATCGACTCAGGGGCCCTGATCAACGCGTAGGCAGTCGCGGCTTATCCGAGGGAGGGGTGGGGTGGGAGGGATACAGCAGCGGGGCAAACTCCACCATATTTGGAAGCAAGGCAAAAGTTTCTTTTTGTCCGCCCCCCATAATTTCAGGTGGCCCAAAAAGGCCCTCGGGTATGTGATAGTACTTGCTTACCATGTTCCAAAGCAAGCGTAAAGGGCCCATATCTGACCCGGAAAGGGCGCATTTTAGGCTCAGAAGGCAATACTTTCGTGTCCGCGAAGGGCCCACGTTGCCCCAAAACTGCCCATTTCAAGACGGGAAAACACTCATGTTACCTCCAGGCACGATATAAGTCCTTTCTAATCTGGAAAAGGCTCGTCACAAGCTCAAAAAGGGCCATCTCAGGTCCGGAAAAGGGCCGATCGTAAGCTCAGAAGGACATTTCAAGAACCTTTCAAGTCTGGAAAAAGTCTGTCATAAATTTAGAAACGGCTCGTCCCAGGTTAGGGAGGAGCCCAATATAGGCTGAGAAACGGAGAACTTTAAACTCGGAAAATTTTTGGGGAAGCCCGAAAAGTGGCCGAAGAGTCACTTGAAACCGAAGATCAAGGTCCCGATTGGAAGGCTAAAGGCTAAGGGCTGTAGGTCACATTAATGACCAGCCCGTAGGGCCGTGATCTCAACTACCAGTTAGCTCTTGCATCGCCTGGGGACCCATGAGAAATATCATTCCTCTATTTTGACCACAGATTACCAGCACCGAACAATCGGCCCCGTGTCGGTCTGAGCTCTGGGGGCCCATTTCCCAAGCAGGGACACGACCGGGACCGCGATTTACATCGGTCATGGCCCCTGCAATAATGTGGCACTCGAGGGTCCACATTGCCGAACAAGGTGTTCTGAATCAGAGAGGGGCCTCAGATCGGTCAAGACAATATTTGCTGAACAGGGACGGGGACGGACCCTGAATGCCAGTGGGCTCTTGCGTTGGTCGGGCCCCCTGACAGTGAAAGGAGACATGACAGCTTGTGATGATCGTTCAAATTGAGGCAATAGAAGCCGTGGGTCCTCCAACCCAGCTCCAGCACGTGCCTGTTAAGCCGAACTGGGGTCGATGTCCCAATTATTGGACCACCTGCGGCGATCAGGAATGTTTCTGTCCAATGAGGGTTTCTGCGTCAATCCGGGGTCAACTGCGGTCTGCGCGGGTCAAAAGGCCTCCGGCGTCAGGGAGAGGAGCGATGTGATATATGTCCCTCTAAGGGCCTGATGATCGGCGAGGGGATCCCGTCCCGTGCCACTAGGATGAGTGCCGGAGGACACCCCACGATGGGACGGCATAGCTCTTCAGCCCTTGACCGGGAACAATAATGTGCCCCTAGTGTTTCAGCCAAGGGGCACTCCCGGAAATAAGGGGTTTTATTGGTGTTGAAAAGAGTGGGTTGAAATGAGCTAAAAAATGAACGAGGCAATTCCATGTTTGAGAACGCGTATTTTTTGCGGAATCCATTAGTGAAACAATTTATCAGAGGGCTTGAGCCTGCGCGCCCGCAATCTCGGAAGCAAGAACAGTGATAGTTTGAGTTACAGTGTCCATACAACCGAGCGGTGTTGGCCTCTGCTAAGTTTTGCGAGCGTGCATGCACAAAACTGCGTTACGTAATTTGTATCAGTTATCAGTTCTGACTGAGTATTGAACATTTCCAGACAAACATTTTTTGGCCATGTTAGTACAAATTGTTGACCCATTTCGGCCTGAATTCGCAGGATCCTTAATATCTCTCGGTGCAGCCGAGATAACTTTCTGACAAAACTCCTGAGCTCCATCTGTTTAAAAAGTCCGCCGGACCATCATTGAACGAAGAGCACCGGTGATTTATTACATGCAGTCGTTGAACGCATGATTTCTTCAGTCCATTGACCTTCAACTTCAGGCAAAATTGATCGCGCGATTGCTGCTGGCTTCTTTCCCAGTTAGAGAAGGTGAAAAATGACAAAAATGAAAAAAAGGCGAAAACATGCCACCATCAACACATGGACCACACTCGGTTATTTTTGGTTAGGGGAAGGAGGGCTTTTATTTTTAGCAAACCCTTTGTCAATTCTGTGCCCCTCCCTTGCCAAAGCTCTGGCTGCGTGCATGCTATGAAATATAGGGGCATCCCGAATTCAGATACACCGCCCCTGTCCCCGGCTCCTGGATCCGCCACAGCTCACAGATGTTGACGAAAGCAACAATATATTTTGATCTAGGACGGACAATTTCATGGAACGTTGGGAAGCGTTAAAATATGGTTTTGCCCACATGTCCCTGCTTGGGCACGAATCGCCAACTTCGTCCCTCCCCGCATCCATTCTTGGATCACAGCCAGCCACCTCCTCCACGTCCCTTGGACACCAGCTTTCGATATTCCTCAGAAGACCCACCATCTACTAATAAGTTGATGTATGGCCCAGACCTATTCTCATTTTTACCCCATGGCTAAATGCCGTTCCTGCCTCTACGTGGTGAACAGCAATTATAACCGTACTAGTTATTGATTCTCTGAGGTCCCGGATGAACTAGTGACATCATTCTAGTGCTGACTAAATCCATCGAATAAGGAATGTACGCATCGGCAGGAAAACGAAACACGAACGCAGTGAGAAGAGCAATATTATCTCTCATGTCTCAAAGAGACTTTGAAGCTTGCATAATTTAGAGAAGTCGAAAGGAAAGAAACGAGTTTGGTAGCAAAATAAGTGAAATCGGCAAACGGACTGATATCGATAGCGACAGGCCCTCCGAATACGTCGCAGACCACCTAGCCGCAAAGGCAGCGGTTCCGTTGTAGGGCTGGTGCTCCATTTGCTACTATACAACTAGAGCTGCGGTCGCAGCCTCTCCTAGCAAATTTAAGAGATGTAAGTATTTGTTCATTGACGATACGGTTTTGGGCATGTAGAGCTCGTGAGCTTGCAGTGTTATCGTATTGTTGAGGGTGCGTCTATTTTGTCTGATAAACAGCAACCGCTGGGCCGCCCTATTTTCCCATCCTTTGTGGTGCCTCAGTTAAATGCTCTCGACAGGGAAAGACGATTGAAATTAAAGGAATCAAGAACATGTCATGTCAGGTATCATTGTTCAAATCATCAAGGAAATATCGCCTGTCTTTAGTGTGCTCACGCGGGTCAACCTTGCAAATTTTTGAAGCTCACCCCATTGTTGACACCTTATTGTGATTGCTTGCAGCTTCACATGCCCCTGTATGGAATTATTTCACTTTTATGCTAGGTTTCCATACAGGGAGCATACTGTCACAGCTGGGTCCAGTCTAGTTTTACATAAATTTCCTGTCTTGTTACTGGTGTACATCAGCATGTTTTCACAGGATTCTGGGTCTCTGTCTGCTGTTCACATCCTCCCAGTTTGCAAAAGATCTCCACTTTGGTGGATGCTTAAACCTCATTGGTGTGCTGAACCTGGCACATTGGAAGTTAAGATTAGGGCAGACCAAGCTGTGCTGAATTGTCAAATAATTATTGCTTCAGGATGGGTTTGGGAGTGATTTTGTCCAAAATTACCTTTCTACCTGACTAGTTCCTTAAAATATTGGCTATCTATGTGCTGAAATTGGTTAGTTACCATACATGTAACACTGAAAGCCTTGGTTTGTGGTGAGCATGTCCTGAGATCATGACTCAAATCATGCTGCCACATTATATTTAGGATTAATTTTTGCTGTGAGGGCATCTGCTAATTGAAGCTGGTTTAAATGATTAAGATTATCAATCAAAGTGTTTTATTTTTGATGCTTTGATGATGACCAAAATAGGAGGTCAAAGTACTAAAGTAGGAAAGGGAGTGCTGCTATGCTACTGACTGCTACTGGTGTGTTTAGTGTGCATACTGAAATTGTTGCATGAGGATTTTTCTGAAACAATTATGAAGGGAACAATGTCATTGTAGCTGTAGTACTGCAGCTGTCAGATGACCAAAGTCAGACATCATTTTTATGATAATCAACCTTCAATATGCAATGGATACTGGTAAGATAATCATGTCAAGTGAATATTGGCTATGCTGCCAAAACTAGATGTTTCAAGCTGTTGCCATGCTGTTAAATCACAAGCACAGCTTGAAATGCCAAGTTTTTCAATAAAACCATTGGCTGCTCAGCAAGGCTGTCATCAGTTATGGTCATTTAGCATGCATTGCCATGTTTCCATGTTTGTGATTATTTTCCTGTTGTAGTCTGCTAGTGCCCAGTATTATAGATATATTGTATAGTTATGTTGTATATGTCTCACACTATATGTTGGGCATTCTTGTGACATTTGGTGCTACCTTTGTGATCAGTGCAGTGTGGACTGCCATGTTATTGTGCTTTATATGTGTTCATTGCAGAGGCATGTCTACTGAACCTGAACAAACAGAAGTGTCGAGCAGTGTTGGTAATGTTGAGTAAGAGACATGATTGTTATCTTAAGGATTTTTCCACAACTTTGAAAATCTTTGCATGATGTACATATTTCAAGTGCTGAAAACAGGATTGTATTTCAAGTCTACTTAAGGCTGGACATTTGACATAGTATTTATTGAAAGCTGCAATTAGCTTAGCTGATCAGCAAATGCTCCCCATCAGAAAACATGTGATTCATTTTGTGTTGCTTAGCCACATTTGTCTTATGTCTGGTTAATTGTCTGCATTTGTACCATAGAACTGGTATGTGCTGTATATAGTTTGCATGTATGTAATGCCTTGGTGCCTATCAGGGCACTGAAATCCACCCACTTATAGATAATATGATTAGATGTATATTCCCCTCATACTTGTGCCTGATACTTTATGGCAGAGCTGCTATTCTTCCATTATATGCTTTTATATCAAACATCTGTGGTACATGTCTTCTGTGCATAATTACCATCACACAGCTTGCTGCCACTTGTTGGGTTTCAGGTGGCACTCCTACCCTTACCTGAAGATCCTAGGCTTACAGATCATGTTGCACCAGGGTAAAAAGGAAGCATAGTGGGCACCACATTACAGGCAGCAATTTTACAAGACTAGATAAGGCATGGATAATGTGAATTTCAAAATTACCTTCATACTTACAAAATCAAACTCAGGTTAAACTTTTGGTAAATATTTTATATTTTATGCAATAAAATGGTAATACTTGATAATTAAATCATTCCATCACATAATCCCCACATTTTTCTACTACGTCTATGATGTTCCATTGAAAATGCCAATTTTGTGGCACTCCTCACCTGGGCTTAGTTCTACCATAAACTGCAAATTAGGAAGATTAACTTGGCTTTATTCACTTGCACCCAAAATACTTCTTCATCATTGCAACTTATTTGTGATTGTCTTGAACATGTGAGAGCCTACAAGACCTGATTTCGATAAGTGTGCCACTAAAAACATGTGCTGAGCGTGCCACTGAAAACATGTGATTTCCGTTAAAAAATCACAACTGTTTAAAAGCATGTAAGCTGCTGCACTTCATTGTTCACATAGGCAGCTGTTGCACTTGATGTCAAACACATTTCAGCTATTCTACTTCTTTGCCTTGCTCTGGCACTGAAACTGTATCATGTAAGGTGACATACCACTAGTGCACTGGTTAAGCTGTGTGTTTGAAACCAGGGTTACAGGGTTTGACAACTGCAGAACCCTCCCTTCAGCCAGGATGGCAGGCAGGTGGCAATACGTGACCTCAGCAGCTGAGTGTGTCATCAAACTCATTGCAGCAAGTGATAGTGATGTCTTTCATGACATGTTTAGTTCTGTCTAGAATTTGTGCAAGCCAATAACCCTTGCTGATGATTCTTTAGGTCTGTGATTGAAATAACTGCTAAACTAGCATTGCTTTCACTGGGGGCCATGTGCAGTTTTATGTCTGTAAAAGCTTTACTCTCAGATTTAAACTTGTGTTTTTCCATGTTTGCAAGCTGGAGGCTCCTTTTAAAGCCTGATAATGCAAGCACATGATATTGAAATGTGATGGCTCTGCATTGCAGCAGTTGCAGCAGTGTTACAAATGCAGTCTTAGTGATGAAGATAGATTGTTATAAAAATGAATGACACTGGCCACATGCATGGGCCCAAGAGACAATGGCGCTGTTGATCTTGTGCTTTGTGGTCATGGCTGGCAGCAGGCAGAGCTTCAAGTTACCTTTGGTGTTCTATTTTTTCCCATTGCCAGCCTTTGGTGATCATTTATTGCATGTTCAATGGAATGAATATTAGCTCTGGTCTTTCCCATGTCTAGTGATGTCAGACACAATGTTTGCCCAAATTTTCAGCATGTGTCCAACGCATGTACATGATGTCTCCATTGCGTTTTCAATACTATTGACAACGTTCCGACCTTCGCCTTCCACACCTAACATGCCATGCATCTTTGGCATGTTTCCACATACCAACTGGTGCACCCAGCTCCTCGCCGCCACCATGTGACGTTCCGATCATACGACAGGTCGACGGAGGGAGGCGTGCCAGGAGAGGGGGGCTCCGACGCCCCCGTGGGTGGGCCGCGGAACCCCCAGCAGATCGCGGCCCAGAAGCGTGTCCAGCAGTCCCAGGCCCAGGTGGACGAGGTGAGTGACGTCACGTCGCGCGGGGCGAGGGGGGGGATGTCACAATCGACTGAGACTCGGGGGACAGCTGTAAAACCCGCGACTAGTTAACTGAATCCTGTTTATGTAACAAATTGTTCGTGTTTCATACGTTTGCAGAATTCGTGTGCCGAGTCACTGATAAGCTCTGTGCGCGAACTCGCTGCCAGTTTGGTGGTATCCGTGCTCGCCATGTTCATACATCACTAGGGAAGTTTTCTTTTTTCGTGTTTTATCGCTCATAAGTTCCGAACAGCGCACTTTTGTAGCGTTTTGTTTGCTTTAATAATGAGCCCGTTTCTTTACTACTGATTGCCATTTTGTCAGCCGTTACATAGTTCCGACTTTCCCAGTGCTCTGGTTCGTTGGCCGTCTGATGGTGCGTTTTACTAAGTTGATTATGTTTTGTGCCACCTTAGGTTGTTGGAATCATGAGGGTGAATGTTGAGAAGGTGCTTGAGCGAGATCAGAAACTTTCAGAGCTGGATGACAGAGCAGGTAACCATCTGACCACTTCATCTGGCCGGGGCGGCACGCGAAGCCCCGCAGGCACCCACTCTGAAGCCGTTTGGCTGTGACACCGTGCTAGCGCCGCCGGGCTTCGCGTGACGCCCGACGGCTCGCTCCCTCCGCGTGTGACCCCTGCACTGGCCTCTACGTCAGGTGGTGGACATAATGCGCACCAACGTTGAGAAGGTGCTGGAGCGGGACCAGAAGCTGTCCGAGCTCGACGATAGGGCAGGTCAGCTGGCGGCACCCCTCCCCCGGTCTCGGTAGAGCTGCGCATGCGGTCCGCCCGGCACGCGTGTCTCTGTCCCTGCACTGCATGCTGACCGCCGACTCCGTCGTGCGCCGCGCTGCTGTCGCGCCAGGCCGGCGCCGCGATGACGGAAGGCAACGGCAGCCGGTAGCTCGGCTCGAGACACTGGCTGGCCCCGACTGAAATTGAGAGCAAGTGGCTTAATGGGAGGGAGACCTCTGATGGTATGCCATGGTGCCACATTCATTGGGGCTGTTGGCAAAGTGCCCACCTATTGACACGTACTTGTTTCGGATACGTTATCGGTGATCATCTCATGATGCAGCATGGGCGGCACAGCATAACGGTTCTCGGCGAGCGAGGGTTGTGTCGCACTTCCTTCCCCAAGGGGTGTGTTGGGTTTTGGTACCCCTGGTGTCGGTCTCGGCTCAGCGCGCCAGTAGAAGGTACGAGCCACCATTGCTCTGGTGTCTGTCGCGATCCGGGGCTTTCTGTGCGCACCTCCACCCGTCTCTCTGGTCATCCCCTTCACGTCTATCACTCTTGATTTGGTCACGTCCGCCGTTTTGGGTTTGGTCGCGTCTGCCGTTTTGGGTTTGATCGCGTCTGTCGTTCTGGGTTTGATCACGTGTGTCACTCTGAGTCTGGGTCGTGGCGGGCGGCGGAATGCTTTCTGTAGATATGAATTATAATTTTATTCTGCTGACTTCCGGATCTCTTCGGCCCCTGCTGAACATTGAAACGAACAAAGAAACGTAACTTTGAAAGCTGTCGGTTTGGTGAACTTTGAAAACGGTTTGGCGTTTTTCAAGTTACCTTGAAGCATGGCCTGTTACTTGTTATCATCCTTTTAGTGCCATTTTACGTGTCGGAACATCTGCTTTCCTATTTAGATTATGAAATACAGCAGGCTGAAAGCATAAAAGGAATGATTCATTCTAAAAAATTCCAAACTTGTTAAGTGATTCACACCCTCAATGCCGAAGTCATGTCAGATATCCCATATATCATGCACATCCACATAGATGTTCGGCAGGTGACCGCTGGGGTACGGGCACTGCTGCATGCCCCAGCTGGTCACGGTCCTGTGCAGCAGTAGGCCCACGCCGCGGAGGAAACTTCGCTCCACTTAGTTCACGTCTCTCTGGCTGCAGTACATTCTCACCTTCCTTCCTGTTGTATGGGCGCCAGATGACCAGTGCTTCCGTCGGGCCCTTAAACCCCAGTCATCATCTTCGTTGTCAAAAGTGCCGGCAGCGTTCCCGCACCGGCACGCGGGATTGTTGTATCCTTCGACCGTTTTTATTTCAACATGCTTGTCTCACATGTCACGACAATGCCCAGGCAGTGCAGGATGTTTAGTGACAATCATTTTGCAGACGCCCGTTGTTTTACGGCCTGACACGTGGCACGCACCTTGGAATATCTTGTAGTTTGCGGACCTCATTAGTGCAAACCAACTTCACCCGACGCACCGTTGTCCGTGGCTGCGATAGGCCGTGTCTTTTGTATGCTTGGAAATGATCAGTGCCTGTTGGCCACACGGGCCGCTGTTGGTGACACGCCGCTCGCGCACGCCTCTGACCCGCCGTTTCCGTTTGACCAGACGCCCTGCAGCACGGCGCCTCGCAGTTTGAACAGCAGGCCGGCAAGCTGAAGCGCAAGTTCTGGTGGAAGAACTTGAAGGTGAGCTCTCGGTCCGGCCCGCCGCCGACCGTCGTAATACGTGTGATGACGTCAGCGCGCGCGCGCGCGCCGCGATTCCGATCAGCCCGCTGGCCTTTGGCGGCCCGTATCGGCCGATATGCCGGTTTACAGCGTGACGTGGGTTAGTGCTTCATGAAGTGTACGGGGTCTGTGCGTCAGCCGATGTGCCATCATATGACTGCGTGTAACGCAGTCGCGAGGAGAGAGTAACGCCCGCCTCTGTCCCGCTGCCTCACTAGATGATGATAATCATGGGGGTCATTGCGGTGATAATAATTGTCATTATCGGAGGTAAGCCGGCCGCCGTTTGGGAGGCACGCTGCTGCACGTCACGGATGGTATCTAGCGTCCCGGCCGCGGGGCGAGCACGAGAGACGGGCGCCGGCCACTCGGCCCGCCCAGCGGCGCGGCGGCGGACGGGCGGCGCGGCCTCCGGCGCCCGACCTGGCCGTAGGGCCGCGGCACGCCGGCGGCCCGGCTGTGGACCGATCGGTCCGGACTCGGTTCAGACCGAGCTGTGGACCGCTCGGTCCCGGCTCGGTTCAAACCGAGCTGTGGACCGCTGGGTCCGGGCTGGGCTTAGACCGAGCTGTGGACCGCTGGGTCCTGGCTTGACTGAGACCGAGCTGTGAACCGCTGGGTCCGGGCTGGGCTTAGACCGAGCTGTGGACCGCTGGGTCCTGGCTTGACTGAGACCGAACTGTGGACCGTTCGGTCCTGGCTCGGCTCAGACCGAGCTGTGGACCGCTCGTCCCGCTCCTGCCGAGTGGGGCGGGCTGCTCCACTGCCCGTCTGACCCAGCTGGAGGCAGCGGACGCGGTTGGACGCCGATGGTCCTGCCCTCCCGTCCGCCGCTCATTGGGTTTGGCGATTGTAGACTAGAGCGCGTTTGAGCGGTCGTTTGGTGCCTGGCTTGGGAATTATTTACGCGTTGGTTTTCAGTTGGTTGCGCCGCCCAGCCGTCTTGGCTGGCTGTGCAAGCACTCGTTTGTGGGTTATTCACTTTTCCCATCTCACGTTTCATCATTCAGAGCACAAGGTTATTCGAGCCATTTTCTCCGGTTCCTCACTGTTTCTTTTCATGTTTATTTCAGATGTGGCTGATTATTGGTGTTATAGTCATAGTGCTTATCATTATCATTGCCGGTAAGTGGATTTTATGTTTTTGTTTCGCCCTACAGGCATGCATGGTTTAACGCTTGTTGCACCGCGCACTTCGTTACTGCCATGGTGTGCTTGAAAGACCTTGCGCTTGCTAGAAAGTAAGCGTTGTTGTTAATATTACTTAGTGACAGATAGACACCTGTTTTATAGTAATACCAGAGATTACTGCGTCTAGAGTAGCATAATATGGTGACTGTGATCAATCGTGCGTTTACCAGCGTAACTCATGTTATCAATGAACGATAGCATCGACACGATGTCTAGTCTTCAGTCTATCACGGCATGCTTGAGCGACGTAGCCGTAGCCAATACCGTCCAAGACACGATGGCTTTCGGCGCGCGTGAGTGTACGTGTGTCTGTCTGCGTATGTCGCTGGGAGCTAACGGCCACCTCTCTCCTGCCGCCGCGCCCGTCGCCACAGTTAACTTTATGTAACGCCAGGTCAGCAACAGCGCGCGGCCCCGCCGCCGCCGCCGCTGCCACCGTCTCTGTCGCCCTTCTCTGTCTCTGTCTGTGTCTGTTGTCTGTCTGTGTGCGCGCACGCGCGCCTCACTAACTGTACCCGTCTGCCCTGCCAGCCAAGTTTATGTAACCGGGCCCAGCCAGGTCAGATTCCCTCACACTCGGTCACGTCACCCTGGCCTGCCCGGCCGCCGCCTGCGTGTGCTGCACCGCCGCGGGCAGCTGCCTGCGCGCTCACGCCCCGCTCGACACCGGCCCGCTCGCAGTGCGCTGCCGCTTCCCGCAGCCGTGGTCCGCTCCCAGCGCGCTGCCGTCCGTCCTCGCTCCTACCGCCCCCGCCCCGCCCCGCCCCCACCACCGCCCCCACGCAGTCGGCCATCCGCCAGCGCGATTGCGTATCACAGCGACGCCGCGGCTGTCTGGTGTCGCCGCAGCCGCCGGCTCCGTTGGGGCCGGTGTGGGCGGTGCGAGCCGGCCGGGCGCGGCCGTACGCAGCCGGCGGCGCGGCGCCGGCTGCGCACCTGAGCCGGCCGCGGGGGCGGCCGATCGAAGCTCTCCGGCCGGCCCGGCCGGCTGGCGGTCACCCAGCCATCGATCGGCACCAGAGCGAGCCGGCCGGCCGGGGTCGCTGGACGCCGGCCTCCGCCCACCCCGGGGCGCTGGCCCGGGCCGCACTCAGGCCAGAGTCAGTGGACTGCGTCGGGCATTGTCAGACGTGGCTAGCGTGTGGTTTGGTCGCTCGGAGGTTTCTAGACGGCGTGCGCGTTAAGTTAGGGTCAGCGCAAGCCTCTGTGTGTTTGGGGTGAAAATGTCGATGCTTTGCGGCAGGAGAAAGATCCGGTTCTGGGTGTTCACTCCGATTCACATTGACCTCACTCGAAACGCTTCTGTGAGATGACCACGCGCGCTTGCGGCCGCTCAGAGATGCCATGGCAGCAGCGCTGTCAGGGATCGATCGAGCGGGGTGACGGGGCGCGTCAGCTGCTGGCGAGAACCGGCAGAAGGCGGCCGGGGGAGGGCAGTCTGTGTCATCAGCAGACCGCGGCGCGGCGGCTGGCCTCCGGTCGATTGGTGTCGGCCCGGGCCCACCGAAGGCCGGCGGCCCGGGCGACCCTGGCCGCCGGTGCTCGTCTCATTCGGCGGCCGGCCGGCCAGATGTGCGACCATCTGCGTGCGCGCGCCCGTCACCGCTGACGCCCCGAGCCCGCCCGACGTGTGCTCCGCCCCCGGCCGCCAAACCACGCACACGGGCGACGCCCACCCGCCGCTCACCCCCAAAACGAGCTCTTCTGATATATCTCGGCCAATACAAAGAGTAAAGTAAACTCAATACCCAGCTTCCGTGCTGTCTGAACCGGTTGTCTTCATCGTTTTAGAAAACTGATGGTGCGCCGAGCCATTAGCCCCCCCCCCCCCTTCCCCCTCAATACTCACCCCGGTGTTCGGTGAGTTGATCATCGTGCGCGGTCTGCAAGTCAGTCTGCAATAGTCTACGAGCTTAGATCCCTCCGCGATCTCTAAGTCAGTAGCCTTTTACGGTGTCCGAGAGACGCAGTCCTTCATTGTCCGAACAGTTGCGCGCCTGGCCATTCGAGCCGATTCGTCATCCCACGGTCCGGGCAGCCGGTAAATGACGTGCGGGAGCTGACGAGAAGGCCGCGTCTTCGGCGCGCTTGCATGCGAAGCTGGCTCGTGTGCCGGACCGGCGCTGGTGGCTCGGAGCTGGATTGTGTGCCGTATGAACCCAGCATGATACCCACGAGGGCTGCCACGCCGTCACGCTTGTAGTGCGGGGGTGCTGCCTGAGACCGTTTCCAGCTTTTGTCGCTCCGGTGCTACTGCTTGTGGTGATTCTTCTAAGACTTCGGCTTTCTTGTTCTACTGCTTGTGAAACCCTTTTCAAGCTTTTGGTGTTCTAATTCCTTGGTATAGTCATGGTACCCCGTATGTGTGCGTTTATTTGTGATCATCAAAGCCTGATGGCCTCTTACCCTTACATTACCCCGTTTCGTTTCAGAGCGAAAGGTGCTGTCAGTTTAAGCTCGCCTTTGTGCATAGCAAATTTATTATCAACCCCGTCTCATCACAAAGTTATCGTGACAATGCATGACTTCTGGCTCCTCTATACCATAATATAATGTATTCATCACTCAGCACTCGGTTGTTGGTCCGCTTGACTATCAGGACATTGATCCATCTTGGTGAAAGATGGGAGGTTTGTATGCTTTAGTGACCACTCTTCATGAGGTTGGTGTCAGGACCTCTGGCTGGCCTTCGTCTAACATGCATTCCGGCCGCTGGTTGCCGCTAACTGGTGCCTGTGAACTCCGCTGGCCGGGCTGCACGACGCTGGCAGGCGTGTGACCCGGCTCAGTCAGGGGCCCGCTGTCGAGCCCGCCCGGTCACTGCCCGGCCTCTGGTGCTGCCAGCCTCGGTCAGCCCGGCTCTGTGTGCGAGACGGGGGTCGGTGCGGCTTAGGTGTGCGGCTGCTGGCGTTGTGTCGGCCCCCAGCCCCCGTGGCCGGTCGCTCCCCGCCCGCGCCTCCCCACTGTACCGTGTGTGCTCGGTCGTCACCGGTTACTGCCGACTACCAGAAAGTATCCGGCACTAGCCGGCTCAGCTCTAACTGATCCAGCTAGATTTGCAGGCCGTTGTTTTACGGATCTTTGACTGAATTGACATTCGGTCGTACATAGTGCACGGAAGCTGGTCTGGTGCGCCCCACCCTGAGTGGTGAGGGCGGTTTCCGAACGAGCACATACAGCGGACGGGGACGCTTGGCCCACCGGCCGGCCACGCTCGCCGCTACTAACCCCGCTAACCGGCGCCGCTCTGCTTTCACGCAGCCGGGAGCTCGTAGGCGGGCGGTGCGGCCCGGCCCAGTGCGCCGTCCCGGCCGGCGCCGACGCCGGCGCCGCCGGCTGGCCCAGGTCCAGGGGACAGCCGGCGGCGCCCCGGAGACGAGGCCCCGCGGCCGGGGCCGGGGCCCGGGGCCCGGGTGGGAGGTGTGACGAGCCGCGGAGGGCAGCGGGGTGCGTGTGGGGCGGACAGCTGGCTACGTAGAGTGATGTCTGGGAGCCGGGATGCGTGGGCCTGGGAGCGTGGTGCAGTAGTGCATGCTGCGGTTGTTGGTGTGGCTGGGCTTGCCTGGTGAGAGACCTGCGACTATAAAGATCCCCGCGTGTCACCGCTTACCGGATGTGTTTGTTGCACGCCTCCGGGGATACCCCGGGGTGGAGATGCCTCACGTTACGCTAGGAAAGTCCGCAGCCCTCTGTGCCGACACACACCTTGGTGCTACTGTGTGTCCGTCGTTACCACTGTGGTGTGCCCGTGTTGTACGTGACCCTGGAGCTGCCAGTACTGTGTGGCGTGTAGTGGGTGTGAGTGGGTGTGCGTGCGAGAGACCCCGTGTCCTGTGACAGGGCGAATGTGTGGCGGGTGTAGCGGCTCTGTAGAGTCTGCGTCAGTTTTCACGCCATGATCTCACCGGCCCGGCCGGTCCCAGTGTCGTGTCCGCAGTCTGCGTGCCCGCCTCGTGGTCACCGCGAGCGGCCGTTTTCATTGATTTCTCCCGTTTTGTTTTAGTTTGGGCCAGCAGCTAGAGGGTCAGCTGCCACGGGGAGCGCAAGCCTACATTCCTGCGTTCGATGTGATAAAACACGGCTTCTGTCGTCGGTCGGCTTTACCTATTTCGGGGTGATTGTCTCTTGATTTCTGTCGATTGGCTAGTCATCGATGGTTAATGGAAACGGCATCTTTCTCGTGTTTGCCGCACAGCCGAGACGTGTAACATATTGTACATGTACTGCGCAGGGCTTGCTCTTCATAATTGTCTCCTGGTCTCCGTTTTGGCGTGATGTGATCGATGTCCACTAGCGGATGTGTATTATATATACCACCTCAGTAGCCGCATGAGCGTACCTAGCCGTGTCATTATTTATGTGCGTATATATATCCACATACGATAGAGCGACGGCCGGCCGGGTGAGGTCGGTCGCGCCGCGGCCGCCCTGCGCGCCGTGGCCCGCGCCCGCTCCGGGATAGTGTAGCGTGCCTGGGTCACGTGTCGGCGCCGGCTATCACTAAATATACGCTAATGCTAGCAGACCGCTGGTGAACTATCGCTATCGCGTGGAGCGATTGGGGAAGGACGGTATGCGTGGATGGAACAACAGTCGCAGCGGGAGCTGGAGATGGCCACAGGTCACACCGAAATGACTTGACAGTCTGATGGGTCTGGTACAGCACGCTGCACAAATGAGGATAATGAGCAGGCGCTGAAAGGTAGTTAGTGCAACGGGTAAACGAGAAAATAATACACTCGAAGCCCGCTAATTGCCAACTTAAAAGCTTTTTAGAATGTGCAAGCAAATGGAAGATTCTTCCCTCTTTTTTGGTACGCCACGTGTGCACGCAGCCACTCTTATACCCAGCGACGAATAGCCTTAACTGCCTAGTCCGTACGATGAGAATTATGGCAATCCTAGGTACAGCCAGTCGCTTTCATGTCGCCCTCGACACAGGCAGGCGCACCGCCCACGCGTAGTGCTATCGGAGCTTCCGCCGCCACGGCTGGTTTTTTCTTAAAAGAGAGTTTTCCAAGATGTTAATTGCGTTTCTTTGTGGTGTGATAGAAGCCAGAGAGGCCCATGGAGCCCTGGTTCTTTAGCATGTAGTTTTGGGTTAAAAATTCCTATCTGCAATACGACTCGGAAGGTCGTGGTTTTGTAAGGCTACTGGTTCAACGAATATACAATTACGCGACTTCTCTACGTTTCAAGTCAACGCTCATAAGTCACGCATGGACGAGGGTCAGCAACAGTTAAGTCCGAAAACTTAAGGTGCTTGAGCGACAAGTATTCTGACTTAATGCATACTGCTGTTTATGTTCATTTTTGCCTGAAAACCTTCCCCGACCTGGACAAGGCAATGGAGGCCTGGAGTCTTGATTTTGTCTGTAATATGGCCTGCATTTGATGGCTTACGAACAGTATTTGTCTTCAGTTCTTAGCAGTTGTAAGGCCAGTAAAATGATACACCCACATCGCTGGCAGATTAACGGAAATGTCGGGAGTGTCCTAAAAAATGAGGAGCGAACTGACGTCGGAAAAGGCCCACTCATTCCACCTCAGGTTTTCCCGTGTCCAAAACACGGCAGGTGTTTTGTATCACTGCTCTCGAAAGTTTGATGCCTTCCTTACATTCCAGACACTTTTGTCTTTTTCACCGTCTTGAAGTGGTTCAGAAATGTTATATTCTTCTATGGTGTTAAGATCTGTCACCGTTTCAACCAATACTGCTGAAAATAAACATTTCATCTCATTACTTCCGTTGCAAGTTTTCGCCCTCAATTGCCTACCTTAAACGAAACTGAATAGTTTGTTATTTATGCCCAGTTTTTCAGGCATACCTTACAAGAACACGCGAAAAGTAAACACGCGTTCTTAAACTGACGCCTATACCCACTTTAAATTTGGAGTGTCTACGCCATTAGTTCTCGCATAAGATAGTGCGACATGCCTGCACAACATTTTTTATCCAGGTTGTGTGGCCTCTGTTCAAGGAGCACTGATAGATTGACCCTAATATTGAGCAGTGTTCAATTTCGGGATTCCCATATTGGCATCCGATTCTGAAGATGCCAAAAAAACTTGCATCACAAACTTCATTAGCCTTGGGTGTCGATTTCTCAAAATGGGCGGGGGGCAGAGTCTTGGAGTTCACCATAAGAGAACAGATGCGGAAAATCTCGGAATGGATGAAATATATATATATATATATATATATATATATATATACATGTATGTATATCTTATGTGTACAGAATAATAGTGTCCACAATGTGTCTGACTTTGCCTCTCGTTTACATGAAGCTCCCTGGCATTCCAAAATATTCATCGATAAACCAAACACATTTCAGTTAATGTTAAACGAAGCATAACTACTCCGCACATTATTTCAGAATACGCTTTCAACATTTCCCCAAATCGCTAAGACTCATGCCATCCTCTTCGTGACTTTCCCTGCTTACTTCATCAAACGCGCATTGCTAGCCAGCTGTAATACATGAGTACACCGTTCCAAGCTGTTGTGCCAGTGAGTGAAAAGCAACTCTAACCCACTTCAGTTGTTCAGCGCATTAACGAGGAACAATATTCACATAGAAAAGACAGAGGTATTAGCCTTATTCCTCGCCAAAAACAGGGGAATGGAAATATAATCAGGTTGATATTTCAGCAACATGCCTTTATCGAAACAATAGTAGAAGTGGAACTTCTGCTATTGTTTCGATAAAGACATATTGCCGAAATATCAACCTAACTATATCTGCATTCTCCCGGTTTTTCCGAGGAATAAGGCTAATGCTACTGCCTAACCAACTTCAGTTCGAATGCATAACAAATAAAACTACCATAATGTCAACGTCACGCGCAAGGCAGGTTGATTGTAAAAGAGTTCCTAGTTGAGCTGGCTCCTCATTGACCATGTTCGTCTTAGAAGGAAGGGAGGTTCGTCGTTCAGAACCGAGAAGTGTAAGAATTACATAACATAGCTTTGGCCACGCGAGGTCTCAAGCCTCAGAACAAATATCGCGTTACATTGCATTGCAGTGTACACTGGCCGCGTGTTGCCGGCTCCCCTGCGTATATTGATCAGGCGGTTGTCGCTGAGTGGATGAAAACGGCAGCGTTTCTGAAGGAGGTACCTTTGAACGTTTTAGGATGTCAATTCGTGCGATAAGAGGATAGTTCGGGAGCATGTTTCACCTGTGTAATTTATGCTCCTATAAAAGGAACGGATTAACACTCGCAGCACTGCGAACCGGTGACGGAGTTTGATGGTGGAGGTAGAAAAGCAACCAAAAAATCCCTCTTTTCATGTTGCTGGCGCTCTTTATATAATCAGAAGACATCCACAACATTTTGCTCGCAAAATTCACACCCCTGTCTAATTTTTTGAGCGGTACGAACTCGCTTTGGAAGACTTTCAGAGGCATGATTTCACGACGGTTGTTCTCGCGTGTCAGACGCCCGCCGCCCGGTGTTGGCCCGCCAGCGCCGCTCGGTTTGATGGAAGCTGCACCCGCGGCCATCCGTGATGTTGCTTGTAAGACTGCAAGTACGCAGGGCCAAAGTTTCCTATGAAATTTATTTCACATGTTGCTCCACGTCAAGGATGGACGCATAGGTGTAACTCTAAAGTACGTTTCGGGGAGAAGGGCTCAGCGAATAAAGTTGGCCTAATCTATCCCCAAATCCGGATTTCTCCCTGGATTTCCACTACTTTGACCTGCGTCCATGATATCGAAATTAAACTTAAAAAAATAAAATTTCGTCGGTTCCAAAATTGTATCGATATTGAGGAATGACTTCCCTTCTGAAACCGATTTTGAATTGGTGACGGTGTATGGAGATAATGGTATACATTGTAATGTGTTAAGAAACCTCTGTACCAGCAGTCCAAACACTGCGTAGTGTTTCCCTTTCCGCTCATGTGTATCGGGGATGGGCGTTCCGAAGAGCATGAAAGAAGCCTAAAGAGAGTGTTCCACATGTGTGTGGGGTTTTTAACTAAAAGTGCTATTTTGAGGATCATTTGATGCAGCTCACGGTCCTATCCTTCTCAAAGGGAATATTCCACATTTAACCATTTCATATGATGAAAAAAGCTTACGTATAACCAACTGCATAATTTTAAGTGGAAAGACTGCTGCAGACAACACAATTTCTCTTTTTGGTGAATATGCTCTTCAGCACGTCATTGTTTGGAACGTTATCGTACCTGGCACAGCAATAACTGAAAGCCAATCCATGGCCATAATATCTGGAGATCGCGCGTGCGAACGCCAGACATGAACAACTTGACAATTACGTTTGTTTTGAACTCGATCACCGCATAGCAGATGGAATAGCAGGATTTGACTGACTGGACGATGTCTGGACTTGAGTGATACCATAGCGTCATGGATGCCTGGATGACCTTGAAAGGTCTCCCGAAAAAGTCTGAAATCTTTGCAGACTCGTGTAGCTCAGAAATTCGACAGGTTCAGATATTCGGAACGGCAGGGCTGTGCACTGCACCGAATGATCTTCACATAGGCGTAGGAACGTTTCAAAAAGTGGGGGGGGGGGGCGGGCCCAGGGTGTATTTCAGAAACTTTTTATGGAAAGCGAGCCCGATGACCGGGGGGGGGGGGGGGGGTTAAGGATGGAGGCCGTTATCGCTCCTCTTCAAATGTCATGGCTGCTATGCTAGATGTGTATCTAGATCTGTTTCCCACTCGCGCAAAATCTTGCCTATTCGACTCATCTGTCATTTGGCAAATAAGGCTATCCAGTATAATATTCGTCCATTTTAACATTGTCTTTCCTAAGGAGGCGAAATTCCACGAGCTGGTAGGCATTTTGGGTCATTCAGAAATCATCCGCCTCCACAGTGTAGATGCCAAAAGACGGCCTGGATATAGACTGGTGAGGATTTTGAAAGTGGATCGATGGCTTACAGTGCGACAAATTTTTCATGCGCCCTCATTTCGCTGGCTGCTTTTAAGAGATAAGACTTGGCGCAGCATTTTAGGCGGAAACAAATTCGGTAGCTTGAAACTGCTAGAAACAACCTTACAAAAGCCATAAAACTGGAGATTCTCTTTTAAGAATCAAGCCACATAATGAGGCCCATCTGTCGTATGTTCCTTATCTGGGCCCTGCCCCTGTCCGCCGTCTGTGGCCACTGCCCGAGCCCGGGTGTCTCCCGCATGACTGACTGCGAACTGATCGTATAGCTGTTTTGTTGCATACTTTTGGATCAGCGTTACTATACATGGTGCATGAAACATGTGTTGGACACCTGCAAGAGTATCTTTTTCAGAATTATCTTCCCCCACACCACACCATCGCAGAAAAATAACCTCCGGGAAGCTGTATGCCTTAGATATGAATTAGCCCAACGGACACTTCATTGCCCATCATGCAACGCACACGACTTGATCTGCTTCTGCATGTAGGCAGGGGCGTAGCCAGAGCCTTGCCAAGGGGAAACACAAGGTTGACAAAAGCCCATCTTGTGGTGATCCCCCCAAGATCCCCGGATGTAGCTTACTTGTTAACAAGTGGCACGGTTTTCTTCGTGTTATTGTTATGCTTACCTTGTAACCAGAACAGAAACCAGGAGCTGCCGCCAGCTCAACTCTGTTTATATTTTGAGGTGAATAACCTGCGGGAATCAGGCGTTGAACGCCTGCATGAAAGAAATCACTGGCGCTCTTAATTTACAATGGTTAGTTGACTCTTTCTAAACCGATAGAATTCAGATGCTTTGTCAAAATTTTTGTCTGGAGTCTTCAGACATTGAGAACATTGCGAAGGTAGATTGTAGATGGATGTGTTTGATCCAAATTTGAAAATGAAAATTTGATTGCAGATCGAGCCGCGGAGCGTTAGCCCAGTGGGTTATATTTAGCCGTGGCCCACCGGTGGACGAAAATGATGACGCTTCGGAAATGATTACCTTTAAATGCATAAATCGACTAGTAGTACAAGTTATGTGACCTAATTTTGAGCATGCGCACTCGAAAATGTTGGAAACACAAGCCTCGACCCCAAGGCGTTGCAGTTTCCGTAGCCGCGCAGCGTGGGCCAAACAGCTAATTTTAAGTTGTAGCCAACGGGTGGACGAAAATGACGACGCTTCGGGAAAAGCATCCTTGAACGCTTCATGACGTCAGATCTTACATTTAGAAGGCAGTCTGAGCGTATATTTCACGTGTGCGGTTTTTAGACCGATGAAAAGAACGGATTGGCCCTTAAAGCACCGCGACACGGAGTTGGAATCTGGTGGGTGAACTGGAAGAGTAAAGGTAAAATCTCTATTTTTCGTGTTTTTACAGCTATTTATCTATCCAGAAAACAAATAAACATGGCGCTCGCCGTCTGGTGGCACTTGCCGGGGCCAAAACTTTTCGGTTTTACGCAAGTTGCAACCCAGACCGTCCTTGCCAGCATAGTATCAGCCGTATATCAGTCATAGTACCGTATCAGCATAGTAACCCTCATTGACGCAACGACATCCATGATCATGGCAGTTAGTCCAATAGTTGCCACATAGACTCCAGTTCCGTGTTTTTCTGTGTTCTTCAGAGATATTGAGTTCGCCCTCACTGAAGATTGTAGATGAAATGGGGTTCCTGATTTGTATTAACATGGCCAACCCATGTTCGTCTTAAAATGCTCACGATCCTGTCAGAGCTGACTACTGATAAGAAAGCTACGCAATATGGTCTTGAACCTGCGCGCTCGCAAGTCAGCGATAACAGCCTCGACGCCCGGCGCTGCAGTCTCCAGGCCATACGGCGCCGGCCTTGCGGCTGTAACACTATGCGATGGCCAGTGAGCACACAACAAAGATGACGCATCTTAAGGGAGATGACTGGTGAACTATGCAAATCGGCGTACATGTTTAATGTAGTGCAAAAATAAGCCAAATCAACCTCAATCTGAAAAGTGGGGAGGGGGACAGTTAACATTGCTCGCCCCCCACCTTGAAAAGTGGGGGGGGGGGGGGGGCGTGACCCCCTGTTCCTACGCCCAGGAATCTTCAATATGGTTATTTTTTAGTTCAAAACCCCGTACAAATGTGGAGTAACAATAATACGTGACAGTGCGTGGAGGTGACATCCATACGGGTGCCCAATGAACGTCTACGTTGGTTTGTGTTTCGTGGGAACCGAAATCTCTGTAGCTGCAAAACTGAGAGCCTGTTGCGGAGACCGGAAAGTTTTGTGATGCGGTGGTTGGATTTTGTCGTATGTGTGTCGTGATGTTAAACAAAGGATAAATGTTCGCTACATGTTGGATAACCGTAGTGACCGTGGGCAACGCTTTTGTATCGTGTCGTGTGGTCTGGCGCGTGGACGTAATCACGTCTCTACGATAGAGGGGGGGGGGGGGGAGACGGGGATCGGAATTGGAGAGGTCAATTTGAATCTGAAGGGGTAAAGCCTAACCGGTAGGAGTTTCAACGGATAACTGTAAAATGCGTGCATTCCCCAGACAAGCAAAATCCTACTTCGTTCCACTTCTATGGGTACATTTATCGGTCTGTGCCTTTTCTTGCATTATGTGGGGAGATGGGCGAAATATGGAGCGAGCACAATTTGTGTTAGCGTACCTTTTTATAATTATATGCACCCAGGTCAATTAAAAACTCATCATATGATGCCACCTGCAACTTAACAATGTGCACGCAAACCCAGTGATCATTCCACTGACTGATATCAGAATTGCCTACATGCCTAACACGAGTGCTGCGCTGCGGCTTGCAGCCCGCCTTACCACTACACGCCGGGGGTTCCCGTGGCAGCGCTTTATAGTCATGCACATCCAGTCACTCTCTTCACTCCTAAAGCCGTACACGTTCAACGTCTAAATCCACATAACATCGACACTGCATTGATTACCGAAGCGTGATTTCGATCACCGCCGCCAAACAAAGTGATGATAATGTCCAACGACACCCTCCGCCGAGGAACAGCGAGGAAGCGTATGAGAGCATGTTTTAGTTTCCATTCCATTGGGTAGAAATCCACCCCATTACGTTGAGAGGAAAGTGGATCAGATCCAGAATAAAAAATTTTTGCGTGTTTAAGGCTAGGGACTCTCCGCTTAGCCTCCCTTAGCTTATTTTGCAAAACTGCACCCTTGTGACAGAGACGTAGCGACCGTGACACGTGACGGGCCCCCCACAAGATTATTTCAGCGTCAGGTCTAAGACTCAGAGTGCATTTCCCAAGCAAGGACAGGACCAGGGCCTGGGATTTACATCAGTCGAGGCCCGTGAAACAATGAAGGGGCCCCTGTGTCGATCTGGGGACCAGTGCACAATAAGGGCCATGTCCGGCAAGGAGCCCAGAATCAGCCCGGGGCAGTGCTCGAGGGGCCCGTAGAGGGGCATATGAGATCGAGTGCCCGATTAGCAAGTACGAAAAGCTCGTAGGTCACATCGTGGACGCCGGTCCGCAGAGCCGGGCCCTCAGATATCAGTCAGTTGTGGACGCCGGTCTGCAGAGCCGGGCCCTCAGATGTCAGTCGGTCGTGGATGCCGGTCTGCAGAGCCGGGCCCTCAGATGCCAGTCGGTCGTGGACGCCGGTCTGCAGAGCCGGGCCCTCAGATGTCAATCGGTCATGGACGCCGGTCTGCAGAGCCGGGCCCTCAGGTGTCAGTCGGTCGTGGCCGCCGGTCTGCAGAGCCGGGCGGGCCCTCAGATGTCAGTCGATCGTGGACGCCGGTCTGCAGAGCCGGGCCCTCAGATGTCAATCGGTCGTGGACGCCGGTCTGCAGAGCCGGGCCCTCAGATGTCAGTCGGTCGTGGACGCCGGTCCGCAGAGCCGGGCCCTCAGATGTCAGTCAGTCGTGGACGCCGGCCTGCAGAGCCGGGCCCTCAGATGTCAGTCAGTCGTGGACGCCGGTCCGCAGAGCCGGGCCCTCAGATGTCAGTCGGTCGTGGACGCCGGTCTGCAGAGCCGGGCGGGCCCTCAGATGTCAGTCGGTCGTGGACGCCGGTCCGCAGAGCCGGGCCCTCAGATGTCAGTCGGAGAGTCTGTTGCACCGATTGGAGACACCCGAGGACAAAGCGGGAGTGTCGGAGACCGACAACAAACAGTCGACTCCGCGCCGGTGTAAGCCCTTGGAGCCCATTTCCCAGGCAAGGACAAGGCCGGGATCCGTGCTTTGCATTGATCGGGACCCCTGAAATAATGAGATCTGTGTCGCTTAGGGGCCACATTGCCCCACAGAGGGTCCTGTGTCCGCAAGAGACCCGAAGTCGGTCAGGGTAGCATTTGCTGAACAGGGACGGAGACCAGACCCAGAATGCCAGAGGGCCTCTTGCGTTGCATTGCGCTCGTCGACCTCTGACAGTGAAAGTATGATCATTTACGTTGAGAGTCCGCAATGAGATAATGGAAGGTGATGTGCCAGTCAGGGGTCCCATTGCAGAACGGGGAGCTCTCCATCCCATTTCAGCCTGGGGCCCCTTGTGCTGAACTGTGGTTTCTGTTCCAGTTACTGGACACCTGGGTCGATACGGGTTATGTCTTGTCAGTGAGGACCCCTGCGTCGACCCGGGTCTAAATTCCGGGTCAAGAGCTCCAGTGTCAGGCAGGCGACCAATGTACATTCAGGGATTCCCCTGTACCGCCAAAAAGGCAGCCGGTAGGCGCCCCTGGTTGGGACGGAACGACCGTCCATCCCCTGACCGGGAAGCATAACGCGACCCTCGCGATCAATCCACTGGAACTCTTGCCCGGGAAAAGGCAAGGGTTTCCGGAGTATTAAAAAGGGCGGATCAAAATGAGGTCAGAAATGAGAAAAGGCCAACACAAACGAGGACGTTCATCCACGGGTGTTACTGCCTATGCTCTCGGAGTGCCTGCCCCCCCCCCCCCCCCCCCCCCCCACAATGCTGACTTCAACACGCGCCCGGGGGGCTGGTTGGATACCCTTCGCTCAGTTGGATATTGGATACCCGGACGCGGGGGTCAATTTCCCCCCCCCCCCGACATTTCAGAAACTAAGAGCTAGACACCAAATTCACACGGTACGGTGGCCTGTGCGTGAACTCACTTGGGTCCAAGTTTGAGGTTCGTAGGTCATGAAAAAGCTTGAGGTTCCTAGATCATAACCAAATTGTTCAGTTAAAAAAGCTTGAGGTTCCTAGGTCATGACCAAATTTGACCACGACCATGATCATGTTCGAATAAGGTCAAACAAGGTCAAACTCCAGGTTGGTATCGAAGTGCCCTCAGAACCTGCACACCTGTTCTAAGCAGTTCACATGCTCATTTAAGGTCAGGACCTTGTTTGACGTTTCAAAGGTCATGGTGGCCAACTTCACGCAAGACTGCTGTGAGTTTTGCATTTGAATAAGCGACGAAGATTACGCTACGCGGTATGTCCCCGGTCCAGCCTCGAATCCGCTCACCAGGCCCTGTGGCTGGCAGCACTGGGACGGCCCTGCTCCGGCCAGCGGTCTGCCGGTCCGAGCCGGGCCGGCTCCGAAGCCGCTCACCAGGCCCTGTGACTGGCAGCACTGGGACGGCCCCGCGCCGGCCAGTGATCTGCCGTTTCGGGTCGGGCCGGCGGGCCACCCCACTCCACTCCAGCCACAGTCCAGTCTGACCCCGTCAGCGGGGACTCCTGAGCTGTTCTGCACACCTGGCCAGCTCATGTCACGGGCCACACTAACGCCATCGTCTGTGTGTACACCGGTGCGCTGCTCCACCGGACGGTAACAGCCGGTGGCGCTGGCTCGATCACGGGCTATGTATTGATGCTTCACGATGGCCGCCAGTCGCGCGGCACCTTCGCCGGCTGTGAGCCGCCGCTCAGCAGCTCCAGACAATGCACGTATACAGGGGGCCGGTCCGTCGGGCCCGGCCGCCCAAGGGACGCGCGCGGGAAAAATGGCGCAGCCTTCCCTGGGGCCACCGGCCAGAGGGAACCCGGCCCATGTATCAAAACAGGCCGCCGGTCACAATAGCTATCGACCGGCGCAAACATAACACTGGATGACTGGACGCAGACGCCCGCGCTGCGGTGAGAGATGCCCCGGGCGGGCCGGGTCAGGTCAGGTCAGGTCGGGTCAGGGCGCGGCGCTAGACGACCGGCTCCGTCTGAGGCGCCGCCGACTTGCCCTCGCGTCGCTCCTCCTCACTGAGCCACTCCATCTGAGGACGAGGCGGGTGTGAGGTGTGGGGCGTTGCCGCCGGGCGGCGGGGTGGCGGGCCTCCACGAGAGTGGACACGACGGCGAGGGACGCCCACACACGTGCCAAGAGAAAATGGTGGTAAACACACCGACAAAGGCCAAGTCCGGGGCTACCACAATACAGGAGATAATTGGAGGCGGACGACGTGGATCAACCGCGCACAGCCGAAAATAAAGCGTACCAAAGGCAGGCAAAGAAGCATTTGCTGGAACTGCAAGCTTTCCACTCAATGGAAAACACCACGAAGGAAAAAGTCTCGTCAATCGCCTACCCATCACTGCCATTAGTCCCGAAAGCCCAGCAGTGCACTGAATTACTGTCACTGACAAGACGCGGCCGCTGACTCCCATGAACCGCCGGCGCGACGAGTCACCTTTTTCCTGTTTTGCCGGATGGCGTCCTGCACGCGCTCGAGGGCCATCTTCTCAGTGAGCACGCCGTCCTCGCTGGCGTACGCGGCCGCCTGCCAGGCCACCCCCAGCTTGGCGATCTCGCGGCCCGACAAGCCGGCGGTCATCAGCGCTATCCGGGACACCACGTCGCCGTAGTCGAACTTGTCCACCTTTAGCCGCCTGGCGACGAAGCGCGGCCGGTCAGCGCGGCGGTGGCGGCGGTGGCCGGCACCGTGGTCCACCCACGGGGGCACCGCACACAGCGCCACTGGATGCGGCCAGCTTGGCAGCCGGGGTGCGTACCAGCCAATGCCTCGTGCTGGGGCGTACCGAATGCGACCGGGCCACACAACCGAACGTACCAAAGGCGTCAATGTGGGGACAGAGCGGATGTATCGAAGATATGGCTGGTATGGAACTACTGGATTAGAGCTGGTCCCGTTCTTCATCTTCCTCATTTCAACCACCGCAGATGAACACTGTGATTTGGTATCGCTGCAATTAACCATGCAGCGAAGTACCAGGTAAATCTGAAGGCATGTAACACACGCACGCTGTACCCTATCAAGTAAAACCAGAAGGGTCTCGCTGGAGCGTTCCAGTATGGTAAGCAGGCATAACACAAGTGGCCGCTGAGTTCCGGCAATTGGGGCGCAGCTGGACGCTACACAGACCGCGTGACGCCAGAGCCCAGCCTGCGGCCGCCACCACCCGTCACGTACTTGACGCCCTGCGTGGCTGGCTCCAGGACGAACTTGCGGAAGTACAAGTGCGCCAGCCGCTCGCGCTCCTGTAGGCCAGGCAGCTGGAACTCCACCATCTCGTCCAGCCTGTCGTAACATGGCCGAAGTTAGGGAATCGTTACCACGTCGGTTAGGGGGGAAACGGCCCCCGCCGGCCGGGCCCGGCCGGACGCGTACTGGCGGCTAGTCGGACGGCCAGAGCATGGGACATTTCTGTGCACAGGAAAAGCTGAATAACAATTAGGTAACAGGTGCCTGATCTCCAAATAAACGGACAGTGTTTCCATGCTCATGATGGTAGTTGCCTGACAAGAACCAGCGGAACCATGTCGCCACGTTAAGTTTGAAAAAGCCAACATGGGTTCCTGGATATATCGGAAAACACAAGCAGCCCTTGTGGACAACAGACCGAAGACAGCCGATTGCATACTAGCACGATCAATTAAGATTACATGAAGCCGGATGCTGAGTGAAACGATTCAAGAAGGTGGGGTTCATCACTGGAACTGTTGTTCATGGACTAGTCACAAGGTTCACCAGAACGTAACCTCTCGCTGACAGCGCGTTCGGACGGGGGTCACCCACCACCTCAACTGCCATTGAAGGCCCGTTGCCCAGTCAGGGTGTGAAGGTCAGCAACTTACCTGCTCATGGCGGTCGAGCCGAACACGTCAACACTCACCCCAATGGCGAAGCCGTTTAACAGAGACCAGCGCTTCTGTTGTCCACGGCTCAGTGGAGCCACTATGCCGTATGCACGGACTCTCTCCGTCCTGCCACTGACTGTCCGCGGCTCAGTGGAGCCACTATGCCGTATGCACGGACTCTCTCTGTCCTGCCACTGACTGTCCGCGGCTCAGTGGAGCCACTATGCCGTATGCACGGACTCTCTCCGTCCTGCCGCTGACTGTCCGCGGCTCAGTGGAGCCACTATGCCGTATGCACGGACTCTCTCCGTCCTGCCACTGACTGTCCGCGGCTCAGTGGAGCCACTATGCCATATGCACGGACTCTCTCTGTCCTGCCGCTGACTGTCCGCGGCTCAGTGGTGCCACTCGGTTGCGTATCTATCCTCCCACTGACTGGCTGCGGCGGGCGCGCCTCTCACCTGTCGTTGATGGCCCAGTCGAACTGTTCGGGCGTGTTGGAGGCCAGCACCAGCATCAGGCGGTCCGACTGGTCGCCGGTGCGGTAGAGGAAGGCGTTGAGGGAGGCGCGCAGCTCCTCGCTGATGTGTTCTGAGCTCCGTTTCCGTAGAAATGCGTCCGCCTCGTCCACGAACATGATCAGACCTGACAACGACAAACGTGATCACACCGACGGACACCCATCAAACATGACAACAAAGGACAGCAAGTCTGAATGGTACACGGCGTTCATGCACGCGCAGGGTAACACCGCGGCTACACGGCCGCCGGCGCTCGCACGACAATACGATCCACTTCAAGGACCATGGCGTCAAAGGCCGGGTTGTGACGGTCCCGGGGTTACAACCTTCGGCACTGTCATACCGCCGTGCCGCCGCCGTCTGAGGAGCCCACCAGTCCGCCGTAAGATGACCCCACCAGTCCGCCGTCTGAGGACCCCACCAGTCCGCTGTCTGAGGACCCCACCAGTCCGCCGTCTGAGGACCCCACCAGTCCGCTGTCTGAGGACCCCACCAGTCCGCCGTCTGAGGACCCCACCAGTCCGCTGTCTGAGGACCCCACCAGTCAGCCGTCTGAGGACCCCACCAGTCCGCCGTCTGAGAACCCCACCAGTCCGCCGTCTGAGAACCCCACTAAACCGCCGTAAGATGACCCCACCAGTCCGCCGTCTGAGACCCCACCAGTCCGCTGTCTGAGGACCCCACCAGTCCGCCGTCTGAGGACCCCACCAGTCCGCTGTCTGAGAACCCCACCAGTCCGCCGTCTGAGGATCGCCACAATCCGCCCTGCCTGCCATCACCGCACCTTTACGTGACGTGTTGGCCCAGTCGAACACCTTGTGGATGGCGGTGACGCCGTCCCGGCCCATGGGCGCCACGTCGCCGCCCGTCAGGATGGCGTAGTCCATGCCGGAAGCCTTGGCCAGCTTCTGCAGGCGCGGGGCACAGGGAGGTCAGCCTCGGCGGTTGCAAGTGATGGGATGGTGACATACACTAGGAATGGGACGGAATGTCGCAGTGAGGATGATGACACACGCTCGGCCACGTGACGGCCACACCGCCACATAAGCCATGGCGTAACAGGTTTCAGGTAAGGCCTGTTCGAAGCCACTTGCAGAAAACCACACAATCCATGTGGCTTAAGCGATGTCAATGCTCTTTCATACCATTCATGCTTGAAACAGCAGGGAAATTTGTTCAAGCCGCGTATTCAGCTCTGTGATGATGGGACAATACGAAGGCTTCAGTGCCGAATACGTGCGATCCTACAGACAGTCTTGGCAGTCGTCCGATCACACGCAGTAGGGGACCACGACTAACCTTCGCGAACAGCGTTTTTCCTGTGCCTGGGGGCCCGTGGAACAGCAGGTTTCTGTACATGCCACGATTCCTCTTTGTGTTCTTCGTAGTAATGGCAATATCTCTGAAAGTACAAGATGTCGGTGTGAGCGATAAGGTGAGTTGCTTGCTTACCCCAAACTTAATATATGAGCGTCCATGACTGGGAGTTTTTGAGAGCTCCCAAAGATGTAAGGCCCCCGCTCGGCCAAACGCCTGGCCGCCTGCCATGCCGAGCCGGGCGTCCAGGCTAGACTCCCGAACCAGCGACCTGAGGTGGGCTCTCTGACTGGGCTCCAGCCCGCCAGTGGTGATGAAGCCAAGGCCCACAGACTTGGCTCGGGCGCCACTGACCTGGGGCAGGTCCTCAAACTGGGCTCCAGCTCCAACTCAGCACCACTGATCTCAACTGGGGTTCTGAGACTGGTCTCCAGCACCGCTGACCTAAACTGGGGTTCTGAGACTGGTCTCCACCACCGCTGACCTAAACTGGGGTTCTGAGACCGGTCTCCAGCACCACTGACCTAAACTGGGGTTCTGAGACTGGTCTCCAGCACCGCTGACCTAAACTGGGGTTCTGAGACTAGTCTCCAGCACCACTGACCTAAACTGGGGTTCTGGGACTGGTCTCCAGCACCGCTGATCTAAACTGGGGTTCTGAGACTGGTCTCCAGCACCGCTGACCTAAACTGGGGTTCTGAGACTGGTCTCCAGCACCACTGACCTAAACTGGGGTTCTGAGACTGGTCTCCAGCACCGCTGACCTAAACTGGGGTTCTGAGACTGGTCTCCAGCACCGCTGACCTACACTGGGGTTCTGAGACTGGTCTCCAGCACCGCCGACCTAAACTAGGGTTCTGAGACTGGTCTCCAGCACCGCTGACCTAAACTGGGGTTCTGAGACTGGTCTCCAGCACCGCTGACCTAAACTGGGGTTCTGAGACTGGTCTCCAGCACCGCTGACCTAAACTGGCGTCTTCAGACTGGACTACAGCACCACTGACCTCAGCCGAGCCTCCAGATTGGGCTCCAGCACCACGCCGGCCAGAGCGTCCGTCTCACTCTTCTGCAGACGGGTCCGCAGAGTCGACCACGGGTGCCGCAGCGTGTCGAACAGCGAGAAGCGCGAGGTCTCGCGCACCAGCGACGGCTTGCCTGACGGCGGACGACTGGGGTCAGACGGCGGGTTAATCCGCTCCCCATTCGTACAGCGAATACTGACCGATGCCGACGGCACAGGCAGAGAACAGGGATCAACCAGAACTGCCCGACGGACAGCTTCATACCATGGAAAAGGCGAGAAAAAATGAGCGTCGCATTCCTCCCAATCAAGACAGCCGCGATTGCCAGCGGGACGCATTTTACGCCGCGGGACGAGCGAGGCGGCAATGTCACCATTGCCCACTCTCCTCATGCAATTGACTCGTAAAATTGCCACATGGGAACGCAGTAATTCTGACAACCAATTCTGGAAAGCATACTTTCATGAGAATGTAAAAGGAGGATGTTTACTGACACGACATTCGGGCGATATATCGCACATCAGAGAACACAGCTGCACAATCCACTGGCCATGAGGCGGCTCAGGGCTGGCAATTTCAGTTGTGCAATTCAACAGATCTGCAATGACTGACGGCTTTACAATTGCGACTAACAACTGATCACTCTGGAAAAATCCTTCGGGAGGGGGGTGGGGGGCAAATCGACCCGCACCCGAGAGCGTATTAAAGAATTGCACTTCCTGTTGCTGACAACTACATTAACCCTCGACCCGCCGTTCCAGACTTTGGCTTCTAGAGAGCGTGACGGTCCAGCCGGGTAGGGCTTACAGGGGCTTTGCTCATAATAACCTGGCAACCGTTGGATCCTCATACAGGGGTCAGAAGTCAGAATGCAGCGGTCGGAGCACGGCGGACCCTGAAACCCCAGGTGAATCCACCGCACCGAGACCTAACTGATACTTACCGGCACTAATTCTTCCAACCCCAGGGTCGGCCAACAGTGAACGTTGAAAGTGAAAGAAGCCACAAAGGGACACCACCTACATTCGGAACGACGTACGCCCCGCCAAAACATCCATCCATCCCCAACCGGCGAGCTGCTCCGGGGCCCACCGTCTGTGCGCCAGCAGAGAGGCGCTCAGCTCGGCCCCCGTCACCCGCCCACTGACCGAGCCGACTCTCGACGTAGCGGGCAGCGACCGAGACGCCGCCGCGCGCTGTGTAGACGCCGAGCGCCAGCAGCGAGACGCCGCCGGCGGCCGCTGCCACCTTGTCCCAGTCGCTGAGGAAGGCCGAGGCGCCCTCGCCGAGCACGGCACCGGCCGTCCTGCCGGGCACGGCGCGGTCAGGCGACGGTCGGGCCAGCGGGCTGGAGACTGGAAGGTCCGCACGCAGGGACAGTGTACGCCACAACACTTCAGCAGAGCAGGCCACTGTTGGGAGTCACCGTCCACCCGATGAAGGGCACATCTGTTACAGAAGCAATGCCCACGGGGTACACCAAAAAGTTCGTTAACAGATAAACAAACACAAGGTAATGACGAGAGCGGAGCGTTTTTTCTTCTTCAGTATATTGTGGAGGCTATCCGGCAAACGATCCGGATGAAATCTAGCACCTGAGCTGCTTTAAAGTATTTATAAGGACTCGGCTCTATTTTGATGCTATCCAAATTGAAAATGCACGTCCATGACCGCAAATTCTTCATTTAGGCCAACACATGAGTGAATCATCATACGTAACGGCAACTTTTGCACACGAAATCGTCCCCACCGAAGCATATTTGCACCAGGCGAACGCTACTCCAAGCGACTGTATCTAACAGGGCTTAGCCCATCAAAAGATCACAAGTCACGGCCAGGGCACGCGAGCGACCGTGACGCACTTGATGGAGTTGAGCACGGTGTCGCGCTTTTCGGCGGCGCGCACGCGGATCTGCTCCAGCGTCAAGTCCTGGTTGTCGCGCTCCATGCGCGCGCGCGCCGCCATCTCCGCCTCGATCTTCTTCATGTCAGACTTGTGCCGCAGGTCCATCTCGTACTCCAGCGTGGCTAAGACGGGGGAGGAGTCACGGCTACGTCACACGTCCCGTCCCACGCCGGTAAACGACGACCGGTACATACGGACGGGTCGACACACAGAGTCATGTAGTTATTGCGAAAAACGGAAGCATTCTGTGTCGCTGTAAGCCACGAGTTAGGGTATATGGTTGCGTAATTTAATGGTTGCATGTCTCTTCCCTTCGGTCGCAGCAAATCACACGATAAAATACTCTAGATAATATCATCATGGTCTGCTTCCTAGTGGATTACAGGCGTTGCTGTGAGTCGGACAGGGTTAGAATTCTCAACTATCTCAGGACCATACTTTCATGTATATCGTGCCGCTGGCCTCGTGCCTTAGCCTGCTCCCTTTGAGACATCTTTCCCTTGCAGCAAACTGCATGCAGCTTTGGCTTTAAGTTTTAAGCGCCAAGAATACCAGCCTCCACGCATAAATGGTCACTGCCGGGCCGGGTGGCTCAAGTCTAAAACTTGACCTCTCTTCAAGCAAGGCGAACTTTGCCTTTAGCCTGGCTCACCACAACAACCAGTTTCTATGACAAGTCCCGTTTATGACGTCATGCATGTCATAAACAGGAAGTAACCATTTGGAGATGACTGCATCTAGGACGCTCAGATCTCTTATCTTAACCAAATAATGCATTGAATAGTAGTTCAGTAATCGACACACGAGCACACTACAGTCCGCGGAGTTACTAGGAGAGGATCACGACCATCAAATTGCAATCCTTTCTCACATTTCCGAAGGGCCTCCTGCTTTTGTACGGACTCTTCCTGCTTCCGAAGATTCTCTTCATTCATCCGATGTTGCTGGATAAGCTGATCCTCCGACCTGCAAATGGATCACGAAGTTAGGGGCGTACCGCACAACCGCACAACGTTAGGAACATACCTCTTTATCAGGCCCACCAAACTATAATATAATTGTGCACTGTGGAATCTGCACATCCAACTTCCACTAAGCACAATATAACTCACAACATGCTCCATAGGGCTCGAAACAGCTCACCAAGCAGTGAGAAGGAAAGAAAGAGCATAAACAGAATACGGACTTCGCTGTTGGACAATGGATATTGTCCGCGACTTTTAGGTGGAATGCTGGAAAAAGTAAAAACAATCTAGAGCGCGTTGGGGGATGGGCGGTAGGAGTCGGGAGCACGCCCTCTCGGCTGACGGATTCTTAATGCTACCATACATAGATGAACACTTGCTTTGGAAAATCAAATGCATCGTTAGAAAAGCAAAACTGCGCGTACGCATAGCGTGAAAGAACAATAAGCTAAAAGTCTCTCATGAAATCTTCTATCTCGAAGCCTAAGTGCCCGGGTGGCAATAGATATCATTTATGCAAGTCTGGGTTTCAAAGGGTCTGCACGGAAAAAGTGGTTCACGAAAATAACTGTAACCTGTGTGAAAAACATGTGAGGGCCATAATCTATGTTAGGGAGTCTATGCGCCCTACTCCTCTGATATGTAATGAACACCTGCGAAATGCTAAAAACAAAACAGGGAATGCTCCTTTCGCTGACCATTTTGTTGGCAAACACGCTCAGGCTGAAATCGAGGGAGGTATGGGTCATATGCCCCTTCCAGAGCTCAAAGCCACCTACAGAGCATAGGACCACCCAGACAGGAAAACAGGTCAATCTTTTCTTGTAAGAAGTCGGCGACCAATCCTTAGCGTACAAGGCTCATCATGGCCGATTACGCGAACGTGATATGTGCCTTGATGTGTGATGTGTGCTAGCTTAAAATCGTTTACATGTATGAAGAATGCCTAACGCGTGATGCGCGATGCCCGTTTAGAAATGGTTTTCATTATAATTGACGCGTGATGAGTGATGCCCGTTCAGTTGAACTCACTTACATGCTTGAATGAATCGTGATGCGTGATGCCTGTTCCCTTGAATTCGTTTGGACGTACACGTATTTTTTGCGTTTTCTAATTCTTAGATATACACTGCATTGTAACAATGGCTGGTAATCGCTACTTCTTTAATGTCCTGAATGTTAGTGTCCTGTACAAACTGTGGCTCGCTGTTAAAAAAAAACTGAAATCGAGTAAGATCGGTGGCAGGCAATTTTGAATTCAGTTGCTATTATTTTTGATAAAAGCATGTTGCCGAAATATCACCGCACCTTTATCTCCATTGTCCTGGTTTTTTATTTGCCCGGGGAATACAGCTATCACTACTGTTTTATCTAGGCATGCATTATGCATGGCAGTTTAGATGGGAGAATGCATCGACAAGAAAGCCCTCGCTAAACACGCCATCACATGTGGGAAGGGTGGGTAGCGTGGGCTGGAGTGGGGAAGAGGAGTCAATTTCACCCGTACTTTTCAAAATAACTCCCAAAGATGTTTCACAAAAGCTTCCACAATTCTGTCATAACTTCGGAACGGCACGGTGTAGCCGCGTCAAACTTTTTGTAGGCGTAGGTAAAGGAATAGCCAATCTTTGGAAATAGTATAAATCCATAGTATCCAATCAATAAATAGTATCCAAATAGTATCCAATCCAATAGTATAAATCCAAACTATATATCCCTAGTTAGATCGCTGACCTATAGCAAATCAAAATCAGGCCGTGGCTGTCGGCGAAGGCAATTCCTAGAAAACCGTACAATCTAGTGCGCCAATGTACTAGAGTACTAGACAATGTCATACAACTTTCAGGTCATTTCTTACAAAACTAGACAATCGAAAGCATAGTTACTACTTATTTCACAGACCTTGGGTCAGATGTGAGGTCAGATCGACGTAAAATCCGAACCGGGGTAGCGGGCGTGGTCTACCCTCGAACAGACCCTATGGTCTGGTGACCCACCCCGAGGGCACGGCCTCGCTCTGGGCCACCGGAGCCGTCCTCCGATCGCCGGGACCAAGACGTCAGGATAAGCTCGTCGCATGCATACGCGCTACATAGGGCTTCCTGACCACAGAGGCGTGGCCAGGATTGTCCTGTAAGCGCTCCGATAAGTGAAACCCATGACATGTATAGTGTGCAGTGAGTACAGCGTGCAGTGGTGCAGCGTGCGGTGGACATTGCTGTGTTTCCATGCAGCCAAACGAAAAGTGCCCCGTGATGAGGTATCACAAGTATGCAAACAGTAAACAGCCACCCAACCTCACTAAATACAATCCACCTCAGAGCTGTGAAAGCCTTTAACTCCAATTAAAATTGTTTGTCCTTCACACCACACGGCCGTGTCACAATCGGCTACCAAAACGTGGTATAAGCTGGCGTGCGTTGTCCCAGCTAGGTAATCGTCAGCTTGATAACAAAATACCACAGAACATCATCCATTCCAATAACACAGAACATCATTATGGTTCCCGTTTCATACATCACCTTGCACTGGTTACCCGTCGTGCCAGCAACATGCCCCAGAGAGCTCCACGCCCCCCCCCCCCCCCCAGCAGCGCAATCGCACGTGCAGATATTTTAGCCGAGCCATGCTATCCAGCTCGTGGTCATTTCTAACCCACCAGCGCATCAGTCCCCCGCCACCCTACTCCCGGCTACCGTCAACGTTTTCTATACACCTAATAATTTGGAATGGTTTGCACAGGTAGATTTGGGTTCGAAATATGTCGTGGCGTAGCTTGCTGCGTGTGCCTTACACTCACTACCCAAGTCATACGGATCGAGCTCATTAAGTAATTAGCCTCCAGCCTTTTTACCAGACCGGACTGCGGAGGGTTTTGTGTGCTCAACGGTGCTAAAATCAGAGCGCCCGTGTCGGGCTGTCCCCCCTGGCTAGCTGACAACTAACTTCCCCGTTGAATGGACGCATATAACGCGCCCATTGCGTTATTGATAGCCAGTGCGACCCAGTAACGAGTCCAGCCTGGTTGCCCTTGACGACGGCAGCGGCCCGCACTCCGTGCTCCGAGACCAGCGCCACCGGCTCGCGGCCGTCGTCAGTCACCTTTTCCTGGAGAGCTGGTCCTGGTACTGAGCGCGCTGCTGGTGCTGCTTGGTCTCCTCGGCCAGCAGCTTGCGGCGCTCCTCGCCCTGCGCGCGCACCTGCTCCACTTTGGCCTGCTCGATGTGAGCCTCGTACTCCTTGATGCGCGACTGCTGCTCCAGCTGGCGTGTCTGCTCCTGCTGCTTGGTCACCGACAGGATCTCGCGCGCGTTTGCTGCCAGGAAACGTAGCTCGTTAGATGCATTAGCCATACAAAGAAACAAAAACGTGCAGTTGCAAATAAAAATGACAGTTTTCACAAACATATTCCTATTGTCAACAACGGTGCAGCAAAACTGATAGATATGCTTCGACAACAATGGGATATTTTTGTGCAAAATTACATCGCTTCCTTCAATAACTCTGCAAAGAAAACAACATTGGAAACCACATCGTGCACAGTAGCAAGGCTACCAGGCAAGCTGGAAGGAAACCTGACACGAGAGTCAACAGTAGTTAGCTAGCCACAGTTACGTGAAATACGGAAGCTCCGGGTCAATCCCCACGCGGGATATCCACATTTGAATTACACTTATAAGGTGGTAAAACATAAATCACATGTAACGACCGGTATGTTTGCTGGCAAAACGACGCAGAGGATGTTTCTCGATGTGTTGGCATGCGTGGTTTTAATTCCATTTGTGGGCCCAAAATCAACCTCATGTCCGAGGAAATAAGCTCATGGCTCATGACAACTAGGAAATAGTTTGCTCGAATTTCGTCTCGCGCTAACTGTCATTCAGTCGTCCGTCTGAAAGCCGTCGCGTTCTTTTGACTTCAACCAATACTGCCGCGTTGAAATGCAACTGGTCCTGGTCATGTTTCGTTGAAATGCAACTGGTCCTGGTCATGTTTCGTTAAAATGCAACTGGTCCTGGTCATGTTTTGTTGAAATGCAACTGGTCCTGGTCATGTTTCGTTGAAATGCAACTGGTCCTGGTCATGTTTCGTTGAAATGCAACTGGTCCTGGTCATGTTTCGTTGAAATGCAACTGGTCCTGGTCATGTTTTGTTGAAATGCAACTGGTCCTGGTCATGTTTTGTTGAAATGCAACTGGTCCTGGTCATGTTTTGTTGAAATGCAACTGGTCCTGGTCATGTTTTGTTGAAATGCAACTGGTCCTGGTCATGTTTTGTTGAAATGCAACTGGTCCTGGTCATGCTTCGTTCAGTTACCCAAAATGCTTACTTAGGCCCCAACCATGCCAGGCCCTTTACACGAGGAACGAAATCCAAAGACAAAATATCTTTGCGATGCCCAGTCGTCTGGGCCGCCTGTGGGTATATTCTGGTCTCAGCACTTGCGGGTTCCAGTTGACAACCTTCGGCCGTATCGGGGGAATTTACGATGAGAAAACCCTTCACAGATCATGGCGCGTCCCTTCGCAGCCCCAGTCAAAACCATGTCCACATGATGACTCCCCTCGCGGTGTCCGGGCTCTCCGAGAATTTTGAGGCACCTGGATGACTTCGCACCCCGAGCTATCTCGAGATATCGTGGCCACGTCAAAGACGTGGACCGGATCCTCCGAATGGGCCTTCAGATACCGTAAGTCGTTGGGTTCTCTAAAAGGGTGAACGTTCTATACAGTTATTCACGTCCGTTTTCTGCGACCCATAAAAATGATCGTCTCGAGCCACCTTTTGATGCGTTACGGTCTCTTACAGCAATACGACGGCCTCCTCTTTACTACCCACGCCGGGCCCTGAGAGCACCTTCAGACATATCATACAGAAGACCGTCCGCCTGTCGTTTCCGGGTTGAAAACAGTAGCGTCGTGGTTTTGAGGTCACCATTTCCAGACACTACCGTGAGCTACGATAACGGTAAAAAGTGCTGAGGAGAGGGGCTGCTTAAGCTATAACACGGGGGAAAAAGGCATGCAAACGGGAAAACAGCATATTTAACCATGGAACAATATATTTTCCCATTTCCCTCTTCATTTGGGAAGCACCGTGATGCAAAAGATATTTTTCCAAGGTGAGGAGGGGCTGGCTCCCCGGTTGCATGCTCTGCGACGACACTCACGGTTCAATTTCCCTGAGCCCCTTTCATAGTTTGAGTCCATAATCCCTTCGGACCCTGGCTGCGCCACCGTCCCCTGCATTTTCCGCATTTGTTCACTTTGCTCCATGCCCTGTGTACAAACCCAAGAGGGGGAGCGGGGGGGGGGGGGGGGGGAGGCAGCGTAGAGTTACGCTCATAACGATGATGACTGGGGTTTTAGGGCGCGCCAATTTCTGATGTCATTTTGCGCCATTCTCATTACACCCAGGTGCGATTGCTCATCATGCTCAAGTGTTTTCAAGTGTTAAAACATTTAAGCCGAATACTGGAAAGTTGAAAAGATACCGGATGCCGGATACTGAAAGCCGGCTTCCTCTCATTAAAAGGAACATGCCCCTCGTTCTTTTGCACCTTCGGCTCAATTAGACGCCAAACAGCGGACACGTCTTTGGAACGGCACGCTAGCATATAGTCATCCGGGGGTAACCGGTGTAACCAGTGCGTAACCAGCGAGACGAGGATTGAAAAAGGTTTCCAGACAAAACAAGTCGAATGGAAAAGATCGAACGAAAACAAGCTGAGCAACAAAAAGCCGAGAAATATAAAAGTCGACGGTCGACCGGTCTAATGGAACGCTGTCCACGGACAAAAAGTCGGAGGCGATACACGTCGACAAGAATCAAAGTCAAATCGGGGAAAAGTCTAAACGAAAGGGATAAAAAGTCAATAGGGATACAAATCCACAGAGATAAAAGTCGGGCCTGAACAAAGTCGATGGACCACAACCGAACATGATACAAGTTGACGGGGATAACATTGGAAAAGGAAAAGTCCAAACGAAAAGTTCACAGGGATAACAGTAGAAAAGGCATATGTCGAAAGATATAGCATCGAAATGATAAAGGCGAACTGGGAGGCAAATCATCAGGATTTGAAATTTGTTGTAAAATGCAGATTACGCTGTGGCTACGGGCATAGAGATGAGACTGGATGGGAGGCGAGGGGAGCACATGGGACCAGATCACAACAAGAGGCACGGGCCAGAAGAGTTCGGATGAGACTGGATCGGACGGCACCTGACGGCACCAGACGGGACCAGATCACAACAAGAGGCCCGGGCCAGAAGAGTTCGGCTGAGGCCGGATCGGACGGCACCTGACGGCACCAGACGGGACCAGATCACAACAAGAGGCCCGGGCCAGAAGAGTTCGGATGAGACTGGATCGGACGGCACCTGACGGCACCACACGGGACCAGATCACAACAAGAGGCCCGGGCCAGAAGAGTTCGGATGAGGCTGGATCGCACGGCACCTGACGGCACCACACGGGACCAGATCACAACAAGAGGCCCGGGCCAGAAGAGTTCGGATGAGACTGGATCGGACGGCACCTGACGGCACCACACGGGACCAGATCACAATAGGCCCGGGCCAGAAGAGTTCGGATGAGGCTGGATCGGACGGCACCTGACGGCACCACACGGGACCGCGCGTGACCGGACGCGATCAGGCAGCATCGCACGTCACCGGGCGTGATCGAAACGTACCAGAGGAGACAGAATGGGACCAACGGGACCAGACGGAACCATACAAGAGCAGATGGAACCGGACGAAACAGGACGAGATCAGACGGGACTGGACGGAGCATGATGCCATTGAATGGGGTGGGACGGGACCACACAAATATTAAGGCAACCTTCGGAGAGCGCTGCTCCCTAAGGCACTGAATACGACGCCAAAATAACGGTCTCAACAGCTTCGCAGCATCACCTGGCTCTCGTCGGCTGCGCGATGGTGCGGGACTCTTGTATCCCCGGCGCTTTACGTCGGGGGGAGGGAGGAGAGCGGGGTACGCAGGGCGGCCGCAGGACAACATACTGCATCTGTTGGGCGACTGTGTCCATTGTGTGGGCCCGTTCCAGACACAAAACTATGATGCTTGATGCCTGTGAGGAAGGCCATCAGCTTCTGGTTATTCTGCCCGGGGCGTAGTTTCGCAAAATGACTGGGGGGGGGGGGGGGAGGAGAACGGAACAGGGGACAATGACGCAACCTTCTTTCAGAACGCCGACAAATGGGTTTCTCCCGGATTCAACCGTTCTTTAAAAAAAAAAAATTGGGGTAGGGGACAACAGCCCCGCCCAAATGAATATGAAACCACAGCGGTGTTCGGCATTATGAGTTCGGATTCCTAAGCCGAGTTATCGGCCTTTAATATGCCAGGAGGCACGGTTAAACGACGTGATAGAACACACGCTGATTATGCTGTCCGCGCTCGGCGTTTCGGGCCGTGCTTATGATAATAAGTGTCATAATGTACAGTAAGTAGTACCTCATGGACTTTCTGCCGGCTTTTGCCTATTCGGACTTTCCGTCTTTTGACTTTTCTATTTTTGCTTTTCCCTATCGACTCTAATTCCTCTAAACTTTTATTTCTGAGGCTTTTCAACTGTTTAAGCTGTAAATGTTTGATTGGACTTCAATCCCCGTCAACTTTTTGTTGTTCGTCCTTATCAAATACAACTTTTATTCCTGCTAACTTCGTGCCCTTCGGCTTTTATCCTAGTCGGCTCTTATTCCTGTCACCTTTTTCCATTCGAATTTTTGTCACCGCTGAAGTTCGATCAGTTCGATCTATCATCAGCACGTTTGTCGGCACCAATCACGACCCAGTATTATTTCTAAGTCACATCACAGGACCACGAATTCACGTAGTTTGTGACTTCACGCGCCGGCTGGCGTTGCTGCCAGATTTTTTTGGCTGCCCGTCCGTATGAAGAGAAAGCGCTGCAAGATTAAATAAGTCGATTTGACAAAGGCCCCATCCGATCTGTCGTCGACACGATTGTCAGCTGGAATGCGTGCCGTATTACGTGCTAACGGTGCTTTCGACGTGTGGGCTGACGGGAAAGTCTTTTATCTCTGCTTCACCTTCTTTCTTTACCTTTTACTTGACCACACACTAACTCTGGCGCACCGACACACTACGTATGAAGTGGCGTTTGGCAGTGTGGTTTCTGCTTCGTTATTGCCACCATCTATCCCATCCGTGCGTTGAGTGCTTCTTCCCATTTACAATTCATTTCAGTTTCTTCCCTCGCATTTCAAGTGTTTCTTACAACACTTCATTTGTTGGGCAACGCAACCACACACAACACCAATCACCGTCATTTACCTTTTCATGGTTATTTTTGGCATTTCAATTCCTCCTATCTATCTCGCATCGCATTTTCCCCAAAATCAGAGCCAAGCGCCCCCATCCCATCAACGTACTCGCCAACGCAAAAGCTATCAAATCAAACTCCCGCCTCAATCAGAGTGATTTTTTAATTTGGTAATGCCTTCTCTCCATGCTGACAAAAATCCTGGCATCATCGTAAGCCGGCGCGTGACATCAAAGGCGACGTGCATTTTGGTCACCTGACGTGACGTAGGGCGAATACTGGGCCGTCACTCATGCTGACAAATGTGCTGACGACATATCGAAGGCGGCCAAAGAGGCGCGAGTTTGATGCGGTAGCTCTCGCGTTTGCGAGTACGTTGGGTGGGTTGGGGCACTTGTCTCTAATTGGGGGGAATGCTATGTAGAAAAGATAAGAGGGAAGTTGGACTGCCAAAAGTAGCCATGAAAAAGTGGGTAAAAGCGATTGGTGTGGTGTGTGGTTACGTTCCCCAGTAAATTACAAGCGTTAGAGTAATTGAAAAAGATGGAGAACGGAAACGAAGCATCCCGCGTCTCGAACACGGGCTTTATCGACACAGCTGGGAGGTCAATGAAAGAATGGGGCAGTACAAGTAGCAGCCGAAAGATCAAAAGACCTTTTCACAAAAATTGAGTGAAGGCTAAAATTGAGAGGGAAGAAATTTCAATGAGGTGGGAATGGATGATGGCGATCTGGGGCTTTGGGGCACATCGACAGCTGGAGGCCATGCAGTGTCGTGGTGGGAATGGGGGGAAACACTCAGCTTAATAGTGGAATAGATGATGGTGATACCGAAGCAGGAGCCACACTTCCAAAGACCATTTACAGGTGTGTCATGGTCGGCGGTAAGCCAGTTGGTGTGAGGTCTGAAGCAGTTAATAGGTAAATGAAAAAGGAAGGCAAAGTTGAAAACTTTCCCAACGACCCTCACACCAAACGCTCCGTCAGCATGCATGACGTCACACATTCCACGTGACAATCGTGCTGGCGACAGATCGAACAGGGCCGAAATACCAAAAAACCAAATAGTTTGTGGACGCCACCCAAAATATTCCTAATATGGCAGCTATGCGGCCAGATTTACTATCCCTGGCTTGCGCCACTTCTCGCCGTAATGCGGTATGATGCGGCAGCAATGCACACCTACGTATATTCCAGTCAGTAGTGACTCATCCTGCTAATAGGCCCCGCTGCCTGGCAGACAAGGGAGGGACGGAATTGTGTTTATTTCTCGAGGTTCAGTGATCATACCTGACGGCCTGTCCTTGACCCCCATGTAACAAGGGAGGTGTGAAATCTAAGCGTGTTCGTATCTTGAGGCTAACAAGCCATTTGATACTCTGCATCTTAAAAGGCTGCCTTTTTCAAATAAGCCAAGATGTCCATAGCATCCATGGAGAAGCATTTGTTCAACCTCAAGTTTGCTGCCAAGGAAATGGTACGCAATTCTAAGAAGTGTGAAAAAGAGGAAAAGGCTGAGAAGGTAAAGCTGAAGAAAGCCATACAAAAGGGTAACATGGAAGGTGCAAGAATTCATGCTGAAAATGCAATTCGGCAGAAAAATCAGGCCTTGAACTATCTCAAGATGTCTGCTCGTGTTGATGCAGTGTCTAGTCGTGTTCAAACTGCTGTTCAAACCAGGAAAGTAACACAGTCATTGGGAGGTGTGGTGAAGTCCATGGATGCTGCCATGAGGTCCATGAACCTTGAGAAAATTTCTGCCCTCATGGATAAGTTTGAGCACCAGTTTGAGGACCTGGATGTGCAAAGTAGTTACATGGATTCAGCAATGGGCCAAACAGTTGCAACCAACATTCCTCAAAATGATGTGGACAGCCTTATGAGCCAGGTAGCAGATGAGGCAGGACTGGAGCTGAACATGGAGCTGCCACAAGGACAGCAAGGTTCTGTTGGAATCTCTACAGCTGCTTCAGCAGATCAGGATGAACTCACACAGAGGCTGGCACGTCTCCGGAACTAAAAGAAGATGAACATCTTTAACTTTTGTAACTGCATATTAGACTTGGGCTTCATTTCAGTGTGCCTGAATGTTATCAGGCACCATCAGCACTGCACTGTCAGGCAGAAGCAGCAGTGCATTTTCAAGACTGAGATTGACAGTGCACACATGCCTTTGTCATAAGCATTTTGCCCCAAACTAGCATGTATGCAGATAAACCTTCCATCAAGCAGGGATTTTAGTTTCTACACCAGTAAAAAATTCTAGACAATTATCCCTAGAGAAACACACTGTGGTCTTCCTGAACTGAACTCAGTGTGCTAGAGTGTGAGGTACACAACCTGCTCGTGATGAGATTGTGGGAATGTCTGAGCTTGATGCTGAATTATTATTGCTGAAATGTGGAATAGGCTTTATTCATATGGAAGTGCCCAGCAAGCCAAGCTCTTGGATCCAGACACATGTCACAGATTATCACAGGATGCTTGAATCTTTGCAAGTTCATGCTAGTTCTACGCCAGATAACTGAAGCTGATCTGAAAGGCAAGATCAATAAGCTCTTTAGATTAGTTCCATCCTCACTGAAGAAGTGAAACCTTTGCTGTAGAAGCCTGCAGTTGCTGAACTCCAAATGTCTTGGTGTGTTTAGCGTGGCCTCGCTGGTAATGAGACTTGTAAACGGTTCCGTGATGTGGTAAATATACGTGATATTCTCAAGCTGATCTATTGCAAATGGTAAGCGGAATGGCAACTGCCAAACAAATCCTGTCGAGTTGCACGGAAGGGACAACAAAGGGACAATACGATGTGATCAAAGCAACAGCAAGTAGTGAACAAACCATTTTCGAGCGAAGCGAAGTCATATGACGTGTTATGCCGATGCTCGTACCAGATTATGCTCCACAAACCAACAGTGGAACCGAAATGGGTGAGTGAAATGCACTTGGAAACTTAAGCATGAAGAGAGGGGGATGGGGGGGGGGGGGGTGCAAGCTATTGGCTCCTGGGCATTTGCGGTGTTGGTGTTTGCGGACTCGGGCTACGCCAGAGACGACCTCACTGTGTTGACAAGTCACCTTCCCGAATCAACGGTCCTGTACGCTGCGAGCACCAGGTCGTCCCCTCTCTTCAGCACTAGTTTGCCCCTCCTGGCGTCAAATCCCTGCAGCACTCCTGCCTTTGCCCCTTCACATCGACTGGCTGGAACCAGCTGCGTGCGAATCCTTCTTTTGAAAGAACCTTGGGCCATACGGGACAGTATTTAGAGCGAAATGTGTCCCAACATCTTACGCAGTACTCATCCTGTGTAGCACAGTATTATTGAGGCCCATGTAACGGAAGCTCAAGGATTGGACACATCGATTTGTTTAGGGCTGGCCCGTGAATTGGACCGGGTCGAACACGCTGCAATCGATACGGTTTGAGATTGGATTTAACTCCAAAATTGATTTGCACAAATCTAGAGGAAAGGCTGATATGGAATGTAGCTGATTACAATGGGCGGTTTGGCCCTCGACAAACCTTCCATACTACATGCACAACCCACAGGAACACACTGAACGACCCAACTATATATTTAATAAGTTCGTAGTGCAACTTCGCAATGTTGAATTTGCCTTTTTTAAACCTGGCTGCAATACCATCGACCGGTGTGAAGTGAATTGATTCAGAACTTGGCAACGTGCAATTGGTCCAAATTTTGTGTGCTCGATTAGAATGAAATCGTAAAATCCGCGAATAACTCCAATTGCACACTTGCGTAACACACACCTACGCCACAACGTGAGCGTGGACAACCAAGCAGTCAAAGCAGAATCAGGGGCAGAAACCACACATAAACTGATAGCCTCTCTGTGCGGCTATCCTAAAACATGAGCAGGAAACTTGCGTCTGACAGCTGTAGCGCCCATTCTTAGGGAAAAGATGCCGTGCAATAACTATTCACTGTCCCAGTTGTTGCAACCATTTTGACTACGAGAAGGGACACCAGATCTAAACAAAACAATCGTTGCCGGGTTTGCCTCCGATACAAGTTTTGCCAAGTTACAAGTATACAAGTACACAAGTAGAAGATATACAAGTATAGACAAAATATACAAGAATATACAAGATATACAAGATATACAAGAGTATAGAAGATATACAAGATATACAAGAATATAGAAGATAAATAAAATATACAAATATAGAAGTACAAACATACAAGTATACAAGTACATTAATAATCCCAGACTATACTGAACAGAAAGGTCCGCACCCATCCAAGAGTTATCACTGGCCATCAACACAAGTTAAGTTATTCGGACGGGCAGGATGGGCCAGGACCAAGCAATAATTTCTGGAGAGCGAAGTACCGATGCACATTACCATGTATGACATCATACCTGGCCAGGCCAACCTGCATACCGCCATGCCCAGCCGGTGAGGTGGCCACAGCCTTAACCATTTCATACAACACTTTTATCTTGGGCATGGTGCAGGGTGTTGTAAAGGTGGCAAAGCGCACAGTGTTTGGCCTTCCGACAGTCAGCGAGTAGAAAAGCAAAGCTTACGACGGAGGGTAGTTCGAGCTTTGCAACACATCGGCAATCAAAAGAAACACGCCGTCCCATTTCGTCATCAATGAACGACGTTTTGGACGGGCAAAGCTGTAAAAGTTCTTCAACAAGGAATGGAGGTGACTAGTTTTTCCATTGCCTGACACATTCTCAGTGTCATTCATCGTTTTGCGAACGTCATTTAATGGTTGCTACCGAATCAACAAAGGACCTGGATACTTGCCATCCCGCAGCCGTACTTCCCACTCCCATGCATACATTTAACCTCATCCATGGGTGCCGATTTGTGTTCTTTTGTGAGAGCCCTAGTTCCTTCCCCCGAATACTGAATTACCCCCATGTTGGCTTGAGTCACCAGCATTTTTGGCTTGAGCATTCCGGAAGCGAAGGGAAAAGTTGGCCGTCACAAAAAGACCTTCGCCTGTGACCCTCCTTCGTAGTGGCGTCGCCATGGAAGGCGCAGCGGGGCAACTTTACCCCGCAACCTGAACATTATTTCCTCGAATGGCAGAGGGATTTAAGACATGGCGTAAACCATTTTAAATTTGCCCGTTTTTGTTTTGTCTGTCAAACGCAAGCCCGAACTGTTTTTCTGCCCCCTACCCAAACATGATTTACGCCACTGGCCTCTTTGTCTCGTGGACTCTTCTGTGCCAAGCGACATTTGGTCCCCTAGCCATGCTAGACTACGAACCTAAAGTTGTTTTACTTGGAGCTGGGACCCGAGTTGCTTCGTCATAGTTCCTCATAGATCACGCCTTAGATCTTCTTTGGCAGTCTCATGACAAAACAAAAACGGGTAATCAATCTTTTGCGCGGCATCATTACTTCTGATTATAGGTCCAGTTCACTTACAAAATGAGAAGCAATAAGGAAATAAAAACCTTGCTGAGGTGTATCATTAATCTGATTCTAAGTAGGGGATAATCCACTGCTAGTACTCCGAACCCTCCATCCTATTATTCTAGTGCACGTTCGACGAATCTATTTTGCCTCGGTACCTTATCCAAAAAGCACGAAAGAACTTACCGTGCCATGCCACTACACAACTGTCGACTGCCTTGTGACCAGGCTGACGCTGTCAGGCCACAGGCCCAATGTCCCTCCTTGACGAGCCACAGACAAACATTTGTTCTTGAAAGTGAAAATACTATCATATATTTCGCCACATGTCGAAGGTGGTCAGAATAACTTTAGCGCTCGACTGAGGATGGGCTTCCACCACGATTGGTGTGTGCGCGGTAATATACGTTCTTTCTGCGAGCATTTTGAGCATTACAGCCAACTGGTTGGAGAAAGGTCATGTCTGATAACTGCCACTTTACTAACAATCTTTGTCAATATATATATATATATATATATATATATATATACCTATATATCGTAATGTTCTGAAGGGAAGCTGCTGCCACCGATCAGGTTGTCCACGTGGCGGCGCTAGTGCTGCCCCCCGCCTGATTTGAGGCAATACAATTCTAAGCCCGGATCCGCCGTGTATGGACGCTCCGCCGAGCCGTGTACCAACAGAGCACGGGCCGAGAACATAACATGGCGCGGTCGGTCTGTGACTTGTGTACTGTAACGTGTCGGTCTGTAACGTGTGGACAACGGTGATCGGCGTTGGTAAACGTCAGTGAGTGGACAGATACGACGTGCTTGTGATAATGATTGTGCTGTTACGGCATCCGGCGACAGGATGAGCAGCGTCTCCAGCAACGGGGGCGGGAGCGGAAGCCGTCGGAAGTGCAGCTCCTGATCGACCTGTTCAACCGTCAGATGGAGGCATCGTAGCAGCGGGAGGAGCGCCTCATCCAGCTTCTGGAGCGGATGGGCCCATCGTCAGCGCAGCATTCAACAGGCGGCGACGGCGCGACTGGTGGCGATGGCGGCGTGCCTGCTCAGCGTGCGCCTCTGCTGCCCGCCTCGGGGCAGGATCTGCCCAGCCCGACAGGGTCATCAGAGAGGTGACGGCGACCCGACGCTGCGTGCGCCGCTGCCACCCAGCTTAGCGGGTTCCCCGAGAGGTCACGGCGGGCCGATCACTCCGGGGCAGGATCCGCTCACCCCGGCCGACCACCCGAGTGACGAGGGCAGGCGTGACCCACCCCGGCCCGGCGCTGCGTGCGCCTCTGCCGCCCGGCCCGGCCGGTCAGCCGAGCGGTGACAGCGGCGCAGCCGGTCCGGGCCCGGTGCTGCGAGGACCCCAGCCGCCCGCCCCAGGGCACGTGCGGTGCGCGCCGGCCGGCTACGACCCGGTGGGCGGTGACCGGGACGACCGTGAGCCCGGCCGGGCGAGGTCACGGTCGCGGCTCCCAGCAGCGGCGACACCGGCCCCGCGGCTGATTGCGTCTGCTTCGTTGAAGGAGTTTGAGGCGCGGAAAAACAAGTTTGACGGCTACCGTCTACTCGTGGGCCTGGACGACCTACCCCAAGCGGAGCAGAGGGCTGCTTTGCTCGCGCTGCTGGATGACGACTGGGTCAGGGTTGTCAGATTCGGGCTGCCTCAGTCGACGGGCGCGACGATCGGCGAGATCGTCCTGGACATGCAGCATCATCTACGTCGCCCGCGCAACATCATCATCGATCGTCGTGACTTCAACACGCGCGTGCAGCAGCAGGGCGAGACATTCGACGAGTTTCTCTGCGCGCTGAGAGAGACGGCGTCGTTCTGCGACTTCTGCACGTTCTGCATCGATGACCGGCTCCGAGGCCGGCTGGTGGTCGGCGTCCGAGATGAAGACGCCAGGCGCCGGATGCTGGAGATGCCGGAGCTGACGCTGCAGTCAGCAGCCGACATCTGCCGTGCGTCTGAGAACGCCAGCAGCAGCACGTCAGCCATCCGGCAGCCGGTGACTTCATCGCTGGCCAGGCTATCTCGATACCAGCGATATAAGCGATCGTCGTCAGCGGTGAAGTCTGGAGAGAAGTGCGCCCGCTGCGGCACAGCGGCTCACCGGGATGAGTAGAGGTGTCCGGCGGTTGGGCGCCCATGCTTTCACGGCCAGGAGCAGGGACACTTCGAGGCTGTTTGCCGGCGCCAGCATGCTGAACCACAGAGGCGCGGCAGGAGCAACAGTCGGCGCCGTCAGGACGGCCGAAGCGGTTCACGCGCCCAGTCGTCCGTCCAGGTTGTGCAGCAGGTGACGGCAGCGCCGGCCCAGGGCGTCGGACGGGTTCCCGACGTCCGTGTACGAGGCGTCTCGGCGCGCTGTTCGCCACGGGTCGAGCTGCAGCTTCATCGACCGGACGGAGGCGGAACGGCCACGACCTACTGGACGCCCGACACCGGAGCGGAGGCGTCGGTTGTGTTGCTGCGGTATGCCGAGAAGGTTCGGCATCAGGCGGAGCAATCTGACGCCACCGACAACCAGGCCGCTCAGCGCGGACAGCAGGGAGATGCGGTGTTTCGGTACCTGCAGCCTCACACTTCAGCTCGGGCGAGTTCAACACACCGTGGAGGCGGCGGTCGTGAAGATGCTGAATGGCCCGTTGCTCTCGTGGCACGACAGCATCAAGCTCGGCATTCTTCCCGAGAACTACCCTCAGCAGATAAAGGTGATGACGATGACTGCAGCCACTGGAGATGACGAGACCACCGGAAAGGAGATCTCCTGCCAGCTCTCCAGCACGGTGATCCATGCTGTGACCAGCACCGACGGAGATGGGACAGCTGCATCACCGTTCGAGGTCACGGCGCTGTTGGCGGTGCAAGCGGCTTCAGAGCGCGATCCTGAGATTTTGGCCCTCAAAGAAGCCGTACTGTCTGGTTTCCCCGACCCCAAGTCCGAAGCAGACCCGCAAATTCGACTATACTGGAACATGCGAGATCGACTGGCGGTAGATGGTGACCTGGTCATCTGCGGACAGCGGATCGTCGTCCCCAGCAGCCTGCGACGGGACGTTCTGCAGAAGCTGCATGCCAGCCATCAGGGAGAAGAAAGAACAAAAAGAAGAGCGAGACAGGTGGTCTTCTGGCCAGGTATCGACCACGACATCTCCAACGTAGTGAAGGCCTGTCAAGAGTGTCGGCTTCATCTCCCGAAGCAACAGAAAGAGCCGATCATCCAGATGTGTCTGCCAACAAGAGTCTTCGAAGTCGTCTCGGTGGATTTCTTTGAATATGGTGGTTGTACGTACCTGGTGTACGCCGACAGGCTGTCGGGATGGCCCTGGGTCTCTCACATGGGCCGGACAGCATCAGCACATCAGCTGACAACCAGTCTCCGGCAGGCATTCCCGTCGACTGGAGTGCCCAGTGTGCTCCTGAGCGACGGAGGACCCCAGTTCGCGGCCAAGAAGACCAGAGACTTCCTGGCCAAGTGGGGTGTCAAGCACCAGCTGTCCTCGCCGCATTACCCTCAGGCGAATGGGCACGCGGAAGTAGCAGTGAAAGCCGTCAAGAGGCTCCTCAAGAAGGTGCCTGCCAGCGGTGACCTCGATACGGACGCATTCGCGGAGGGCTGCTGGAACTTCGAAACTCTCCGAGAGCGGACGGACGATCGCCAGCTCAAGTGCTCCTCGGCCATCCGCTGAGGTCGATGGTCCCAGCTCACCACAGCTCCTTCGCCAAGTGCTGGCAAGAGCGTGCTGATGTGTGCAACCGGCGCGCAGCGGAACGGCGTCGCAGAGAGGCTGACTTCTACGACGCTTCAGCACGTTCACATCGGCCTTTGCAGCTGGGTCAACACGTGCTGCTCCAAGACCCCCGCACCGGCCTCTGGGACAGCACCGGTGTCATCAGCGCAGTCAGCCAGCAGCGCCGCAGCTTCCTGATCCGCGCACCATCTGGACGCGTATGCTGGCGGAACAGGCGCTTCCTGCGTCCGTTACGCCCGCTGATCCCGGAGGGCATCAAATCGCCAGCGGCTACACCAGCGTGTGAACCAACGAGTTCTGCCGCTGTGGCAGTGACGCACCCGACGTCTGATGCGCCAGCGTCCCTGGATGTGGAGCGGGCGCCGCCTGAAGCTGCAACAGAGCAGCCTGGAGCGCCGCAGACGTCACCTGAAACAGCTCGGACGTCATCTGAAGCGGCCCTATCGCTGCCTGAAACTACAGCATCATCACCTGGAGCGGAGCAGACGTTACCTGTAGCTGTGCAGGCGTCACCAGAACCTGCGGCGAACAGCGAAGCTCGCTCACACTCGGCACGCCCATCACAGCAGACCACAACCGCACCGTTGCGCCGAGGAGAGCGCAACAGGCGGAGGCCAGAGAGCCTGCAAGTGCGGTGGGGTACATGTACGTACCAAGAGTGATCGTTGTACTGTAGGTGATGTTATTGGATGCATTATTTTCCGGCCCCGGGGAGGAAAGATGTGATGCAATTGCGCGTGTCGTTTTCTTTTGTGAAGTGCGTTGTTTTGTTTTGCGTTTTTTGGCAGCAATGCATCCTGTAATCCCAGAGGGGAGGTGAAATGTTCTGAAGGGAAAGCTGCTGCCACCGGTCAGGTTGTCCACGTGGCGGCGCTAGTGCCGCCCCCCGCCTGATTTGAGGCAATACAGTTCTAAGCCCGGATCCGCCGTGTATGGACGCCCCGCCGAACCGGTGTACCGACAGAGCACGGACCGAGAACATATATATATATATATATATATATATATATATATATATATATATATATGACCTAGTAAACAGTCAAGCATAGCCAAACTCGGCTACATATATGACATCATTAATCGGAACAGTGGTATTTATACTCCTCGATACGTCAGTGTTTGATTACATTATTGTACCTTGCACAACATTGATTGGAAGCCAATTGACGGCCTTTTTCCTGCACATCGTGCTCACGAACATCCGACATGGACAAACCAACTATTATATTTTCTTGGTATTGATCGCCGCATAGCTCACTGAATGACAGAATGTGAATGACCTTGATATGAAAATGATAAGGTGTCGATTGAAATACTCTTCCCGAACAAGTCTCCCCATTCTCGCGGGCGTGTACCTCAGGCACTAGAGGAATTTAGATCTTAGGAGGGACATGGCTGTGAACTGCACCGAAGGATCTTTAATATCGCTATTTCAGTTGAAAACCCCATGGAAAGGTGGGACATCACGTTTAAATAAAGAGGCAACGTTTTACGCGGGACGCTGTATCCCATATCCAAGGACAAAAAACAAACTTTAGTTAGGTTGTGTACTTTAGCCGAATGGCTTGGCCCGCAAACTCCTAAACTGAATTCGTGAAGGTAGCCGAATGTTAGCTGTTTTGCAGACAAAGAACACAGAACAGTGCACCTAACTAGTACACCCCTCCCCTCGTAATAAGAAGCCGTGTTTGCTCTCAACGCGAGATAAAATCGTACCTGCTAAGCGGATAGCCAATCCAATAAACACACCAAGGACCATAAGATGTGCAAAGGTTTGGACGTTAAACTGAAAAACTGCGGGGTACGGGAAGTGGTTAAGTCAAAAGCCTGTCTTCGTCTCCATGCCTGGTGCCTGGTGGCAACCAATGAATTAGAAATGGTTTGCCGTCTTCGGTTATCGTGACTGTTGTGAAATCAAATATTTTGAGTCAGCATCGGCCCTAACTAGTTACACCACAAATGTGTGTGGTTTGAAAAACCGATCTCTCGGTGTAAGCCACCGCGTATCTGCGGCTTCTAGAAGCGTGGCCGTTCGCCAATTGGCATCAAAGGCCAAACTACTCATATTCTTTATAATTTTTCCGAAATCTACTCGTCTTCTCCGGCTCCCTGAGCCGTACTCACAGGACTTCTCGAGGTCTTTCGCGGCCTGCGCGGCGCGTTCCAGCGCTGACGAGTCGAAGCGATACGCCTCCATGGGGGCGGACGTGGGCCGACTACCCGCCGCGGCCGTCCTGCCGCCACCCTCGCCGCCGGCGCCCGGCGCGCCGTCCGACGGCTCCTGCGGCAGCAGCGGCGGATCCGGCTTCTTGTTCATACCAAACAGCCAAGACATGGTGGTAACTGCTGAGGGGCTTCAGCCAGTTGGACCACGAACCTGAAACAAGGCACATGTTGGACGGTTTCATTTGCTTGGAGCCTCCTCTGTAAAAAAACAAAACATATAAGATTGTTACAAGCACTGCTCCATAAAGCATGTAGCGTTCAAAACCCAGTTTTAAGCACCTGATTGATGATATGGGTTTATGGACTCTGCAGTTACATGGTTGTATAGCATTCACTGCAAGGCCACAGTTTTGGTGTGATGGTCTGAGAGTGATTGGAACAAAATGAAAGCAAAAATGAGGGTACACTTGAGAAACAAGTAGGACTGCATTACCAGATTTATGAACACAGGAAAACAGTGGGAATGCAGATTTAGTTATAAAATGAGAATGGACCCAAACTACTGAACTGAATCAGATAAACACAAAAAACCCATGGCAAATCACCCACCGCACTACACCATTTTCAACATATACACAGGCCAGGTCTAAGTGACAATCAACCCACCCTTCACAAAGCATTTCTTAATGTTCACATATCCAATTTTGTATCAACTAGAATTCTGGCTTTAGAAGCATAACACTACTGGTACTCAGGAATAAAAGTGGATGGGTACAGCTAGTTACTGTCTGCTGGTAATGATGGCCTCTAACAAACAACAGTGATGTTTAGTTTGGGGGGAGAGCGCAATTCCAGCTAGGTGTTGACGAGAAAGTGGACCAAAGCCCAGGAAACACTCTGTTTTGGCAGATTTTTTGGTAAGGTTAGCTACGCCTTCCTACACCAGCCCCATTCAACTTCTTTTGGTAACCTGCATCCCATTCTCAGGATGGAAAAACACTGAAAATTATTACAAATCTGACCTTGCAGTAAAACAATCTGGAAAAAACGAACAAGCTTTGACTTCCAGATACCAGTATGTGGGAGTGTCATGGGGGCTTTAAGATACACTCTGCTGCTGAAAATGCATGATGTCAGTTGCCTCTCAACCTGGCAGGGAGGGCGGACACTGCAGGGAATTGTGCCCATACCCCCGGTTTCCCAGACCTGCAGGAAAACCACTGTGCTACCAGCACCCCAGTGAGCCATCTGCATTTCTGTACTCAGCTGAGTGGTTAGTGCAAACTCACAATGACTGCATGATGTAATTGAAAGACAGGGCAACCTTTTAAAACATGTCTTGGTGCAAGTGTTTTCGTC
>NW_023597034.1:15903379-15934052 GCF_011947565.3 Pollicipes pollicipes
GTGATTGGTGCCGACAAACGTGCTGATGATAGATCGAACTGATCGAACTTCAGCGGTGACAAAAATTCGAATGGAAAAAGGTGACAGGAATAAGAGCCGACTAGGATAAAAGCCGAAGGGCACGAAGTTAGCAGGAATAAAAGTTGTATTTGATAAGGACGAACAACAAAAAGTTGACGGGGATTGAAGTCCAATCAAACATTTACAGCTTAAACAGTTGAAAAGCCTCAGAAATAAAAGTTTAGAGGAATTAGAGTCGATAGGGAAAAGCAAAAATAGAAAAGTCAAAGACGGAAGTCCGAATAGGCAAAAGCCGGCAGAAAGTCCATGAGGTACACTTACTGTACATTAGGACACTTATTATCAGAAGCAACGGCCCGAAACGCCGAGCGCGGACAGCATAATCAGCGTGTGTTCTATCACGTCGTTTAGCGGTGCCTCCTGGCATATTAAAAGGCCGATAACTCGGCTTAGGAATCCGAACTCATAATGCCGAACACCGCTGTGGTTTCATATTCATTTGGGCGGGGCTGTTGTCCCCTACCCCAATTTTTTTTTTTTAAAGAACGGTTGAATCCGGGAGAAACCCATTTGTCGGCGTTCTGAAGAAGGTTGCGTCATTGTCCCCTGTCCGTTCTCCTCCCCCCCCCCCCCCCCAGTCATTTTGCGAAACTACGCCCCGGGCAGAATAACCAGAAAGCTGATGGCCTTCCTCACAGGCATCAAGCATCATAGTTTTGTGTCTGGAACGGGCCCACACAATGGACACAGTCACCCAACAGATGCAGTATGTTGTCCTGCGGCCGCCCTGCGTACCCCGCTCTCCTCCCTCCCCCCGACGTAAAGCGCCGGGGATACAAGAGTCCCGCACCATCGCGCAGCCGACGAGAGCCAGGTGATGCTGCGAAGCTGTTGAGACCGTTATTTTGGCGTCGTATTCAGTGCCTTAGGGAGCAGCGCTCTCCGAAGGTTACCTTAAGATTTGTGTGGTCCCGTCCCGCCCCATTCAGTGGCATCATGCTCCGTCCATTCCCGCCTGATCTCGTCCTGTTTCGTCCGGTTCCATCTGCTCTTGTATGGTTCCGTCTGGTCCCGTTGATCCCATTCTGTCTCCTCTGGTACGTTTCGATCACGCCCGGTGACGTGCGATGCCGCCTGATCGCGTCCGGTCACGCGCGGTCCCGTGTGGTGCCGTCAGGTGCCGTCCGATCCAGCCTCATCCGAACTCTTCTGGCCCGGGCCTCTTGTTGTGATCTGGTCCCGTGTGGTGCCGTCAGGTGCCGTCCGATCCAGCCTCATCCGAACTCTTCTGGCCTGGGCCTCTTGTTGTGATCTGGTCCCGTCTGGTGCCGTCAGGTGCCGTCCGATCCGGCCTCACCCGAACTCTTCTGGCCCGTGCCTCTTGTTGTGATCTGGTCCCGTGTGGTGCCGTCAGGTGCCGTCCGATCCAGTCTCATCCGAACTCTTCTGGCCCGTGCCTCTTGTTGTGATCTGGTCCCATGTGCTCCCCTCGCCTCCCATCCAGTCTCATCTCTATGCCCGTAGCCACAGCGTAATCTGCATTTTACAACAAATTTCAAATCCTGATGATTTGCCTCCCAGTTCGCCTTTATCATTTCGATGATAAAGGCGAACTGGGCCCGGCGTGGGTAGTAAAGAGGAGGCCGTCGTATTGCTGTAAGAGACCGTAACGCATCAAAATGTGGCTCGAGACGATCAGTTTTATGGGTCACAGAAAACGGACGTGAATAACTGTATAGAATGTTCACCCTTCGACATATCCATATCTATCCATTCACCCTTCGACATATCTATATCTTCGACATATCTTTCGACATATGCCTTTTCTACTGTTATCCCTGTGAACTTCCCGTTTGGACTTTTCCTTTTCCAATGTTATCCCCGTCAACTTGTATCATGTTCGGTTGTGGTTCATCGACTTTGTTCAGGTCCGACTTTTATCTCTGTGGATTTGTATCCCTATTGTTTGTTTTTTTTTTGTATCCCTATTATATTTTATTGTTTCCCTACTGATCAGTTTTATGGGTCACGGAAAACGGACGTGAATAACTGTATAGAATGTTCACCCTTTTAGAGCACCCAACGACCTACGGTATCTGAAGGCCCATTCGGGGGATCCGGTCCATGTTTTTGACGTGGCCACGATATCTCGAGATAGCTCGGGGTGCGAAGTCATCCAGGTGCCTCAAAATTCTCGGAGAGCCCGGACACCGCGAGGGGAGTCATCATGTGGACATGGTTTTGACTGGGGCTGCGAAGGGACGCGCCATGATCTGTGAAGGGTTTTCTCATCGTAAATTCCCCCGATACGGCCGAAGGTTGTCAACTGGAACCCGCAAGTGCTGAGACCAGGATATACCCACAGGCGGCCCAGACGACTGGGCATCGCAAAGATATTTTGTCTTTGGATTTCGTTCCTCGTGTAAAGGGCCTGGCATGGTTGGGGCCTAAGTAAGCATTTTGGGTAACTGAACGAAGCATGACCAGGACCAGTTGCATTTCAACAAAACATGACCAGGACCAGTTGCATTTCAACAAAACATGACCAGGGACCAGTTGCATGTTCAACAAAACATGACCAGGACCAGTTGCATTTCAACGAAACATGACCAGGACCAGTTGCATTTCAACGAAACATGACCAGGACCAGTTGCATTTCAACGAAACATGACCAGGACCAGTTGCATTTCAACAAAACATGACCAGGACCAGTTGCATTTCAACGAAACATGACCAGGACCAGTTGCATTTCAACGCAGCAGTATTGGTTAAAGTCAAAAGAACGCGACGGCTTTCAGACGGACGACTGAATGACAGCGCGAGACGAAATTCGAGCAAACTATTTCCTAGTTGTCATGAGCCATGAGCTTATTTCCTCGGACATGAGGTTGATTTTGGGCCCACAAATGGAATTAAAACCACGCATGCCAACACATCGAGAAACATCCTCTGCGTCGTTTTGCCAGCAAACATACCGGTCGTTACATGTGATTTATGTTTTACCACCTTATAAGTGTAATTCAAATGTGGATATCCCGCGTGGGGATTGACCCGGAGCTTCCGTATTTCACGTAACTGTGGCTAGCTAACTACTGTTGACTCTCGTGTCAGGTTCCTTCCAGCTTGCCTGGTAGCCTTGCTACTGTGCACGATGTGGTTTCCAATGTTGTTTTCTTTGCAGAGTTTATTGAAGGAAGCGATGTAATTTTGCACAAAAATATCCCATTGTTGTCGAAGCATATCTATCAGTTTTGCTGCACCGTTGTTGACAATAGGAATATGTTTGTGAAAACTGTCATTTTTATTTGCAACTGCACGTTTTTGTTTCTTTGTATGGCTAATGCATCTAACGAGCTACGTTCCTGGCAGCAAACGCGCGCGAGATCCTGTCGGTGACCAAGCAGCAGGAGCAGACACGCCAGCTGGAGCAGCAGTCGCGCATCAAGGAGTACGAGGCTCACATCGAGCAGGCCAAAGTGGAGCAGGTGCGCGCGCAGGGCGAGGAGCGCCGCAAGCTGCTGGCCGAGGAGACCAGCAGCACCAGCAGCGCGCTCAGTACCAAGGACCAGCTCTCCAGGAAGAGGTGACTGACGACGGCCGCGAGCCGGTGGCGCTGGTCTCGGAGCACGGAGTGCGGGCCGCTGCCGTCGTCAAGGGCAACCAGGCTGGACTCGTTACTGGGTCGCACTGGCTATCAATAACGCAATGGGCGCGTTATATGCGTCCATTCAACGGGGAAGTTAGTTGTCAGCTAGCCAGGGGGGACAGCCCGACACGGGCGCTCTTATTTTAGCACCGTTGAGCACACAAAACCCTCCGCAGTCCGGTCTGGTAAAAAGGCTGGAGGCTAATTACTTAATGAGCTCGATCCGTATGACTTGGGTAGTGAGTGTAAGGCACACGCAGCAAGCTACGCCACGACATATTTCGAACCCAAATCTACCTGTGCAAACCATTCCAAATTATTAGGTGTATAGAAAACGTTGACGGTAGCCGGGAGTAGGGTGGCGGGGGACTGATGCGCTGGTGGGTTAGAAATGACCACGAGCTGGATAGCATGGCTCGGCTAAAATATCTGCACGTGCGATTGCGCTGCTGGGGGGGGGGGGGGGGGGGGGGGGGGGGGGCGTGGAGCTCTCTGGGGCATGTTGCTGGCACGACGGGTAACCAGTGCAAGGTGATGTATGAAACGGGAACCATAATGATGTTCTGTGTTATTGGAATGGATGATGTTCTGTGGTATTTTGTTATCAAGCTGACGATTACCTAGCTGGGACAACGCACGCCAGCTTATACCACGTTTTGGTAGCCGATTGTGACACGGCCGTGTGGTGTGAAGGACAAACAATTTTAATTGGAGTTAAAAGCTTTCACAGCTCTGAGGTGGATTGTATTTAGTGAGGTTGGGTGGCTGTTTACTGTTTGCATACTTATGATACCTCATCACGGGGCACTTTTCGTTTGGCTGCATGGAAACACAGCAATGTCCACCGCACGCTGCACCACTGCACGCTGTACTCACTGCACACTATACATGTCATGGGTTTCACTTATCGGAGCGCTTACAGGACAATCCTGGCCACGCCTCTGTGGTCAGGAAGCCCTATGTAGCGCGTATGCATGCGACGAGCTTATCCTGACGTCTTGGTCCCGGCGATCGGAGGACGGCTCCGGTGGCCCAGAGCGAGGCCGTGCCCTCGGGGTGGGTCACCAGACCATAGGGTCTGTTCGAGGGTAGACCACGCCCGCTACCCCGGTTCGGATTTTACGTCGATCTGACCTCACATCTGACCCAAGGTCTGTGAAATTAGTAGTAACTATGCTTTCGATTGTCTAGTTTTGTAAGAAATGACCTGAAAGTTGTATGACATTGTCTAGTACTCTAGTACATTGGCGCACTAGATTGTACGGTTTTCTAGGAATTGCCTTCGCCGACAGCCACGGCCTGATTTTGATTTGCTATAGGTCAGCGATCTAACTAGGGATATATAGTTTGGATTTATACTATTGGATTGGATACTATTTGGATACTATTTATTGATTGGATACTATGGATTTCTACTATTTCCAAAGATTGGCTATTCCTTTACCTACGCCTACAAAAAGTTTGACGCGGCTACACCGTGCCGTTCCGAAGTTATGACAGAATTGTGGAAGCTTTTGTGAAACATCTTTGGGAGTTATTTTGAAAAGTACGGGTGAAATTGACTCCTCTTCCCCACTCCAGCCCACGCTACCCACCCTTCCCACATGTGATGGCGTGTTTAGCGAGGGCTTTCTTGTCGATGCATTCTCCCATCTAAACTGCCATGCATAATGCATGCCTAGATAAAACAGTAGTGATAGCTTTATTCTCCGGGCAAATAAAAAACCAGCACAATGGAGATAAAGGTGCGGTGATATTTCGGCAACATGCTTTTATCAAAAATAATAGCAACTGAATTCAAAATTGCCTGCCACCGATCTTACTCGATTTCAGTTTTTTTTTAACAGCGAGCCACAGTTTGTACAGGACACTAACATTCAGGACATTAAAGAAGTAGCGATTACCAGCCATTGTTACAATGCAGTGTATATCTCAGAATTAGAAAACGCAAAAAGTACGTGTACGTCCAAACGAATTCAAGGGAACAGGCATCACGCATCACGATTCATTCAAGCATGTGAGTTCAACTAAACGGGCATCACTCATCACGCGTCAATTATAATGAAAACCATTTCTAAACAGGCATCGCGCATCACGCGTTAGGCATTCTTCATACATGTAAACGATTTTAAGCTAGCACACATCACACATCAAGGCACATATCACGTTCGCGTAATCGGCCATGATGAGCCTTGTACGCTAAGGATTGGTCGCCGACTTCTTACAAGAAAAGATTAACCTGTTTTCCTGTCTGGGTGGTCCTATGCTCTGTAGGTGGCTTTGAGCTCTGGAAGGGGCATATGACCCATACCTCCCTCGATTTCAGCCCGAGCGTGTTTGCCAACAAAATGGTCAGCGAAAGGAGCATTCCCTGTTTTGTTTTTAGCGTTTCGCAGGTGTTCATTACATATCAGAGGAGTAGGGCGCATAGACTCCCTAACATAGATTATGGCCCTCACATGTTTTTCACACAGGTTACAGTTATTGTCGTGAACCACTTTTTCCGTGCAGACCCTTTGAAACCCAGACTTGCATAAATGATATCTATTGCCACCCGGGCACTTAGGCTTCGAGATAGAAGATTTCATGAGAGACTTTTAGCTTATTGTTCTTTCACGCTATGCGTACGCGCAGTTTTGCTTTTCTAACGATGTATTTGATTTTCCAAAGCAAGTGTTCATCTATGTATGGTAGCATTAAGAATCCGTCAGCCGAGAGGGCGTGCTCCCGACTCCTACCGCCCATCCCCCAACGCGCTCTAGATTGTTTTTACTTTTTCCAGCATTCCACCTAAAAGTCGCGGACAATATCCATTGTCCAACAGCGAAGTCCGTATTCTGTTTATGCTCTTTCTTTCCTTCTCACTGCTTGGTGAGCTGTTTCGAGCCCTATGGAGCATGTTGTGAGTTATATTGTGCTTAGTGGAAGTTGGATGTGCAGATTCCACAGTGCACAATTATATTATAGTTTGGTGGGCCTGATAAAGAGGTATGTTCCTAACGTTGTGCGGTTGTGCGGTACGCCCCTAACTTCGTGATCCATTTGCAGGTCGGAGGATCAGCTTATCCAGCAACATCGGATGAATGAAGAGAATCTTCGGAAGCAGGAAGAGTCCGTACAAAAGCAGGAGGCCCTTCGGAAATGTGAGAAAGGATTGCAATTTGATGGTCGTGATCCTCTCCTAGTAACTCCGCGGACTGTAGTGTGCTCGTGTGTCGATTACTGAACTACTATTCAATGCATTATTTGGTTAAGATAAGAGATCTGAGCGTCCTAGATGCAGTCATCTCCAAATGGTTACTTCCTGTTTATGACATGCATGACGTCATAAACGGGACTTGTCATAGAAACTGGTTGTTGTGGTGAGCCAGGCTAAAGGCAAAGTTCGCCTTGCTTGAAGAGAGGTCAAGTTTTAGACTTGAGCCACCCGGCCCGGCAGTGACCATTTATGCGTGGAGGCTGGTATTCTTGGCGCTTAGAACTTCAAGCCAAAGCTGCATGCAGTTTGCTGCAAGGGAAAGATGTCTCAAAGGGAGCAGGCTTAGGCACGAGGCCAGCGGCACGATATACATGAAAGTATGGTCCTGAGATAGTTGAGAATTCTAACCCTGTCCGACTCACAGCAACGCCTGTAATCCACTAGGAAGCAGACCATGATGATATTATCTAGAGTATTTTATCGTGTGATTTGCTGCGACCGAAGGGAAGAGACATGCAACCATTAAATTACGCAACCATGTACCCTAACTCGTGGCTTACAGCGACACAGAATGCTTCCGTTTTTCGCAATAACTACATGACTCTGTGTGTCGACCCGTCCGTATGTACCGGTCGTCGTTTACCGGCGTGGGACGGGACGTGTGACGTAGCCGTGACTCCTCCCCCGTCTTAGCCACGCTGGAGTACGAGATGGACCTGCGGCACAAGTCTGACATGAAGAAGATCGAGGCGGAGATGGCGGCGCGCGCGCGCATGGAGCGCGACAACCAGGACTTGACGCTGGAGCAGATCCGCGTGCGCGCCGCCGAAAAGCGCGACACCGTGCTCAACTCCATCAAGTGCGTCACGGTCGCTCGCGTGCCCTGGCCGTGACTTGTGATCTTTTGATGGGCTAAGCCCTGTTAGATACAGTCGCTTGGAGTAGCGTTCGCTTGGTGCAAATATGCTTCGGTGGGGACGATTTCGTGTGCAAAAGTTGCCGTTACGTATGATGATTCACTCATGTGTTGGTCTTAAATGAAGAATTTGCGGTCATGGACGTGCATTTTCAATTTGGATAGCATCAAAATAGAGCCGAGTCCTTATAAATACTTTAAAGCAGCTCAGGTGCTAGATTTCATCCGGATCGTTTGCCGGATAGCCCCCACAATATACTGAAGAAGAAAAAACGCTCCGCTCTCGTCATTACCTTGTGTTTGTTTATCTGTTAACGAACTTTTTGGTGTACCCCGTGGGCATTGCTTCTGTAACAGATGTGCCCTTCATTGGGTGGACGGTGACCCCCAACAGTGGCCTGCTCTGCTGAAGTGTTGTGGCGTACACTGTCCCTGCGTGCGGACCTTCCAGTCTCCAGCCCGCTGGCCCGACCGTCGCCTGACCGCGCCGTGCCCGGCAGGACGGCCGGTGCCGTGCTCGGCGAGGGCGCCTCGGCCTTCCTCAGCGACTGGGACAAGGTGGCAGCGGCCGCCGGCGGCGTCTCGCTGCTGGCGCTCGGCGTCTACACAGCGCGCGGCGGCGTCTCGGTCGCTGCCCGCTACGTCGAGAGTCGGCTCGGTCAGTGGGCGGGTGACGGGGACCGAGCTGAGCGCCTCTCTGCTGGCGCACAGACGGCGGGCCCCGGAGCAGCTCGCCGGTTGGGGTTGGATGGATGTTTTGGCGGGGCGTACGTCGTTCCGAATGTAGGTGGTGTCCCTTTGTGGCTTCTTTATGGCAGGTTTGAACGTTCACTGTTGGCCGACCCTGGGGTTGGAAGAATTAGTGCTGGTAAGTATCAGTTAGGTCTCGGTGCGGTGGATTCACCTGGGGTTTCAGGGTCCGCCGTGCTCCGACCGCTGCATTCTGACTTCTGACCCCTGTATGAGGATCCAACGGTTGTCAGGTTATTATGGGCAAAGCCCCTGTAAGCCCTACCCGGCTGGGCCGTCACGCTCTCTAGAAGCCAAAGTCTGGAACGGCGGGTCGAGGGTTAATGTAGTTGTCAGCAACAGGAAGTGCAATTCTTTAATACGCTCTCGGGTGCGGGTCGATTTGCCCCCCACCCCCCTCCCGAAGGATTTTTCCAGGGTGATCAGTTGTTAGTCGCAATTGTAAAGCCGTCAGTCATTGCAGATGTGTTGAATTGCACAACTGAAATTGCCAGCCCTGAGCCGCCTCATGGCCAGTGGATTGTCCAGCTGTGTTCTCTGATGTGCGATATATCGCCCGAATGTCGTGTCAGTAAACATCCTCCTTTTACATTCTCATGAAAGTATGCTTTCCAGAATTGGTTGTCAGAATTACTGCGTTCCCATGTGGCAATTTTACGAGTCAATTGCACGAGGAGAGTGGGCAATGGTGACATTGCCGCCTCGCTCGTCCCGCGGCGTAAAATGCGTCCCGCTGGCAATCGCGGCTGTCTTGATTGGGAGGAATGCGACGCTCATTTTTTCTCGCCTTTCCCATGGTATGAAGCTGTCCGTCGGGCAGTTCTGGTTGATCCCTGTTCTCTGCCTGTGCCGTCGGCATCGGTCAGTATTCGCTGTACGAATGGGGAGCGGATTAACCCGCCGTCTGACCCCAGTCGTCCGCCGTCAGGCAAGCCGTCGCTGGTGCGCGAGACCTCGCGCTTCTCGCTGTTCGACACGCTGCGGCACCCGTGGTCGACTCTGCGGACCCGTCTGCAGAAGAGTGAGACGGACGCTCTGGCCGGCGTGGTGCTGGAGCCCAATCTGGAGGCTCGGCTGAGGTCAGTGGTGCTGTAGTCCAGTCTGAAGACGCCAGTTTAGGTCAGCGGTGCTGGAGACCAGTCTCAGAACCCCAGTTTAGGTCAGCGGTGCTGGAGACCAGTCTCAGAACCCCAGTTTAGGTCAGCGGTGCTGGAGACCAGTCTCAGAACCCTAGTTTAGGTCGGCGGTGCTGGAGACCAGTCTCAGAACCCCAGTGTAGGTCAGCGGTGCTGGAGACCAGTCTCAGAACCCCAGTTTAGGTCAGCGGTGCTGGAGACCAGTCTCAGAACCCCAGTTTAGGTCAGTGGTGCTGGAGACCAGTCTCAGAACCCCAGTTTAGGTCAGCGGTGCTGGAGACCAGTCTCAGAACCCCAGTTTAGATCAGCGGTGCTGGAGACCAGTCTCAGAACCCCAGTTTAGGTCAGTGGTGCTGGAGACTAGTCTCAGAACCCCAGTTTAGGTCAGCGGTGCTGGAGACCAGTCTCAGAACCCCAGTTTAGGTCAGTGGTGCTGGAGACCGGTCTCAGAACCCCAGTTTAGGTCAGCGGTGGTGGAGACCAGTCTCAGAACCCCAGTTTAGGTCAGCGGTGCTGGAGACCAGTCTCAGAACCCCAGTTGAGATCAGTGGTGCTGAGTTGGAGCTGGAGCCCAGTTTGAGGACCTGCCCCAGGTCAGTGGCGCCCGAGCCAAGTCTGTGGGCCTTGGCTTCATCACCACTGGCGGGCTGGAGCCCAGTCAGAGAGCCCGCCTCAGGTCGCTGGCTCGGGAGTCTAGCCTGGACGCCCGGCTCGGCATGGCAGGCGGCCAGGCGTTTGGCCGAGCGGGGGCCTTACATCTTTGGGAGCTCTCAAAAACTCCCAGTCATGGACGCTCATATATTAAGTTTGGGGTAAGCAAGCAACTCACCTTATCGCTCACACCGACATCTTGTACTTTCAGAGATATTGCCATTACTACGAAGAACACAAAGAGGAATCGTGGCATGTACAGAAACCTGCTGTTCCACGGGCCCCCAGGCACAGGAAAAACGCTGTTCGCGAAGGTTAGTCGTGGTCCCCTACTGCGTGTGATCGGACGACTGCCAAGACTGTCTGTAGGATCGCACGTATTCGGCACTGAAGCCTTCGTATTGTCCCATCATCACAGAGCTGAATACGCGGCTTGAACAAATTTCCCTGCTGTTTCAAGCATGAATGGTATGAAAGAGCATTGACATCGCTTAAGCCACATGGATTGTGTGGTTTTCTGCAAGTGGCTTCGAACAGGCCTTACCTGAAACCTGTTACGCCATAGCTTATGTGGCGGTGTGGCCGTCACGTGGCCGAGCGTGTGTCATCCTCACTGCGACATTCCGTCCCATTCCTAGTGTATGTCACCATCCCATCACTTGCAACCGCCGAGGCTGACCTCCCTGTGCCCCGCGCCTGCAGAAGCTGGCCAAGGCTTCCGGCATGGACTACGCCATCCTGACGGGCGGCGACGTGGCGCCCATGGGCCGGGACGGCGTCACCGCCATCCACAAGGTGTTCGACTGGGCCAACACGTCACGTAAAGGTGCGGTGATGGCAGGCAGGGCGGATTGTGGCGATCCTCAGACGGCGGACTGGTGGGGTTCTCAGACAGCGGACTGGTGGGGTCCTCAGACGGCGGACTGGTGGGGTCCTCAGACAGCGGACTGGTGGGGGTCTCAGACGGCGGACTGGTGGGGTCATCTTACGGCGGTTTAGTGGGGTTCTCAGACGGCGGACTGGTGGGGTTCTCAGACGGCGGACTGGTGGGGTCCTCAGACGGCTGACTGGTGGGGGTCCTCAGACAGCGGACTGGTGGGGTCCTCAGACGGCGGACTGGTGGGGGTCCTCAGACAGCGGACTGGTGGGGTCCTCAGACGGCGGACTGGTGGGGTCCTCAGACAGCGGACTGGTGGGGTCCTCAGACGGCTGACTGGTGGGGGTCCTCAGACAGCGGACTGGTGGGGTCCTCAGACGGCGGACTGGTGGGGTCCTCAGACAGCGGACTGGTGGGGTCCTCAGACGGCGGACTGGTGGGGTCCTCAGACGGCTGACTGGTGGGGTCCTCAGACGGCCGGACTGGTGGGGTCCTCAGACGGCGGACTGGTGGGGTCCTCAGACGGCGGACTGGTGGGGTCATCTTACGGCGGACTGGTGGGGTCATCTTACGGCGGACTGGTGGGGTCATCTTACGGCGGACTGGTGGGGTCATCTTACGGCGGACTGGTGGGCTCCTCAGACGGCGGCGGCACGGCGGTATGACAGTGCCGAAGGTTGTAACCCCGGGACCGTCACAACCCGGCCTTTGACGCCATGGTCCTTGAAGTGGATCGTATTGTCGTGCGAGCGCCGGCGGCCGTGTAGCCGCGGTGTTACCCTGCGCGTGCATGAACGCCGTGTACCATTCAGACTTGCTGTCCTTTGTTGTCATGTTTGATGGGTGTCCGTCGGTGTGATCACGTTGTCGTTGTCAGGTCTGATCATGTTCGTGGACGAGGCGGACGCATTTCTACGGAAACGGAGCTCAGAACACATCAGCGAGGAGCTGCGCGCCTCCCTCAACGCCTTCCTCTACCGCACCGGCGACCAGTCGGACCGCCTGATGCTGGTGCTGGCCTCCAACACGCCCGAACAGTTCGACTGGGCCATCAACGACAGGTGAGAGGCGCGCCCGCCGCAGCCAGTCAGTGGGAGGATAGATACGCAACCGAGTGGCACCACTGAGCCGCGGACAGTCAGCGGCAGGACAGAGAGAGTCCGTGCATATGGCATAGTGGCTCCACTGAGCCGCGGACAGTCAGTGGCAGGACGGAGAGAGTCCGTGCATACGGCATAGTGGCTCCACTGAGCCGCGGACAGTCAGCGGCAGGACGGAGAGAGTCCGTGCATACGGCATAGTGGCTCCACTGAGCCGCGGACAGTCAGTGGCAGGACAGAGAGAGTCCGTGCATACGGCATAGTGGCTCCACTGAGCCGCGGACAGTCAGTGGCAGGACGGAGAGAGTCCGTGCATACGGCATAGTGGCTCCACTGAGCCGTGGACAACAGAAGCGCTGGTCTCTGTTAAACGGCTTCGCCATTGGGGTGAGTGTTGACGTGTTCGGCTCGACCGCCATGAGCAGGTAAGTTGCTGACCTTCACACCCTGACTGGGCAACGGGCCTTCAATGGCAGTTGAGGTGGTGGGTGACCCCCGTCCGAACGCGCTGTCAGCGAGAGGTTACGTTCTGGTGAACCTTGTGACTAGTCCATGAACAACAGTTCCAGTGATGAACCCCACCTTCTTGAATCGTTTCACTCAGCATCCGGCTTCATGTAATCTTAATTGATCGTGCTAGTATGCAATCGGCTGTCTTCGGTCTGTTGTCCACAAGGGCTGCTTGTGTTTTCCGATATATCCAGGAACCCATGTTGGCTTTTTCAAACTTAACGTGGCGACATGGTTCCGCTGGTTCTTGTCAGGCAACTACCATCATGAGCATGGAAACACTGTCCGTTTATTTGGAGATCAGGCACCTGTTACCTAATTGTTATTCAGCTTTTCCTGTGCACAGAAATGTCCCATGCTCTGGCCGTCCGACTAGCCGCCAGTACGCGTCCGGCCGGGCCCGGCCGGCGGGGGCCGTTTCCCCCCCTAACCGACGTGGTAACGATTCCCTAACTTCGGCCATGTTACGACAGGCTGGACGAGATGGTGGAGTTCCAGCTGCCTGGCCTACAGGAGCGCGAGCGGCTGGCGCACTTGTACTTCCGCAAGTTCGTCCTGGAGCCAGCCACGCAGGGCGTCAAGTACGTGACGGGTGGTGGCGGCCGCAGGCTGGGCTCTGGCGTCACGCGGTCTGTGTAGCGTCCAGCTGCGCCCCAATTGCCGGAACTCAGCGGCCACTTGTGTTATGCCTGCTTACCATACTGGAACGCTCCAGCGAGACCCTTCTGGTTTTACTTGATAGGGTACAGCGTGCGTGTGTTACATGCCTTCAGATTTACCTGGTACTTCGCTGCATGGTTAATTGCAGCGATACCAAATCACAGTGTTCATCTGCGGTGGTTGAAATGAGGAAGATGAAGAACGGGACCAGCTCTAATCCAGTAGTTCCATACCAGCCATATCTTCGATACATCCGCTCTGTCCCCACATTGACGCCTTTGGTACGTTCGGTTGTGTGGCCCGGTCGCATTCGGTACGCCCCAGCACGAGGCATTGGCTGGTACGCACCCCGGCTGCCAAGCTGGCCGCATCCAGTGGCGCTGTGTGCGGTGCCCCCGTGGGTGGACCACGGTGCCGGCCACCGCCGCCACCGCCGCGCTGACCGGCCGCGCTTCGTCGCCAGGCGGCTAAAGGTGGACAAGTTCGACTACGGCGACGTGGTGTCCCGGATAGCGCTGATGACCGCCGGCTTGTCGGGCCGCGAGATCGCCAAGCTGGGGGTGGCCTGGCAGGCGGCCGCGTACGCCAGCGAGGACGGCGTGCTCACTGAGAAGATGGCCCTCGAGCGCGTGCAGGACGCCATCCGGCAAAACAGGAAAAAGGTGACTCGTCGCGCCGGCGGTTCATGGGAGTCAGCGGCCGCGTCTTGTCAGTGACAGTAATTCAGTGCACTGCTGGGCTTTCGGGACTAATGGCAGTGATGGGTAGGCGATTGACGAGACTTTTTCCTTCGTGGTGTTTTCCATTGAGTGGAAAGCTTGCAGTTCCAGCAAATGCTTCTTTGCCTGCCTTTGGTACGCTTTATTTTCGGCTGTGCGCGGTTGATCCACGTCGTCCGCCTCCAATTATCTCCTGTATTGTTGCAGCCCCGGACTTGGTCTTTGTCGGTGTGTTTACCACCATTTTCTCTTGGCACGTGTGTGGGCGTCCCTCGCCGTCGTGTCCACTCTCGTGGAGGCCCGCCACCCCGCCGCCCGGCGACAACGCCCCACACCTCACACCCGCCTCGTCCTCAGATGGAGTGGCTCAGTGAGGAGGAGCGACGCGAGGGCAAGTCGGCGGCGCCTCAGACGGAGCCGGTCGTCTAGCGCCGCGCCCTGACCCGACCTGACCTGACCTGACCCGGCCCGCCCGGGGCATCTCTCACCGCAGCGCGGGCGTCTGCGTCCAGTCATCCAGTGTTATGTTTGCGCCGGTCGATAGCTATTGTGACCGGCGGCCTGTTTTGATACATGGGCCGGGTTCCCTCTGGCCGGTGGCCCCAGGGAAGGCTGCGCCATTTTTCCCGCGCGCGTCCCTTGGGCGGGCCGGGCCCGACGGACCGGCCCCCTGTATACGTGCATTGTCTGGAGCTGCTGAGCGGCGGCTCACAGCCGGCGAAGGTGCCGCGCGACTGGCGGCCATCGTGAAGCATCAATACATAGCCCGTGATCGAGCCAGCGCCACCGGCTGTTACCGTCCGGTGGAGCAGCGCACCGGTGTACACACAGACGATGGCGTTAGTGTGGCCCGTGACATGAGCTGGCCAGGTGTGCAGAACAGCTCAGGAGCCCCCGCTGACGGGGTCAGACTGGACTGTGGCTGGAGTGGAGTGGGGTGGCCCGCCGGCCCGACCCGAAACGGCAGATCACTGGCCGGCGCGGGGCCGCCCCAGTGCTGCCAGTCACAGGGCCTGGTGAGCGGCTTCGGAGCCGGCCCGGCTCGGACCGGCAGACCGCTGGCCGGAGCAGGGCCGTCCCAGTGCTGCCAGCCACAGGGCCTGGTGAGCGGATTCGAGGCTGGACCGGGGACATACCGCGTAGCGTAATCTTCGTCGCTTATTCAAATGCAAAACTCACAGCAGTCTTGCGTGAAGTTGGCCACCATGACCTTTGAAACGTCAAACAAGGTCCTGACCTTAAATGAGCATGTGAACTGCTTAGAACAGGTGTGCAGGTTCTGAGGGCACTTCGATACCAACCTGGAGTTTGACCTTGTTTGACCTTATTCGAACATGATCATGGTCGTGGTCAAATTTGGTCATGACCTAGGAACCTCAAGCTTTTTTAACTGAACAATTTGGTTATGATCTAGGAACCTCAAGCTTTTTCATGACCTACGAGCCTCAAACTTGGACCCAAGTGAGTTCACGCACAGGCCACCCTACCGTGTGAATTTGGTGTCTAGCTCTTAGTTTCTGAAATGCCGGGGGGGGGGGGGAAATTGACCCCCGCGTCCGGGTATCCAATATCCAACTGAGCGAAGGGTATCCAACCAGCCACCCGGGCGCGTGTTGAAGTCAGCATTGTGGGGGGGGGGGGGGGGGGGCAGGCACTCCGAGAGCATAGGCAGTAACACCCGTGGATGAACGTCCTCGTTTGTGTTGGCCTTTTCTCATTTCTGACCTCATTTTGATCCGCCCTTTTTAATACTCCGGAAACCCTTGCCTTTTCCCGGGCAAGAGTTCCAGTGGATTGATCGCGAGGGTCGCGTTATGCTTCCCGGTCAGGGGATGGACGGTCGTTCCGTCCCAACCAGGGGCGCCTACCGGCTGCCTTTTTGGCGGTACAGGGGAATCCCTGAATGTACATTGGTCGCCTGCCTGACACTGGAGCTCTTGACCCGGAATTTAGACCCGGGTCGACGCAGGGGTCCTCACTGACAAGACATAACCCGTATCGACCCAGGTGTCCAGTAACTGGAACAGAAACCACAGTTCAGCACAAGGGGCCCCAGGCTGAAATGGGATGGAGAGCTCCCCGTTCTGCAATGGGACCCCTGACTGGCACATCACCTTCCATTATCTCATTGCGGACTCTCAACGTAAATGATCATACTTTCACTGTCAGAGGTCGACGAGCGCAATGCAACGCAAGAGGCCCTCTGGCATTCTGGGTCTGGTCTCCGTCCCTGTTCAGCAAATGCTACCCTGACCGACTTCGGGTCTCTTGCGGACACAGGACCCTCTGTGGGGCAATGTGGCCCCTAAGCGACACAGATCTCATTATTTCAGGGGTCCCGATCAATGCAAAGCACGGATCCCGGCCTTGTCCTTGCCTGGGAAATGGGCTCCAAGGGCTTACACCGGCGCGGAGTCGACTGTTTGTTGTCGGTCTCCGACACAATCCCGCTTTGTCCTCGGGTGTCTCCAATCGGTGCAACAGACTCTCCGACTGACATCTGAGGGCCCGGCTCTGCGGACCGGCGTCCACGACCGACTGACATCTGAGGGCCCGCCCGGCTCTGCAGACCGGCGTCCACGACCGACTGACATCTGAGGGCCCGGCTCTGCGGACCGGCGTCCACGACTGACTGACATCTGAGGGCCCGGCTCTGCAGGCCGGCGTCCACGACTGACTGACATCTGAGGGCCCGGCTCTGCGGACCGGCGTCCACGACCGACTGACATCTGAGGGCCCGGCTCTGCAGACCGGCGTCCACGACCGATTGACATCTGAGGGCCCGGCTCTGCAGACCGGCGCCCACGACCGACTGACATCTGAGGGCCCGCCCGGCTCTGCAGACCGGCGGCCACGACCGACTGACACCTGAGGGCCCGGCTCTGCAGACCGGCGTCCATAACCGATTGACATCTGAGGGCCCGGCTCTGCAGACCGGCGTCCACGACCGACTGGCATCTGAGGGTCCGGCTCTGCGGACCGGCATCCACGACCGACTGACATCTGAGGGCCCGGCTCTGCAGACCGGCGTCCACAACTGACTGATATCTGAGGGCCCGGCTCTGCGGACCGGCGTCCACGATGTGACCTACGAGCTTTTCGTACTTGCTAATCGGGCACTCGATCTCATATGCCCCTCTACGGGCCCCTCGAGCACTGCCCCGGGCTGATTCTGGGCTCCTTGCCGGACATGGCCCTTATTGTGCACTGGTCCCCAGATCGACACAGGGGCCCCTTCATTGTTTCACGGGCCTCGACTGATGTAAATCCCAGGCCCTGGTCCTGTCCTTGCTTGGGAAATGCACTCTGAGTCTTAGACCTGACGCTGAAATAATCTTGTGGGGGGGCCCGTCACGTGTCACGGTCGCTACGTCTCTGTCACAAGGGTGCAGTTTTGCAAAATAAGCTAAGGGAGGCTAAGCGGAGAGTCCCTAGCCTTAAACACGCAAAAATGTTTTTTTCTGGATCTGATCCACTTTCCTCTCAACGTAATGGGGTGGATTTCTACCCAATGGAATGGAAACTAAAACATGCTCTCATACGCTTCCTCGCTGTTCCTCGGCGGAGGGTGTCGTTGGACATTATCATCACTTTGTTTGGCGGCGGTCATCGAAATCACGCTTCGGTAATCAATGCAGTGTCGATGTTATGTGGATTTAGACGTTGAACGTGTACGGCTTTAGGAGTGAAGAGAGTGACTGGATGTGCGTGACTATAAAGCGCTGCCACGGGAACCCCCGGCGTGTAGTGGTAAGGCGGGCTGCAAGCCGCAGCGCAGCACTCGTGTTAGGCATGTAGGCAATTCTGATATCAGTCAGTGGAATGATCACTGGGTTTGCATGCACATTGTTAAGTTGCAGGTGGCATCATATGATGAGTTTTTAATTGACCTGGGTGCATATAATTATAAAAAGGTACGCTAACACAAATTGTGCTCGCTCCATATTTCGCCCATCTCCCCACATAATGCAAGAAAAGGCACAGACCGATAAATGTTACCCATAGAAGTGGAACGAAGTAGGATTTTGCTTGTCTGGGGAATGCACGCATTTTACAGTTATCCGTTGAAACTCCTACCGGTTAGGCTTTACCCCTTCAGATTCAAATTGACCTCTCCAATTCCGATCCCCGTCTCCCCCCCCCCCCCCCCCTCTATCGTAGAGACGTGATTACGTCCACGCGCCAGACCACAGCGACACGATACAAAAGCGTTGCCCACGGTCACTACGGTTATCCAACATGTAGCGAACATTTATCCTTTGTTTAACATCACGATACACATACGACAAAATCCAACCACCGCATCACAAAAACTTTCCGGTCTCCGCAACAGGCTCTCAGTTTGCAGCTACAGAGATTTCGGTTCCCACGAAACACAAACCAACGTAGACGTTCATTGGGCACCCGTATGGATGTCACCTCCACGCACTGTCACGTATTATTGTTACTCCACATTTGTACGGGGTTTTGAACTAAAAAATAACCATATTGAAGATTCCTGGGCGTAGGAACAGGTGGTCACGCCCCCCCCCCCCCCCCCACTTTTCAAGGTGGGGGGCGAGCAATGTTAACTGTCCCCCTCCCCACTTTTCAGATTGAGGTTGATTTGGCTTATTTTTGCACTACATTAAACATGTACGCCGATTTGCGTAGTTCACCAGTCATCTCCCTTAAGGTGCGTCATCTTTGTTGTGTGCTCACTGGCCATCGCATAGTGTTACAGCCGCAAGGCCGGCGCCGTATGGCCTGGAGACTGCAGCGCCGGGCGTCGAGGCTGTTATCGCTGACTTGCGAGCGCGCAGGTTCAAGACCATATTGCGTAGCTTTCTTATCAGTAGTCAGCTCTGACAGGATCGTGAGCATTTTAAGACGAACATGGGTTGGCCATGTTAATACAAATTAGGAACCCCATTTCATCTACAATCTACAGTGAGGGCGAACTCAATATCTCTGAAGAACACAGAAAAACACGGAACTGGAGTCTATGTGGCAACTATTGGACTAACTGCCATGATCATGGATGTCGTTGCGTCAATGAGGGTTACTATGCTGATACGGTACTATGACTGATATACGGCTGATACTATGCTGGCAAGGACGGTCTGGGTTGCAACTTGCGTAAAACCGAAAAGTTTTGGCCCCGGCAAGTGCCACCAGACGGCGAGCGCCATGTTTATTTGTTTTCTGGATAGATAAATAGCTGTAAAAACACGAAAAATAGAGATTTTACCTTTACTCTTCCAGTTCACCCACCAGATTCCAACTCCGTGTCGCGGTGCTTTTAGGGCCAATCCGTTCTTTTCATCGGTCTAAAAACCGCACACGTGAAATATACGCTCAGACTGCCTTCTAAATGTAAGATCTGACGTCATGAAGCGTTCAAGGATGCTTTTTCCGAAGCGTCGTCATTTTCGTCCACCCGTTGGCTACAACTTAAAATTAGCTGTTTGGCCCACGCTGCGCGGCCACGGAAACTGCAACGCCTTGGGGTCGAGGCTTGTGTTTCCAACATTTTCGAGTGCGCATGCTCAAAATTAGGTCACATAACTTGTACTACTAGTCGATTTATGCATTTAAAGGTAATCATTTCCGAAGCGTCATCATTTTCGTCCACCGGTGGGCCACGGCTAAATATAAGCCACTGGGCTAACGCTCCGCGGCTCGATCTGCAATCAAATTTTCATTTTCAAATTTGGATCAAACACATCCATCTACAATCTATCTTCGCAATGTTCTCAATGTCTGAAGACTCCAGACAAAAATTTTGACAAAGCATCTGAATTCTATCGGTTTAGAAAGAGTCAACTAACCATTGTAAATTAAGAGCGCCAGTGATTTCTTTCATGCAGGCGTTCAACGCCTGATTCCTGCAGGTTATTCACCTCAAAATATAAACAGAGTTGAGCTGGCGGCAGCTCCTGGTTTCTGTTCTGGTTACAAGGTAAGCATAACAATAAAACGAAGAAAACCGTGCCACTTGTTAACAAGTAAGCTACATCCGGGGATCTTGGGGGGATCACCACAAGATGGGCTTTTGTCAACCTTGTGTTTCCCCTTGGCAAGGCTCTGGCTACGCCCCTGCCTACATACAGAAGCAGATCAAGTCGTGTGCGTTGCATGATGGGCAATGAAGTGTCCGTTGGGCTAATTCATATCTATGGCATACAGCTTCCCGGAGGTTATTTTTCTGCGATGGTGTGGTGTGGGGGAAGATAATTCTGAAAAAGATACTCTTGCAGGTGTCCAACACATGTTTCATGCACCATGTATAGTAACGCTGATCCAAAAGTATGCAACAAAACAGCTATACGATCAGTTCGCAGTCAGTCATGCGGGAGACACCCGGGCCCGGGCAGTGGCCACAGACGGCGGACAGGGGCAGGGCCCAGATAAGGAACATACGACAGATGGGCCTCATTATATGGCTTGATTCTTAAAAGAGAATCTCCAGTTTTATGGCTTTTGTAAGGTTGTTTCTAGCAGTTTCAAGCTACCGAATTTGTTTCCGCCTAAAATGCTGCGCCAAGTCTTATCTCTTAAAAGCAGCCAGCGAAATGAGGGCGCATGAAAAATTTGTCGCACTGTAAGCCATCGATCCACTTTCAAAATCCTCACCAGTCTATATCCAGGCCGTCTTTTGGCATCTACACTGTGGAGGCGGATGATTTCTGAATGACCCAAAATGCCTACCCGCTCGTGGAATTTCGCCTCCTTAGGAAAGACAATGTTAAAATGGACGAATATTATACTGGATAGCCTTATTTGCCAAATGACAGATGAGTCGAATAGGCAAGATTTTGCGCGAGTGAGAAACAGATCTAGATACATATCTAGCGTAGCAGCCATGACATTTGAAGAGGAGCGATGACGGCCTCCATCCTTAAACCCCCCCCCCCCCCCCCGGTCATCGGGCTCGCTTTCCATAAAAAGTTTCTGAAATACACCCTGAGCTCGCCCCCCCCCCCACTTTTTGAAACGTTCCTACGCCTATGTGAAGATCATTCGGTGCAGTGCACAGCCCTGCCGTTCCGAATATCTGAACCTGTCGAATTTCTGAGCTACACGAGTCTGCAAAGATTTCAGACTTTTTCGGGAGACCTTTCAAGGTCATCCAGGCATCCATGACGCTACGGTATCACTCAAGTCCAGACATCGTCCAGTCAGTCAAATCCTGCTATTCCATTTGCTATGCGGTGATCGAGTTCAAAACAAACGTAATTGTCAAGTTGTTCATGTCTGGCGTTCGCACGCGCGATCTCCAGATATTATGGCCATGGATTGGCTTTCAATTATTGTTGTGCCAGGTACGATAACGTTCCAAACAATGACGTGCTGAAGAGCATATTCACCAAAAAGAGAAATTGTGTTGTCTGCAGCAGTCTTTCCACTTAAAATTATGCAGTTGGTTATACGTAAGCTTTTTTTATCATATGAAACGGTTAAATGTGGAATATTCCCTTTGAGAAGGATAGGACCGTGAGCTGCATCAAATGATCCTCAAAATAGCCCTTTTAGTTAAAAACCCCACACACATGTGGAACACTCTCTTTAGGCTTCTTTCATGCTCTTCGGAACGCCCATCCCCGATACACATGAGCGGAAAGGGAAACGCTACGCAGTGTTTGGACTGCTGGTACAGAGGTTTCTTAACACATTACAATGTATACCATTATCTCCATACACCGTCACCAATTCCAAATCGGTTTCAGAAGGGAAGTCATTCCTCAATATCGATACAATTTTGGAACCGACCAAATTTTATTTTTTTAAGTTTAATTTCGATATCATGGACGCAGGTCAAAGTAGTGGAAATCCAGGGAGAAATCAGGATTTGGGGATAGATTAGGCCAACTTTATTCGCAGAGCCCTTCTCCCCGAAACGTACTTTAGAGTTACACCTATGCGTCCATCCTTGACGTGGAGCAACATGTGAAATAAATTTCATAGGAAACTTTGACCCTGCGTACTTGCAGTCTTACAAGCAACATCACGGATGGCCGCGGTTGCAGCTTCCATCAAACCGAGCGGCGCTGGCGCGCCAACACCGGGCGGCGGGCGTCTGACACGCGAGAACAACCGTCGTGAAATCATGCCTTCGAAAGTCTTCCAAAGCGAGTTCGTACCGCTCAAAAATTAGACAGGGGCGTGAATTTTGCGAGCAAAATGTTGTGGATGTCTTCTGATTATATAAAGAGCGCCAGCAACATGAAGAGGGATTTTTTGGTTGCTTTTCTACCTCCACCACCAAACTCCGTCACCGGTTCGCAGTGCTGCGAGTGTTAATCCGTTCCTTTTATAGGAGCATAAATTACACAGGTGAAACATGCTCCCGAACTATCCTCTTATCGCACGAATTGACATCCTAAAACGTTCAAAGGTACCTCCTTCAGAAACGCTGCCGTTTTCATCCACTCAGCGACAACCGCCTGATCAATATACGCAGGGGAGCCGGCAACACGCGGCCAGTGTACACCGCAATGCAATGTAACGCGATATTTGTGCTGAGGCTTGAGACCTCGCGTGGCCAAAGCTATGTTATGTAATTCTTACACTTCTCGGTTCTGAACGACGAACCTCCCTTCCTTCCAAGACGAACATGGTCAATGAGGAGCCAGCTCAACTAGGAACTCTTTTACAATCAACCTGCCTTGCGCGTGACGTTGACATTATGGTAGTTTTATTTGTTATGCATTCGAACTGAAGTTGGTTAGGCAGTAGCATTAGCCTTATTCCTTGGAAAAACCGGGAGAATGTAGATATAGTTAGGTTGATATTTCGGCAATATGTCTTTATCGAAACAATAGCAGAAGTTCCACTTCTACTATTGTTTCGATAAAGGCATGTTGCTGAAATATCAACCTGATTATATTTCCATTCCCCTGTTTTTGGCGAGGAATAAGGCTAATACCTCTGTCTTATCTATGTGAATATTGTTCCTCGTTAATGCGCTGAACAACTGAAGTGGGTTAGAGTTGCTTTTCACTCACTGGCACAACAGCTTGGAACGGTGTACTCATGTATTACAGCTGGCTAGCAATGCGCGTTTGATGAAGTAAGCAGGGAAAGTCACGAAGAGGATGGCATGAGTCTTAGCGATTTGGGGAAATGTTGAAAGCGTATTCTGAAATAATGTGCGGAGTAGTTATGCTTCGTTTAACATTAACTGAAATGTGTGTGGTTTATCGATGAATATTTTGGAATGCCAGGGAGCTTCATGTAAACGAGAGGCAAAGTCAGACACATTGTGGACACTATTATTCTGTACACATAAGATATACATACATGTATATATATATATATATATATATATATATATATGTATATGTATATATATATATATATATATATATATTTCATCCATTCCGAGATTTTCCGCATCTGTTCTCTTATGGTGAACTCCAAGACTCTGCCCCCCGCCCATTTTGAGAAATCGACACCCAAGGCTAATGAAGTTTGTGATTTTTTGGCATCTTCAGAATCGGATGCCAATATGGGAATCCCGAAATTGAACACTGCTCAATATTAGGGTCAATCTATCAGTGCTCCTTGAACAGAGGCCACACAACCTGGATAAAAAATGTTGTGCAGGCATGTCGCACTATCTTATGCGAGAACTAATGGCGTAGACACTCCAAATTTAAAGTGGGTATAGGCGTCAGTTTAAGAACGCGTGTTTACTTTTCGCGTGTTCTTGTAAGGTATGCCTGAAAAACTGGGCATAAATAACAAACTATTCAGTTTCGTTTAAGGTAGGCAATTGAGGGCGAAAACTTGCAACGGAAGTAATGAGATGAACTGTTTATTTTCAGCAGTATTGGCTGAAACGGTGACAGATCTTAACACCATAGAAGAATATAACATTTCTGAACCATTTCAAGACGGTGAAAAAGACAAAAGTGTCTGGAATGTAAGGAAGGCATCAAACTTTCGAGAGCAGTGATACAAAACACCTGCCGTGTTTTGGACACGGGAAAACCTGAGGTGGAATGAGTGGGCCTTTTCCGACGTCAGTTCGCTCCTCATTTTTTAGGACACTCCCGACATTTCCGTTAATCTGCCAGCGATGTGGGTGTATCATTTTACTGGCCTTACAACTGCTAAGAACTGAAGACAAATACTGTTCGTAAGCCATCAAATGCAGGCCCTATTACAGACAAAATCAAGACTCCAGGCCTCCATTGCCTTGTCCAGGTCGGGGAAGGTTTTCAGGCAAAAATAAACATAAACAGCAGTATGCATTAAGTCAGAATACTTGTCGCTCAAGCACCTTAGGTTTTCGGACTTAACTGTTGCTGACCCTCGTCCATGCGTGACTTATGAGCGTTGACTTGAAACGTAGAGAAGTCGCGTAATTGTATATTCGTTGAACCAGTAGCCTTACAAAACCACGACCTTCCGAGTCGTATTGCAGATAGGCATTTCTAACCCAAAACTACATGCTAAAGAACCAGGGCTCCATGGGCCTCTCTGGCTTCTATCACACCACAAAGAAACGCAATTAACATCTTGGAAAACTCTCTTTTAAGAAAAAACCAGCCGTGGCGGCGGAAGCTCCGATAGCACTACGCGTGGGCGGTGCGCCTGCCTGTGTCGAGGGCGACATGAAAGCGACTGGCTGTACCTAGGATTGCCATAATTCTCATCGTACGGACTAGGCAGTTAAGGCTATTCGTCGCTGGGTATAAGAGTGGCTGCGTGCACACGTGGCGTACCAAAAAAGAGGGAAGAATCTTCCATTTGCTTGCACATTCTAAAAAGCTTTTAAGTTGGCAATTAGCGGGCTTCGATTGTATTATTTTCTCGTTTACCCGTTGCACTAACTACCTTTCAGCGCCTGTTCATTATCCTCATTTGTGCAGCGTGCTGTACCAGACCCATCAGACTGTCAAGTCATTTCGGTGTGACCTGTGGCCATCTCCAGCTCCCGCTGCGACTGTTGTTCCATCCACGCATACCGTCCTTCCCCAATCGCTCCACGCGATAGCGATAGTTCACCAGCGGTCTGCTAGCATTAGCGTATATTTAGTGATAGCCGGCGCCGACACGTGACCCAGGCACGCTACACTATCCCGGAGCGGGCGCGGGCCACGGCGCGCAGGGCGGCCGCGGCGCGACCGACCTCACCCGGCCGGCCGTCGCTCTATCGTATGTGGATATATATACGCACATAAATAATGACACGGCTAGGTACGCTCATGCGGCTACTGAGGTGGTATATATAATACACATCCGCTAGTGGACATCGATCACATCACGCCAAAACGGAGACCAGGAGACAATTATGAAGAGCAAGCCCTGCGCAGTACATGTACAATATGTTACACGTCTCGGCTGTGCGGCAAACACGAGAAAGATGCCGTTTCCATTAACCATCGATGACTAGCCAATCGACAGAAATCAAGAGACAATCACCCCGAAATAGGTAAAGCCGACCGACGACAGAAGCCGTGTTTTATCACATCGAACGCAGGAATGTAGGCTTGCGCTCCCCGTGGCAGCTGACCCTCTAGCTGCTGGCCCCAAACTAAAACAAAACGGGAGAAATCAATGAAAACGGCCGCTCGCGGTGACCACGAGGCGGGCACGCAGACTGCGGACACGACACTGGGACCGGCCGGGCCGGTGAGATCATGGCGTGAAAACTGACGCAGACTCTACAGAGCCGCTACACCCGCCCACACATTCGCCCTGTCACAGGACACGGGGTCTCTCGCACGCACACCCACTCACACCCACTACACGCCACACAGTACTGGCAGCTCCAGGGTCACGTACAACACGGGCACACGACAGTGGTAACGACGGACACACAGTAGCACCAAGGTGTGTGTCGGCACAGAGGGCTGCGGACTTTCCTAGCGTAACGTGAGGCATCTCCACCCCGGGGTATCCCCGGAGGCGTGCAACAAACACATCCAGTAAGCGGTGACACGCGGGGATCTTTATAGTCGCAGGTCTCTCACCAGGCAAGCCCAGCCACACCAACAACCGCAGCATGCACTACTGCACCACGCTCCCAGGCCCACGCATCCCGGCTCCCAGACATCACTCTACGTAGCCAGCTGTCCGCCCCACACGCACCCCGCTGCCCTCCGCGGCTCGTCACACCTCCCACCCGGGCCCCGGGCCCCAGGCCCCGGGCCCCGGCCCCGGCCGCGGGGCCTCGTCTCCGGGGCGCCGCCGGCTGTCCCCTGGACCTGGGCCAGCCGGCGGCGCCGGCGTCGGCGCCGGCCGGGACGGCGCACTGGGCCGGGCCGCACCGCCCGCCTACGAGCTCCCGGCTGCGTGAAAGCAGAGCGGGCGCCGGTTAGCGGGGTTAGTAGCGGCGAGCGTGGCCGGCCGGTGGGCCAAGCGTCCCCGTCCGCTGTATGTGCTCGTTCGGAAACCGCCCTCACCACTCAGGGTGGGGCGCACCAGACAAGCTTCCGTGCACTATGTACGACCGAATGTCAATTCAGTCAAAGATCCGTAAAACAACGGCCTGCAAATCTAGCTGGATCAGTTTAGAGCTGAGCCGGCTAGTGCCGGATACTTTCTGGTAGTCGGCAGTAACCGGTGACGACCGAGCACACACGGTACAGTGGGGAGGCGCGGGCGGGGAGCGACCGGCCACGGGGGCTGGGGGCCGACACAACGCCAGCAGCCGCACACCTAAGCCGCACCGACCCCCGTCTCGCACACAGAGCCGGGCTGACCGAGGCTAGCAGCACCAGAGGCCGGGCAGTGACCGGGCGGGCTCGACAGCGGGCCCCTGACTGAGCCGGGTCACAACGCCTGCCAGCGTCGTGCAGCCCGGCCAGCGGAGTTCACAGGCACCAGTTAGCGGCAACCAGCGGCCGGAATGCATGTTAGACGAAGGCCAGCCAGAGGTCCTGACACCAACCTCATGAAGAGTGGTCACTAAAGCATACAAACCTCCCATCTTTCACCAAGATGGATCAATGTCCTGATAGTCAAGCGGACCAACAAACCGAGTGCTGAGTGATGAATACATTATATTATGGTATAGAGGAGCCAGAAGTCATGCATTGTCACGATAACTTGTGTGATGAGACGGGGGTTGATAATAAATTTGCTATGCACAAAGGCGAGCTTAAACTGACAGCACCTTTCGCTCTGAAACGAAACGGGGTAATGTAAGGGTAAGAGGCCATCAGGCTTTGATGATCACAAATAAACGCACACATACGGGGTACCATGACTATACCAAGGAATTAGAACACCAAAAGCTTGAAAGGGTTTCACAAGCAGTAGAACAAGAAAGCCGAAGTCTTAGAAGAATCACCACAAAGCAGTAGCACCGGAGCGACAAAAAGCTGGAAACGGTCTCAGGCAGCACCCCCGCACTACAAGCGTGGACGGCGTGGCAGCCCTCGTGGGTATCATGCTGGGTTCATACGGCACACAATCCAGCTCCGAGCCACCAGCGCCGGTCCGGCACACGAGCCAGCTTCGCATGCAAGCGCGCCGAAGACGCGGCCTTCTCGTCAGCTCCCGCACGTCATTTACCGGCTGCCCGGACCGTGGGATGACGAATCGGCTCGAATGGCCGGCGCGCAACTGTTCGGACAATGAAGGACTGCGTCTCTCGGACACCGTAAAAGGCTACTGACTTAGAGATCGCGGAGGGATCTAAGCTCGTAGACTATTGCAGACTGACTTGCAGACCGCGCACGATGATCAACTCACCGAACACCGGGGTGAGTATTGAGGGGGAAGGGGGGGGGGCTAATGGCTCGGCGCACCATCAGTTTTCTAAAACGATGAAGACAACCGGTTCAGACAGCACGGAAGCTGGGTATTGAGTTTACTTTACTCTTTGTATTGGCCGAGATATATCAGAAGAGCTCGTTTTGGGGGTGAGCGGCGGGTGGGCGTCGCCCGTGTGCGTGGTTTGGCGGCCGGGGGCGGAGCACACGTCGGGCGGGCTCGGGGCGTCAGCGGTGACGGGCGCGCGCACGCAGATGGTCGCACATCTGGCCGGCCGGCCGCCGAATGAGACGAGCACCGGCGGCCAGGGTCGCCCGGGCCGCCGGCCTTCGGTGGGCCCGGGCCGACACCAATCGACCGGAGGCCAGCCGCCGCGCCGCGGTCTGCTGATGACACAGACTGCCCTCCCCCGGCCGCCTTCTGCCGGTTCTCGCCAGCAGCTGACGCGCCCCGTCACCCCGCTCGATCGATCCCTGACAGCGCTGCTGCCATGGCATCTCTGAGCGGCCGCAAGCGCGCGTGGTCATCTCACAGAAGCGTTTCGAGTGAGGTCAATGTGAATCGGAGTGAACACCCAGAACCGGATCTTTCTCCTGCCGCAAAGCATCGACATTTTCACCCCAAACACACAGAGGCTTGCGCTGACCCTAACTTAACGCGCACGCCGTCTAGAAACCTCCGAGCGACCAAACCACACGCTAGCCACGTCTGACAATGCCCGACGCAGTCCACTGACTCTGGCCTGAGTGCGGCCCGGGCCAGCGCCCCGGGGTGGGCGGAGGCCGGCGTCCAGCGACCCCGGCCGGCCGGCTCGCTCTGGTGCCGATCGATGGCTGGGTGACCGCCAGCCGGCCGGGCCGGCCGGAGAGCTTCGATCGGCCGCCCCCGCGGCCGGCTCAGGTGCGCAGCCGGCGCCGCGCCGCCGGCTGCGTACGGCCGCGCCCGGCCGGCTCGCACCGCCCACACCGGCCCCAACGGAGCCGGCGGCTGCGGCGACACCAGACAGCCGCGGCGTCGCTGTGATACGCAATCGCGCTGGCGGATGGCCGACTGCGTGGGGGCGGTGGTGGGGGCGGGGCGGGGCGGGGGCGGTAGGAGCGAGGACGGACGGCAGCGCGCTGGGAGCGGACCACGGCTGCGGGAAGCGGCAGCGCACTGCGAGCGGGCCGGTGTCGAGCGGGGCGTGAGCGCGCAGGCAGCTGCCCGCGGCGGTGCAGCACACGCAGGCGGCGGCCGGGCAGGCCAGGGTGACGTGACCGAGTGTGAGGGAATCTGACCTGGCTGGGCCCGGTTACATAAACTTGGCTGGCAGGGCAGACGGGTACAGTTAGTGAGGCGCGCGTGCGCGCACACAGACAGACAACAGACACAGACAGAGACAGAGAAGGGCGACAGAGACGGTGGCAGCGGCGGCGGCGGCGGGGCCGCGCGCTGTTGCTGACCTGGCGTTACATAAAGTTAACTGTGGCGACGGGCGCGGCGGCAGGAGAGAGGTGGCCGTTAGCTCCCAGCGACATACGCAGACAGACACACACGTCACTCACGCGCGCCGAAAGCCATCGTGTCTTGGACGGTATTGGCTACGGCTACGTCGCTCAAGCATGCCGTGATAGACTGAAGACTAGACATCGTGTCGATGCTATCGTTCATTGATAACATGAGTTACGCTGGTAAACGCACGATTGATCACAGTCACCATATTATGCTACTCTAGACGCAGTAATCTCTGGTATTACTATAAAACAGGTGTCTATCGGTCACTAAGTAATATTAACAACAACGCTTACTTTCTAGCAGCGCAAGGTCTTTCAAGCACACCATGGCAGTAACGAAGTGCGCGGTGGCACAAGCGTTAAACCATGCATGCCTGTAGGGCGAAACAAAAACATAAAATCCACTTACCGGCAATGATAATGATAAGCACTATGACTATAACACCAATAATCAGCCACATCTGAAATAAACAGGAAAAGAAACAGTGAGGAACCGGAGAAAATGGCTCGAATACCTGTGCTCTGAATGATGAAACGTGAGATGGGAAAAGTGAATAACCCACAAACGAGTGCTTGCACAGCCAGCCAAGACGGCTGGGCGGCGCAACCAACTGAAAACCAACGCGTAAATAATTCCCAAGCCAGGCACCAAACGACCGCTCAAACGCGCTCTAGTCTACAATCGCCAAACCCAATGAGCGGCGGACGGGAGGGCAGGACCATCGGCGTCCAACCGCGTCCGCTGCCTCCAGCTGGGTCAGACGGGCAGTGGAGCAGCCCGCCCCACTCGGCAGGAGCGGGACGAGCGGTCCACAGCTCGGTCTGAGCCGAGCCAGGACCGAACGGTCCACAGTTCGGTCTCAGTCAAGCCAGGACCCAGCGGTCCACAGCTCGGTCTAAGCCCAGCCCGGACCCAGCGGTTCACAGCTCGGTCTCAGTCAAGCCAGGACCCAGCGGTCCACAGCTCGGTCTAAGCCCAGCCCGGACCCAGCGGTCCACAGCTCGGTTTGAACCGAGCCGGGACCGAGCGGTCCACAGCTCGGTCTGAACCGAGTCCGGACCGATCGGTCCACAGCCGGGCCGCCGGCGTGCCGCGGCCCTACGGCCAGGTCGGGCGCCGGAGGCCGCGCCGCCCGTCCGCCGCCGCGCCGCTGGGCGGGCCGAGTGGCCGGCGCCCGTCTCTCGTGCTCGCCCCGCGGCCGGGACGCTAGATACCATCCGTGACGTGCAGCAGCGTGCCTCCCAAACGGCGGCCGGCTTACCTCCGATAATGACAATTATCACA
>NW_023597034.1:15935052-15942287 GCF_011947565.3 Pollicipes pollicipes
CGCATCACCGGTACACCGCATCACACCTACACCGCATCACAGGTAACCGCATCACCGGTACACCGCATCACCGGTACACCGCATCACAGGTACACCGCATCACACCGGTACACGCATCACAGGTACACCGCATCACAGGTACACCGCATCACCGGTACACACCGCATCACCGGTACACCGCATCACACGGTACACCGCATCACCGGTACACCGCATCACCGGTACACCGCATCACAGGTACACCGCATCACCGGTACACCGCATCACCGGTACACCGCATCACAGGTACACCGCATCACCGTACACCGCATCACCGGTACACCGCATCACAGGTACACCGCATCACCGGTACACCGCATCACCGGTACACCGCATCACCGGTACACCGCATCACAGGTACACCGCATCACCGGTACACCGCATCACCGGTACACCGCATCACAGGTACACCGCATCACAGGTACACCGCATCACCGGTACACCGCATCACAGGTACACCGCATCACCGGTACACCGCATCACCCGCCTAGTGGAAGGTAGTGGAAGGCGTTCAACTTGCGACCGTGCAGACCTCGGTTTGCGGTGATGGTCGCCGCTGTGCGTTGTCAAGCGAAGTTATCATTAAGAGGTACGTATCTTGGTAGTAAGATAATTAGTAGTAAGTATCTTAGTAGGTAAGAGGTACGTATATTAATCATTGAGAGGTATGGGCTGCAGCCTGTGCTGTCATGCACTGCACCCCGACAGCCGAGGAGGAGCAGTGAAATGTTTTTTTTTCCATTCGTGATGGTTACCATCGAGGTATCGAGAGAGCATGTCGAGTATGACCCGATTTAACTTCTCGCACAACCCGTTTCCGGCTGGCCAGCCTGGTGACGTCTGTGTTTTGTTGATCCTCAGCAGACGGCACATTTTTTGAACACCTTACCGCAGAAAAGTTGCTCCCTGATCGAAATGAAAAGATTGTGGCACGCCCCCAGCGCGAGATTGACCAGAACAGCAGCCATCTCGTCAGCTTCTTGGGTTTTCAAGGGATACATCTCTACCCACTTGGCAAAATGATCTATCACCGTTACATCATCTACGCACGTTAAGTTAGGTTCGTGAGATGTGTTCATGATGTCATGGATTGCTCATTATGCCGTGACCGAATAATTCAACAAGGAGGGTTTCCTTCTTTTAAGAAGGGTGTAGTGCAAGGTGTCAGAGAACACCTATGTGCTGCTAGTGAATGTTTGCTTAGTTTGGAAAGCGCCGCTTCGAGGCGCTTACGTTCTCATCGTCCTGCCCCAGGCGAGGGAGGCGACCGCGGGGACCAGGAGAGGGGGAGTAACAAGAGAAAAGACTCAGAGAGCCGCCGGCGCGAGCGCGGACACGCTGGCGGGACGGACTGTGTGGAATTCGTGGGACACGTGTCAAATATAGAAGTGACTTTGGACGTAGTGAGCGTACCAGTGAGCCGGAAGCGAGACGCCAGAGCAGAAGAACTTACAATTTAATATCAAGCACACGTTTACACTTATGTATGCATTGGACCGTGTGGTTAGCGGCAGGCTTGCAAAGCCTACGATCATGTTCGCCATTAGATTTTACGTAATCATATTATCTGCAGGAGGATTTCCGATGTCCCGGGTGTCCCGCAGCGTTGCTCCCCACGGCTAGCAGCCGCGCCGCATTGAAGTCCTGACACCAGTGACGTCACCGTCCTGTACAAAGCCTGTGAAAACCCACTTACAACAAAAGCTCATGCATGACATGCCCGCTTAAATCCGAGTAGGCCGCCGTGCATCGAGTCCGCGTTCTAGGGCCTTGCATCGCGTCCCCTTCGTCCATGCGAATGGGAGGGCGGGTATACGAATTTGTGAGAAGAGACACAACAGAAAACTTAAAGCCCCATACATCCAACCCTTTTGGCATAGTCTTTCCAAGGTGAAAACCAGTTTGGGTAGTCAGGTAATGCCTGTGCTATGCCTGTATATGTGTTTTGCCGGGTTTGCAGGTACAGTGCTCTTGTGTGGCTGCATTCTGTAATTTTTACAGGCCTTCCAGACTTTGACCAGCCTGACATAACCTGAAATCATTATGACACATTGTTGATAGTTTCATTACCCATTTCAAATCCAATATCCTAACTGAACAGCCCCTACCTCAGGGTCAGGTGTGTGGCCAGACTCATGGGCTGCATGTGCCATTTGGCATGCTTGCTGAACTGATGGGCCCAGGATAACTTTCATACTTCCAGTGGCCAATTTGGTCTTGAAAATAAATAGTGGTTGAAGCATTCACTTGGAACTTTTATGCACATATGTACACAAGTTGATGCACTGGGGATGAGCCTTTCCATCACAGAGAGCTTGATGCTGGATAATATCTTTTTCAATGCTCTTTGGAGCTGTGTGAGATTTGTTGGTAGCTTCTCCTTGTCTGTTGCCAATGGAAGGGAACTCCACAATACTCCTACTGGGCTCTGGGATGGGCTGTTCCTTCACTGTCTCTTTTAGCCAGTGGTGATGGAGGTTTTTTGTCACCATTTCTTGACCTTGGGCTGAGTGATAAGCTTAGGTGGCATCTTGCATGAAGATGCGAATTGAGCAAATCTGTCAAACAACTCCAGCTCCATTAAACATCACTCCAAAAGAGGGCTTATCCCAGAGAGTCTGTCCATGTCCAGTAGGCAGAATGTCCCCAAGGTGGTCCCAAGCTGTAGTTTTCAGCATTTACATGTGTCCTTCCTGTGAGTGCATGCATCTAAAACTCTGATGGGACATTATACCCTGCATTGATTTGATGTTAGCCCTACTGGAGGGACCATGGGTTTTTATGGTTCTGCGATTTTGAGCCCAGATCCATGGTTGTGGTAATTTGGTGGATGGAATGATTGTGAATCAAGGCATGGATCAAGCAGTGGTTTTTCACTAACAAGAACTTGCTTCATGTCATCAACAGGCCAATTCTTGCACTCTTGTGTCATCTGAAACAATTGTTTGTTGGTCATTTTTGGTGTGATGCATGTATTGGAGACACTAGGCCTGTCTCAGCATGTTCCTCCAGAAGTATTGCTCAGGTTTGTCCAAAATCAAATGAGCTTTATAGGTGGGCTGTCAGATGATTTTGGCTGCATGATGACCACCATTGCTGTTGGCTTCTTCAGCATGATTTTGATTGATGCAGAAATACTTGTATTAAAGGCTTAATCTCATCATTTTGATGGCATCTGTGTGTGGGATCAAAGCTCACACTGAACAGGGCTTGTTATGTGAACCCTGGCCCTATCAGCTGACCAGGAGTTCCATATCAACCCTATCATGTTGTGGCAAAAGTTAGACATGCCACAGTACCACTACTTGATACTATGCCCCATCATGGCCTTGTCTTTGAGTGGCTGCTGCTGCCTTCAGCTGTAGGCCATCCCAGCCAAGGGTGAATCTCAGCTCTTAAATATCTTGAACCCACACACACCCACAGGTGTGGTCAAAGGTAGGTGCTCAAGCTGCTACATGGGCAAAGTTAATTGAACAATGTAAGAATGTTGCAATTTGAACCTGTGAGAACACTTTCATTGGTCTCGAAGTTCCTCCACTAATGTCTGACACTGATGAGGGATGCCCACACTACTTGAAAACTTTGATGCTGGGACTTCTGAGCTTGTGTCATGCTGATGGCCTGGTGCTGGCAATACAGGTGGTGGTTTTCCACCTTGTTTTAGGCAGATGTTTTGACGTGAACTCTCCACTGAACACTGACCCTGCCTGTTCAATTGTTGGTCTGCAGTCACTTGCACCCCCACCTCTCATCAGCAAGGGTTCCAGGAAGCGATTCTGTACTTATCACCGTGATTGGTGGGGTGGAAGTCACAACACATAATTGTGTGGGGTGCACAGTAGATTAGTGGTATCAGAATTTTTACAGGAACCCTGAATCTTGCAACCCAGAGGAACCCTGCAATGTTAATGCTGCGATTCTCTTTGATCATGCAAAGTGATCCATCTAAAACCCATGGGTGTGGGTGGAAAGAGGTGCCTTTAAAGCCTGGATTTGGTTCCAGCATTTGACCTGTGATGGGGTTCATGTGTACATGTGTGCTGGCTGCCTTGACATTTTGCTTTGAAGTTCTAGACATGGCAGATAGTGTCACCAATTACCATCACTGTATTGGCCTGTTGATTGTCATGATCATCTTGCATGGGCCTTTATGTAATAGTTGTGTCAATTAAAATTTCCTACCACTGCCATACTACTTTCCAATGCTGCAAGTTGTCTTGTTGGCCCAGATCTGTGGTAACTGGAGTTCTAATGTTTTCTTGCATTCAGGCAGAAGTTCAGAGTTTAAACACCAGTATTCCCTGATTTCAGGTATTGCTCACAATTTTATTTCAAAAATGGTTATGAAAAGGCAGTGTCAGCATTCCGTGATTTCACTCACTGTTCGTGATTTTATTAAAATATGTTGTGTTCAGACTTAAATCTAATAAGACAATCATCCTGAATTGAATTCTGGATCATGGGGATTAACTGTGTCAGTTTATTTGCATGTTTTGAATGGAATGGACTATGTCTTGTAGAATATTAGACACACATAGACTCACTTAAAGCCCACCTATGTCTATCAGAGTTCAGTTAGCAGTCTGTGATGCGTCATTAAGTCCAGAGTGCCATTGTCTGTGACTGATGGCTGATAGTGACCTATCGTCCCAGGTGGCAGCGGCATGGCTACAGACTGGGTCACGGAGAGCTCGGACTCGCTGTTGCACTTCGCCGACCTGATACTCTCCTCCGTCCCTGTGCGGCACCACCGGGCGGCGCTGCTCGACAAGGTGCAAGACCAGATGCGCCAATATGCGCGCCTCGAGGCTGAGGCCGAACAGGCCGCGCTCTCACTGTCCGAGGTCAAGTTCGAGGCCGTGTCGTCCATCAGCGAGTGAAGCGTGGTGAACATCGAGGAGCTGGCTGAGCGCGTTAAGTGCCTTACCGATAGATATGCAAGATAAATTGGCGGCGATGGGAGACCTGAACGCCCACGACAAGTGCCTGCGGCTGGCGCGCATGGTGGATGCCGCTACGCCGGCCGCCGCCGGCGCCGATGAGGAGCTAGTGGTGACCGGAATGCAGACTGCCACGAGGGACCCCTGGTCGAAGCAGGAGATCCGCCGCCCGTACCGCAACCGCCGGTGCGACCACGTGTACGATCATGAATCACTGGAGCGCCTGCTGGGCGAAAAGGCATGTTCCATCAAGTGCCCATACATGGGCTGCACGAACAAGAGGCCGCTTACGTGGGACGACATGATGAAGGATCCGGTGGCCAAACGTGCATGTTAATTAAGATCACGGCGCCAGTGTGCAGTCGTTCAGCATTTTCATGAGTGACGTTACGTGATCATCCTGCACCGCTTTGTAAGATAGCTGTGGGCGCAGCTTCGATTTCGTAAGCAAATGGGATTACATTGAGTATTCCGCAATCCTCTCCAATCCCAGACAGATACAGTAATTGTTAAATGGTCGGAATTTCCGGGACGAAAAACGTTTGGATATCGACAAAAGGAGATGGGCCATTACGTATAAGAAACCTATCTGTCTGCGGGGATGACTTGGGGACGAAAGTCCTTGCTAAGCATAGCTTGCTGCAGAGACGGAATCATTCCATCCCGTAGCGCTATTTCAGTTCAACAGGCGTTTTCTGCTGGCGGATTTTATGAGCATGCTTAGTTGTGTCGAGCCGTGGCCGTTCCCACTTCAGCCTGCCTATTTCTGCCAATCGCCAGTCGACGACCCCTAGCTTGTTTTTCGTTGTTTTTTGTTTGTTTGTTTGTGTTTTGCTCGAATCAGGGTTAAGAATTCGCTGCAACTTGGGGGGGGGGGGGCGATCCCTCCGGACATGCGTGCCAGGACGATCAATAGGGGCGACTCTGTAAATGAGCCGACCTCGTCGAAAGAGGATGTTTCGTTCGAGATTCACACGGACATTCGGATATTCACCAAGTGGGGAGACCCTATTGGGCTGGTGCACATTGGTGGCTCAGAGTTTGGCTGCCCCCTGCATCCATGCAAGCCCGGCGGAAGAGTCGCTGACCTTGAGATCCCCGGCCATTCTCTCTGTTGTTGACGATGTTGCGTAATTTCATGCAAGTTATGAAAAACACGTTCCATAGGTTTTGAGGACTACATACTTGTGCATCATGTCGGGCCCGTGAGGATGTTGGTATTGTGCACTACTTTCGCGCTCGTTTTTTCATGATTGTTATTGTATGATTTAATAATTAAAATGAGCCACCTAATCTAATACATCAATGAGGTGCGAGGTGTGATTAATCGCGCCTAAGACTCGACCTCGTGTCGCTTTGCCTACTCCGATCAGTCTCCAGAACATTATTTGCTCGCCTCTTTTCCATAGCAAGGTAAAACCACTCAGCAGGGACTCAACATAGGAAATGGTAGATTGTAACTGAGTTAACCACAGACGAAAAATCGTGCAGGCGCTGTCTCGGCGCGAACTCTGTGACGTAACCAGTGTACACTGTCGCTCTCCGTCCGGAGCGCTCTGTTAATGCCCGAGCGGTCGCATTGGTCACATCCACTGGTTACATGACATGCTGCCCACGTATGCTAGCACTGGTAGCATAGTGGAAAAAAATGGCGGGAGGTTCGTTGGAACTGAGACCACACCTCTACTGTTGGGGTGAAGCCATTAAGTTTGTTTGCGCATGTCCTTCAGGTGACGCGATTCGCTTCGCGGATGGTGCGCCTTGCTGCCGCGCTGGCTTTGCGGAAGGTCATCAGATTTGTCAAGTGCTGCTGCGGTCGAAAGGCGCGTGGGCGCGCCCTACAAGCGCGGTCCACGATGGGGCTGGGGTGCGACGCGGTGTCCCAGTAGTTTTTAGAATGCATCCATTAACGACATTTAAAAGCGAGGACGAAAAGACGTGGGCAGATGAAGGCTTTAAGTGAATGGGCTGAGGACATCAAGTCTAGCCGAATTTCGAGCTCACGCCAATCGGCTTTTTTAATTTCATTCCTGAGGCCGGGGCCCAACGGCGGCTCCATTCCGATGGCTCAACTAATCACTGCTGAAATCACTGCTGCCCATGGGGTCGTTGAGAACGTGCCTTGTAAAACACGGCATAAGCTGTGGGCTCAAAAGACTTCGGTCAATGGCACACTTCCCGCCCAAGGGCGGCGGAACGTGTGTCCGAGTCTCGGCATTTTACAGGCACAGTGATTCTTGTTGGATAAAAAGA
>NW_023597034.1:15943287-15951361 GCF_011947565.3 Pollicipes pollicipes
GACAATCGTGTCTGAACCATCCGCTCCAGAAGTTTGCACATAGAGGAGGTCAGCGCAATCGGACGGTAGTCAGGTGGATCCTTCCCATTCTTACCAGGCTTCAGCAGGGGAACTATTAACGACTCCCGCCAAGACGTGGGGAACTCTCCTGTCTCCCACAACTGGCTGAATGCCACCAGCGTAGCTTGTGTTGCTGTTGGTGGAAGTCGCCGGAGCATATCATTATGAATGAGACCTGGGCCTTCCGCCACGCTGCGCAGAGAGTTAATGGCAGACATCAGTTCAAGCATTGTGAAAGGTCTGTTGTATGAAAACTCTTCGGATGTATAAAAGCTTATCTGGGCTGCTTCGCAACGAGCACGATGGCGTATGAAATCAGGAGCGGCAGTTGTTCGCCCACAACGCTCCGCGAACGCACGAGCTATTTCATTCGCCACCTTAGATGGGTCCAGTATGTCCTGGCCATTCATACAGAGCACGGGGTGCGGCACTGAAGAGTGTTGGCCTGCTATACGCTTCACCCGCGCCCAAACCACTGAAGCCGGCGTTTGGCAATTAAGCTGTCCAACATATAACCGCCAAGACGTGCGCTTGGCCTCCAAGATAGTACGTCGAGCTGCCGCCCGAGCTCGTCGAAAAGCGATTAGGTTGTCCGTAGTGCTGTGTCGATCAAAGTCTCGCAGGGCTTTTTTACGCGCACGTATAGCGTCGCGGCACTGGTCCGTCCACCATAGGACAGGGGGACGACGTGGGCACCGTATGTACGTGGTATGCTTTCTTGTGCCGATCGTAAGATTGTGGAGGTAAGTTTCTCTATCGATGCACGCATATCCACCGAACCGGAAGCCAACCTGGTTTCCGCCCGCGCCTGAAAGTCATCCCAGTTAGCCTTTCTAAGATTCTACCGCTGTGGCCTGGCACCGAGAGCTGCTCCGTTCTGGCAGCGCAGCCAGATGGGGTAGTGATCACTACCAAGGGAGTCGTTGTCAACGGACCATGTCAGGTATACCGCCAGTTGGGGACTTGCAAAACTCAAGTCCAGCGCCGATGTCTGACCTGACGGCAGCGTCATGTGAGTTCGGGTCCCCGTGTTTAAAAGACAGAGAGACTCATCATGTAAAAAAGTTTCGCAATGCCTGCCACGAGTGTTGGTCTGGGCGCAACCCCAAGATGTGTGGTGAGCATTGAAGTCACCCAACAAAAGAAGAGGCGGGGGAAGCCGGCCACCAGAAATCTCATTTCTGCCGTCGGAAATGGAGTACCAGGAGGTAAGTAAAGCGAGCAGACGGTTATTGCACGACGCCCGAAAAGTATGTTAGCTGCAACAGCTTGCAGGTCAGAATGTAAGACGAGGCGTTGGAATGAGACACTGTGGTGCACGGCCAAAAGAACTCCGCCAATGTGCAATTGGAGCAGCTGAGGTATCCGGACCATTACGGTGTACCTGGGGATACTAAATTGAGAGCCAGGTGCCAGTTTGGTCTCCCGCAAGCAGGCGATGGCCGGACAGCGCTGATTCAAAATGACTCTGAGGTCGTGTAGACTAGTTCTCGCGCCCCTACAGTTCCACTGTAAGATGCTTGTCATAAAGCTAAAAGGTAAGGGTAGCCATTACAGCCTAGCTCACCGGCACAGCGCGCATAATATCACAGTCAAACGCCTGCAAGGGGGTGTACAAGAAAAGGGGTTAAAGTCACACCTTAAGACGCGACGCGGTTCAAAAGAACTGGGCTGCGCCTGTTGCAGCACCGGACACCTCGGTCCCGGAGTTATCGCTCGATTCCGTAGAGCGGTGCTCCACCCTGGGCGGAATCCTTGGGCTTCCTCCGTCAGATGGAGACGGAGGACCGGCTGGGGGGCGTTTTGTGCCAGCGTGCCCAATCCTGGGTGGCGGAGGGGGAGGACCCATGGGTGGGGCCCTGCCAGACATCTGTGGACCTGCAGGGGGCTCAACTGGTCTTCCGGGCGATGGAACACCGCTGCGGGGGACGGACTCCTTGCCCGCCCCGGACACACGGTTCGCCGCCTTTGCCCGTTCTTGTTCGGCCAGGCGTGCCCGCTTGGCATCGCGGGCGCGCCTGTCCGCCTCGTGCCGCTCCAACGTTTCTACCGCCAGCCCGCGAGCATTCGCTAGTGGTGTCGGAGGTGACGAAGGCAACGGAGCACACGGAGCAGAGGCAGACGAGGGTGGCGAGGAAACCGATGCGGAGGCCGGTGGAGCCCGCGGGCCATGGCCGCGCCGGACCACAGTCCAACCCTCCTCTCCGGTAGGAGACCGTGGAGCCGGGGAGTCGGCAACATGCAGGGTGCCGACCGGTCAGACGCCAGGGATGGAGCAGGGGGCTCAGCCCGGACGCCAACGTCAGCTACAGACTGGTCGGCCGGCGATGAAGGAGTTCGGACTGCCGGCTGGGAGTTCGGTGTACGTGCTGAAGGTACAACAGTCAGACCAAAACGATTTCCGAGTAACTGAACGGAGTCCCAAGAACTGAATGGCCGTCATCTGCTCGATGACGTTGTTGTGCGGCGAAGCAGTTTTTACTTTCGATGCATACGAGAGCTTAGGATGACTCGCGTCATACAGATCTCTGGCCTCTTGGAAAGATATGTTTTTGGACGTTTTTAGCGAAAGTACCTCCTTTTCTCTGACGAACGCTGGACATGAACGGTCAAACAGTGTGTGGTGTTTGGTCCTTACCACAGTTGACGCAATAAGGGTGGTCAGCGGTGCAGTTGTCACTCAGGTGGGTGGTGGATGAACACTTGTTGCATACTGGATTGTTGCGACAATGGGGTTTTGTATGACCGAACCGTTGCCATTGGAAACAGTGCATTGGGTTGGGAACAAAAGGATGGACTTTCACGCGGGCATAGCCCACACGGATATCTGATGGTAGATCTGGACGATTGAAAGTGAGAATGATGTTGTTGGTAGCGTTCAGTTCTCCTCCTCTCCTAACCAGGATTCTACGCGCTGCGGTTACGCCGAACTCCGAAAGCTCCTCGACGATTTCGCTCTCACTTACATCACGGATGTCAAAGCAATTTACGACGCCTCTAGATGAGTTTTTTGTGTTGTGTGGTGTTACTATCAAAGCTACGGTTTTGCCAAGTTTCCCGTTCTCATCACGAAAACTATAAATGAAATCCTTCGCTTCTAATGCACGCTTGGCCTCCAGACCATTGGCAAACTCTACCCCGATGTTGCCATCCCTCAGCTTGTCACACCTCGTGATGTCTCCAAACTTGTCACAGCCGTTGCGTCGTTGGAACGGTGACAGAGTGGAAAGCTTTATATCTCCGCTGGAGTAGATCAGAATCCGAGGACAGGTGGGACCGAATCCCCCTCACACCCGGGCCTCAGCGCTGTCCGACCTCCTTTCGGGGGCCGGGTGTTTGTCGGGTTTTGAGAAGCCATGCAATTTTTGACAAGCATTCGGCACCGGGGCTCCCCACCCACCTCGGAGCCCAACTGGGGGACGGTCCAACACTCCCTCGGGAGATGGTCGCCGTCAGGGCTACCCCGGTGCTATACGGGGCGAACGACGCCTCCCACACGGCCAGGTGTACCCGGGGAGACCTCTCCCCGTCCTGACCGTAGTTCAGCGCCGTCGCCCCTTGACCCCTTAAGCCGCTGCGCGCGGCCAGGCACCCCAAACGGAGACCTGCAAGGAGCGCCCAACCGCAGCGCCGGCGACAAGCCGCTAGACCCGTGTGGAGCCCCACGGGCCACCCACGCCCCCGGATATCCTGGCCAAAGTGGAGTGTTGGGACGCGCCGTGACTGACCCGCACGACGCGCCCCTCAGCCATCAGGATCCGATCAATCTGGGGACGCGGGCGAGGGGGCACGGCGACCCCGATAAAACGAGGATTAGGAATGACGAGCGGACAGGATGCAAGAAAGCGGGCAATGGGAAGGGAGCGGGCGGGACAGGGAGCAGGAGCTTACGTACCGGCAGGGTCGCTACACCCTGAGAGGAACAGCTTGCGCTGTCCACCCGTTACCGGAGCTGGGACCCGAGGGGTCGCTAGTCCCCTACACCGGCCGAAGCCGGTGTCCCTGCGGGGGATCGGTTATGTTCCATCCCTGTTAGTCTTGGTGCATTAGCCTCAGAGCAGCAGTCGTGTATGTGTTGATGAATTTTTACGCGGATTTGTCGAAGGTTATTTTACATGCCTCCGACGCCGCATGCTTGTGCATCACGTTCGTAGCGTATTTTGAATGCTAGGAATTGTTTGTACTCGTTTATCACAATTAGCAAATTATACATTAGTTATCAGCCATCACCTGATTACATCACCCAGCCGGCTTTCCGTAAATAAGCCAGAAATCGAGTTGGCGCTTGGCATTCGTACTATTTAGCAGCAAAGCTGAGTTAAATTTTCTGCCCTTCCGAAATCCTTATCCTAAAAATCCCAGGATTTAACGTGATCTGGAGAAAATGACTGAGCTCCATGTATGCGCATGCATAACATGCCCAGCTTTAGCACAGTAAGATGGGTTCCCATATTTACTGTAACTTTAACTATACATATATATATATATATATATATATATATGCTAGTTACTATCTATCTAAAAAGTTCTTGACCAAATCCTGGATCCGCCCCCGCCCACGTGGAGACCATTATGTTGCTTACTAATAGTCGCAGTCATACATCTCGTAACGAGCAATGCGTGGGCGGTGCGACCGACTGCCTATGTCGCTGCGCCATCGGACTGCAACAGGCTTGGTCCTCGCTCTCTCGGACAACTGCGATTATGGAATGGTGGTTTGGAGTGCAAGCAATGAACTGCTTCCAGCATGGAACCCGATTTAAAATCTGCTCCAGCACAGTTTTTGTTTCTGTTTTTTTATTATTTAATATTGCATGTCACAGCTGAACCAGTGGTTTGAACTAGCGATGCAACACGAAAAAGTATACTGAGATCTGACGTAAGTGACATTTTGTTTTCTCGTGAGACCATACAACAAAGAATTTCGGGTTTTAAGTAAAGCAATGCCAGGTTCGTAACCCACCATGGGTAGCATAAAAATGTCGCTTGGCATAAAGGTATCTACAAAAGCAGTCAATCAGTGACGTCAAAATCATGTTAAGGTTGCGGGAAACATGCGTCTGGGGTTACGTTTGCCGAGCAAAAAACACATCATGCATAAAAGGCGTGGACCCTCGTCATCTTAAGTTACCCATCATTTGAGGAAATCATGTTGACAATGTGGAGATCAAGTAACCCCGCTGCATCCTTCTTGACGGCGCCACTACGCAGAAAAATCAAAGAAAATGGTTTGTCCGTGATGGTCACTTTTACCTACGTTCTTGTAACACTCCAGCCAAAAACATTGAGGTGGCCGCAGCCAACATACCAATATCGGGGGGCTGGGTAGGCTGGGGCTGTCGAAGCGGCCCTTGGGTCAAATAACGATCTGCACATCAGCATACTCCCCACTAAGTTCTACGTATCCGGTCCCTGGTTATATAACTGACCCTTAACAGTTTGCTTTTTATGGGTACGAAGGTAGTCCGTTATCCCGGCCGCCTATCTCTGTAGCAGTTCTCGCCTAAGGGCTTTCCGCTTCAACGCCGATTGCATTGCAATGGTTGGCTGCATAACCTTGCAAAGCATTTCATCATATTTGGCGTTTAATTCTACGCGACTGGCTCGCTAGCCATTGCACCTGCCGGTAATAGTTCATTCATTATCAGTACGAAGAGGACCTATTGTTCCGGCCGTCCTACAATTATGTAAGGTGCCAGAGAACACTTCTGTGCTGCTGGTGAATTGCTGCTTAGTTTGGCGAGCGCCGCTTCGAGGCGCTCACGTTCCCCTCCTCCTGCCCCAGGCGCTACTAGGATTTTGATGCTTAAGGAGTGTCCGACGTCAGACAAGTACGTACTACCTAGCTACAATCGAGCCGAAACACGGTCAAAACAAATGCACATTTTTTAAAGACTAAACGTAAGAACACAAAAGTTGCACGATTAATTCATAAACGACGATTGCGAGACCCAAGACCTGCGCACCCTCAACTGCGCACGGAACGGTCCGAAACAGTACGAGGGAGGCGACCGCGGGACTAGGAGAGGGAGAGTAACAAAAGAGAAGACTCAGAGAGCCGCCGGCGCGGGGACGGACACGCCGGCGGGACGAACTGTGTGGAGTGCTGGGACGCGTGTCAAATATAGAAGTGACTTTGGACGTACTGAGCGTACCAGTGAGCCGGAAACGAGACGCCAGAACAGCGGAACTTACATTGATGGCAGCGGTGTAGCCCATCTATTACATCAATGCGAACTCGCGCCAATCGTCGATCTGGCCGTCTCGCTCACCCCTGTTACGTTATTCCACCACGAAGCTCAGCGCTCACCGCGAGGCTTGTAATGACTACTGCCACCGAAGTATCATCGACCTGGTCCAGTCCGTCCGAGCTCGATGGTGCTGTTCGTCATCATTCATCGTGGCGCGGCCAGCAATGGCATCTCACCTGCGGATGAACAGACGGCGCCTGCCGGTGCTCGCCTCACCGAAGCCATCGCCACCTGTCAACTCCACTGCGCGCGGAACAGTCCTGTATCGGGACCACCCCCACCAGAAACGGACCCTTCTCCATCCTCTCAGTAAACCGACACCACAACCTCCACCCAGGACCTGCCCCCCACGTTCCCGACGCCGACTCGTCCCTACTACCGAGCGAGGGACAATCAGTGAACCAGTCACCGCAGACCCAGCAAGGGGACAGAAAACTCTACGCAGGGCCCGACGGCAGCATCCAAGATCTGCGCACCCTCTACTGCGCACGGAACGGTCCGAAACCAGTCGTGAGCGTGACGTCTCGCAATCGTCGTTTATGAATTAATCGTGCAACTTTTGTGTTCTTACGTTTAGTCTTTAAAAAATGTACGTTTGTTTTGATCGTGTTTCGGCTCGATTTTAGCTAGGTAGTAACGTACTTGTCTGACGTCGGACACAATCAACCCTGTATTGCTTTGTTTGGATTCCAACATGGCATCCTTAAGCATCAAAATGCTAGTTTCCCGATTCGTGGGTGTGGGACAAACGGTGTCTGCGTTCATTCATCGGTGACCTCAAGTCTTTCGTGGCCGATCGCGAATCCGCCGGCATGGACAGACGCACAGATCTTATAATTTCTTCCTCTGGGTTTGGACGGCGCCGCCAAGCTGGCACTCACCTCACTGTCAAGGGAACAGCGAAAAACTCAGAAATCCGTCGAAAGGGCTCTCGGCAGCTTCTTTGTACCTCTCACCCCAGTAGCTCAGCACATCCGCTGCCACAAATGAGACTTGACCCGCCCGCCACCAACTTCGAATAATTCCTGGTCAGCCTATCGCACAACTTAAAAAAGGCCGCCCGGGACAGCAGTGTCCCAGCGAAGACCTGTTGTTCAGCCATCTGCTCCAGGCTCTCCCAGCTCGATTATGCTACGCACTCGTTGCAACGGGAATCGCCGATTATGACACGCGGGATACGTGACCTGCGCGCCGGGGCAGGGCACGGGGTCGGTATCGCTGCTGTTGCCGGCTCGTCGGGCGGTTCAGCCGCGGCCTGGGCTGGTGTGGGATTCGCATTTTCGGCCCCTGTTGGTTGATTCCCAGCCTCGGCTTGGGCTGGAGCGAGATTCGCGGCCTCAGTCTCCTGAGGCGGACACCCATCGACGTCAGTAGTCCCCTGCGCCACTAACAGACACAAAGATGGTGCTGCTGGCTCAGCCGGTACAGCTGTCTGCTGTCCGTCTGTGGACATCGGTACGGCCGGTGGTGGTGTGACTGTTTGAGTTGGTACCTGACACTGCGACTGTGTCGCTGTGCGGCTCCGCGGCCGGCGCACAGCCAGACGACACAGTCGGTATTTATCAGTGTATATTATTATCGGTATATACTATCAGTGGCTGGTATTGCCGACGGCGACTGTTGCTCCGCAGTGTTGTCGTTCCGCGGCTGCAACCGATTGTGATGAGCCACCAGTTTCCTGCGCCTGCCGCCGCACAGCTGAATGCGGTAGTTTAGCTCACCTGTTTGGGCAAGCACACCGCTGGTTTCCTGGGCCGAACGAG
>NW_023597034.1:15952361-16052020 GCF_011947565.3 Pollicipes pollicipes
CCCCCTTGACCACTTAAGCCGCTGCGCGCGGCCAGGCGCCCCAAGCGGAAACCCGCCAGGAGCACCCAGCCGCAACGCGAGCGACAAGCCGCTAGACCCGTGTGGGGCCCCACGGGCCCCCCACGCCCCCGGATATCCGAGCCAAAGTGGAATGTTGGGACGCGCCGTGACTGACGCGCACGACGCGCTCCTCAACCACCAGGATCTGATCAACCCGGGGACGTGGGCGAGAGGACACGGCGACCCCGATAAAACGAGGATGAGGAGTGGTGATAGAGCCGGATGCGGAAGTGCGAGCCATGTGGGGGGGGGGGGGGGGGGGAGTGGGCGGGATAAGGAGCAGGGGCTCACGTACCGGCAGGGTCACTGGGCTCTGAAATGAACAGCTTGCGCTGTCCGCCCATTACCGGAGCTGGGACCCGAGGGCGCGCTAGTCCCCTACACTAGCCGAAGCCGTTGATCCTGCAGGGAACCCACTTCAGTTCGAATGTGTGGCAAATAAAGCCCCGTAATGTCAATGTCATTCGCAACGGAAGTTGAGTATAAAAGCGTCGCTAGTTGGGTGGCTCTTCAGTGGCTACATTCAATTATACTGAAGAACCCATACCTGGTACACAATGAGCGTACCCACGCAGATGCGCAGCTAGAATCTTGGTAAGGGGTCACGAGATTGACAAAGGGCCCGCTCCTGGTGAAAGGCCCCCACCCAAGACATTACCAGATATGACCCAGTTGATTTCAAGTGGCGCGATTTGCTCCGTTCTGTATTAATATGCACCTTTCTTACTACAAGCCACAAGGCACCGAGAGATGCCCTTCTGTCACTACTTTGAAGCCAATAACCTGAAGAAACCAGGCCTTAAATGATGACATAGAAAAAGCCACCGACGGTTTTCATTTTGCAAGTATACAGATGACTCTTTCTTAGAAATAACACTCGGGGCTTTTCCGGAATTTCCGCTGTGTTGTGCAGAGACATCGTGAACGTAGATGATAGTTAACGCATATTTTAAATGGAAATGGGGTTATAAATTTGCTTGGACATGCCCAATCCCTGTGTGTCTGTGAATCTGCCTCCCTTTTCCAGAATCCAGACGTGAAAAAGTATATCACATGCCTTTGACCACGTGCGCTCGCAAGCCTGAGAACAAAAACCCTGATGCATGGCATTGCCGTCTTCGTAAGCCGTACGGCCTTCGCCGCGGGCACCATCAGGTGGAGGCCAGCGGGCGGACAAAACCACATCGTTTCCAACAAAGTACCTTTGAACACTTGAGGATACAAACTCATACGTTTAAAGAACAATTTGGAGGTATGCTTCAGCTAAACAATTTTTAGACTTATAATAGGGGCGCGTTAGCATTCATAGCATATCAGGCATGTGCTGGAATCTAACCATATATCTACACCGGTTGGGGTAGAATCTCTGTACTCGGGTTGCTGTCGCTATTGGTTCACTCAGAGAGCGTTCCGAAATTATGCAGGTGAGATATATGCCCAAACCTAATATTTGAACCGTGCGGATATATTTAGAAAAAACTTTCGGCAGCATTATTTCCAGACGGTTGGTCTCGCGCACCAAGCGCCCGCCGCCCGGTGTTAGCTGCAGCGCCTGCCGCCACTCGGTTTGATGGAACTGCAACCCCATCGATCGATGCTCTTGCTTCTAGGATTGCGAGCAGGCCAAAAATTTGTTTACGGAATTTCTTTCACATGTTGACTCCGATACGATTGAACCTCCTCATTAGTGGCGGCTTCGTTTTGCTCTGCCCCGTTCAAAACCTAAGAAACCACTTTCTTTTCCGGGTAAAGGCCAGTGGCCAGAACACTAAGGGCACACTGTATTCCCCGGTCAAATGCTTGCGTAAAGGTTCCTTCCACTACAGCGCGGGGTGCCTGACGGCTGCCATGCTGGCGACTAGGGGGCAGGGTCTCCGGATCGATACGGAAGCCCTTGGAGGGATCAGTGAAACACATGTTCGCCTGCCTGACGGCTGCCGTGCTGGCGCCTCGGGGGCGGGGTCTCCAGGTCGACGCAGAAGCCCTTGGAGGGATCAGTGAAACATTGTTCGCCTACCTGACGCTGGAGCCATCTGAGCCAAGCATATTGACCCCGGATAGACGCAGGCACTCTCCCTGACGCACAAAGATCTCTTATCCGCCGGTGGTGTCCAGTAGTTCGCACAGAGACCCCAATTCAGCCAAACGAGCCACTGGGTGAAATGGAGCCGAGAGCTCTCCGTTCTGAACTGGAACCCCTGGCTGTGAATGGGCCTATCATCGCCTTCTTTTGACCTTTCGCCGTAAACTCTCATATCCATTTTCGCCGTCAGAGGGCCTCAACCAACACAAGCGGCCCTCTAGCATTTGAGCCCTGTCCCCAACCAATGCTCAGACAGACACGGAGCAGATAATTCGGTGCTGATGCTGTCTGACCGACGTAGAGGCCCGCATTGCCCCAGGACATTCCACACCGGTGCAAGACGCCCCCTGTCTGATATTTTAGGGCCCTGTCCTGAGAATTGGGGTCCTTAATGTGACTACCACCAGCTGTTCGTGCCTTTCAATCTGATATATGATCGCCCGTGCTGAGGGGCACCTCGGAACCCTTTGCGAGACCCCTCGAACACTACTCCGGACCGATTTAGGGCCCATCCCCAATACAGGATCTTAATCAGGCACTGCAATGCAACAATGCGCGGCTCCTGTATCGGCCAGGGGCCAGTGCCCAACAGGGTATTCTGTGTCAACAAGGGGTCTACCAATGACTCCCTGACCAGTCGGTCAGGGGAGCATTTGCTCAACAGAGACGGGAACGGGACCCCAAATGACAGAGGATCTCTCGCGTCGGCCGGGGCCCCCTGACAATGAAAGGAAACATGAGAACTTATCATCAGTGTTCGCATTGAGACAATGAAAGGCTCCTATGCCAGCCAGTGCCCGCACTACCGGACGATGGGGCCCCAGCAACGTTCCAGCATGGGCCCGTTAAGCCAAACTGGAGTCATTGTGCCAATTATTAGACCAGCTACTCTGGCGAGGAATGTTGTTGCACCAGTAAGGGCTCATGCGTCGATCCGAAGTCAACTGCGCGGGTCCAAAGGCCTCCCGCGTCAGGGAGGGAACCAGTGTGGCATGATGTATCCCCCTACAGGCCTCCGGATCGACCAGGGGATCCCGCCCCGCGTCGCCAGAATGACAGCCGGAGGATACCCCACGGTGGAACGGAATGGCCCCCCAGACCTTGACCATAAGCAATAGGCGTCCCATGGCGTTCTTACCCCAGGGAAAATAGGTTGCACGAAAATAGGGGGTCTCATTCGCGAAAAGGAGTGGATCGTAATAAAAAACCAACGGGGCCACCCCATGTTTGCCTGAGAGCGCTCATTCCTTTCCAGAATCGATTAGTTGCACATCTTACACCAAATTTTAGCCTGCGCGCCAGAAATCTCGGGAGCAAGGACAGAGATGGTCTGGGTTGCTCCTTCCGGAAAACCGAACGGCGCTGGCCACTGCAAGTGACACGAGGTGGTGGGTGTCTTTCAGAATTAAAGAGCACCTTTCAAAAATTAGACTGAACGCATCATTTTTACAACTTTGAAGTTTTCTTCTGAACAGATACAGTTGCAGCGACACGAAAAAGAGGTTCTGCCTTTACTCTTTCAGGCTCGCTCCCATATTCCTGAAGCATTTCGCAGTGCTGTTAAGACTACTCCGCGTTTATCATCAATCTAAAAATCGCACCAGTGAAATATAAGCCCGGAATACCTTCTAAATGCATGCTTTGATGTCTTGCGCTGTCAAAGAAACTTCTTTAAGATACGTCATAATTTTCGTCCACCCGTTGGCCAAATCTTAATCTTTGCCGCGGGGCCGGCGCTGCGCGACTTGTGGAGACTGCAACGATTGACATCGAAGCTTTTATTACTAAAATTTGTGAACCCGCGCGCTCAAAACTACGCTACAAAATTTGTATCAATAATCGATTCCGATCGAATGTTGGTCATTTCCAGAAAAACTGGCTTCGCCATGTTCATTTACACTGCTGACCTATTTTCATCTACATACAATCCACATTCGCGGGGCTCCATACCTTTGTAGGGAGGAGATACAAATTTTGCCGAAGCTTCTGCGTTCTATCGGTTTAGGAAGTCCACTGAACCATTTGAAAATGGGGAGCACCGGCGGTTCATTTCATGCAATCGTTTAACGCATGAATCCTTCAATTTACGAACCGCGAAATTCAGGTGGAATTTACCTTGTGGTAGTTTCAGGCTTCCCATGCGGTTATACAAAGGGGGAAATAAAAGACAAAACACCAAAGCAACGCATGCCCTTATGGAAAAATGGGCCATATCCGGCGATTTTCTTTATGACCCTTTCACTACTAGGGCGACCTTTGTCAACCCTGTGCCCACTCCACGTCAAGGCTTTAGATGCGCGCCTGCTGACACGCGAGGGTTCTTCACGGTCGCCGTCGTCCGCCGCTGGTGAGGCACGCTTCTATTACGCTGGGTGCCGACGGTGCTAACGGACCAGCATCGCGTAACCGTAAATCGCGCGATGTCGCCAGCGGGATTTACATAACGGCGTGGCGGTACTAGCGCCACGCCACGCACGGTGCTGGTGGTGTGGTCGCTCTGATGTTCGGTAACTGCTACAACTACACCTGCGCTTACCTGATGTTGGCGATGTTTGCGGTGCGATGCGTTTGAAACCCCAGGAAGTCCAAGCACAGCCCCTTTGTTACAGAAGTGAGCGGGCGTGGGTAGCTCGTGGTGAAGCCTGAATTGTTTTGGCTTCGTCTGTAGCTGTGCTGGGCCCGGCGCTTGTGTCGCCCCCTGTAGTATGCCTGCCTTAAGGCTTGACCAGTGGCCACTGTCTAGCCGGGTGCACTGGGTTCCTCCGGCGTCGGCATGGAGCTGCTTGAGAACCACACCGTATTGGGACTGAAGAGGAAGGAGACGCAACAACTTTTGTTCACACTGCTTCAGACGAATAGCAGAAGGGCGGGCTCCCGGCGGTTTTATGACGCAGGGACTAGCCCACTTATGTGAGACTAGCTCAGGTGGCAACGACCTTTTTGAGAAAGGTGGACCGAACTGTTGTTTGACCTATAGTCCTCTACCACCGTAGAACGCATGGGGTGAACTGTGAAATGGGTCTGCTGAGGTCACAACGGCCGCCTATGGACGCGTGGCTTGGGGTCTTGGTGGGGCCTGCTAAGGTTACAGTGGGACACCTTGCCCAAACTGCATGGAGCTTGCCAAGACCTCGGCCCGTCACCTTGAAGCGCGTGGTCCGGGCTCTGTATGGAGGCTGCTGAGGTCAAAGCGGAAGTCGTCTCCCGACTTACAACTGAGGCCTGCTTTGGCGGTATCGCTCCAACCACCGCGGTTCACATCTGGTGCCTAACAAGCTGTCCGCCAAACTCAGCCGGGACGCACAGGTCTGGGATCCGGGACAGTTTGACCTCCAGGCCGGCCTGACTCGACGGCTGTTAGCACCTGCCGTTCGACTGACAAAGAAAGTGGCAACGACAAAGACATGACAACGGTGAGCCTGACATGACCTGACTTGAACAAGATAACATTTGTTGACTACGCCGGCATCAGTACAAAAACGGATAGCTTTTCACTCCACAGTGCATATGTAACAGCCGTGGTGGCTGAAATAGGCCAGCAGTTATTCCGTTCAGAGAATAACGCAACGCACGGGACCGCGCGCATCGCCTGCTGAGGAAGGGGCTCCAGTGACGTTACACTAACGTTGAGCGGATGGGGCACGGAAATCAGCGGACGATTCGACCCCTCTTACGCGGCCTCGGCTCCACCTGGTCTGGACAGGGTAGTTGGTGTTCTGCCCCTTTTTTCATACCCTGCGAAAATCAGAATTACACTGTGACACCAGTGAACACAGATTGTTCATGCTGCTTAATGTCATAATGAAATTGAATGACTTGATTTCATAATTATTTTTCTTTTCTGTAGATGGTGTCAAAAAATCCCATGAAGTACACTGGCATGGTAAACTGTAAATGTGGTTGATATTTTTGACATTTGGTCTTCTACTCACCTCATGACTTAAAATTATGTTTATTTTACAAGAAACAAAATAGTTCCAATAAGTGTTTTTGACATTCATTAACTCGATAACAATATTGTCACTTGCCCACATCATACCATGATATGCAATGCTGCAAGGACTTTTTTGTAACTTATGAATGATTATGTTAAGATTTGTCCTAGTGGCTGTAAGCCCATCATCCAGAGGTCCAGCTTCTGATTCCCTGACTGCCACAAAAACATTTACCATATCTGCTTGACCTCTGTGAATGCATATTGACACCAACTCATTTTTCATCTGAATGCAGTAAATTGTAACCTTGATGTTGACCCACACACATTTTTCAACCACAACAAGCCAATATTTTTTAATGACTTTGGAGAGAATATTCAGATGAATGAAGAACACTGAATACAGGACGCCATTACATTGACACATAAATGTCACTTTAAGTGCTTTGAGTCCTGAGAGGATCTTCCAAGATTAAGTGTGAATCACAGAATACAGGAAGTCCTAACAAAACACCACACAATATATCAGATCCATAAGATCATGTTGAAAAAGCACAAAAGAGATACAATGCCCAGGGTGCAATGATGATTTTAATATTTAGTTCTACCCAAGGGATCAGTCTATTACAAGTGAATGCCTTCAAGCCTGGGTAGGATCATCAATAGATTTGGTCAGACCTTGCCATTTTTTCCTTGCTGAAATGGTTTGCAGTGGAGGCAGTGACCACTCAAGAGCAGAGGATGGGGTGCATCACATCATCCAATGTGGTGCATCAAAGTTTTACCTAAGAAATTTCACCCTCCTATGGGCTCAGGGCTCATACAATAAGTGATGCATAGCATGGGGTTTGATCCTCAAAATCCATGCACCGAAATTGTTGGAACTAAATTTTAAAAGTACTGTAAGTCCCTTCAGGTAATGGGGACTGCTGATGTCCTGTGCAGGTGGAGCATGTCAACCACACTGTGAATCAGTTGGCACCTCCCATTCAGTTCAGAGCACCTTCCAAAGACCCCTGCTATCTCCAAAGTAGCATTTTGGTCCCTTCACATGCTCCTCATTACATCAAAATAACAGTGTAAGGGAACTTGACGGTGCCCAAACTTCTCATAATTTCAGAGATTTTACCATCACTGAGCATGTTCTCACTTGAGCACGAGTAGTGTCCTAGTTGAACACTGGATACTTCACACAAAATTTGGTGTGGCTGTGGCCCACCATTTATAATTTATTTAGGAAGACATTTGAGGGGGTCAAATTAACCCCACTCTGAACAGTACTAAGTACAAATATTTCTACAGTACTAAGATCTTTAAGTGAATAACAGGCAGTGTGCAAAAATTTGTCTGAATTTGGCTGCATACCATATTTAATCAAAATTTGTTGCAGCATCAACAGCCACAATCAGTAACATAATTATAATGAACAATGCTCAGCAATATGCAATGGTGTTCAGCAACCAATAGCAAACAATTCACAATGGCCAGTAGTTATGTGGGATTCAGGGCAAAAGCAAATTGTTTATTTGGTTGCATAGAAATGCGTATGAACCCAATGGTCAGGATGAGTCTGTCATAATGGTCGTGTAAGAAATACATATGCTATTCTCAGAATCACCAAATGCATGTATATTATTTATGGCAATGTCCCATCTTAGGGTCATATTTCCCAAACATACCCTAGTGGGACCTCAAGACCAATTACATCAAATCATGGCACTGGGTGTCACTAGTGCCACTGCCACTTCGTGTCACTGCATTAGTGCCACTGCAACACCGTCAAATCATGGCAAGAATACCAATTTTGCATATTTTCGGCTTTGAAGTATGTTTTCAACACATTATAACAGCACTCCACTTATTCCCTGCAGTCGCGACCACCGTTGCCATGACAACCACCGAGCGCACTTCTTCAGTAGAGGTGTGCGCGATGGTATAAATGTCCAGTTATGCGCACCAGTAATTGGTGCGCATAATAGGATCTTTGAAATTGGCCAGGTGGGCAACGGCCCGCTACCAAGAAGCAGGTTGTTTGCAGTTTTAATCAGTGTGTCACATGCAAGGCCCTATAACAACATCACGTGGGTCATGTGGTGCTGCCATTCCCATAGCCGAAGTGCGCCCAAAAAAGAGCGGCTACGGTAAACGCCGTACGGGAGAAGTCCAAAGCCTTGGTAAAGCGCTTCGTTGAATTCGCGTGATGATATCTTCATGTTCGAGTTTCTTTTTTGAACGGAGTGTTCCAAGCTTTCTAAGCATTTATTACACAAACATTTTGACACATCTGTGCGTTGAAAACATTGCAGAACCAGTCAAATTTTTGTCCCGAGGGTCGGCCACTTTATATCAAGATTCCGAGCCATTCAGAAATATTACGAGAAAACTGGGTTTTCTGATCAAATCCTACGCGTCTGATTTGACAACAGGTGAGGTGTACAGAAAAGGTCGGTCACTTCCTTAAAATTGCTGTCGCGCTCCCTTAGGTGTGCGCAAATTTCTATTGTATGCACAGGGGTCAGGTGCACCTGTATTCTTTTGTGAGGGACCTGGCCCCCAATGTTGAGTTGGGCCCCCCAATGTTGGCTTTGCCCCCCCCCATGTTTTTGGTTAGAGCACCACAACAACGTGGATAAAATGATCATAACCCAAAAGACTATCTTCTTTGATCTTTCTGCGTTGTGGCAACCCGTGCCACTCTCATCACGAAAAGTCATGATTGCCCTCACCACAAGACACAAGTCGTGACACCTGAGCGGATAAACGATGCAATAAACTTCTCAGACCATCGCCATAAGACACGCAATGGTCTGTGAGGTTAAACTGAAAAGCTCTGGAATATGGGAATGGCCAAAGTCCTTCATGGCTAACCGCGTCCCCGTCCCCCACGACCAAAATGCGTGCCGCGTCCCATCACACCCATAGAACGTCTTCCAAAATCGAGGCGCCTTCACCCGCCAATCGGAAGAGATGAGTGCGTCCAGTGCCTGCTCCCTGGATCCAACCCTGCATGAATTCTTTACTGCTTAAAATAAAGACTTCTAAATTGTACAAAGATTAGAAACATATATTAGGTTAATCAAAATGAAATGGGCTAAATCCGATCAGAAAAGTGTGGAGTAGGTTGTCGGGCCTCTGGTTCGGCCCCTAATAATTTCCTAAAATTGGTACCCCTGATTGAATGGATGTGTGCCATGTGAGCCATTTTAATTTCCGGTAGGCAGGTTCTTAATCAGCACAGCAAAGTGATAAGTGACCAGTCTACGAAGTACGTTTGAATGTAATGAGTGAAACTGCGCATTATTGAGTGACATTTGGACATTACCTATAGGACATTAGGGAGATCTGGATTCCTTTACTTGGGGTCCAAAATCGTGTGATTTTATTCTGGTATTCGTTGTCATTGAGGCTTTATGATGCATTCACCCGCCAAGGCTAAGGGGTGTCGCGTGCCTCTCGGCAAGAAGGGTAGACACGCGGGAATTCAAACCGGGCATTTATGATTTACTTCTGGTAGTCCTACGCAATATGCAATACGCACGCGTATATGAAACTGATGACCTTGGGGAGATCTTGGTTGCGCGAAGTTCTTGTTCCAAGAATCAGCCGGCAGTTCCTTTAAACTTTTTCCAGTTTAGGGTGTTCTGTTTCGAGACCTTGACTTCCATCAGATTTGATTCTTTCGACAATCCGTTTAGTTTCGCGTAGTTATTTTTCCTGGTTGACTGACACATTCTGAATGATTCTTGGCTGATCAGGACCATACCGCGCACAAACGTTACAATGCTGTTTCTGGGTCACCCGAATGATTTTTAATGTTAAAGGTGCTTGACGGACGCGATGACCATTTGCTCTCTCGAGTTCCCCAGACCTCCCTAGCCTTTCAGCTTCTAAAGAAAGGACATCCTTGCCGTCTTTTGTCCTTGAACTGTCCTGAGCTCCGTAGCAGCACTCAGATCCATCCGGCGATGTCTTGTCCGTCGTTTGTCTCCGATTCTGCCATATTCAAGTATCCTGCATTTAATCATCTTGTGGCCCGTACTAATCTTTATCCGGGGGGCCAGACCACTGCATATTCCCGAGTGGCCTTATCAGTTTGGGCCCCTTGACCATCTTGGGCTCTTTCACGTCTTGGGTAACATACTACGTTGCTCAATCCCCAATTTCCACCAGTATCTGTGCTCCTTTATTTGGTTAACATACAGCTGATTGCATAGGTTGAACACAATCTGGGCGTGAAATGGCATTTGTAGCTGATGCGCCCGAAAAAGAATCATCATCACGCCTTGAGGTCACTTGACCACTCTGGGTGCTTGTCGAGGGTCCGGTTGGGACTGTTTCGTAGTCCCTAGTATGAGTCATTTGACTGCCGTTGGGGCCTTTTATCATACCGGGCACCCTAGCCAAAATACAACTGTGAAGACCTAATGACTAATAGTCTAAATAAAATAAGATGTGAAGACTAAATAACTCAGGCATAAAATGTGCAGGGTATGCTTTACGGACGATATCAAAGATCAGACGCCAATAAGATCATGCATGCAGATGTGAGGGCACGAACAAACAGTGCGTCACGGGCTAAACAATATGTTTGATATTTTTCAGCCATGTTGACTGGGAAGCTTGCTCTGGTCACCGGCGGTGGCTCTGGCATCGGCCGAGCCGTATGTCAAGTCATGGCGCGAGAGGGCGCCCGCATAGTGGCCGCAGACATCAACGAAGCTTCGGCTAAGGAGACGGCTGCGATGCTGGGCGGTGCCGAGCACGTGGGCGTGCCCATGGACGTGACGTCGGAGGAGTCCGTGGCAGCGGTGGTCAGCGGGGTGCGCGAGAAGTTCGGCTCACCCGCCTCGTGTGTCGTCAACTGCGCTGGCATCACCAAGGACTGCTTTCTGCGGGACATGAGTGTTGAGACGTTCATGCAGGTCATTGACGTCAACTTGAAAGGCACGTTCCTGATCACGAGGCTGACCGCAAACGCCATGATTGACGCTAAAGTAGGCGGGTCAATTGTCAACATCGCGAGCATCGTCGGCAAGGGCGGCAACATCGGCCAGTGCAACTACACAGCCAGTAAGGCCGGCGTGGAAGGGTTCACGCGGACCGCAGCCAAGGAGCTGGGTCGCAAGGGCATTCGCTGCAACGCCATCCTGCCCGGCTTCATCGACACGCCGATGGTGAGCTATGTACCGGACAAGGTGATGGAGAAGCTGCTGCCGCTGATCGTGCTGGGCCGGCCCGGGCGGCCCGAGGAGGTGGCCGAGCTGGCCGCCTTTCTCGCCTCTGAGCGGGCCTCGTACATGACCGGTGCTAGCGTCGAGGTCACGGGCGGGTACGGTATGTGAGCCGTGCTGCCCGCGCCAAGCTCGCCAACAGCGTGGCGCTTACATTAGAGGTGTAGTTTCGGAAAATAATTTGGAGGTTGAGCATGACAAATGGCAAACATGCACCCAAAATGGAATCCTCTCTGTCTCTCTCTCCCTCTCTCTCTCGTCTCTCTTTCTCTCTCTTGCGACTCTCTCTCTCTCTCTCTCTCTCTCTCTCTCTCTCTCTCTCTCTCTCTCTCTCTCTCTCTCTCTCTCTCTCTCTCTCTCTCTCTCTCTCTCCCTCTCGCATCTCTCGCTCTTTTTATTTTCTCACATAGTTGGGGGCTGAAGCACCCTCTCCCCTAACTGAAAAGGGAACTACGTTCTAGTCTTCGTGAAATTGCAGAACACTTAATTACCTTGGCAATGATAGTATGCTGGTGGAGGACATGACATGCAGATCGTGCAGTAGATCTTGCAGGCCGATTTCATTTCATTGTACGTACAATTTCCCTCGCGAGACATCAAATTATAAAGTGTGAATGACTTAATGCAGCAAACTCAGGTGGGTTAGTCGGATGTGGATGCGACGTTTTATGCGTAGTTGGTGATATGTTTAGTGGGGTTTTGTTATGCGTATATTGCCTATGACAAGAACTGAATTTCAATAAACTGTCTGTGAGAATCCGCCAACTTGAAAGCTACAGCAGTCAGAGCTGAGCCAGGAGTGCTGCTGCGGCTGGTGCATTTTCTAAAGTAAAATTTGCGGGAGGATTAAGCATCATTTTTGAACGAGCACGCTAGGGTAATGATGGACCAGTCTCATGACGCCACGCTTTATTTTTAAGATCGCGAAGATAGATTGCGACCCTGTATCTTCCTCTGCCCTGGATATTGATAAAACGACTAAAACGTCAAATTTATGCACTCGTAAAATATGCACGCTTATCAATGCGGGGAGTCATCGAAGAGATCATTATGGTAATATAGTTATGGCATATGGGGTATTAGATACATGACAAACGTACTCGCGTAAAATTTTTGGACGCTTATATCTTGTGTAACCGTTTACCGCGCATACACCTTGCATACTACTTTTCCACACATTCATCTTCATTAACACGGCTCGGTACCCTTCGCTCGAGTGTGTGGGGTGGGTGGATAGGGGTCAGTTTGACCCCCCTGAGATCTGAGAAACTAAGATAGCCAGAAACTATAAATTCACAGGAAAGATTAACCTGTGCGTGAACCGACTGGAAAAGGGTCGATTACACTACGTGATATGCACCTAAAAACAATACGTTTATTTGGGAAATTGTAGGTCGGTGACTTACGTTGACCTTAAAGAAGCCCGTGGAACACACCGCAACGTCTGTTGCGGTCCCTGTCATTAACACATTCGAAATGAGCACCAAAACTACCTCGTGAAACCAAGTTCTCGAGTAAAAAGTAGGTTAGTTTTGACCTTGTTCCGACCGTCAAGCCTGACCATAGGTTAACGGAAGTGGCTTGTAATTTTGAATTCAATTGGTTTATTGCATAATAAACTATTTCAGATTTATACGGCTTCAACTAACACTCCGTTGTTGCATCACATTGAACGATTCCCCAGAAATGCCCTTTGCTGACTCCCATGGCCTGGCTTTGACCCCCCCCCCCCGTGGGTCAGCGACCTTGTGACGTACATCTCGTTTTGTACATAAAAAGATCTGCTATTAAATTCTCTACATCTATGCAAAGTGTGGCGCGGCTACGTCTTGCCGTTCGGAAACCATTCTGGAAAAACCCTGGATGGTGGGGGGGGGGGGGGGGCGGGGACCCCATCCGCCTGAGCACATGTTAATCCAGGTCACCATGGTTGGTTTCGTGAGAACATATACCTAAGTTTTTGTAGGGCTGTATGGGTGCGGTGCGAACAAACGGAGGACAAAAAGGACGGGAAAGAACAACAATCCATGGAGTCGATCAGAAATCAATCTTTCAGAACGACACATCATCCCAGCGCAGAGGAGAACAACCGTAAGTACATCTAGCACATCATTCCAGCGCGAAGGAAAGCAACCGTAAGTACATCTACACACGGCTTCGACTGTGATAACTGAGAACCCTGTACCATCGTACCTTGCACTATAAAGAGAGGCAGTTCGCGGCCGGTATATCTGGAAATCGTGCTCGTAAACGCCAGATGCGAACGACTCGACAATTCTAATCTTATCTGTCTTGATCACCGAGTGGCTAGAGAGATGACAATATTTGAAAAGCGTTGTTTGGCGCTACGGATGCCCGAGCGGCCTTGAAATTAAAAAAGATCCTTCATCGGCCATTAACGTTTCGGGAAATGGACTTTCCTGTCCTTTCAGCTTGAGGTTAATCTGGCAGTGGGACCCAGAGGGTTCAAATTTTCAGCGGACACTAGTTCACGCGCTGGCAAATATCCTGATGCCTAGAAATCAGAGATCGGCCGGTAAGTTTTGGTTGATCTGAAATTCTCCATCACCTAATGTTGGCATCGTTTCCTGTATCGTTCCGTTGCTAGTTAAGCCTTCTCCATTCTGCGTGGTTCGAAAACCAGCCGATTTTCTGGTTAAATCGTTGGTACACGACTCATCATGTATTTTCAGATACAAAAGGACTGGTGAAAAGGATGATAGTCTGCGGCAAGCAAGGGACAAAATATAGCACTCACAAACGTTTAAAAATAACCCAAGCACCTAAACAATGACACTCACACAAGGAAACTACGTGTACCGGATGTACTTCGGCTTTTACATTTCATCCCGGCTAGTCCGAGATGAAATGTGTAAGTCTTCACATGATTGTAGCGCAGTCGTGTTCTCAGCAGCACGGCAGCACGGTCGTAGCAGGTCTCTCTCTCTCTCTCTCTCTCTCTCGAGAGAGAGAGAGCGAGGCTTCAAATCTAGGCCTTTCATACCGCTGAAAATGGTGGAGTGGGTCAGCAGACCCGATGCCGACGAAGGCGCTAGGCCCCCGCGCTCCTCTTATCGTGCCGGGCTACAGGTTGCGCTGTGACGCCCGGCGCCGGGGCCCTCGGGCGTGTGTTTTCCATCCCCACGGGCGGCCGGCTGTCACCTGCGCGTCGACCCCAGGACGGGCTGGTCCGCACTGAACTCGAATATGACCTTGAGGGGTGAGCTAGAGAAGTCAGGACTATTTGATGGACGCTAGTCCGTTTGCAGTTGAATACAATGAACCCTCTAATCCTAACATGTCCGGTAACTTTTGACCGATGTGGATTTCCCCATCACGTGAACTTGCAGTGTAACCTTGAGATGGCAAGACTTTTTGCGGACACTAATCATGCGGTGGCCAATATGTTGTTGCGTGAAAATCAGAAACAGGCAGGTAGCTTTTCGGAGATAATTTGTTCCTTGTTATTCAATCCTAAATTAAACCTCAAAAAGTGATGTTGATGGTTTAGAATTCTTTGACGAACATCGCATGCGCTGGTGAAGATTCTGATGATAAGCTACGTGACACATGCACTTTTGTACCAAGAGCCCGTCTATGATAGCATGCACTGGTGAATATTCTGATGCTAAGGAATCCAAAATCGGCCGGTGAATTCTCGTACTATGGAGCCTTCAGCCACCTTATGTAATTTTCCACGTTTGGTTGAAAGTTTAGACGGAGATAGCCGCCCTAAAGATCATTCGATGCAGATCACGGGCCCGCCCTTCTAAGGTCTAAACCTTCTAGTTTCTTAGATGAAGTGAATATGTGCGAACTATCTCTGGGACTTTTCGAGGTCACCCGGGCATCCATGATGCCATGATAACGTCATTGACATTCTGCCATTCCGTTGACCATGCCGCCTTCAGGGCCAGGAAAAATATAATTGTCGAGTCATTCATATCTAGCGTTTGTGAACGCGATTTCAAGATATAACGTGTCTGAACCAATGTTGTGCAAGGTAAGATGGCGTAATCGTTAACAACGTGGTAGACGAAATCGATAACGCAGAACTCAGCCGTTTGGTGTTGAATCTCCCCCCCCCCCCCCGCCATGGTTTTAGGTGATTTCAACGCGCACCACGCTGTTTGGGATTGCGACTATACAAACATGAGTGTACGTCCATGTGAACATCTTTTTATCCAACAAGAATCACTGTGCCTGTAAAATGCCGAGACTCGGACACACGTTCCGCCGCCCTTGGGCGGGAAGTGTGCCATTGACCGAAGTCTTTTGAGCCCACAGCTTATGCCGTGTTTTACAAGGCATGTTCTCAACGACCCCATGGGCAGCAGTGATTTCAGCAGTGATTAGTTGAGTTATCGGAATGGAGCCGTCGTTGGGCCCCGGCCTCAGGAATGAAATTAAAAAAGCCGATTGGCGTGAGCTCGAAATTCGGCTAGACTTGATGTCCTCAGCCCATTCACTTAGAGCCTTCATCTGCCCACGTCTTTTCGTCCTCGCTTTTGAATGTCGTTAATGGATGCATTCTAAAAACTACTGGGACACCGCGTCGCACCCCAGCCCCATCGTGGACCGCGCTTGTAGGGCGCGCCCACGCGCCTTTCGACCGCAGCAGCACTTGACAAATCTGATGGCCTTCCGCAAAGCCAGCGCGGCAGCAAGGCGCACCATCCGCGAAGCGAATCGCGTCACCTGAAGGACATGCGCAAACAAACTTAATGGCTTCACCCCAACAGTAGAGGTGTGGTCTCAGTTCCAACGAACCTCCCGCCATTTTTTTCCACTATGCTACCAGTGCTGGCATACGTGGGCAGCATGTCATGTAACCAATGGATGTGACCAATGCGACCGTTCGGGCATTAACAGAGCGCTCCGGACGGAGAGCGACAGTGTACACTGGTTACGTCACAGAGTTCGCGCCGAGACAGCGCCTGCACGATTTTTCGTCTGTGGTTAACTCAGTTACAATCTACCATTTACTATGTTGAGTCCCTGCTGAGTGGTTTTACCTTGCTATGGAAAAGAGGCGAGCAAATAATGTTCTGGAGACTGATCGGAGTAGGCAAAGCGACACGAGGTCGAGTCTTAGGCGCGATTAATCACATCTCGCACCTCATTGATGTATTAGATTAGGTGGCTCATTTTAATTATTAAATCATACAATAACAATCATGAAAAAGTGGACGCAAAAGTAGTGCACAATACCAACATCCTCACGGGCCAGACATGATGCACAAGTATGTAATCCTCAAAACCTATAGAACGTGTTTTTCATAACTTGCATGAAATTACGCAACATCGTCAACAAATGAGAAAATGGCCGGGGATCTCAAGGTCAGCGACTCTTCCGCCGGGCTTGCATGGATGCAGGGGGCAGCCAAACTCTGAGCCACCAATGTGCACCAGCCCAATAGGGTCTCCCCACTTGGTGAATATCCGAATGTCCGTGTGAATCTCGAACGAAACATCCTCTTTCGACGAGGTCGGCTCATTTACAGAGTCGCCCCTATTGATCGTCCTGGCACGCATGTCCGGAGGGATCGCCCCCCCCCCCCCCCCCCAGTTGCAGCGAATTCTTAACCCTGATTCGAGCAAAACACAAACAAACAAACAAAAACAACGAAAAACAAGCTAGGGGTCGTCGACTGGCGATTGGCAGAAATAGGCAGGCTGAAGTGGGAACGGCCACGGCTCGACACAACTAAGCATGCTCATAAAATCCGCCAGCAGAAAACGCCTGTTGAACTGAAATAGCGCTACGGGATGGAATGATTCCGTCTTTGCAGCAAGCTATGCATAGCAAGGACTTTCGTCCCCAAGTCATCCCCGCAGACAGATAGGTTTCTTATACGTAATGGCCCATCCCCTTTTGTCGATATCCAAACGTTTTTCGTCCCGGAAATTCCGACCATTTAACAATTACTGTATCTGTCTGGGATTGGAGAGGATTGCGGAACACTCAATGTAATCCCATTTGCTTACGAAATCGAAGCTGCGCCCACAGCTATCTTACAAAGCGGTGCAGGATGATCACGTAACGTCACTCATGAAAATGCTGAACGACTGCACACTGGCGCCGTGATCTTAATTAACATGCACGTTTGGCCACCGGATCCTCCATCATGTCGTCCCACGTAAGCGGCCTCTTGTTCGTGCAGCCCATGTATGGGCACTTGATGGAACATGCCTTTTCGCCCAGCAGGCGCTCCAGTGATTCATGATCGTACACGTGGTCGCACCGGCGGTTGCGGTACGGGCGGCGGATCTCCTGCTTCGACCAGGGGTCCCTCGTGGCAGTCTGCATTCCGGTCACCACTAGCTCCTCATCGGCGCCGGCGGCGGCCGGCGTAGCGGCATCCACCATGCGCGCGAGCCGCAGGCACTTGTCGTGGGCGTTCAGGTCTCCCATCGCCGCCAATTTATCTTGCATATATCTATCGGTAAGGCACTTAACGCGCTCAGCCAGCTCCTCGATGTTCACCTCGCTGCCCTCGCTGATGGACGACACGGCCTCGTCCTTGACCTCGGACAGTGCGAGCGCGGCCTGTTCGGCCTCAGCCTCGAGGCGCGCATATTGGCGCATCTGGTCTTGCACCTTGTCGAGCAGCGCCGCCCGGTGGTGCCGCACAGGGACGGAGGAGAGTATCAGGTCGGCGAAGTGCAACAGCGAGTCCGAGCTCTCCGTGACCCAGTCTGTAGCCATGCCGCTGCCACCTGGGACGATAGGTCACTATCAGCCATCAGTCACAGACAATGGCACTCTGGACTTAATGACGCATCACAGACTGCTAACTGAACTCTGATAGGCATAGGTGGGCTTTTAGTGAGTCTATGTGTGTCTAATATTCTACAAGACATAGTCCATTCCATTCAAAACATGCAAATAAACTGACGCAGTTAATCCCCATGATCCAGAATTCACAACAGGATGATTGTCTTATTAGATTTAAGTCTGAACACAACATATTTTAATAAAATCACGAACAGTGAGTGAAATCACGGAATGCTGATACTGCCTTTTCATAACCATTTTTGAAATAAAATTGTGAGCAATACCTGAAATCAGGGAATACTGGTGTTTAAACTCTGAACTTCTGCCTGAATGCAAGAAAACATTAGAACTCCAGTTAACACAGATCTGGGCCAACAAGACAACTTGCAGCATTGGAAAGTAGCATGGCAGTGGTAGGAAATTTTAATTGACACAACTATTACATAAAGGTCCATGCAAGATGATCATGACAACCAACAGGCCAATACAGTGATGGTAATTGGTGACACTATCTGCCATGTCTAGAACTTCAAAGCAAAATGTCAAGGCAGCCAGCACCTCTTTCCACCCACACCCATGGGTTTTAGATGGATCACTTTGCATGATCAAAGAGAATCACAGCATTAACATTGCAGGGTTCCTCTGGGTTGCAAGATTCAGGGTTCCTGTAAAAATTCTAATACCACTAATCTACTGTGCACCCCACACAATTGTGTTGTGACTTCCACCCCACCAATCACGGTGATAAGTACAGAATCGCTTCCTGGAACCCTTGCTGATGAGAGGTGGGGGTGCAAGTGACTGCAGACCAACAATTGAACAGGCAGGGTCAGTGTTCAGTGGAGAGTTCACGTCAAAACATCTGCCTAAAACAATGTGGAAAACCACCACCTGTATTGCCAGCACCAGGCCATCAGCATGACACAAGCTCAGAAGTCCCAGCGTCAAAGTTTTCAAGTAGTGTGGGCATCCCTCATCAGTGTCAGACATTAGTGGAGGAACTTCGAGACCAATGGAAGTGTTCTCACAGGTTCAAATTGCAACATTCTTACATTGTTCAACTAACTTTGCCCATGTAGCAGCTTGAGCACCTACCTTTGACCACACCTGTGGGTGTGTGTGGGTTCAAGATATTTAAGAGCTGAGATTCACCCTTGGCTGGGATGGCCTACAGCTGAAGGCAGCAGCAGCCACTCAAAGGCAAGGCCATGATGGGGCACTAGTATCAAGTAGTGGTACTGTGGCATGTCTAACTTTTGCCACAACATGATAGGGTTGATATGGAACTCCTGGTCAGCTGATAGGGCCAGGGTTCACATAACAAGCCCTGTTCAGTGTGAGCTTTGATCCCACACATAGATGCCATTAAAATGATGAGATTAAGCCTTTAATACAAGTATTTCTGCATCAATCAAAACCATGCTGAAGAAGCCAACAGCAATGGTGGTCATCATGCAGCTAAAATCATCTGACAGCCCACCTATAAAGCTCATTTGATTTTGGACAAACCTGAGCAATACTTCTGGAGGAACATGCTGAGACAGGCCTAGTGTCTCCAATACATGCATCACACCAAAAATGACCAACAAACAATTGTTTCAGATGACACAAGAGTGCAAGAATTGGCCTGTTGATGACATGAAGCAAGTTCTTGTTAGTGAAAAACCACTGCTTGATCCATGCCTTGATTCACAATCATTCCATCCACCAAATTACCACAATCATGGATCTGGGCTCAAAATCACAGAACCATAAAAACCCATGGTCCCTCCAGTAGAGCTGACATCAAATCAATGCAGGGTATAATGTCCCATCAGAGTTTTAGATGCATGCACTCACAGAAAGGACACATGTAAATGCTGAAAACTACAGCTTGGGACCACCTTGGGGACAGTCTGCCTACTAGACATGGACAGACTCTCTGGGATAAGCCCTCTTTTGGAGTGATGTTTAATGGAGCTGGAGTTGTTAGACAGATTTGCTCAATTTGCATCTTCATGCAAGATGCCACCTAAGCTTGTCACTCAGCCCAAGGTCAAGAAATGGTGACAAAAAACCTCCATCACCACTGGCTAAAAGAGACAGTGAAGGAACAGCCCATCCCAGAACCCAGTAGGAGTATTGTGGAGTTCCCTTCCATTGGCGACAGACAAGGAGAAGCTACCAACAAATCTCACACAGCTCCAAAGAGCACTGAAAAAGATATTATCCAGCATCAAGCTCTCTGTGATGGAAAGGCTCATCCCCAGTGCATCAACTTGTGTACATATGTGCATAAAAGTTCCAAGTGAATGCTTCAACCACTATTTATTTTCAAGACCAAATTGGCTGCTGGAAGTATGAAAGCTATCCTGGGCCCATCAGTTCAGCAAGCATGCCAAATGGCACATGCAGCCCATGAGTCTGGCCACACACCTGACCCTGAGGTAGGGGCTGTTCAGTTAAGATATTGGATTTGAAATGGGTAATGAAACTATCAACAATGTGTCATAATGATTTCAGGTTATGTCAGGCTGGTACAAAGTCTGGAAGGCCTGGAAAAATTACAGAATGCAGCCACACAAGAGCACTGTGCCTGCAAACCCGGCAAAACACATATACAGGCATAGCACAGGCATTACCTGACTACCCAAACTGGTTTTCACCTTGGAAAGACTATGCCAAAAGGGTTGGATGTATGGGGCTTTAAGTTTTCTGTTGTGTCTCTTCTCACAAATTCGTATACCCGCTCTCCCATTCGCATGGACGAAGGGGACGCGATGCAAGGCCCTAGAACGCGGACTCGATGCACAGCGGCCTACTCGGATTTAAGCGGGCATGTCATGCATGAGCTTTTGTTGTAAGTGGGTTTTCACAGGCTTTGTACAGGACGGTGACGTCACTGGTGTCAGGACTTCAATGCGGCGCGGCTGCTAGCCGTGGGGAGCAACGCTGCGGGACACCCGGGACATCGGAAATCCTCCTGCAGATAATATGATTACGTAAAATCTAATGGCGAACATGATCGTAGGCTTTGCAAGCCTGCCGCTAACCACACGGTCCAATGCATACATAAGTGTAAACGTGTGCTTGATATTAAATTGTAAGTTCTTCTGCTCTGGCGTCTCGCTTCCGGCTCACTGGTACGCTCACTACGTCCAAAGTCACCTCTATATTTGACACGTGTCCCACGAATTCCACACAGTCCGTCCCGCCAGCGTGTCCGCGCTCGCGCCGGCGGCTCTCTGAGTCTTTTCTCTTGTTACTCCCCCTCTCCTGGTCCCCGCGGTCGCCTCCCTCGCACGGGGCGCCTGGGGCAGGACGATGAGAACGTAAGCGCCTCGAAGCGGCGCTTTCCAAACTAAGCAAACATTCACTAGCAGCACATAGGTGTTCTCTGACACCTTGCACTACACCCTTCTTAAAAGAAGGAAACCCTCCTTGTTGAATTATTCGGTCACGGCATAATGAGCAATCCATGACATCATGAACACATCTCACGAACCTAACTTAACGTGCGTAGATGATGTAACGGTGATAGATCATTTTGCCAAGTGGGTAGAGGTGTATCCCTTGAAAACCCAAGAAGCTGACGAGATGGCTGCTGTTCTGGTCAATCTCGCGCTGGGGGCGTGCCACAATCTTTTCATTTCGATCAGGGAGCAATTTTTCTGCGGTAAGGTGTTAAAAAAATGTGCCGTCTGCTGAGGATCAACAAAACACAGACGTCACCAGGCTGGCCAGCCAGAAACGGGTTGAGCGAGAAGTTAAATCGGGTCATACTCGACATGCTCTCTCGATACCTCGATGGTAACCATCACGAATGGAAAAAAAACAACATTTCACTGCTCCTCCTCGGCTGTCGGGGTGCAGTGCATGACAGCACAGGGTGCAGCCCACACCTCTCAATGATTAATATATGTACCTCTTACCTACTAAGATACTTACTACTAATTATCTTAATACCAAGATACGTACCTCTTAATGATAACTTCGCTTGACAACGCACAGCGGCGACCATCACCGCAAACCGAGGTCTGCACGGTCGCAAGTTGAACGCATTCCACTACCTTCCACCAGGCGGGTGATGCGGTGTACCTGTGATGCGGTGTACCGGTGATGCGGTGTACCGGTGATGCGGTGTACCGGTGATGCGGTGTACCTGTGATGCGGTGTACCTGTGATGCGGTGTACCGGTGATGCGGTGTACCGGTGATGCGGTGTACCGGTGATGCGGTGTACCTGTGATGCGGTGTACCGGTGATGCGGTGTACCTGTGATGCGGTGTACCTGTGATGCGGTGTACCGGTGATGCGGTGTACCGGTGATGCGGTGTACCTGTGATGCGGTGTACCGTGATGCGGTGCCCTGTGATGCGGTGCACCTGTGATGCGGTGTACCGGTGATGCGGTGTATGCGGTGTACCGGTGATGCGGTGTACCTGGTGGATGCGGTGTACTGGATGCGGTGTACCGTTTGATGCGGTGTACCGGTGATGCGGTGTACCGGTGATGCGGTGTATCGGTGATGCGGTGTACCGGTGATGCGGTGTACCGGTGATGCGGTGTACCGGTGATACGGTGTACCTGTGATGCCGGTGTACCTGTGATGCGGTGTACCAGTGATGCGGTGTACCTGTGATGCGGTGTACCTGTGATGCGGTGTACCGGTGATGCGGTGTACCGGTGATGCGGTGTACCGGTGATGCGGTGTACCGGTGATGCGGTGTACCGGTGATGCGGTGTACCTGTGATGCGGTGTACCTGTGATGCGGTGTACCGGTGATGCGGTGTACCTGTTCTGGAAGGTGCCCGCCCGGGGCGAGTATCGCAAGCTCGTTCGGCCCTGGAAACCAGCGGTGTGCTTGCCCAAACAGGTGAGCTAAACTACCGCATTCAGCTGTGCGGCGGCAGGCGCAGGAAACTGGTGGCTCATCACAATCGGTTGCAGCCGCGGAACGACAACACTGCGGAGCAACAGTCGCCGTCGGCAATACCAGCCACTGATAGTATATACCGATAATAATATACACTGATAAATACCGACTGTGTCGTCTGGCTGTGCGCCGGCCGCGGAGCCGCACAGCCAGACGACACAGTCGCAGCGTCAGGTACCAACTCAAACAGTCACACCACCACCGGCCGTACCGATGTCCACAGACGGACAGCAGACAGCTGTACCGGCTGAGCCAGCAGCACCATCTTTGTGTCTGTTAGTGGCGCAGGGGACTACTGACGTCGATAGGTGTCCGCCTCAGGAGACTGAGGCCGCGAATCTCGCTCCAGCCCAAGCCGAGGCTGGGAATCAACCGACAGGGGCCGAAAATGCGAATCCCACACCAGCCCAGGCCGCGGCTGAACCGCCCGACGAGCCGGCAACAGCAGCGATACCGACCCCGTGCCCTGCCCCGGCGCGCAGGTCACGTATCCCGCGTGTCATAATCGGCGATTCCCGTTGCAACGAGTGCGTAGCATAATCGAGCTGGGAGAGCCTGGAGCAGATGGCTGAACAGCAGGTCTTCGCTGGGACACTGCTGTCCCGGGCGGCCTTTTTTAAGTTGTGCGATAGGCTGACCAGGAATTATTCGAAGTTGGTGGCGGGCGGGTCAAGTCTCATTTGTGGCAGCGGGATGTGCTGAGCTACTGGGGTGAGAGGTACAAAGAAGCTGCCGAGAGCCATTTCGACGGATTTCTGAGTTTTTCGCTGTTCCCTTGATAGTGAGGTGAGTGCCAGCTTGGCGGCGCCGTCCAAACCCAGAGGAAGAAATTATAAGATCTGTGCGTCTGTCCATGCCGCGGATTGCGACGCCACGAAAGACTTGAGGTCACCGATGAACGCAGACACCGTTTGTCCCACACCACTGAATCGGGAAACTAGGATTTTGATGCTTAAGGATGCCATGTTGGATCCAAACAAAGCAATACAGGGTTGATTGTGTCCGACGTCAGACAAGTACGTACTACCTAGCTAAAATCGAGCCGAAACACGATCAAAACAAACGTACATTTTTTAAAGACTAAACGTAAGAACACAAAAGTTGCACGATTAATTCATAAACGACGATTGCGAGACGTCACGCTCACGACTGTTTCGGACCGTTCCGTGCGCAGTAGAGGGTGCGCAGATCTTGGATGCTGCCGTCGGGCCCTGCGTAGAGTTTTCTGTCCCCTTGCTGGGTCTGCGGTGACTGGTTCACTGATTGTCCCTCGCTCGGCAGTAGGGACGAGTCGGCGTCGGGAACGTGGGGGGCAGATCCTGGGCGGAGGTTGTGGTGTCGGTTTACTGAGAGGATGGAGAAGGGTCCGTTTCTGGTGGGGGTGGTCCCAATACAGGACTGTTCCGCGCGCAGTGGAGTTGACAGGTGGCGATGGCTTCGGTGAGGCGAGCACCGGCAGGCGCCGTCTGTTCATCCGCAGGTGAGATGCCATTGCTGGCCGCGCCACGATGAATGATGACGAACAGCACCATCGAGCTCGGACGGACTGGACCAGGTCGATGATACTTCGGTGGCAGTAGTCATTACAAGCCTCGCGGTGAGCGCTGAGCTTCGTGGTGGAATAACGTAACAGGGGTGAGCGAGACGGCCAGATCGACGATTGGCGCGAGTTCGCATTGATGTAATAGATGGGCTACACCGCTGCCACCAATGTAAGTTCTGCTGTTCTGGCGTCTCGTTTCCGGCTCACTGGTACGCTCAGTACGTCCAAAGTCACTTCTATATTTGACACGCGTCCCAAGCACTCCACACAGTTCGTCCCGCCGGCGTGTCCGTCCCCGCGCCGGCGGCTCTCTGAGTCTTCTCTTTTGTTACTCTCCCTCTCCTAGTCCCGCGGTCGCCTCCCTCGTACGGGGCGCCTGGGGCAGGAGGGGGGGGGGGGGGGGGGGGACGTGAGCGCCTCGAAGCGGCGCTCGCCAAACTAAGCAGCAATTCACCAGCAGCACATAAGTGTTCTCTGGCACCTTACATAATTATGGGACGGCCGGAACAACAGGTCCTCTTCGTACTGATAATGAATGAACTACTACCGGCAGGTGCAATGGCTAGCGGGCCAGTCGCGTAGAATTAAACGCCAAATATGATGAAATGCTTTGCAAGGTTATGCAGCCAACCATTGCAATGCAATCGGCGTTGAAACGGAAAGCCCTTAGGCGAGAACTGCTACAGAGATAGGCGGCCGGGATAACGGACTGCCTTCGTACCCATAAAAAGCAAACTGTTAAGGGTCAGTTATATAACCAGGGACCGGATACGTAGAACTTAGTGGGGAGTATGCTGATGTGCAGATCGTTATTCGACCCAAGGGCCGCTTCGACAGCCGCAGCCTACCCAGCCCCCCGATATTGGTATGTTGGCTGCGGCCACCCCAATGTTTTTGGCTGGAGTGTTACAAGAACGTAGGTAAAAGTGACCATCACGGACAAACCATTTTCTTTGATTTTTCTGCGTATTGGCGCCGCCAAGAAGGATGCAGCGGGGTTACTTGATCTCCACATTGTTAACATGATTTCCTCAAATGATGGGTAACTTAAGATAACGGGTTCACGCCTTTTATGCATGATGTGTTTTTTGCTCGGCAAACGTAACCCCAAACGCTTTTTCCCGCAACCTCAACATGATTTTGACGTCACTGATTGACTGCTTTTGTGGATACCTTTATGCCAAGCGACATTTTTATGCTACCCATGGTGGGTTACGAACCTGGCATTGCTTTACTTAAAACCCGAAATTCTTTGTTGTATGGTCTCACGAGAAAACAAAATGTTACTTACGTCAGATCTCAGTATACTTTTTTTGTGTTGGATCGCTAGCTCAAACCACTGGTTCAGCTGTGACATGCAATATTAAATAATAAAAAAACAGAAACAAAAACTATGCTGGAGCAGATTTTAAATCGGATTCCATGCTGGAAGCAGTTCATTGCTTGCACTCCAAACCACCATTCCATAATCGCAGTTGTCCGAGAGAGCGAGGACCAAGCCTGTTGCAGTCCGATGGCGCAGCGACATAGGCAGTCGGTCGCACCGCCCACGCATTGCTCGTTACGAGATGTATGACTGCGACTATTAGTAAGCAACATAATGGTCTCCACGTGGGCGGGGGCGGATCCAGGATTTGGTCAAGAACTTTTTAGATAGATAGTAACTAGCATATATATATATATATATATATATATATTAGCCTCAGAGCAGCCTAGCATATATATATATATATATATATATATATATATAGTTAAAGTTACAGTAAATATGGGAACCCATCTTACTGTGCTAAAGCTGGGCATGTTATGCATGCGCATGCATGGAGCTCAGTCATTTTCTCCAGATCACGTTAAATCCTGGGATTTTTAGGATAAGGATTTCGGAAGGGCGGAAAATTTAACTCAGCTTTGCTGCTAAATAGTACGAAAGCCAAGCGCCAACTCGATTTCTGGCTTATTTACGGAAAGCCGGCTGGGTGATGTAATCAGGTGATGGCTGATAACTAATGTATAATTTGCTAATTGTGATAAACGAGTACAAACAATTCCTAGCATTCAAAATACGCTACGAACGTGATGCACAAGTTTGCTAAGTGTCACACACTTCATCGCCAAAGGAAATGACACATGCGGCGTCGGAGGCATGTAAAATAACCTTCGACAAATCCGCGTAAAAATTCAACGACACATATACGACTGCTGCTCTGAGGCTAATGCACCAAGACTAATAGGGATGGAACATAACCGATCCCCCGCAGGGGCACCGGCTTCGGCCGGTGTAGGGGACTAGCGACCCCACGGGTCCCAGCTCCGGTAACGGGTGGACAGCGCAAGCTGTTCCTCTCAGGGTGTAGCGACCCTGCCGGTACGTGAGCTCCTGCTCCTTGTCCCGCCCGCTCCCTTCCCATTGCCCGCTTTCTTGCATCCTGCCCGCTCGTCATTCCTAATCCTCGTTTTATCGGGGTCGCCGTGCCCCCTCGCCCGCGTCCCCAGATTGATCGGATCCTGATGGCTGAGGGGCGCGTCGTGCGGGTCAGTCACGGCGCGTCCCAACACTCCACTTTGGCCAGGATATCCGGGGGCGTGGGTGGCCCGTGGGGCTCCACACGGGTCTAGCGGCTTGTCGCCGGCGCTGCGGTTGGGCGCTCCTTGCAGGTCTCCGTTTGGGGTGCCTGGCCGCGCGCAGCGGCTTAAGGGGTCAAGGGGCGACGGCGCTGAACTACGGTCAGGACGGGGAGAGGTCTCCCCGGGTATACCTGGCCGTGTGGGAGGCGTCGTTCGCCTCGTATAGCACCGGGGTAGCCCTGACGGCGACCATCTCCCGAGGGAGTGTTGGACCGTCCCCCAGTTGGCCTCCGAGGTGGGTGGGGAGCCCCGGTGCCGAATGCTTGTCAAAAATTGCATGGCTTCTCAAAACCCAACAAACACCCGGCCCCCGAAAGGAGGTCGGACAGCGCTGAGGCCCGGGTGTGAGGGGGATTCGGTCCCACCTGTCCTCGGATTCTGATCTACTCCAGCGGAGATATAAAGCTTTCCACTCTGTCACCGTTCCAACGACGCAACGGCTGTGACAAGTTTGGAGACATCACGAGGTGTGACAAGCTGAGGGATGGCAACATCGGGGTAGAGTTTGCCAATGGTCTGGAGGCCAAGCGTGCATTAGAAGCGAAGGATTTCATTTATAGTATTCGTGATGAGAACGCGAAACTTGGCAAAACCGTAGCTTTGATAGCAACATCACACAACACAAAAACTCATCTAGAGGCGTCGTAAATTGCTTTGACATGCGTAATGTAAGTGAGAGCGAAATCGTCGAGGAGCTTTCGGAGTTCGGCGTAACCGCAGCGCGTAGAATCCTGGTTAGGAGAGGAGGAGAACTGAACGCTACCAACAACATCATTCTCATTTTCAATCGTCCGGATCTACCATCAGATATCCGTGTGGGCTATGCCTGCGTGAAAGTCCGTCCTTTTGTTCCCAACCCAATGCACCGTTTCCAATGGCAACGGTTCGGTCATACAAAACCCCATTGTCGCAACAATCCAGTACGCAACAAGTGTTCATCCACCACCCACCTGAGTGACAACTGCACCGCTGACCACCCTTATTGCGTCAACTGTGGTAAGGACCAAACACCACACACTGTGTTTGACCGTTCATGTCCAGCGTTCGTCAGAGAAAAGGAGGTACTTTCGCTAAAAACGTCCAAAAACATATCTTTCCAAGAGGCCAGAGATCTGTATGACGCGAGTCATCCTAAGCTCTCGTATGCATCGAAAGTAAAAACTGCTTCGCCGCACAACAACGTCATCGAGCAGATGACGGCCATTCAGTTCTTGGGACTTCGTTCAGTTCTCGGAAATCGTTTGGTCTGACTGTTGTACCTTCAGCACGTACACCGAACTCCCAGCCGGCAGTCCGAACTCCTTCATCGCCGGCCGACCAGTCTGTAGCTGACGTTGGCGTCCGGGCTGAGCCCCCTGCTCCATCCCCGGCGTCTGACCGGTCGGCACCCTGCATGTTGCCGACTCCCCGGCTCCACGGTCTCCTACCGGAGAGGAGGGTTGGACTGTGGTCCGGCGTGGCCGTGGCCCGCGGGCTTCACCGGCCTCCGCATCGGTTTCCTTCGCCACCCTCGTCCGCCTCCGCTCCGTGTGCTCCGTTGCCTTTGTCACCTCCGACACCACTAGCGAATGCTCGCGGGCTGGCGATAGAAACGTTGGAGCGGCACGAGGCGGACAGGCGCGCCCACGATGCCAAGCGGGCACGCCTGGCCGAACAAGAACGGGCAAAGGCGGCGAACCGTGTGTCCGGGGCGGGCAAGGAGTCCGTCCCCCCGCAGCGGTGTTCCATCTCCCATAAGACCAGTTGAGCCCCCTGCAGGTCCACAGATGTCTGGCAGGGCCCCACCCATGGGTCCTCCCCCTCCGCCACCCAGGATTGGGCACGCTGGCACAAAACGCCCCCAGCCGGTCCTCCGTCTCCATCTGACGGAGGAAGCCCAAGGACTCCGCCCAGGGTGGAGCACCGCTCTACGGAATCGAGCGATAACTCCGGGACCGAGGTGTCCGGTCCTGCAACAGGCGCAGCCCAGTTCTTCTTGAACCGCGTCGCGTCTTAAGGTGTGACTTTAACCCCTTTTCTTGTACACCCCCTTGCAGGCGTTTGACTGTGATATTACGCGCGCTGTGCCGGTGAGCTAGGCGTGTAATGGCTACCCTTACCTTTTAGCTTTATGACAAGCATCTTACAGTGGAACTGTAGGGGCGTGAGAACTAGTCTACACGACCTCAGAGTCATTTTGAATCAGCGCTGTCCGGCCATCGCCTGCTTGCGGGAGACCAAACTGGCACCTGGCTCTCAATTTAAGTATCCCCAGGTACACCGTAATGGTTCGGATACCTCAGCTGCTCCAATTGCACATTGGCGGAGTTCTTTTGGCCGTGCACCACAGTGTCTCATTCCAACGCCTCGTCTTACATTCTGACCTGCAAGCTGTTGCAGCTAACATACTTTTCGGGCGTCGTGCAATAACCGTCCAGCTCGCTTTACTTACCTCCTGGTACTCCATTTCCGACGGCAGAAATGAGATTTCTGGTGGCCGAGCTTCCCCCGCCTCTTCTTTTGTTGGGTGACTTCAATGCTCACCACACATCTTGGGGTTGCGCCCAGACCAACACTCGTGGCAGGCATTGCGAAACTTTTTTACATGATGAGTCTCTCTGTCTTTTAAACACCGGGACCCGAACTCACATGACGCTGCCGTCAGGTCAGACATCGGCGCTGGACCTGAGTTTTGCAAGTCCCCAACTGGCGGTATACCTGACATGGTCCGTTGACAACGACTCCCTTGGTAGTGATCACTACCCCATCTGGCTGCGCTACCAGAACGGAGCAGCTCTCGGTGCCAGGCCACAGCGGTGGAATCTTAGACAGGCTAACTGGGATGACTTTCAGGCGCGGGCGGAAACCAGGTTGGCTTCCGGTTCGGTGGATATGCGTGCATCGATAGAGAAACTTACCTCCACAATCTTACGATCGGCACAAGAAAGCATACCACGTACATACGGTGCCCACGTCGTCCCCCTGTCCTATGGTGGACGGACCAGTGCCGCGACGCTATACGTGCGCGTAAAAAAGCCCTGCGAGACTTTGATCGACACAGCACTACGGACAACCCTAATCGCTTTTCGACGAGCTCGGGCGGCAGCTCGACGTACTATCTTGGAGGCCAAGCGCACGTCTTGGCGGTTATATGTTGGACAGCTTAATTGCCAAACGCCGGCTTCAGTGGTTTGGGCGCGGGTGAAGCGTATAGCAGGCCAACACTCTTCAGTGCCGCACCCCGTGCTCTGTATGAATGGCCAGGACATACTGGACCCATCTAAGGTGGCGAATGAAATAGCTCGTGCGTTCGCGGAGCGTTGTGGGCGAACAACTGCCGCTCCTGATTTCATACGCCATCGTGCTCGTTGCGAAGCAGCCCAGATAAGCTTTTATACATCCGAAGAGTTTTCATACAACAAACCTTTCACAATGCTTGAACTGATGTCTGCCATTAACTCTCTGCGCAGCGTGGCGGAAGGCCCAGGTCTCATTCATAATGATATGCTCCGGCGACTTCCACCAACAGCAACACAAGCTACGCTGGTGGCATTCAACCAGTTGTGGGAGACAGGAGAGTTCCCCACGTCTTGGCGGGAGTCGTTAATAGTTCCCCTGCTGAAGCCTGGTAAGAATGGGAAGGATCCACCTGACTACCGTCCGATTGCGCTGACCTCCTCTATGTGCAAACTTCTGGAGCGGATGGTTCAGACACGATTGTCTTGGTTTTTAGAAAGCAACAATATCTTCTCGAACGCGCAGTGTGGTTTCAGGAAAAACCGTAGCACCATTTATCATCTTTTAGCCTTCAACTCAACTATGCGCGTGTCTTTTATGGAAAGGCGACATGTTGGAGCTGTGCTCTTTGATATTGAAAGGGCTTACGACACCACCTGGCGATATGACACCTTACGGAAGCTGTTCTAGTGTGGCATACGCGGAGTTACGGATACCTTTCTCGCGAACTTTCTTGCTGACCGTTCCTTCCGCGTCCGTGCTGGTTCCGTATGCTCGAAAAGATACATCCAAGAGAACGGCATACCCCAGGGCAGTGTTCTGAGTGTTGCGTTGTTTGCCGTCACGATACATGATGTTGGGGACAGTCTTCCCCACGCGATTGGTCGCTCGCCTTTTGTTGATGACCTCGCCATCTGGTGCAGCTCTGCCACGGCAGCGTCTATGTCGCATCAGTTGCAGTTGGCTGTGGCTCGCTTAGAAAGATGGAGCAGGCTCAACGGGTTACGGTTTTCGACCTCGAAGACAGTTTCCGTTCACTTTTGTCGACGCCGGCGTCAGTGTCCCAACATGGTGCTTAAGCTTTATGGACAGTCGATCCCCTGCAATACGGCGGCACGGTTTTTGGGATTACATTTTGATAAGCGGTTGACCTACAAGGAGCATCTTATCATTCTGCGTGACAAGTGTTTTAAGACACTGAACATTTTAAAATGTGTGGCACGAACATCGTACGGAGCAGATCGGAAAACACTTTTATTGTTATACCGTTCACTGATACGCTCCCAGCTGGACTATGCGTGTTTTGTATATGATGAGTCCGTAAAACTTCTGAGTCCGTAAAACGTACATTAAATGCAGTCCATCACGCTGCGTTGAGAACCATTACTGGTGCATTTCGTACGTCTCCGACAGCCAGCTGGCTTGTGGAAGCCAACGAACCTTCGCTGGCTACCCGAAAACGGTTCCTGGGGATGCGGTACGCTTGTAAGCTCGCGCAATTCCCGAACCCCCCAACACATGACGCTGTGTTCTCACGCCACATATCCAATGTTCTTCAGTCCGAACAAGCAACACGTGTGGCGCCGTTCTGTGTGCGTGTTCGTAATGTTCTTCTTGAGAGTGGCTTAAGTTTTCCGGGTGTGACACGCCTACGTAGCCTGCCGACCGCTCCGTGGGTGATGGTATCGCCAACTGTCGACGTCTCATTGTAGGAGGTTCAGAAGCAAAATATGGTTTCGTACGTTGCCAGATCAACAGCTTTGAAGCATATCGAAACATATCGGGGGTTCACAATTACGTATACAGACGGCTCGAAAACGGATACGGGTGTTGGTTCCACTTTCGTATGTGGTCCCGATACGCGACCATTTACACTGTCAGCCCATGCGCCCGTGTATACTGCAGAGCTTGTGGCCATCATTAAGACGCTTTGCTTTATAGAGATGGGCGAAGACACTCTGCACGTTGTTTTATCGGATTCCCTAAGTGCCCTTTCGGCACTAAGGCGTTTTAATCCGGTGAATCCCCTTATACAGGATGTTTTACTGCGTCTCGACTCTCTGTACCGGGCTGGCAAGACCGTAGTACTTTGCTGGATCCCGAGCCACGTTGGCATTGCGGGAAATGAGCTGGCTGACTGCTGCAAAACGTGCTACTCGTCGTCCCTGTCGCAGAGCGTTTCCGATACCCACTACAGACCTGTGCTCGGCCATCTGCCTTTTTGCGCGGGGAATGGCAGAGCACATGGGATGCGATGGGCACCACTAAACTGAAAAAAAAAATCAAGCCGATTGTTCAGGAATGACAGTCATCCTATCGAAAGTCTAGACGGGAGGAAGTAATCCCGTGTCGCTTGTGGATTGGCCATACTTATGCTACACATCGATACCTACTATGTCACGACGAACTACCAAGATATCGCCACTGCAACACCACGCTCACAGTGGAACATGTGCTCATATGCTGTCCCATACTACGCATCGAGCGTCTGAGATTCCTTGGCCCGGCTACGCCGTCCCTGACGCTCTCCGACTTACTAGGTGACAGCTCACCACATATTGAGCATACCCTCCGGTTCGTATCGCATGTTAAGTTCTGCACTTTATATACACCTGCCTGAATAGTTTATACCGCGTGTAGGAAGTTTTTAGGTTGCCGAAAGCTTCGTATCAATGACGCGTTCCTGACAAATTCAACCATTCTCATTTCCGAATAATACTATATTTTTTTAGTCATTTACGGCCGCAGGTAGCCATTTAGCTGTTATGGGCGCAAAATGACCACAGTAGTCGACGCACCCTAAAACTCCAATCAACAACAATATGACCGATCATGGGTGCTCTGCGAGGCCAACAAAGAGGCTCCCGTCAACAAGTATAGGGTCCTCGGGGCAAGTGAAAAGAACCTAAGACCAACAACCCTAAACGATTGGTAGTGCCCCGGCAGGCTGACATATAAGACACCGGCTAGAGCACAGGACCCTCTGAGCAAAGCGAAATTATGCAAGACCATGCATTGATACCCCGGTGCGATCAAAAGCGCCCAGGTAGGTTAACAGGAAAAAAACCGATGGAAGTGAACAGTCCTCCGGAAATGAGATCAGGGGGAAAGAGCCCTCGATCAAAGCAGAGGGGCCCTGAGCATCGAGTCTCTCGGCGCCTTGCCTTAAATGGGCCCTAACAACAGCACAGGGCCCTCCGAGCAAGGGAAAAACCCGAGACTTACATGGAAGGCTCCTGAGCAGCTGAATGTACCCTGACATATGGGGCTCCAGAAAAGCGTATAAAGCCTCTTGCGAATGGGAAGAATCGGTGGAGAACCCCCGATCGATCAAGAGTGCTCAGGCGTGGAAGCAGATAAGGTCCCAGCAGCAGAGTTGTGATCACCTACGGAAAAAAATAAAGATGTTTAGAGATCAGGGGTAACGTGGAAAGCTCCTTGGCGACCAGATTGACCAAGCAAGTGGACATATATGGCCAGGGCAACTGGGTAAGGCCTCTGGAAAGCATAATGAGCCTCACATTTTCCTCAGTCACCACCCCTTCAATCAGCAAATATTTAAATTTGCTTGCTTGTCAACCCTACTTCCGTTTGCAACCGTGCTATGTCGTCTGTAGGCCGAAACACGTCAAATTTCGTTTTTATTAGAAAACTGTGCCCGTTCAGCCGGTTATCGGCCACTGCAAAGCTCATACGTCTCCTTGGCATGGCCCGTAGGGCATGGTCCGATGCTTTCCCGCTCTCCCCCCGCCCCGCCACTCCCCTTTGCATCAGCCACCGGCCCCAGCAGCTTAATAAATGGGACGCGCCAAGAAGGGCCCCCGAAAAGAGGTGGGCCCTCCATTAAAAAGGAAGTACCCAAGACCAGATGTAGAGGTCCTCACGATCGAATGGGCCCAGGCATCTTATCAGAAAGGGACCGGAGAGGAGCGTTATGCCCTCCATTCAAATAAGAGATACTCAGAACCCAGTGCGGAGGACTCCCGAAAGATGGAGTGCGCCCGGGCATACTGTCAGATGGCCCCCAGCAGGAGCGTAGGGCCCTTTATTCAAACAGCAAGAGCTGATGTACAGGGCCCCCGAACAATCCAGTGTAACCGAGCAGGCAAACAGAGAGGCCCGACAAATGCGTGGAGTCCTCCATTCAAATAGGAGGCACCCAAGACACGATGTGGGAGCCCCCGAACTATCGAATATGCCCGAACAGGTTAATGTAGGGACTTCCACTTAAATATGAAATACCCACGACACGATATAGAATGCCGACAAATGATCGAGCGCGCCACAGCAGGTGAACAGACAGGGCCCCGTCAAGAGCGTAGGGCCCTCCATTCTAGAAGGATGAACCCAAGACCCGATGTAGAGGTCCCCAACGATCTGATGTGTCCGAGCAGCTTATCTAAGGGGCCCCGACAAGAACGCAAGGCCCTCCATTCAAATAAGAGTACCCTCAACCCAGTGCGGAGAGCCCCCGAAAGATGAAGTTTACCCGGAGAGTAGGGTCCTCCATTCAAACAACAAGTACCCAAGACCCAGGATGGGGGCCCGCAAAGGACCGAGTGTACCCAAGCACGCTATCAGATGGCTCCCGACTGAAGCGTAGGGCCCTAGATTGACATACCTAATGTGCAGGGCCCCCAAACAGTCCAGTGTGCCCGACCGGGCGAACAGATGGGCGGAACAAGTGTGTAGCACCCTCCATTTAAAAAGAAAGCACCCAAGACCCAATTTGATGTGCCCCGAACGACCGACGTGGCCAAGGAGATTAACAGAGGGCGCCCGACAAGAGTGAAGCAAATCATAGAGAATTGGAAGCGCCCTAGACTTAATGTGGTGGGTCCATGAGCATATCGCGAGTGTGTCGGTAGGCCAACCGATACCGACATAAAGGGCTCCTGAGCAACCGAGAATACGCCGGCAGGTTAACACACGGCCCCCAGCTATAGCGTACATAGCCCTTCCGGCGAATGAAAAAAATCTGTGGATGACCCCTGATCGACAAGAGCGCCCCGGCACCCTAACACGAAAGGCCCAGCAACAGCGCAGGGCCCCCGAGCCAATGCTAAGAATCAAGGGCAAAGTGGAAGGCTGCTAACGATCAGAATGACCCTGCAAGGGGGCATGTAGATCCCCTGGAAACGGCATAGTACCCCTGGACAGCGAAAGGAGGCTTAAAATTCCAAATAACAGCTTTTCAATCACTGAAGTTTTATTTTTGTGTATTCACGGGCCCTTTACTTTCGCTGGCGACAATTCTTGGTCACCTACAGGTCCAAAGACGCCAAATTGTGTTGCGTTTTGCGTTTAAAAAACTGCGCATGTTCGGCCGGCTATGGGCTCATTTGGAGCCAATGGACCTCTTCGGGGCCGAAGGGGGGCCATGGGCCCGTGTCCCCCCCCTCTGGATCGGCCCCTGCACGCGGGCGCCTCACGCGCAAACCCACGTGCATCCTGAAGAACGGAAAGGCAATTCTCCCCTCCCCCCCCCCCCCCAATTTCTGCCAGGGACATGTGCGCAGGATGCACGCGTCAGTGATCCGAGAGTGGGCGCGTGTGGACCGGTATAAATTGCGAGCCTGTCTGATGTAATTCAACCAGTGTCCTCTTATCAGCCTTTTGGCGCAGCATCTCCGAGATCCCAAATATGTGACGGCAGCGGCAGTAAGGTAAGTTATACCTGCTGGCCTGACAACCCTGCCAGTGTTACTCTGCTCTTTTTGTCGTGAAATCTAAGTACTCTGTTTTTTCGAAGCCCTGAATGTTGTGACATCGTTGTTACTCTGAAATTGCGATGCCTGCTCCAAGTTCCCGCGCTCCGCCCGCGCCAGAATCACTTCCCACCACTCTGAACAAACATCAGATTGCCACTTCTGTTCCGGTATATGACGGCTTATATCGCAAGACTTTTTAGAGGAGATTTGCGAAGCAAAAGCTCACGGCTCATGGGCCGACGTCGTTACATTTACAGGTTACAAAGTCAGAATTACAAGGCAGCGCGGCCGAACTAGTTTAAAACCGCCATGTGCTTAACCACGCACCAAGTCTTGAGGAATCTGACAAATGTTTAACTGCCACCGTGCACACGAACCGCCCGGTATCCACCCGCTTGCGAGATCTCATGACATGCGTGCAACATCCAATGGAGTCAGCCGATGCATATACATCCAGCGTACGCAACAGGACCAAGACGCTGAATTCGATGCCACAAGCGAGTGCCAAATGTTGAAGCAGACCACCACTCGTGCCAGTTTTCTTAAGAGCTTAGTGCCGAATCTACGACGATCAGCGTTGACCCCACATCCCCCGACTTTGAAACCGCAGTTACCTTAGCAGGCACATAGAAAATGAATATTTCCCTGTTACCTGCCAAATTACACAGCGTCAAACGAAACCGTCCCGACGATAGCGCAATGTCCCTCAGACCTAATACAGGACATTCAGGCAAGTGTCGCAGCACTTAAGTGGAACACGGCACCACGTACCTTCAACGCCAGTGGAGGTCGCGGCCGACCGCAATATCGTGGCAACTCCGGCCACCAGCCATACAGTCAGAACCGAAAACGAGACCGGTACTCAGCTCCGCCTCCACACCTAGGGCCTCGGATAAGGAATTATCACTGGGGTAGGGGGGGGGGGGGGGCAATCCAAAAGTTATCATAGCCCCACCTCTCAATAAGCAAGCCTCTCAGTCGGTTTCGCTTAAATTCTAAGATAGCACCGACCGGAAACTCACTGCAACAACCATGGGTGGGGCTTCTCCAAAAATGTTAGTGGGACCTAGGCTCCGCCAAAAGCATTACAGGAGATTTCGCCCCTAGAAAGATCGTCCAAATCAATGAAAAAGTGAAATAACTTCGAAGCTATCTTCACTTCAGGCTATTTTACCCGCAACCGCCAGCTCAACACAAACGAGACATGTTTGCTGAGTTTCAGTTATCTTACATCAACTTCTTCCGGAGACACTGGAGAAACCACTGATAAGCTTTTGTCACGTAGTAATCGATCTGAACACTTAAATAGCTTGCACGATGCATCTCACTGAACTCATTTTTTACAACCCGGCTTCACGTCTTGACATAAATGCATGGCAAGAAATGAATGCAGACTTGGTACATCAGAGGCCTATGCCATCTTGCTGAGGCTCCAAAGCTCCTTTGATAGAGATTGACGTCGTCTATCAGGTTCAAATACTTCCGAGCTGTTTTACAACCTCACCGCAATCGACTTATGACCTGTCTGAGCTTGTTAGCTTAATGCTTAAACAACAGGTAGTTTCCCCCAGGACGGCTCTGCTTTATGTACATTCTGTGTCGTGTAGATGACAGTACATCATTGAATATGAACTGATGACAATTGGATGTTAATGAAACAAATCACGCCAAGTGTGATATCAAAGCTGAAAAGATTCAAAGCAGCAGTCAAAAGTAGTCATTCACATGTATTGCAGGCGGCCATGGTCAGACTGCAACCAGACAGCTCCTATGACGCCACAGTTCGCTGACACGCGTGCTCCCAACGTGACCCAGTACACTTGACAGCGATCCCTCGGAGCGGAAGAACCTCTTGGCAAATTCACGCTGCTTGTACCTCTCCGGGTCCGGCTGGCCGTTGCGCCTGTCTTTGTTTGCCAGGAAGGCCGCCACCGCCGGACGCGGGTCAAACCTCGCGGTGCCCAAGCAGTTGACGCTGATGACAAGCCTGTCGTTCACCGTTGACAGATGCATGCCCAAGCGACGGCTGCGTGCAGCGTTTTGATGTGACACGACACGCTCGGCGTCTTTACTGTGCGGGGTGATGCACAGGAGCAACAAGAGTTGCTTGCAGACACCTGTAGCGTTTTGATTCATCATCATCATCCATGTCATCGCCACCAATTCGCCTTTCATGCCAGGATGCCGGTCTCTGGCGTCGCTCATCTCGCGCCACTGGTCACAGGCGTCACTTGTGAACCGAGTCACGCTCTCTCTCTGCTGAACAGCCCGGATGTCAAGCTGCGGCCGGCAGTGATGAACTGTTTCGCTGATCTGGACTCAATCATGGCGACCATGTCCTGCACAACTTGTCCCTGCTCGACATCGAGGCTGTCGCTCAGGAAGTTCGTCGCGGCCTGAACGATCTCATTACGCACAGCTTCAAATGTCCTCTTCGTCAAAACGAGGCTGTTGTGCGCACTGATGGCTGGTTCGTCTGCAGTTGGGACGAGCTTTTCGTCCTGTCCACCAGGCAGAGGCTCCTCTTGCATTAACTCTATCTGCAGCCGCGCAGCATTGCGGGCCTCCAGCACATCTGGTAGCACCAGGTCCCCGCGTTGGAATTTTTCCTGCCGGTGGCAGAAAATTCCGCAGATGTCGGCCACGACGCTCGTCACACGGATTGCTTGGCCGCCCGAGGCCCATTTCTTGATAAATCACTCGGCTTCAGCCTTCTCTTTCTTGCTGCCGGTTGCTGCTGTCTCCTGCCATACTTCTCTACAAGCCGCCAAGTTCGTCAGGACAGCGTTGAATGAATGTACACCCAGGAACATCCTGTCCCAATTCGTCGATTCGTCCCAGACAAACTGGGACGAGGCTCTCCCTTTGACTCTCATGGCAATAAGAACCTCCATCAGCCGTGCTACTGGAGTCACGCCCGCCAAAAGTTTCGCCGACCGTGATTTTCTTCTGCCGCTCGATGTGGGCACACAGGTCCCTGCTGACCCGTACACATCGATCGACTCATACCGCGATATTCTGCGGAAGCATCTTAGTTCACTGCACAAGGTCGTACACACTAACAAGGAGGCGGCTCTTTCGGCCCAAGAAAAATCTCAGCCCACACAGTCGGCTCTTCTACACAGGCACGCTAGCATGCTTGCACAACCCCCAGTGTAAATTCGATTTGACATGCAAATTGCAAAAAGTCCGTTGAACGCAAAAACCCGGCACAGCAATCAGTCCGGTGAGGTGCAACATGTTCCCGTTGATCGTTTGGGGCCGTTCGTCAAATGCACCCCATTCGACACCCCAACGATGCAACGCCCAACCACGACGACACCACCCGCACTTCTGTGAGCTTTGCCAATCCACTCGACAATACTGGTGCGAAATTGCCCATTACGCCGCAGGTCGAGCCAGGAAGCCGGGTTACTCTCGCCGGGGATCCAGCTGAATGGGTTGGCATCTTTGGAGGAGAGGTGGCAGGTTCCTGCCGAGCTGCTGGGTTACAATCTGAGAGACCGTGCGCTACCCCAACCTCGACAGAGATTGGACATGTGTAAATTTGTTTGATGTCTACTGATGCCTGCCTGCAAATTGGAGCAACCAAGTGTTCTTGCCCATTAAGGTCTTATTACTCACAAGAAGAATTAACAAGCGTTCATCAGTACTGCTGTAAATGGTTGTAGCGGCTCATATGATTCTCGGTGCACAGGTGCATTGTTTCAATGTGGTTTTTCCGCTGCATTAGTGCTGTTCATTATCGCTCGCCAGTTTAAGTTTCACATTGGGTAAACATTCTCTTTTTTCTAGCTTGGCATATATAAACACAATCACGCATCCCCCATACAAAAACGCCCCGAGTTTCGTGCTGATGCTTCCTTCAATCATGCAAACATCGATCACCTTATACAACCTTTTTTATTTCAAGAATGGCACCAAAACGTGCACCGTCAATTCACCCACATCTCGAATTCCCCCAAACATCTACCAGTGAAGATAGCAGTCCCTGTCTCTTTTGCTACGATTGTTCAGTGATGAATTTGATAACAAATTCCCAATTTCAAGACAAACTCTACGATTTCTCACCTACGATTTCTGGACCTCTTCCAAATCACTTTCGGAGAGATGTTGCCCATAATGGTACCCGGTCAGAAGACTCTGGATCGCGCCGCAAAGGCCAGAACGTCTGTTTTTGCCCAGGGAACCAGCCGTGCGAAGGCAACGCCGCTTTTTGCAGCGCATTTCCATGTAGCCCGAAGTCACCGTGCTTCTGCACTACCCGCTGTGCACTACCTTTGTTTTTCCTCATGAAACCGGGACATTTATGGCTCGCAAAGACGGCCTCGAAACACCCATTATATTTCCCAAAGTCCACCCTAAAGCATTTTACCAGATTCTTTCCGATGCAAGGAATGATCACTGGACTTCGCATTCGTTACGCCGGCTGATGACATACCTCCTGACTCCGACCACATTCCAAGCTCGACCCACTACTCACGGTTTTTTTTGCACTTTCCGCAAAGAAATGCCATCGATTTTTTCTTGTTTTCCGCCGGCCGCACTTTATATACTTTATAGCTTCACCATTTTTATAAGAGGCCTTATTTTGATTTACGTCCGTGCCGCCTGTTTCGCCGCGTTTTGGTGCCTTTACTGATACAAATATGTGTACCTAACTCAAAAAAAAAAATTCAGCAATATCTCTCACTTTGCGGATACCCCAACACGTCCCTTATCGACCTCATCTACGCCATCTTCTTCGTCATGTACATCCCAGTTTTATACTCACTAGTTTTAGTAGCACTCTTTGTTCCTCTCATTCTGGCTAACTCAATGCACGATCAGCGCAATGAAGTCGAAATTGTTACATCCAGCGTTTCGCAATGTACCGCCAAACTTGCTGGCAAAGGCTCTTGCGCCATTTCCGGCCAAGCCCAAATTACACTCTTCAACATTGGCTACACCATTTGCAATTTCTTCTCCGATGATAATGGAGCTAACTCCTACTTTATGAGCATTGCCTTTGAAGACCACCAATATTACACATTTCCAATCTCGGTTCGCCCTTTGTCTAAACTTGCTTGCCCAAATTCTCAGTAACGTAGCTGGGGAGTAAAATGCCTACTCCAAGACGTGATCATTTTCCAGAAATCACCAAGGAATCCATTTCTTGGCCCGGCCTCACGTCTTGCATGTCTGTTCAAGTAAAATCCAAATTCTGTAGAATAATTCATTATGATCCATGCCTTTATTGCCGATGGTATTTTCTTCCCCAATATAACGCTATGTACCTGGTAGACAAAATTGTTGGACGTGCGTACCGTCCAGTTATTACCATATCCGGAGCAATCAATATCCATTTGGTCAATACCACCACTTCGGATAAACTATCTACAGGTTCGGGGGTGACGCTATCAGTTTTGGGCACGCGCGAGCAACCTATCTCGCTCCCATTCCAACGCTTTGTCCATAACGTTCAAGGCATGTCCGACTCACACATCGACTCTGCCTCTCCAAGCCCCAGCCCGTTCCCGGTCAGCTTGGAGACATGCAAGCTGCCGCTCCTTTGCCCACCGATTTTATCCTCTAGTGAGTTATCTTTTATCCGTCAATGGTAGACTGCGGATCATGCGAAACGACCATCCACTGTCACATTTCGCAGAGGTAAATTTGTGTACTTCAGGAACAAAAACCCAGCGTATTGCACTGTGCCGTCCATCACTATCATTTATTTGTTACCCCGTATGGCACACTCGAATCAACCTTGTTAACCAGTGCGCCTGTCATTATCCTTGTACGATTTGACGACATACGCCTATCCTTACATCATACCCGAATCTGTCCACAGACAGGGTTCATGGAATTGGTAACTGGCTGTCATTCATGCCCGTTGCCCGCCAAAATTATCCCCAAAGCCCATCCCATTTGCCCTCCCGGTCCGCGTCCGCATCCCTGCACAGTATCCCACTATCAACCCGTTCTGTACAATTAAGTACTGGTAGTGACATTTTCCGCCCGCCTCAAGGAGCGTATCTCACTGTCCCATAACGATGTTCATAGCTGCGAGCCGACAACTTTCTGTTCAGACGTCCCCTTTCGGGGTTTGACCCAAAGGAACGACCCCACGGCTCAGAGCACCGCCCTCCTTCACTCGAGTGGTCTCCTTGACTCTATCGTTTGAACCGCTCAATTTTTTGGTTACAACTTCAAAAGCGCCATTTACCTGTTTTCAGCGTCTTGACCGCGATTGTCTTTTTATCTCTTCTTATTACATTGCTATAGCGTTCCCAATTTTCTCCATGCTCTTCCGATCCATCAACCAAATTACTTGACATGTGGTGCTATCCGCATGAGCTCGTATTTTGCGCTTTTTATTTGACATGACATGCATCACACGCCTTACGCTCCTTTCCACCATTCAGTCTGGTCGTCGCCAGGGTTTCGCCACACGACCATTGCGATTGTTTCAAACGTTTCATATAAAAAAAAACACTCTAAGCTGTCAGCACCATATGCAACTCGTCGCACCAGATCATTCGCACCATCACAGCCGATTACCTGAGCCCATTGTTTTGTCAATATTTTGTAAATGTGTATGCCCATTTTGTGTCTATAGCACGCGTATGAGCATGGATGTGTGCTTTAGTGATGAGGACCATGTACGTGTCGATTGTCACTTTACCTATCGCATCTGAATAATGTTTCAACTTCACGCTCATTTTCAATCGATCACACAACAAACATCTACCTGACGTCTCTCCCCACTTATTCTCACCCCCTGAACACATCTTCCACACCACCCAGCCTGAGGGCCATGATGCAGACCGGCTTCACACTCAGCCCGCCAGGTCTGGCCACTCCGGTGGCTGTGAAATCTCGGGACGCCAAGATCATCCTCCATCCGACAGTGCACGCGTGTCCGGCGTCGGCTGATCGGTCTCACGGCGACAAACCCGCCACGCTCATCGGCCGACACGTCATCCAGGTCCGTGTCGAATGCTGGTTTGCATCGTCCGGCTATGATCAGCAACAGCGAACAGCAAGGTGTCACACACCATCTACCCACGCCACTGCATACGCTGCTCGATCCTGGGGACCGACGGCAACGCCACGACACAGAGGCGGCACATCCAGGTCTCCGCAGGCTCATCTCGATTGCTGAACCGCCAAACACCTGGTGACGTTACGAGGGTCCTGTCGCGGTGGCCGCTCTATACCACCACAGCGGACCAGTGGCCGTGCGCAATTCCGGCCCAGATAACGCCGTCCGGCGCGTTCCAGTAGTTTCCTGCAGACGCTCTGCCTCACAACCGTCGCCGATGAGGTGGCAGGACCACCTCCCAAAGTCGGCTTCCAACATCCACGCGGCGAACAGCAAGACTTGCTGTCGCATCTGATGAACATCCGCGCTGAGCGTGTCCTGCTGAAGAACTCGCCACCGTGTGCAGTATACCGTCTGGACATCTCTATGGCCGATCACCCACACCAAAGCTGACTCCTAGTAGCCCGCTCCGCCGCGGGGAGGTATGTCGGAAGGAACGTTAACCAAATCTGTTGCAATCCGATGCCGCTCCAACACAGCGACAAAGGCGACCGGCCGCGCCGCCCACGCATTGATCGTTGCAAGATACGTGACCGCGGCTATTGCACCACATAATGGTCTCCACGTGGGCGCCCCACACGTCATGCCACGTGCATCCTGAACTCTCGAGACGCAGTTCTCCCCCCCTCCCCCCAACGTCTTCCAGAGACACGTGCGCAGGGTGTACGCCTCAATAATTCGAGAGTAGGCACGTATGGAGCAGGGCACATTGCGAGCCTGTCCGATTCAATTTAACCAGTGTCTTTCCATCAGCCTTTGGTACAACGTCTCCGAGATCCCCAACCGCAGTTTTTATACATGTTACACCCTACACTTGCCACGCACTTCTTGCTGCAAAATTGCGGGGAAGTTTGGGTTCAATCTAGAATACCTCATGCATCAGGTGGAATCGCGAACGTTAAAAATCGCACCATTTCAAATTTACATTATACGTATGAGGCCATGCCTCGTGGCAACACGAAACCTGATACGCGCATTCCTTGCTCAATTCTAAGAACTATGGTGTTATTTTATTGTTTTGACTATATATCAATGATATATGGCCTCGCTGATGTGACATCGTCGTTCCACCGTGCGCGTTCCGCGTCATCGCCATTTACGGCCCCTCTCCCCCTCGTACACCAGCCGACCGGCCGTAGATCGCAGTGCAGTGTTCCTCAGAAACCGCCCCTGCTTTGAAACCACAAACGCTAGGGACGCGTTTTTGGTGTCAAAACACGAGCAACAAATGCATCATAGGCCTCCGAAAATTCGGGCGCGATTACTTTAAGAAACCTTGGCTATCGCATCAATCCCCCCTCCATCAGGGCGAGGGGTAAAACACCAAGGGGAACCAACATTTGGGCACGCCCATGTCCCACTCCACACTTTCAGACATCCGTATGCCTATGTTCACCTTTCTAACACAATTCATGATTCAAGCTCAAATTTGTGTCAGACTGGATCTAGTCACAACCTATTCACAAATCAGGACCAGGGGAACCAAACCAGAAACCCACACCGTGTCAGACCTAAAAGTGACTAAAAATTTGCTCACGGTACCCAGCATCGTTGCGATCTTTTAGCCATTTCATGCGAGGTTGAAAAACGCTCCAAGCGGATCGTGTGTACACGGCGGCATTTTTTAATGGATACGAGTGTTGTGATGCGTACGCTTGATATTTCGTGTGCAGGTAAGAGAACTGTTCAACCTGGTAGCTTTACAACAGAAAGTGAACGTGAAGTTCTCGTATGTGCTGGGATATATACGCGAGTGGGGTCTACCTATTCTCGGGGATGTGTTGAAAAGGTGGCGTTGATGGCGTTGAGATGCCACGATAGCCTTGACGCGCCAATATCGTGCTGCTCAAGGCCGTATGCGGTGCTGTTAGTGTTTGGACACTTCTTACGCGGCATTGGTTCGAAGTTTGAACTTGCAGTAAACCGTCGTTATTGTTATCTTTATATTTACAACGTAAGATGATGTATTGCTGCTGTTGTATCACAATGAACAATGCCAGCTGCTCTGAAGATGATTCATGTACATTAAATTTGTGTAAAGATAGGGAATGCCCTTGATTGCTACTGATGCTGATGTCCAATATGTCAGTGTAAAGGCAGGAAAAACTTAAGATTTTTACCACAGACCATATAAAAACCAGTACATGTTGACCTGTGTTGGGTTATTGCTCATATTGATACATGATGCTGGAAGATTTGATTGTTAATCAACCACTTTCATGACTTAAAAGACCTTAAATAATTACAAAACATGAAAATTTTAATGGATATTTTAACCTCCTATCTTTAAATGATAAGCATGGTAATGATGGCACATGTCAGTCAGGTTTATGTTAATTACCAGGAAATGGTGTCCAACCAAGATAAACTTTTTGCATCATTCAACTTTTGCTCCGAGTATTGTAACATTCCAGTAATTAACGTCAGGCACCCACAAGATTGTGGCCAAGTACACAAGTTTGATTTTCATGCATATTAAGATAGAATATCAGCATATGCATGGATATAGATCCTTAGGAACAGGGTCAGCACAATGGTTACAAATGGGGAAGGGGGGGGGGAGAGCAGGATTTCTCAGGAGGCCTCCCTAATGTAATGGGTGTGATCACCAGCAGCTCCCTGGGCAGTGCCATATTCAATGGGAAGGGACACAGAGGCCCCCTTGTGTGTGTGTATGTATGCCCCCTTATCTCAATGTGTTTTGGTCATCATATCCCAGTAATATCCAGAGTATCAAACTGATCTGCTTATCAAACAAAGGGTTTCACTTTCTTAAAACAGAGCCTCCTGCTCTAGTAAAGGATAAGCTAAATGAGCCTCCTGATCCTGTACAGGATGCTTCCAATCCACGAAAGGAGCCTCAAAATCTAGTCGACAGGGCTCATGATACCAGAGCATGCCATCTTGATCCAGAATGGCAGTCATCAAATACATGAAATGGCCTCCTGTTCCAGAAATGGGGCCTCTTGAATATATAGGATGCCTCCTAACCCAAAACAGGAACTTCATAATGTGAACAGGGGCCTCCTTCACAAGATATTGGGTCTTCTTATCTAGAGGATGGGATACCTTTTGCCTAAATGCCACCTCATAATAGAAAATGGGCCTCTTGATGTGAAAGCAGGCTTCTGAGCCCGAATTAGCCAAATTTTGGTAAGATTTTGGTAGCTACAATGCCTTAAGTTTGGAAAAAGCTCTTCTAACAATTTTTAAGGGGGAAAAGCATATTCTTGCCCCCTTGCATGACAGCAGGGGCAACTGCCCTCTCTGCCCTTCCACCCCACCCCCTGCTGTGCCACCTCTGCTCAGACATGCACAGACCAGTATGACAGACATTTCCTATCTTTGGTTTCAAGATTAGTGGCATCAATATGTTCCAGAAATGCTGCGTAGGTCTGTGATATGAAAACATCCAAAACCGGTCTATGACATGTGGATGAAAATCCCTGCTTTGCATTTCAGGTTGAAGAATGTCCTGGCAAGTGTAGATATAAGTGAAGCCATCATGTGTATGATCTGGTTGTATCATTTTTCACTGAAACTATCTTCTGTGTTGAATAACTGAAAGATATGCATATTGATCCAGGCAAAATGGTGCACAGTACCTGTGATTCACATCTATTCATAGCCATAGGCATGGCCCAAGATCAGTGATAAACATCAGCACTTAGCTCTACTTCATTGATAATCACATCAGACTCACTGCACCAGCTGACACCAGCAGCACCAGCCGAGCGATGCCAGGCCATGTGCTGCAGCAGCCCCCTGTTGTGTCAGTGCTGTTCGATATGCTGCCCGTGCCGGAGCTGCACGTGGCGCGTCGCGTATGCCAGCTGTGGCAGCATGAAGCGGATCGCCGGCTCCGGCGCACCACACTCCACTGGGACTACTGGGAGGACGAGCCGCCGCCGCCGGCCGGCGCCGACCCGCAGCTGAGCCGCATGACTGCCTTCCTCGCGCGAACGCTGGCCGCCTGTCCGTTCCAGCCCGGCCACGTGCTGCTGTTCGCCGGCTCGACGCGGCGCAGCGAGTGCCAGGCGTTGCTGCCTACGGCGTGCCGCTTCCTGCGCCAGCACGCTGCCGGCATCAGCGTGCTCGCGTTCGACGCGCACAGCATCAACTTTGAGAACTGTCGCGTGATCGGCACGCCGCTGGCGTCCGGCGCCGCCGTGCGCAAGAACTTCCGCTACGCCAACGCTGCGTGCCTGGGCGTGCTGCTGCTGGCGGCAGGCGGCGCAGAGGTGCGTGCAGTGACGCTGCACGAGGAGCGCGACCGCGCGGCGGCGCTGGCGGAGTTGGCAGCCGCGCCGCAGCCGCGCGCCGTTCTCCTGCTTTGCGCTGGCTACACGCTGTACCGGTGCGGCCAGCGGCTTCTGCTGGAGCTGCTCTCCGGCTGTGGAGCGCACGTGGCGCTGGGCGGCGGCGTTTCGTCCGGGCCGGGCCTGTTCCCGGGCCGCGCGCCACTCGGCCTAGTGACGGTGGCTGGCGGCCGCGTGCGCGCCGTCAGTCGCGTGCTGCACGGCGCACGCGACACGGCCCGCGCCACCGAGTTTGTGGAGCAGCTGCGGCGGCTCGACTTCCCAACCCGGCACACGGTGGCGCTGGTGTTCGCCAACTGCGTGCATCGGGAGTCACACTACACGGACGTGGAGTGCCGGCTGTTCCAGCGCGCGTTCCCATCGGTGCCTGTGTTCGGCTGGGGCACCGTGCGCCAGGTGGGTCACGAGTCGGGCCGGCCGCACCGCAAGCACGCGCGCATCAACCCGTACGCCATGAACCGCAGCGTAGTGTTCGTGCTGTTACACATCCCGCCTGAGTGATCATGGTGGACATATCAGCGGACGTGGCACGAACGTTTACTTAAAGTGAATGTGCAGGTTGGCTTGCCGTTTGTACTATGTTGTAAGTCACAGGTACGTTTTGAATTGAGGCCTGCTTTGTGGACTGCAGTGAGATAAGACACCACCGGTATTCCTTACCTATTTTGTTCTGTTGTGCCTCATGCGTAGACGCGGCAACAGGAGGGGTTGGGCGTAGCGATTACGGAAGGAATCTGCTTCTAAAAAGGGGTTTTGCTTCCTCTAGTTGGGTGCCTCCACACTCTGAGTATATAGTTGTGATGTTATAAAGGCAGTGTTCCACATTTGTTTGGGATTGTGAACCGGAATCGCCATCTTGATCATCCGGTGCAATTCACAGCCCTACCCTTCTTACGAACAATGTCCCTCTAGTTTTTACGAGTTTTCTGCGGGTAGCAAGTTTCCCGCAAATATGTGATTTTTTTCGACGGGGCATCTATTTCAAACGGGGATCTATTTCAAAGTTACCCAGCCATCCATGACGCCGCAATCACGTTATCAAATCCTCCCATTCAATCAGCAACGCCGAAATCAATCCAGTACAAATGTAGTTGTCGATTCATTCATATCTGGCGTTTGTGAGCGCGATTTCCAGACGTAAAGGCCGTCGATTGGCTCTCAAGCAATGTAATCCAAGGTACGATGACGTAGTGAAACAATGATGTATTGGCGATCATATTAACTAAACAGTGAAATGTTGTTGTCTAGAGCAGTCTTTTTCAGTTGAAGGTATACGAGTAGCTATAGTGAGCTTGTTTGTCACATCAAATTCAGTATCATTAAAGGTGGAACATTCCCTTTCACAACATTCACATGTGTTAGTTGTTTCGTTGTATCCTGTGGGTGGTCTTTCTCCGATTAAAGAAAATGATCCACATTTGAAGGTATTGAAGTACCAGATGTGATGAAATAACCTTCACTTATAACTATTGGTAGACTTTTAAGCGAAAATGACTGCCCTAGACGACACTATATTTTTTCAGTACACGTGTTCATCAATAGGTCATTACTTGATTGCGTGAGGAAACGTTTGTATGATGTTAGAGGTTCCGCCTAGCTGGCCGTGCGAAACTGGCACCATAGCACTCACTTGTAGCACTTCAACTTTCCGAGAGATGACAGCGGAGGTGCTTGACGTGTTTGCTGGAACAAATATTGTTATGTGCCCGTGTTTGGCCATTCTTCGTAATATTCTTGCCTTGAGTTTACGTTGTTTACATACATTCGACATACTCGTGTAATGCGCTATTGTGAAGTTGTTCGAGTACAAGTCGTATTTCCGTAATACTTAGTACGTATATCCAAAGTCTTATTTTATGTAGGACAAAGCACCATTCGTGTTTAAAACTTGCATTGCCCGCACAACGTTGCTTGAGAGCCAATAGGACTCCGTTGTACTTGGGCACCATGTTCACGAATGCCTTATATGGACAGCTTGACGATTATATTCTTCTCGGCCTTGAGCGTCGCATGGCCGATAGGGTGACAGTATTGGAGTGACGTTTTTTCAGCGTCACGCATGCATGAGTGACCTTGAAATAGTCTGCACAAAAAACCTACAGCATTTCCGCGGATGTGTAGCTCAGAAAGTACAGCGTTTTAAGTCTTTAGAAGGGCAGGACTGCAAACTGTACAGAACAACCTGCGAGATGGCTGTCTCAGTTCCCCCATACAAATGTGGAACACTCCCTTTAATCAGTGCGAAAGCCGATGGGCGCTTTGATGCAGTTATGTGTGTATGGTTATTCCACGAATTTCGACACGTGTTTGCTCATTCTGTTGTGTACGAATACGAGAATACGTAGGCTGTGGTTGGCGTCGTTACCCGAGAGACAGTGTATATAGTGGCCGTGACGTTTTCGGGCATGCTTCGTATTACCTAAAAAAGTGTCGACAGACTTTGAAAATGTAGCGGACTTCACACGGCGCTTCTTATATCGATATCCGTGATTCTAGATATGACGTAATTTTGTGTTTCGCAAGACTTTTCTTGCTTGTACTGTGTGTAACATGTTGCACCATTATGTTATCTACTGGTCTGTGCGTTTCTCAGGACTGACGGGATCTCTTCTCTCATTGATGTAGTTGGCTCTCCCAACCGACTACGACACTGCGTCCCAGTGCAACTGGGATGGTGTGTGTCAGGCGTCTGAGTGTCCTCGTTTTTTATATGAAGAGGTGACTTCCATTTTTGAATCATTTGTCGGGACGTTTGCTACGTGCAGAAATATATAGAGCCGGGTACAGTGCTTTTTGGCTTTCCCTGATTGCTCTCTACTACCGTATGCCTCGTTTCCAAAATGAGCATCGATTCGTTCATACTTTACCTGATGCCAAGGAACACAGCACCTTAAACTCAAGTCATCGCGGCAGCGGTCTATGTGACGTACGTATCGTCATGTACACGAGGCGGGTGCTACACTGGAGCTGTGAGACGCACCGCACATGGCCCGCCCACAGTGCTCAGCAGCCGCAACAAGGCATCGAGCCGGTACCAAAGGCAGAGGTACGGAAGGAGACCTTCATTAAGAAAGGATTCAAGCCGGATTGACAGTGTCTTCGGGGCAGTCTGCTTTTCTCTCCGCTTCCAACGTCAGGGATCACGGGAACGCCACCAGGGCCCAGAGGCGATAGGGAAACGAGAGGGTCGTTTCCAGTTGTGGCTTCAGACCAACTGTCTCACCGTCCGTGCGCATTGGAGCAACGTCCTCAGCTGTCCGAAGCGACTGTGAGTGCCGCAAAGAACAGGGTCATTACGCGGCCACCTCCGCGCAACGCCCGACTGTGAGTGCCGCAAAGAACAGGGTCATTACGCGGCCACCTCCGCGCAACGCCCGACTGTGAGTGCCGCAAAGAACAGGGTCATTACGCGGCCACCTCCGCGCAACGCCCGACTGTGAGTGCTGCAAAGAACAGGGTCATTACGCGGCCACCTCCGCGCAACGCCCAATGTTTGTAACAGCTCTGTTCAAACGGCGTGTTCACTGTCTGACATCACCAAGCGCCGCAGCGAATCGAATACGACCGGAGTGTTGCACGGTGTACAGTAGCGGATCGGCCGGATCGGCAGAGACTGGAGTGCTACCTTACACCTCCACCCACCCCGCCACCACCACCAGCGTTGGGGGCGATGGGTCCGCACTCGCCCCCAACGCCGCCGCCAAGAGCTGCAGATGGAGGGTGGTCGTCGTCCCCCAGCGGACATGGTGGAAAGCGAGCGCCAATTTGACCTGTATTACCCACAGACGGCGGGAGTCCAAGATGCCGTCCCCAGAGTGTGGTCAGAGTCTGAGGAGAAAGCCCAGCCATTCAACTCAAGGACTGGAGCCGAATCCCATTTTTGAAAGGATGTCTCGGCAACCTGATTCTACCATGAGTACAAGTTGTTCACAGGACACTAGCAGCCTCATGGCACGATCGTCTGTTCAACGACTTGAGGTTTTAAAGCCGACTTCTCCGACTTGCAGAGGATTTCGCACTCAAGGAGCCGGCCGTGGCGTGTCTGCAAGGACGCGAGGCTCACTCCGCGCGCCACTCACGCTGTGAAGTGCTCCAGCATGTTCCGAAAGGACCTTCGCATACACACCATCGCCCATGGAGCTGTCGCAATCCTAGTCCACCACGGAGTCCCGTGCGTAAACGTACCCCTCCAAACTGCTATTCAAGCGGATGCGGTCAGAGCGGACCTCCATTCGATAAAGCCAGACGTCTGCCCAGTACGCTTACCACCTGGAGGCCGGCTCGACATATCAACCCCTGACTTTGCATTTGACCAACCACCGCGCCCCTTTCACGTCTGGTGGTTTTAACGCACATAACCGGGCTTCGGACGGAGACCACACAGACGGCAGAGGCCGCCGTCTCGGGTACCTGCTGGATACGAACAGCCTGTGTCTCCCGAGCACAGGTCATTTGATGCTTATAAGACGACCGTCGGGCAAGACCTCAGCTATCGACTTTTTAATATGCATACCAACTCTAGTCACACAGTTCTCCTGGAGTGTAGAGGATTGCCCGAATGGCAGAGACCGCTTTCCAGTCTGGCTTCGTCTGAGCGTTGCCCGCCCGGGGATCAGGCTATCCTGGTAGAACCTTCGCAGGGCCGACTGGGAAAGCTTACGACCAAATGCGCCATCGTCGAGCCTGGAAATATTAACGCACCCACAGTGCTCTTTGATCACGTCAACAACGCTGTTTTATCAGCCGCCAGAGTATTAATCCCGGCCGCGTCACGTGAGCCCCGACGTGTCCCAGTGTCTTGGTACACCGGTTATTGTAGGACTGCCATTTTAACTACGTGAAAAGCCTTCAAATGCTTCATTCCTTCTTGGACAACAGGAAATCTCATCGCGTTTCGAGAGCGCATGTGGGGCGTACGGTGCGCGAGTCAAAGCGCTCCTAATGGTACACGCTCAATGGTACGGTAATGGTACACAAAGCGCTCCTCGGCATGGTACACCTATATTAGTGGCATCATCTGGTTCACAACCGTAGCTGACGTTTGGATCTGTGACAGACGTATCTCATACCAAAGTCCGTCGATGCTGGTGCCATGTGTTATTAAAAGGTCCGCTCTGACAGACACTTCTGAGGTTGTAACACATTCGGTCATGCACGTTCCGCACGTTAAAATCTGGGCTCACTTTACCCAGTGTTAATACGACGCAAAACCACCAGCGAACATCATCCTGTGGACTTTGGCTTAGATAACAAGCAGACATACAAAACCGCGTTCACAATGGCTGCGCTCGCGGCTACCATCATAAGCACAAGGTGCGTGGTGCCGTGCGTGGATAATATTGCAAACAACATGCTCAAACACCTGACAACAGGATCACTTTTGTCTTTGTAAGAGGTTTCAACTCTACCTGGGTGACTGATACATTTCCAAAGCGATGGCTGATGGTGAGTCGATTATCGTTCCAATCCTAAAGCTGCAGGTTTTTCCACGGCTTTCCACGTCACAATCCCAAAACCACGATTTTTCTAAGGTCTGTTTTCACTGCGGGCGCAGGAAACTGTGCAGTGACCCGGAGGTCAGGCTACACGACAGCGTCGTTCTAGCGATGGAGAAAAAGTTACCTGGCGTGATACCGGACCGCCGTCATTCACGTACAGACCACATCAAACATCTCCGTACGAGGTGTTTTAAAGCTCTTGACGTTCAAAAGCAGTATCACGCATGACATGCGGAGCAGACCGAACGTCAGTACTTCTACGCGTGTGTGGTTTATGACACGGCACGCAGGCCTAGCAAGAGATTGTAAGACACCATCCACCACGCAGGCATGCCTATCACCATCGGTGAGTTCCGCACGTCACCCACAGCAAGCGTGCTGGTAGAAGCCAATGAATTGCCTCTTGATCTGAGACGCAGTGCTCTGGCGATGCGGTACTCGATGAAAGTTAGCGAATTCTCCACGCACCTTAGCGCATGACTCGGTCTTTTGCACCGATCGGAACATATTTTTTCCGGCAATTATTTCTTCCCGGCAGGATTAGCAAAAAACGGGCATTTTGTGTTCGTGTAAATGAATGGCTGCGCAACGCTGGTGTAAATCGACGCAAAATACGGCCCCGCGGTATTCCATCGTCGGAGCCGTGGCTGATCGTTCTACCCATATGCGATACACGACTTAGCAAGCTTCACATGTGCTCTACGCACGCTGTCGAGCTCAAACAAGAAACTCAAAAGTTAATTTTCACAGCATGCAAAGGATCTGCGTACTTCTATACTGAAGTTTCAAATACGGCACACGGTATAGGATGCGCATATGTATCGTCTGAAGGCCGCGAGAGGGCATCACTGTCCTCTTCGGCCGCCGTTTTTTCTGCTGACCGCTCGCTATTTCACACTGCATTAACTGTACCTCACAGCTTCAACTTCGTCGCCCGTGATATTCACTGATTCCCTTATCTTCATTGTTGCGATTAAGAACGCTCACGCGTCGGCACCTATCTAGCACTGCTGATTGCAAGAAAACTCGCTGCGCTGAGAGAAAATGGAAGCCGCACAGCGTTGATCTGGATCCCGAACCACGTGGGACTATCTGGCAACGAGTCTGCAGAACAGGTATCCAGGTCTGTCGCGCTTCTTACACCTGACAACACACTGCAAATCACTGCAAATGACGTGTGCCCAAAAGCGAATGTGTATATGTTTGCCAAATGGCAAACCAGGCAGAGCGAGGAGAATTGTATAAACAAGGTGAAAGATATCAAGTCATTCATATGCGCCATTGATTCATTCCATTCGCATTCATTCATAAGAGGTACTACACGCTTACCCATCGGCCATACGTACTGCACACACATAATCAACGCTCAAGAACCCCCTCATGAAGCAAATGCGGAGAAATGGTGACTGTCAGTCATGTCTTGGTCGACCGTCGACAACTGTCTGCTGAGAGGCAGAACGTCTTCGGTTACCCTAAGCCACTGACGTAATTAATAGGAAAGTGTCCTGAGACAGCAACTCATCAATTGCTAAAATTTCTGGGCACTACCGGTCTGCGTGTCACACACTCACCTGTTAGCAGTCTGATGCTCAGGAAGAAGTAGATTCTATCGCGAAATGACTTCAGAAGCCGATACGCTCTCAAAACCCCCAAATATCAGCAGCCTCGGCATCGACTCCTGACTTTAAATTGATTGGTCGGCGTCGGCTCCTGACTTTAGATTGATTGGTCGTCTTTGGCCTCGTGTTTCCTACGTTCCAAACTGCTGACTTGCGATCGGCTCACAGTTTAAAACCACTCGTTTCGGATTCGGCTTCACGTGTCAAAGCGCGAAGACTTTGGTTCCAACAGCCATTCATTAGGGTTGCCTTCTGAGCAGAATGTGGTGAAAATTCACAGGCGTGAAGGCCCCTCTCGTTATTTGTTTTTTCTGAGTCCATTGATATGAAAATAGACCAAATAAAAACGTTCCACAGATCACGCATGGAGCTCAAATCCTCAGCTTTTTCTCGAATTATGTTATTGAAGCTAAACAGCTTTGCCCTTGAATGCGTGGCTTCTTAATGTAATGAAATGAAGGGCCACCAGAGTGTAAAAGAATGATTCAGCTTTCTTTCATACTCATTGCATTGATATGTCGAAGCTGGTTCATGTTCTAGGCCAGCTGAAATGCTAAGTTTCACAAATTTGCCGAAATGACGTCATCATCCATGTTTCTATCAAAAGTGGAGATCTGGGGTTCAGGTTTCACTGAGCCCCGGTGATCAGGCACCACTAGGGCTCATTATCATCGTTTTTTGACAGCTATGTGGCTCTCTAACATCTCTGAACTTAGCGCGGTAGCTGCTACATGCCGCAAAAATCCCAGCCAGAGGCGAACGAGAAGTCTGCCAAAGCGGCTTAAACCCAGCCGGCTATGGGTGCGTGAATCGGAAGATGAACACTCCACCAACGGAACACTCCCCGCAGGGGCACCGGCTTCGGTCGGTGTAGGGGACTAGCGCCCCCTCGGATCCCAGCTCCGATAACGGGTGGACAGCGCAAGCTGTTCCTCTCAGGCCGTAGCGACCCTGCCGGTACGTGAGCCCCTTCTCCTTGTCCCGCCCGCTTCCTCCCCATTACCCATTTTCCTGCATCTGGCCCACTCATCACCCCTGATCCTCGTTTTATCGGAGTCGCCGTGCCCCCTCGCCCTCGCCCCCGGATTGATCGGATCCTGGTGGCTGAGGGGCGCGTTGTGCGGGTCAGTCACGGCGCGTCCCAACACTCCACCTTGGCCAGGATATCCGGGGGCGCGGGGGCCCGTGGGGCCCCACACGGGTCTAGCGGCTTGTCGCTCGCGTAGCGGTTAGGTGCTCCTTTCGGGTCTCCGCTTGGGGCGCCTGGCCGCGCGCAGCGGCTTAAGGGGTCAAGGGGCGGTGGCGCTGAACCACGGCCAGGACGGGGAGGGGTCTCCCCGGTTACACCTGGCCGTGCGGGAGGCGTCGTTCGCCCCGTATGGCACCGAGGTAGCCCTGGCGGTGACCACCTCCCGAGAGAGTGATGGGCCGTCCCCCAGTTGGGCTCCGTGGTGGGCGGGGAGCCCCGGTGCCGAAATGAAAACCCCTTTTTGCATGGCATCCTCTACCTCCAAAAACACCCGTCCTCCGAAAGGGGGTCGGACCTCGATAACCCCAGGGTGCAGAGGCGAATCTGCTATCCCCAGACCACGGATCCTCGTCTTCCAAAGTGAAGAGATTAGGTTGGCGTCTCTGTCACCGTTTCGGAGAAAAAATGACTGCGACAAATTTGGAAAAATTATAAGATGTGACAAGCTCCGGGATGGAAAAATAGAAGTTGAATTTGCTAGTGACTTAGAGGCGAGTCGGGCTATGGAGGCAACTTCATTTTCGTACAGTGTTCGTGATGGAGCTGGTAAACGCGAAAAAACAGTGTCGATGTCAGCGACACCACACAACACGAAAAATTCGTCCAGGGGCGTGGTGAACTGTTTTGACCTGCGTGACGTTGACGAGGAAGAGATCGTGGAGGAGCTCTCGGAGTTTGGAGTGACCGCCGCTCGACGGATTCGTGTCAAAAGGGGAGGAGAGTTGTTGCCCACGAACAACCTAATACGCACGTTCAGTCGCCCCGACACACCATCCGAGATACGTGTGGGACACGTCCGCGTAAAAGTTCGTCAGTTTTTGCCTAACCTCATGCGGTGCTATCAGCGCCAGCGATCTGGTCACACGAAACCCAACTGTCGAAACCGCGCTACGTGTGGCAAATGTGTGTCCCTCGAGCACATGAGCGAAGTCTGTACATCTGACAAACCCCACTGTGTCAACTGCGGCAAGGACCAGGTTCCGCACATGTCGTACGACCGTTCATGTCCAGCATACGCCAAGGAGAAGGAAACCATATCAATCAAAACTTCTAAAAACATATCATTCCGTGAGGCTGGAGAACTTTATAACGAGACCCACCCAAAAACATCGTACGCATCGAAAGTGAAAACTTCGTTGCCTGCACACTAACGTGATCGAGGACATGACGGCTGTTCAATTTCTGGAACTGTTGAGGTCATTTGGCCGATCAGTTGTACCCTCAGCACGCGTCCCTGGACTCGCAGCCAGCACCACAAGCTCCCTCTCCGCTGATCGAGGAGTAGGTAAACACCGCTCTGCTGGCCTCCTCGGTGCGCGCCAGATCACCAGCGGGCGACGGTTGGATGACGGCTCGGCGTGGTCGGAGTCCCAGCGCGCCGCCGGCCGTGCCTTCGTCTGCGACCCAATCGGTCCCTTCGCTACAGACGCCTCTTGCCAGTGCCTGTGAGTGTGTGGCAGAGACGCTGGAGCGTCAGGAGGCTGACAGGCGCGCCCGCGAGACCAAGTGAGCGCGCTTGGCCGAACTGGAGCGCGCTAAGACGGCAAGCCGCCTGTCCGGGGTAGACAAAGAGCCCGTCCCCCGAAACAGCACTCCATCGCCACGGAAGCCGGTGGAGGCCCCCGCTGGTGCCTCGAACCCCGGTAGAGGCCCATCGATGGGCCCTCCCCCGCCTCCACCCCGTGCTGGGTACGCTGGCGTAAAGCGTGCCCCAGCCGGCCCCCCTTCTCCATCTGACGGAGGTAGCCCAAGGATTCGTCCTAGGGTGGGGCACGGCCCCCCGGAGTTAAGCCGAAGCTCTCGGTCTGAAGCGTGTGAACATACAACTGGCGCAGCCAAGTTCCTTTAAGCCGGGACTTGTTTTAGCTTTTCACATCTTACCGCCTTTTTAATGCGCCCTTTTACAGGCGTTTTTACAGTGGAACTGTAGAGGAGTAAGGGCGAACGCCCTCGATCTCCAGGCTGTCGTCAGCAGGGTCTCCCCTGCAGCCGTGGCGCTGCAGGAGACCAAGCTAGCGTCTGAGTATTTCTGCTCTTTGAAAGGATATGCGATGTTTCGCAACGACGTGTTGACGGAGAGCATTGCTCACGGTGGCGTCCTCCTGGCAGTTCACCATAGCGTGCCAGCGAGGAGGTTGAGCTTGCGGTCCACACTTCAGGCTGTGGCTGTACGTCTCTATTTTAAACATCGCCACATCACTGTTTGCTCACTTTACCTTCCACCAGGCACCGCTTTCCTTTGGCGCATCTTAGATGTCTGCTGGCTGAACTGCCTTCACCACTTCTTCTTCTAGGCGATTTTAATGCGCATCACACCGCATGGGGGTGTGACGTCACCAATACTCGTGGGAGGCTGTGTGAGAATTTTATCCACGGTGCTTCACTATGTATTTTAAACACAGGGGCTCGTACGCATTTTACAATGCCATCCGGTCAGACGTCAGCGCTAGACTTGAGCCTCTCCAGTCCCCAGCTCGTCCAACACCGAGTGGAGTGTCGGAGATGACCCCATGGGAAGTGACCACTTCCCAGTGTGGGTCCGGTTTAAGAGAGGTGGAACGTTGAGTGTTAGACCACAACGCTGGAATTTTAAGACAGCGGACTGGTGCGAATTTGAGACTCGGGTCGAGGAATCGTTTGTAACTGGGCCTGAGAGGACGGCACCATCTATTGAGGATTTTACTCACAGACTTTTAGAGTGTGCCAACAGCTGTATCCCACGCACGTCTGGCGCTCCCCGACGTACTCCTGTTCCGTGGTGGACGGAGGAGTGTCGGAGCGCCATCCGCACGCGTAAACGTGCGTTTCGGGCCTTTGACGCCAGAAGCAGTATGGAAAACCTCATAGCCTTCAAGAAAGCGAGAGCCTTAGCTCGCCGCATTGGAAGCGAAGCGAAACGTGCTTCCTGGCGTGCGTACGTGAGCACGCTGAACCGGTTTACGCCGACATCGCAGATTTGGGCCCGAATCAAGCGTATTTCGGGTCAGTTTTCACCCATAGCTCTGCCGGTGCTGTGTGTTAACGGTCAGGCTGTGACGCGCCCGTTGGATGTCGCGAATGAGGTTGCTCGGGCCCTGGCCCAACGCATCGTAGGTGGTAACACAAACCCACAGTTTGTGCGACACAGAACGCGATGTGAACAATCTGCAGCGGACTTCTCAACGAGTGAATCGCACTCATATAATGACTCTTTCACGCTGGTGAAGTTGGAATCGGCGATCGCCAGACTTCGCAGCGTGTCAGAAGACCCGGACACTGTTCACAACGATATGCTTAGGCATCTGCCTCGTCGCGTGCTTCGCGTTTTACTAGCGGTATTCAATTCGCTTTGGACGAGAGGTGAATTCCCAGCTTCCTGGCGAGAAGCTACTGTCGTGCCTCTCTTGAAGCCAGGAAAATGTGGGCTAAATCCCTTACATTATAGACCCATTTCTCTTACGTCATCGCTCTGTAAGTTGATGGAGAAGATGGTTAATGTCCGTTTAACCTGGTTTTTGGAGTATAACGGTATTTTTACAAACGCACAGTGTGGTTTTAGAAGGAATCGCAGTACGGTGGATAATCTTGTAGTTCTTGACACTGCGATTCGTGAGGGATTCAAAGCAAATCGACACACTGGCGCTGTCTTCTTTAATATAGAGGGCGCCTATGACACAACATGGCGTCATGGTATTCTTGTCAAGCTATATAAGTATGGTATACGCGGCAATGTGGGCACTTTCCTTCAAAACTTTTTAGTTGACCGTTATTTCCGTGTCCGTGGTGGGAGCGCGCTCTCTGAGAGGCACCATCAAGTTAATGGTGTGCCGCAAGGTGGTGTCCTGAGCGTATCACCGTTCGCCGTTATGATAAACGATATCGGGGTTGGGCTGCCACATTCTGTAGGTCGTGCGCTTTTTGTTGACGACTTTACCATCTGGACTAGCGCAGCAAGAGCTTCATCAATGGAGCGCCATCTTCAGTTGGCTGTGGATCGTATCGAGAAGTGGGGCACCATAAACGGGTTCAGGTTTTCTAGCAGCAAGACTGTAGCCATGCATTTCTGTCGTAGTCGGCAATGCGGCAATATGTCTGTCCGTCTGTGTGGCCAACGCATCTCAACGGAGCCTGTGGCTAGATACCTTAGGGTATACCTTGACCGCCGACTAACATATAAGGCACATCTTAAGACGCTACGTGAACGCTGTTTTAAATCCTTGAACATACTAAAATGTGTTTCGCGCACATCATATGGGGCAGATAGAAGCACGCTCTTGCTATTGTATCGCTCAATCATACGTTCTAAGCTGGACTACGCATGTTTCATTTACGACAGCGTGTGTGAGTCCACCAAACGCGTCCTGGACACTGTCCATCATGCCGCTCTACGCGCAATCACAGGAGCGTTCCGCACATCGCCTGCCACGAGCCTCATGGTAGAATCGCACGAGCCGCCCTTGTCAGCGAGAAGGAAAATGCTCGGTATGCATTATGCACTTAAGTTGCGACAGTTCCCTCCCATCCGGCATATAACGCAGTTTTTCACGGCCTGCTGTGCATTTTCGTCGCAGTGCACCTCGGGCATATGCTGTAACCTTTGGGCTTCGAATGCAAGCCTTGCTACGGGAGAGCGAAATTCCCATTCGAAGGTTGAAGCGGGTGGATCATCTGTCCACCGCTCCCTGGCGTTTGATCTCGCCATCAATAGATACGTCTTTGACCGAAATGAAAAAGAATGTCGTCTTGCCAGATATAATGAGGTCGAGGGCACTTGAGCGTATGGCGTTATATAACGATTACACACTTACACGGACGGATCTAAAACTTCTGGCGGTGTGGGTTGTGCGTTCGTGAGCGGCAGCGTCATCAGGTCGTTTTCCTTGCCTCCACATGCGTCGGTGTTCACATCGGAGTTGGTAGCGATCACCAAGGCGTTGTGTTTCATCGAAGTCAGTGACGAACCTTCACATCTGATTTTGACAGACTCTCCTAGCAGTGTTCTTAGTCTTAGGTCTTTTTATCCATCATGTCCCCTTGTACAGGATATTTTAGGACGTTTGACTCAACTGGATCAAGCTCGAAAGAAAGTTATCTTGTGTTGGATCTCCAGTCACATTGGAATCGCCGGCAACGAGGTGGCTGATGCGGCTGCAAGGCGAGCAGCGCTGGCTCCATGCGTACGCTCCCTCTCTATCCCTGCCAGATATTTTTACCCTGCAATAAAAACCTTTCTGCAGAATGAATGGCAGCGTTGTTGGAATGTAACAAATGAAAATAAGCTCAGAGCAATAAAACCCAAGCTGGGTCAGTGGTTTTCGTGTTTCCGCAAACTGAGGCGAAAAGAGGTGATCCTCTGCAGACTACGTATCGGACACACGTACGCAACTCACGGTTACTTGTTGTAGGGAGCCGAAAGACCTGTCTGTCATCGATGTGGTGCTGTTCTCACCGTTCGTCATGTGCTTACATCATGTCCGCGCCTCAGGGAAGAACGTCGACGATTCTTTGGTCAGCGTGACTCGCCCTTGACGCTCTGTGACATTTTAGGAGACAACTCGCGCCTTCTTGAATCTAAACAGGTCTTTTTATTCCTTAAACATATCAACTTCGGGACTCTTTACACGGTTCATTAGTTAGGTAAAACAAAAATCGTTATGGGCGCCAAATGATCGCTGCAGTCGGCGCGCCCGAAAACACCAATCAACAACAACAACCAACGGAACACTAACGGAATTATCAGGACTGAAGGGAAATGTCCTGAAACTTTGTTATGATTTAGAGCTCTATCCCCTTGCCACACAGCCGTTAGCATCAAAGGTTTGTCAAAATTGGTAGGTGTTCTTCAGAAATATTGAGATCCCCATGAATATTAGTTTTAGAACGGAACAGAGCAAGCATTTGTAATCACATGGCCAGCCCATGTTCTTTATGGGATGCCCAACCTTCAGTCGGAACCGGTTAGGGAATATAATTATGTAACATAGTTTTGAACATGTGGGTTCACACGCCTTACAAACAAAAATCCCGACGCCGGACGTCACGCTCCCCACAGGCCGCGGTGTCGGCTCGATGGCTGACACTAGGCGGCAGCCAACGGGCTGAAGAAAGTGATGACTTGTGGAAATAATGGCCCGATTGTCCTAGGAGGGCCTCCGTCGGTGCAAGAGGCCGTCCCGCTGACCTTTAAGGTCCCGGCCCCACGTCCCTGGAGGGCCTCCGGCGGCGCAAGAGGCCGTCCCGCTGACCTTTGAGGTCCCGGCCCCAGGGGTCGAAATCCTTAATGTGACTGACATGCAACCCTTCGGTCCTCCAATCGCGACCTAGATCATCCATCCAGAGGGCCCTTTGGCGCCCCTTCTGGCCCACTCGGATGCTGTTCTCGCCCAACTCAGGGCTCCTCGCCATCACAAGGCACTCTCTTAAATAGATACGATATATGTATTTAGGAGCCTCTACAAAGTGGATTTTTGAGCTTCCACGTCAATTTACATGCCATAGTCTAAAGATAGAAACAAAACAATACAGATGAAGGCACGCTATATAAAATGCTTTTTTCAGGTCCTTGACAAATAGGTCCAAATCGCCCTAAACACTGCGTTGCTCGCTACTGCAGACACCCACACGTCTGTAAACAGCAGGTTCCATTCACTAGATGCGTGGAAATATGAACGACAGGAGTACAAACTCAGTGCCGACACGCGGCAGCTGCAGCTGCTCGACGCCCGTTGCTCGAGTAGCAGAAGCGGACACATCAGAGCAGCGTGTCACACGCTCTCGCAGCATCCCGGCGCGTGGGTGGATGTGCTGATATCACGAATGACTTGAATACATCCCGTTCACACGGTGTCGAATCCAAGGAGTCCAATGGGGATGGCGTGGCAGCGACGCGCGATAATGAAGATGCATTCTTCACATGAAGATGCAGGTGGTAAACCTGCCTTTTCACTACCATACGCGGCACGTTTGGTACCTGATAGGCTCCTGAGTCGAAAGAGGCAGGTCGCGGGTAGACTACTCGTGACTGTGGTCTTTTGCTTTCGGCATTGATTCAAGCTAGAAGCCAGGCGTATTTACGGGATTGGGCGCTGTGGCTCTTTTCTTCCCATCAATGTGCTTCTTCTCCTCACGTCCATTAAAGGGTGTGCTCGATTTCCACTTACAAAGTGTGTAACAATTTGGGTGTCACTCGCTGCGTAAAAACAAACTTTGACACGTTCTCCAGCAGTGAGATCAAATCAGGTTTCAGCTAGCTTGAGTTCAGATTCGTGAGCTTGACGAAATGCGGCCCGAACGAATTGTTACTTCTTCCCCGCACAATCAAGGCCATATGCGTTCCGATCAGAAATCACTGGGTGACCTCTTTGGTACGGGGACGTTAGCACTGATGACTACCGTGGGCTGTGATGTTTTCTGATGAATCCTATTATAGGATAAGCGGGTCGCACATTTACCTTTCGTAGTCCCTACAGATTACATACGAAAACAGAGAGGATAAGATGTCACAACACAAGCCAGAACTTTATACAGACCCGGTTCGAGCCTGGGTTTACAGAGAAATTCTCCTTGGGCGACACGTTTACCCTGCCTTCTGTGACCCGGAGAATTGGGACCATATGAAGCGACTTCTTGGACGCTTTGCACTGCTCCGCTTTTTGCCTCCCTGAGGTTGCTTGCTTCTTGAGGTCGGTTAAGAGGGCCGACGGCGTGTCCCCCTTTAGAAGCATTCTTGATTAGATGCGATCCACAGCGGAGCGTTTGGGGCCCCGAAGGCAGCTTTCCTGTCTTTCGAGCTTGCAATTTTTGTACTTTGTGTCGTTGAAATTGTCATTGCCTATCCAACTTCTTCATAAGCCGCTTCACCACTATTTCGAACTCCTCTGTCAGAATGTTTCTTCCTTGGATATGTAGCAACGCCCAGATAGAGCAAGATTTACCAAAAATGTGAGCCAGCATCATAAGGCTCTGCGGCAAAAAGGTTTTTGTTCTAAAAGCAGCCTTGATCTCCTTGTTACGCAGGATCTTCCGCAGCCTTTTAATATGCGAGGCAATGCAGTTGTTTCCCAGGTTCACCTGAGTGATATGGTTTGTTTCATCTCAACCCGTCCAAAAACGTTCATTTTTGGCCTGTTCAGCTTTGGAGAAAAATGGCGACCTTTGGCATGCTAACGATCGTTCTTTGATGGCGTTGGATCCCGGAGTCATTTTTTAATAGAAATTTATGATTTGCAACGGATGAGATGCGCAAAATACTTGTCACGAGTTGGCTGGAATTTCAGCTAGACGTAACGCACGAGCCCACATTTTTATTGCCGAAATGGTGAGGTCGATTAGAACGGAAAACCTTTGGAATATCTTAGGCTTTTGTGTCGATTATCCAGTTTATTTACAATGCACTTAAATTCGTTAGTTAAATGGTGAGTGATTCTGCAGATCGACATTCAACATGACGTGTAAGTCACACCACCCATTGATACATGGAGTGCATAGTGTTTGTGGACCATTATTGGATTTCAAGCCACACTGCCATATTGTTATAGTTAACCTCCGTTTTATCTCGAAATTCATGCTAGTTGCCAACTGAGCAAAGCTGAAGTTTTATCAAGCACGCTGAGCTTGTATCGGTATGATAACCATGATCTAGATCGTCCATGCAGATATTTAGCAAGGTATCTTTTATTTAGTTGACTGGTGAAAGCAAACTTCGAATCAACATTGTGCATCAGGGGAGTGACTTAGTCAAGTGAGTAGAAGAAGCCCAGCCAGGTGAGAACGGCTTAAAAGTCGTCCTACCACTGCAGGTTTATTATTACCACGAATTTAGCGTTCTTTCCTTTCAAATCTGGGTATGGTGCGGGGGCTGCAGCCCCCTCCAACGGAATGCAAAATAAGTCCTATGCATTATGTCATTGCAACATCTATAGTCATACATTTCAGTTTGCTGTGCGTAGTATCAGTAACAGGTTCAAATCTAAAACAGGTGTGCTTAGTTGCACGTGCATGAAGTAAGTTATTTTCGATTAACCTACATCTCTTACCAATCAAAAATTGATCTCTTAGGAACAAAAAGGCGTTGTCAGACATGCTTGCTATAAAAGTCACACTCATGCCAACGGCGGGTTTCGTGCTGGACATTTCATACCTGCATATGGTACAGGATAATTAATTCAATTCTCATCCAGCTGGTGTATTCTAAGATCCAATTATTATGACGCTGCTCATGTGAGTTAGACCATCGAGGGATCATCCTGTGTGGCTTTTCCATTTAATTGCATAAATAAACCCTCAAGTCAAATGACATAGATAGGAGCCGCCATATCAATAAACAAAGGCGGCGAATTTTTAGCATTCTAGCTGGTTATGGTGGTGCAGCACTATTCGAGTCGCGCATACTAGAACAGAATATGGATACACACATAGGGAGTCATTGCTTTGCCACTACTTGTTAATTTATTCCGATATCCAATAAGTGGTGTAACCGCAGCTATGACGTTTCTTGGAGAGTTTTTTAACATTGAGATGTTTCACATGCGGCTCAACAGTTGTTTTTTTTTTGGTTCCAGAGGTACCATGAAGGAGGTTTAGCCGATTCTGGAGGCGTGAGCATTCTGTGGTAACCCTTCATGGACGTTTAAGTCATCCGTAAACGAAGTGCTTTTGGGCGTGTGCCTGCAAACTTATTCATGGGATGCCGAATCAGGATGTTGTGGGGAAGGAGAACTGCTTCCCAACGTAACTAGCGAGTTTGAAATGCTACACCTTTTGCAAAAAAGCTTTATAATTTAGGGCCTTGGAAAAATAGCGGTGAAAAATATCTAACATGACATAAAACGTATAGCAATGAAGATCAGACAACGGATCACTGGGGGTACATGACGAAAGGCTTATGTGAAGGTGCGCTATTTTTTCTAAGACAATTGTTTGCGCTGCAGTTTCCTGTAAGTTTTATTTCCGAAAGCTTTCCTGGTGCCGTTTAATCATTTACCTGCTTTGAAAGTAACCTAAAATATCGAATTGTTTTAACAAGCGTCTATGATCCTTCTCGCTGCCGAGCCAACTGATATTTTGTCCCATTCTCGATACGACGATAATCAGAAGCCGGCTCTTACTCCCAATTTGCAATGACACAGTCCTGCTGCTTTCAGAGTTTGTGACCAGTAACCTGCGAGATAATTTCAAACTGGTGAACAATCAACGTTTGAAGTAGCTGGCCACATCACCACTAGACGCCAGTGCAAACGCACACATCTCTAACTGCCATCTGACACTCTGCCTTCAACATGGCGGTAAGACTAGTTGTCTTAAAATTACTTTAGCTTGCATTTACAATTCCTGAAGTGCGGTAATATGTTACAGACCTTTTCGTTATCTACTTCCAACGTATAAATTTCTGCCCCCACGACATGTGCCCCTTGCGCGCAAAACGACATGGTTGAAGGTGAGATGTAAGAAAAAGCCGAACAAATATGTTTTTAAGCTTACACACCAGAAGCTTTAACGAATGGACCTCAGTTGCATTTAGTACTCTTTATTTGATTAGATTTATTGTAACTTGCCCGCACATGGTGTTATTGGTGTAATACCCACGGAATTTGAAAATACCGATAAAGTAAAAAAATAAAACAGTTTTGCTGGCGGCGCCTTAAAATTCGAAACAGACGTGTGCCATAAGAGATTACTGTATAACGTATAACTCTACAGAGTCGTGTTCATGGGACGGGAGGCTGTACCACATCCCTACTCGTCGAAGTTGATTCACTCATGCCCAGACCCACGAGGCCTGCCGATCGCACAAGGTGCCTATGAAGCACCTTGCACTGGTTTGCATCGGTACCGTGCATGATGCTCGACTTCCTCGATTGAGAAAAGTAATAGATGGCGCAGGCAGGGAGAGGGACACAGAGAGCACGCCCCCCCCCCCCCTTAGGCTCTGAGGGGCCCTTCGGGTTCTTCGGGACCCGTGGGACCGACGATTAACGACCCAAAAGGCCGGCCGGAGATCGTATTCAGGAGACCCAGGCCACAGAGCCGGAAACTCCAATGCCAGTCAGAGGGCCCTCTGCGCCGATGGAGAGGCCCCCTGAGTCGACAAGGGCCTATATGGCGGTTAGACAAAACCAGTAACGCTTAGTCAACTCCATGTCGGCATGGGCCTGTTGGCCCATTTCCTGAGCAGGGATAAAACCGCGGACAGCGCTTCACATTGGTCGGGGCCCCAGCGTCTGTCAGGGTCCACAGGGCTCAACAGCCCCATGTCGGCAAGAGGCCACGATTCAGCCAAAAGTAATGTTTAAGGAGGCCCGAAGAGAGCCTTGAGGAACCATCAGGACCGACGATCAAGGGCCCGATTGGGAGGCCTAAGAAAACGAAAGGCTGGCCTGAGTCTTCTTCAGGTGCCCGGCCGGCGGGAAAGGACCTCAAATAATAACCAGGGGACCCTTTGCGCCGGTCAGAGACTGCCGATTTGAAAAGGGCCTATATGCGGTCAGGCATCACCAGCACCATGGGCGTAGGAACAGGGGGGGGGGGGGGCAGGGGGCCCGTGGCCCCCAACTTTTCAAGGTGGGGGCTAACAATGTTAACTAGGCCCCCCACTTTTCAGATTAAGGTTGATTTGGCTTATTTTTGCACTACATTAAACATGCATGCCGATTTGCCTAGTTCACCAGCCATCTTCCTTAAGATGCGCCATCTTTTCCGTTCGCTCATTGGCCATCACTTAGTGTTACAACCGCGAGGCCGACGTCGCGTGGCCTGGAGACTGCAACGCCGGGCGTCGGGGCTGTTATTGCTATGACTTGCGAGCGCGCATGTTCAAGACCATATTACGTAATTTTCTTATCAGTAATTAGCTCTGACAGGATCTTGAGCATTTTAAGACGAACATGGGTTAGCCATGTTAATACAAATTAGAAAACTCACCTCATCTGCAATCTACAGTGAGGGAGAACTCAGTTCTCTGAAGAACACAGAAAAACACGAAACTGGACTCTATGTGACAACTATCGGACTACCTGCGGTGATTATGGATGTTGCTGCGTCAGTGAGAGTTACTGTGCTGATCCGGGGCCAACTGCGCGGGTCAGAAGGCCTCCCGTGTCAGGGAGGGGAGCAATGTGAATATGATATATCCTTCTCATGGCCTCCGGATCGACCAGGAGATCCCGCCCCGTGCCACCAGAATGATAGCCAGAAGACACTTCGCGGTGGAACGGAATGACTCTTCAGCCCTTGACCGGAAACGGTAATGTACCCCTGGTGTTCTATTCAAGAGGCCCCTTGCCCGGAAGGAAATAAGGGGTCTCATTATTGTTGGGTAAAAGGGTGTCTCATTATTGTTGAATAAGGTGGATCGAAATGAGCTTAAAAAACGAGCAAATTCATGCCATGCTTGCCCGAGAACGTTCACTTCTTTCATAATGTATGATTGAAACAAATAACAGTCAAAAGGCTTGATTGAACATGCCCGCCCGCAATCTCGAGCGCAAGGACAAGGATGGTCTGGGTTGCAACTTCCGTAAAACCGAAAAGTTTCGGCCTCTGCAAATGCCACCCGACGGCGAGCGCCATGTTAATCTGTCTTCTGGATAGATAAATAGCTGCAAAAACACGGAAAAATAGAGATTTTACCATCGCTCTTCCAGTTCAACCACCAGATTCCAGCCCCACTTCGCGGTGCTTTAACGGCCAATCGTTCTTTCCATCAGTCTAAAAATTGCGCACGTGAAATATGCGTTCAGACTGCCTTCTAAATGTAAGATCTGGTGTCATGAAGCGTTCAAGGATACTTTTTCAGAAGTGACGTTAATTTTCGTCCACCCGTTGGCCACAACTGGATATTAGCTGCTAAGCCCACGCTGCGCAGCTCCGGAAACTGCAGCGCCTGTAGTCGAGGCTTGTGGTTCTAAGATTTTCGAGTGCGCATGCTCAAAATTAGGTCACATAACTTGTATTACTAGTCGATTTAAGTGTTAAAAGGTAATCATTTCAGAAGCGTCATCATTTTCGTCCACCGGTGGGCCACGGCTAGATATTAGCTACTGGGCTAACGCTCCGCGGACTTTGGAGACCACAACGCCTGGTGTCGAGGTTTTTGTTGCTAAGATTTGCGAGCGCGCATGTTAAAAAACACGTTACATAAATTGTGTCACTGATCGATTATGACTGAATGGTGACCATTTTCAGACAAGCATGGTTTGGCCATGTTAACATACATTGGTGACCACTCGATCTGCAATCAATTTTCATCTTCAAATTTGGATCAAACATATCCATCTACAATCTACCTTCGCGATGTCCTCAATGTCTGTAGTACCCAGATATAATTTTTTGACAAAGCATCTGAATTCTATCGGCTTAGAAAGAGTCAACTAACCATTGTAAATTAACAGCACCGGTGATTTCTTCTATGCAGTTGTTCAACGCCTGATTTCTGCAGGTTATTGACCTCAGAATGCAAACAGAATTGAGCTCACGGCAGCTCCTGGTTTCTGTTATGGTTACAAGGTAAACACAACAATACAACGAAGAAAACTGTGCTTCTTGTTAACAAGTAAGCTACACCCGGTGATCTTTGGGGGGGGGGGGGAGACCAACATAAAATGGACTTTTGTCAACCTCGTGTTCCCCCTTGGAAAGGCTCTGGCTACGCCCCTGCCTACACACAAAAGCAGATCAAGTCGTATACGTTGCACGATGGGCAATGAAGTGTCAGTTGGGCCAATTCATATCTAGGGCAGACAGCTTCCCGGAGGCCATTTTTCTGCGATGGTGTGGTGTGAGGGAAGACAATTCTGAAAAAGATACTGTTGCAGGCGTCCAACACATGTTTCATACACCATGTAGTAGAAACGCTGATCCAAAAGTGTGCAACAAAGCAGCCACGCGATCGGTTTGCAGTCAGTCATGCGGGAGACACCCGGGCCCGGGCAGTGGCCACAGACGGCGGACAGGAGCAGGGCCCAGATAAGGAACATATGACAGATGGGCCTTATCATGTGGCTTGATTCTTAAAAAGAAATCTCCAGTTTTATTGCTTTAGTCACATTATTTCTAGCAGTTTCAAGCTACCAAATTTGTTTCCGCCTAAAATGCTGCAACAAGTCTTATCTCTTGAAAAGCAGTCAGGAAAATGAAGGCGCATGCAAAATCTGCCGCACTGTGAGCCATCGATCCACTTTCAAAATTATCACCAGCCTATGTCCAGACCGTATTTTGGCATCTATACTGTCGAGGCAGATGATGTCTCAATGACCCAAAGTGCCTACTCGGTCGTGGAATTTCGCCTCCCCAAGCAAGACAATGTTAAAATAGACGCGTAATCTAAGGAAGCTGGATACCCTCATTGGCCAAATGACAGATGAGTCGAATAAGCAAGATTGTGCACGAGTGAGAAAAAGCTCTAGATGCATATCTAGCATAGCAGCCATGACATTTGAAAAAAGAGCGATAACAACCTCCATCCCTGACCCCCCATCCCCGTCATTGGGCTCGCTTTCCAGAAAAGTTCCTGAAGTACACCCTGAGTTCGGTCCCCCCACTTTTTAAAACGTTCCTACGCCTATGACCAGTACCACACAGTCGGCTCCGTGTCAGAATGGGCCTCAGGACCCACTTCCCAAGCAGCGACAAAGCCGGTGCCAGCGATTTACACTGGTCGAGGCTCCTGCATCTGTCAAGCGCCCACAGTGCCTGAAAGAGGGTCCCATGTTGGCAAGGGGCTGCGTTTTGAGGATAAAAAAGTTTATATTAGGCAGTGTTCAATGAGACCCGATAAGGCGCACACTGAAACCGATGAACAATAGCCCGACTGGATGGCATAAGGACCCTCAGGGCTAGGGCTCAAATGAGCTGCAGGCCACACAAAGGACCGCTGTTAGTAGGGATATGACCTAAAATGTCAGTCAGAGGTCCTCTTGTACCGAGTGAGAGCCCCCTAGAATAATGCGAATGTCTATGTCGGCCAGAGACCACCAACACCTAGCATTTGTCTCCGTGTCGGTCTGAACGCTGGGGGCCATTTCCCAGGCCGGAGCAAGGCCGGGGCCCACGATTTACATTGGCTTGGACCCCTGAAACAATTTTTTGGGCCCCTATGTCGGCCAGGGGCCCAAAGTGCCTAACAGGGAGTCATGTGTCGGCAAGTGGTTCCGAATCCATCACGGGCTTTGGTTGAGAAGGCCCAGCGAGGGACCGAAAGTCCCCTTGGCACCGAAGATCAAGGATCTGATTGGAAGGCTGAAGGGGACGAAGGGCCTGAAGGACTGACCATAGGTCACGATCAGAATGACCCGTAGGGCCATGACCTCAAATGTCAGGGCCTCAGATAAGTATCTCTTGCATCGATTGGAGACCCATGGGACAGAGCGCGGTTCTTTTTCGGTCCATTTCCCCAAGTACGAGCAAGGCCGGGCCCGTGATTTGCATTGGATGGGGCCCCTGAAACAATCAGGGTGTCGATGTCTGGGATCCGCAATACCTATCAGGAGGTTCTGCGTCGGCAAGTGCCCCGAGTCGCCAGGAGCCGTGTTTATGGGGGCCTGAAGAGGTGCTCAAGAAGCCCCTCGGGACCAAAGATAAAGCGCCAGATTGAAAGGCTGAAGGGTCTCTGAAGGACCCAAAGAGCTGTCTATAGGCCACATCTAAGAAGGTCATAGAACCATGATCCCAAACGTCAGTTAGAGGGGCTATTGTACCGATTGGGAACCCTGAGACAGTGGGTTTCTGTATTTCAGCTAGAGGTCACCAACACCGAGCAGTAGGCTTCGTGTTGGTTTGAGCTCTGTTCCCATTGGAGGACAACGCCGGGCCCGCACTTTGCATTGGTCGGGCCCATGAAACAGTGCAAAGCTCCTGTGTCGGTCAGGGGCCCACAATGCCTAACGGAGTGTCTTGCGTCAACAAGGGCTTCGAGTCAGCTAGGGGAACAGATTACATCTAAGAGTTTTGGGCCTCGGGGGCAAGGACGGCGATGGCCGTGGTTACAGGTTTCATAAACGCTAACGGCTTGTGAGTAATACTAGACGACGGGTGGCACATTCACGATGGTCGCAAAACCATGCTTTTGGAAGCCTTCCAAAATAAATCTGTACCTTTAAAGATCAATTAGGGCGTATCCCTCTTATCGCAATTTTGACATTGTTCCCTGCACGGCTCAACAGTTCAGCAACAGGAAAACCAAGAATTGTACCTATCCTCTTTCATTTATGCTACCAGATTTTCGTCCACTTGTTGGCCTCAGTGTGGTGTATACCGCAGGTCAAACGCCGTGTGGCCTGCGAAGACTGTAACATCGGGCAACGAGGTCTTTTGCTAAGACTTGGAAGCGTGCATGCTAAAACTACGTAGCCTTATTTTCCTCGCTAATCGATTCTGGTTGAATGTGGAACATTTCATGACAGGTATGGTTGGCCACGTTAAAGGGAATCTTCCACGGCTGAAGACATTGAAGCAGTCATCAGACATGATAAAATAAGCTCGCTTATGCATACTGGCATACCTTTAAGTGGAAAATGCTCCTCTAGACAACACAATTTCTCTGTTTAGTCAGTATGTCACTCATTACGTCATTGTTGGCTTACGTCAATGTACCTTGCGCAGCGTTGACTGAGAGCCAGTCGACGGCCGTTATATCTGGAAATCGCGCTCACGAACGCCAGATATGAACAACTCGACAATCATATCGCTCATGGCATTGATCGTTGCATAGATAATGGAAAGGCAGAATTTGAAAGAATCATGCTATTATGGCATCCTGGGTGCCTGGGTGACCTTGAAATAGTCTCCCCGAAAAAATCTGTACGTTTTCGCCGGCGGGTAGCTCAGAAACTATAGGGGTTTAGGTCTTAGGAAGGGCGGGACTGTGAACTGCAACGAATAGTTTTCAAGGTGGCTATTTCTGTTCAAAACCCGTACAAATGTGGAGCGTTCCCTTAAATAACAATTTTTGACCCGTTTTGATAACAAATACATGTTCTCGGGTTTCCCCATATCTCTGTAGAGCCAATAACAAAATTCTGGCAAAGTTGCTGAGCTCTAGAGCCTCTCGAGGCTTGAAGGAAACAAAATAACGAAAAAGAACTGCGACTATGGCAAGAGCCATGTCCGGACGGCTCGAAACACCTACCACTCCAGAAGAGCACTCCATTTCAACGCACCAGTTGTCCTCACATTCCCCGTCACTCCCAAGATTTGGCAAATTCTTAGGACACTGCCAGATGAGCCCGATCGAGTGTCTCCTTATGCATCCCTCGGCTCCACTCAGCAGAAGCGCATCTAACTATGGCCGTCATAACAAATGCATGAGAGATCATGAAACCATAAAGCATCATTAGAAAGCTTGGACGCCTGTAGACATGCACATGAAGCATTGGCCGACGTACTCAGTAGCATTTGCTGATAAAAAACAACAGAAAAACACACACTTGTTCCCCCTCCCCTGTAATGACCCTGACACTTTCGTCGACTACACTATGTCATTGTTTGGATTAAGAAAAGGCTCAGCTATGGCGATCGTTGAACCCGTATTAATGTCTCCTTGTTTATGATTCCTTGACCTATTATGGAACCACGCCCTTCTATTGCTCTGCATCATGCGCACGTCCGATCGTACCAAATGCAGACTTTCCTTGCAATGTCGGGAAGTTGGATGCAATGGAGACGCAGGACCGATGTCGGTACTACTTGTGGTGACGCCGTGCTCACGCAATGTCCTCATGTGCCGCACCACGTGGCAGACGTTCTGATCGCGGTCAATGGGTCCTAAAATTCTGAACGACCTTTTAATTACGGTGGACTGGATCTTGTGCCACAATATTCCCATTTCGACCTGCATGCTGCGTCCCCCTGATTCCCCGTCGCAACCGAGTACGCCGTGCCGCAGGACTCGCTGCCGCTGCAGCCGCAGCGGCCCGACTCGCCCTCGGACGAGTCGGAGCACAGTCTGGGCTCTGCGCCGACCGTGGCCGGCTCCGGGCCAGGCGGCGGTGCCAGCTCCGCCTCCGAGCAAGCCTCCGCCACCAGCGGCGACAGCATCCGCAACCTGAAGGAGGCGCTGCAGCGCAAAAAGGAAGCGCTGACGGAGCGCAAACGGCAGCTGGAGGGAACCGGGCCTCTCCGGATCAGTCGGAGTGACGAGGTCGGTGTGGACCGGCAGCCTGACCGGTGCAGCGTAGCCGCTGCCATAGCCAGTGCGGGGTAATTCCTACTGAAAGTCTGTCACGTTGATTCGGTCCAAGCCGACGAATGGCTGGTGGATAATCACGCAACCACCCGATGCCCGCATAATCACGTAATGAGCCAGGACCATGTACGTTGAATTATGTATCGGGTTTGTAGTAATCAAATTAAAAATGTGCTTATATCTACCATGTACAACATCATGCTACGTGCAGCATAATAGTGAAGTTGCAAAAGCGATGTCTTCCATGTTAAGTAGCGCAACCATTTTGCACGGAAAAATGTTCTTTAAAGTAACAAAGCCACGTTAGCTCGGTTGCCACTTGTGCAACGTTCAGGATTTCTCAGAATCCAGGATGGTGACCGCTCGATTTTTCATGCTATATTTTTCATGCTTTTTAAATTTTGTGGTATTGATGACAAACATGATGGTGTGATCTCTGTTTTTGAGTTGATCAAAAGCAGAGAGCTCATTTCTGGACTTATTTTTAGAACCACGGGCATTGTATGTTATGTATTTGGAATGTCGAATGTTGAGTATCATATATTTAGAATAATTATATTATGCACTTTAGAATTACGGAGTACTTTACTGGTATGCCTATGTCCAAAAGGCTATGCACCGGATGCTTTCCTTCTCCGAAGTGGCATGATACATTATTGCATTCCGATATTTCGACGGGTGTGAACGCCGAAAAGCTGGCTTGGCTTTCTGGGACTCAACCTTTCGATGTGGGCATATGTGTCATCTACCTTCTAGGCCTCTAGACGTTGTGGTCTAGCGTCCAAACTTGCATACAGGCCTTTTGTGGTCCCAACTAGCCAGACGGCGTGGTTCTACAGTGAAACGGACATCCAGACCAGATGTGGTACAGCAGTAAACCAACATCTGATCTGCTAGCGCTTCGGTCCCGCTGTTCGGGTGCGGTCAGAAGTGCGCGCCCGCCAGTAGCTCCATCCTGGCACGCTGGGGAAGTGGCTCAGTTAGCAAGCATTATCGTGGTGAACTGATGCAAAGAAGAAATACGTGGGAGCCTTGAGACAAGGCTGCTACAGAAGGAAATTACTGCTCCGCCCTTCTCGCAGGAACATGAGCGTCTTTGTCTGTTGTTGAACATGTCTTTCGAATGCAAACTGTGCAGCAGCATGGCGATAGTGAGGTATCCTCTGTGCGACTCACCCACCAGCCTATGCAGCTGGAGCACTGCAGCGCGCCTTCCGAGCCAAACCCATCCCAGTCCCCAACAGAGGGTCTGTTCGTTGAAGAGTCACAGCTCCATCCACTGCCGTTAGGTTCAGTCAGCAGCGAAACGCGGCATGGCTGTTGCAAGTCCACGAGAATAACAAGCCGCCGCAGTGGACGAGGTTGCAATGGTTAGCAAGGCCAGCTGATGACGTGTTCTATCCGGGAGACAAAGACACTGGTGGTATTCGGGCTCCTGATCGACTTGCTGCCTACCTGCCTCGACACCGTTCCGACTATGCTCGCGTGTCTCGAAAGGACGTAATGTTGTTGGAATGCCAGCACGCCCATCTCACAGCCGACCTCCAACTGCATCCAAAATCAATCTGGCCATTACCTAGCCCGATGGGACGACCCCCAGCGCTGTACCAGCCTCGTGATTTACTCGAGTATGATGCACACTCCCATGAACATTACCTAGCCCGATGGGACGACCCCCAGCGCTGTACCAGCCTCGTGATTTACTCGGGTATGATGCACACTCCCATGAACATTACCTAGCCCGATGGGACGACCCCCAGCGCTGTACCAGCCTCGTGATTTACTCGGGTATCGTGCACACTCCCACGAGCATCGTGCACTGTGCAAGGAATGGGCGTTATTATAAGCACAGCGTTTGGTGGCATCCCCAACATCGTGAACGGAACCGCCCACACTAACGCCCTAAGGGCATGAACGACACTGAGGCGAACCAGAAGCTGAGCGACCACATGTGGTCATCCAGAGAGCATCCGAATGGGAGAATGTGGACAGGCTCCTTAAAGGAAGGCGGTTTACGGGAACGACACGGAACTGACTGTAGCAGGGACATGACATTGAACGTGAGCTGCATGCGTCAATCCCACCTCCGAGCGCAGGCGCTGATATCTTGGCCCAGTGATCTTGACTCTCATTACAGAGGCTCTCCAACCGCTGCACGATAGTGACATCAGTACGCTTATCTACGGCTTCACATGGTCTCACCCGTACCGAACCACGTGGGTTCTTACTGCCTTTCGGCTTAGAGTTTTCCACACATGGTAGGCAGTCTCGTTTGAAATCATGTTCGCTGAAGTGGGATTTCAGTAACCTTTTGAAAGAAACGATAGGGGCCCGCAAAGACATTCTTGTTTTATTGCTTCTACTCCTCAATGTCCAGCTACAGTAACACAACTTGTGAGCTAGAATGTCGTTCTGACAAAGATGTGTGCCTCTCATCGCGTTTTGCTTTGTTTGTTGCGTCGGCTTTCTGAACCACCAGTCTTGAGTGTTTGCATGACTCCCTTTCAGTTAAGCCTATAGACGAGGACTTTCCCTCTCAGGGAAGAGGCATAAAGACTGCGAAGGCGTGGAGTGTCGTGGTATAGCGGCTAATATGATCAGTCTGGCATCTGTTGCATTGAAGACTAAACTAACAGGCCTATGTACCCGACTTAGTGAAAAGCGGTATATAAGACATGCAACTGCTGAGATCTTTTAGCTTTTATCTGACCTTGACTTTGACTTTGTACATGAGATATACTGCAGAACTGCAGAAATGAGCTCCCTGTCATCGCAAAGCCTTCGAGCATAGCGCTGTATAACCCTCCAAGTCGTTGATATAAAAAGCTTAGACAAGATCAACATTCAAGATGGTGGTGGCCACCATCTTGAGTTCAGAGAAATGCTCAGAGTTGCACATGTAGGAACGGAGGTTATTTGACTCTCCTTCCTGCAAAGAACGTATTTCTGTGAGGAAAACACTCGCGATAATTGACATCACAGGGTTTTATTTGGGATGTAAAATGATGACACTCAATTCTAAGGACATCAGCCCGAAAACATTGAGTTTATACTTCTTCTGAACGCTGCTTAGGCATAAAGAAGCCCAGAGCCCCTAAACAAGCCCAGAAAAAGCAATATGATGTGCGGGCCTCTTGAGCATCAGTTCGTTTTTCTGAATATATCTCTGTTCGTTTGCGTTTCTCCCGTTGCCAAAATCGGCGTCCGGTAGAGTACTGATGATCCGGTGAAGCTGCGACAAAAGCTGGACCAGCTGCGCAGTCGCCTTAACATCCTGAACCCCATCATCGTGCGACTGGACGAAGACTACACCGCCACCGCCGAGGTCCTCTCGGACGGAAAGGTAGGACGGATGACGGGAAAATGCAGCTCACACCGGCTGCACCACTGACACGCCTTCTCAAGTAATCTTGTTTTGATCGGGGCTCTGGATGTCGCCTTTCCAAGCTGGTTTGTGCTCTCCGTTGCGGGCTGTGCCTTCATCTTAACATTCTGTTTAGCCTAAAATTTTGTTTCGCCTTGCGCGCAAATATTCGGGCAACATTGCTGAATATATGGTGGTACCTGCCGCTGTTGAGTACCTATATCAGTATGTACAATGGTGTATCAGTATGCACATCAGCATACACAATAGCTTCCGCCCTTGTACCTGGCGACATAAACCTGTCACTGGCGCAAGTCTGTTGCTTCAGACCACAACATCCGACACGGAGGTAAAGCTGATGACAGAGATCGGGAACATGCGACGGGTCCATCCATCAGCAGGAGCAGGTCAAGGCCGGACTGGAGCAACAGATCCAGGAGCTGGACGAGCGCTGCACTGAGCTGACCAAGGAGGGCTCGGACCCGGTGAGCGCTCCCGACGCCGACGACACTGGCCGACCATGGAAAACGGGCGCCGGCATACTCATGTAGTGTGGTAGGAGTATGGGCTGCATGGGAGACTATGTAGCCGTAAAATACACGTGTCGGTGATATCAGACCATATGTGCGTATATATGATGATAAAAATGCAATGCTCATTACAGATTGCATTAGCATTCCTGTACGGCGCACAGTTCGTCGGTTTACCCCAATTATCAAGTTTTGTGTAGAATACGCTTTTTCCTTTCAGTTGCAGACTGGCAATACATGGTCTGCAAATGGTATAAATCAGCATGGGGTGCATTGCCTCGTGTGCTCTGCCGAACTTGTGCAAATATTGCATGCTCCTTATTCGGCTATTGCCTTGAATATTTGAACTGTCCTGTACATCTAAGTGGCCAGCCCTGATTAGTTGACGGTGATCGGTGCCGGTCGCCTAGAGTCGTGCTCAAGCGGAGGCTCTACGGAAACAGCAACACTCTCTGGAGCAGCAGCTGATGGACACGTTGCGCGACCTAGAGGTCAACAAGCTGGAAGCCTGCAGCAAAATGCACGAGGCGTCGGCCCTCATCTCGCGCGCCCAGAGACATGGCGACCCGGTCAGTTCATAAGCACATCGAGGCCTGATTGGCTGTCGACAAGTCATAGCCCACTTGTCCACATCGCTGCCCGATGGTCAGTAAAACGCCGATAGGTCAAAAGTAAAGCCGGATGTCTATCTATTTGAACAACAGTGGTTCATGGCGCTGGAGAGTAGAAGCTTGGTCAGAGTAGCCTGTTTCAAGGTGAAAAATACGTAGGTTTGCAAAACTTGCCTTTTTCGATACTCGCACAAGACACATGCACTTGGCTTGTGCGTCGCGAGCATCCAGTGGCAACGCGGGATCGTTCCCACTTCTGTTAGCTTCCTTATTACGTTCGCGTAAGGCCATTCTCAGCTAACGTCCTGCGTGCGGGCAACAGCTGGAGCCGTGTCCCGGCTACGTTTCGGACCAGTACTCGTCCGGCTACGCGTCCGAGGCCGTCTCCAGCGGGCCGCAGAGGATGCCTTTCGCCTGCAGCAGCCACGGCCCCATGCAGCCATGGCCCGCGAGTGGTGGCGGCGGCGGGGGCGGGGGCGGGAGCGGCGGCGGCGGCGGCGGCAGCAGCGGCGTCGAGCACTCGCCCCGGTCCGTGTCGGCGCCGCCCTCCGACCATGACGTCATTCTGCCCTGGAACATGCGGGTCAGTGCGTCAGCAAGATTGGCTCCGTTCTTAGTCAAATGTGAGGAGTGATCGACAGCCTCCCACCATGTCGTAGCAATTCAGTTTTATCGGAACTGCAAGCGTTTTTGTCATAATCGTTGAAAGCCGGTCGCACCGATTATGTTCCGTTATAGGTCTGCAATATCACAACGGCGGACGTAACCGGCAAAATTGCATTTCCTCAGAATTGAGATTACCCACTGGAGCTAAAACACGCTTCCAGTTGGTGATTCATCATGGTGCCGCAAATTTGACTACCGCTGTCTTAAACAAAGACGATTTGACCATGACCGCTGTCCCTTTCACTGATTGATCCATGACGGCAGGCGTCTGAATCAACACACCTAGCACGAGGCTCTCAAGTGCCACACAGAACTATTGCAACTCTCCTTACACACACCCTTCCACCTACAGCCAGCGGCCAACTACTACTCCCTGTCGCCGGGCGGCGCGGGAGCGGACGGCACGCCGGCTACCGGCGGCCTGGAAGTGCCGGGCGGCGGCGGCGGCGGTGGCGGCGGTGGCGGCGGCGTCGGTGGCGGCGTCGGTGGCGGTGGCGTCGGTGGCGGCAGATACGAGCCACCGCCCTGATGCCGCCAGCTATGACGGACCGACACCCTACAGCATGAAGAGTCTGAAGCAGATATTCGACGAGGGCACGCCGCACCCGGTGAGGAAGCCGAATAACTGCGGCAGTCTCGGCTGGATTGATAGCTGTGGCCCTCGTGAATGCCCAGCTTCCGAGACAGGTGGCGCCATGAGAAGTAAATTACGAGATTGACGTCTGTTTGTATGATATCTTCCGGGGTTTTGCATCCACACAGGACAGGTTCTGTTTTTATTGCTATAAATTTGTCGATTCTTCTTTGATGACGCCCTACTGGTGAGTCAGTAGTGTTTTGTGGATATGATGTTAATGACGCCCTTTATTTCAGGGCAATCCATCTGAGTCTGCGTAGCTTATGAGACTGGACACATGACCAGACAAATATGAAAAAATAGTGGAAATAAAAAACTGTCATCAAATGTTCGTTGTAGCTTGCAAATTCGTGGCAAATTCGACGCTCCTTAAATTTGTACGTGGGAAGGCAAAGGCAATACACTTTGCCCCGGACAGTGCTTTATATCCAGCCGAATTCTAAGGTTTCGGCCTTTGGACTGTATCGGCGGCTGTTGGCAGAATGTTCGGTTTGCGTACGCGGCATTCTAGGTTCGTTAGTGCACGCATGAAGAAGTTGTGGTTCTGAATGACCCAGTCATAATTCTTGAGCCATACATTTCCGGTACGTACATTGCATTTCATCATATCACATAACATAAGAAATAAGGTATACCTTTCCAATCGGCATACAACTCCGTCATGCACTTTTTGTATTGTGTATGCCTTTGCCAGACGAGACCATTCATCGTGGAATTACACTTGACGTGCACGCGCCGACTTACATCACATGCGTCATGCGATCTTCCTCCAAGATATTTAGTCAAAAACTTTGATATAGTTCTATGCAACATCTATCATGCATGGCTGGGCCAAATCACACACCTCGTTTGTGGTGAGTAAGCTCATTGTCATGGTTCGCACAATTAAGCCCAAGCACAACACTGATCTAAGGGCAAATGAAGGCTTGAAGAAAAAACAATGACAATTGTTTGGCAACAAAACAATTTTTAAGCCCCACATGAGAAGAGGCTACCCAGTAAGTTGCAGGGAATATGTAGACCCCACGATATTCAATGGGGGGGGGGGGGATCGTTTGCTGAATATTAGGCCATTTTAAAATGAACACAAACTTGAGTTTATGAGAATACCCACATTTTCCCAATGCAGCAGCATTTTCACTGACATAATGCAAATTTGAACATCAAAGTTAAAGTGTGTTTGCATACCACTTAGCAATTCACCTCGCGCCAAGATATATTCGCCCTCACGGTGAAGTGGTGAGCAGCTTGCCTATCGTGAGCGCGCGTTGTGTCGGAAGAGGAAGCGGAAGGAGGCAGAGCAGGCCTGTTGCCGTTGGAGAAAACATGAAGACGTAAGGAAACAACGTACCGAATGAAAAGCTTTAAGTGGTGGAGATGTTTCTGGCAGTACAAAGAAATAACTTGGACACGAACAGACGATTACACATAAAGCTGGCGAAGTTGACATGACCAATATAATACGTAAGCAGGCATTCACTGCACAGAGTATGGCGACAACTAATGATGCCGCGCGGCCGACGCGTTTATAGTGGCGTCACCTGTAGTGGTAGAAGCGCCACCTATGATGGTGGCGCTGCATCCAGTTCAATGAGCTGTTATTTTCGTCAGTCTGCATCTCTCGGCGCAAGAGGTGTTATGAGAGCGATAATCAGGTGCTCTAAGTAATAACAATTGATGGCCCCTTTCCAAATAGATAATTTTAAAGGATACAAAGCATATCCAGGATGATGTTTGTCAAAGCAACTGATAGTATGAACTACACTGATTTGGTTTTATTTTTCGTGTATTATATGTGGCATACGGATTTTCACTTTTTAAGAATGGCTGTCCTGAAAAGGCCCTCTGTACTTATGATTGGGTCCGGCAAAGAATGCTGTCACCATAAAACCGTTACGCGTTTAGGTTCGGTTTCACCGGAATTGCGCAACTTGCATGGTAACTTAAAGACGCACGCAGCAAACATAGCGTAGCCACGTGCTGTAAAGAAACAGACGCATACCAACCTCTTGAATTACTTGCATGTCTTTTGAATGAATGTATTTGGAAGGATCGTATCGCGTACCATCGCAATACAGATCAAGTCGAGCTCTTCAAAGCCTGTAAATCCTAGCAGGCAGACTGACAACCATCACGACGGTTCATCTCCCCAGCAAAGTGACAGGTGTGATCTCTGTGTGCTCTCAGTCGTCCGGCTATGACAGTTCGCTGACTACCACCTCTGAGGAAGTGGGCGACTCAGACCGGGGCACTGAGGTCGAGGTCCTGCCGTGGAATGTCCAGCCCGCCGAGAACTACCCCCAGGGCCACGACTCGCAGGTGCGTCACGCGAACGCCGCGGCGCCGCCGGGCGGTTTTCGGTGCGACGTTGCAACGCTGGCGCGTCGGCTGCCAGATGGTCGGCGCATTAAGTAGAAGAAAAAAATACAGCAATTGCTGATAGGACTGCTCTCATCAGGCCACAGTACCCTGTGTTGTAGCGACTTCGGTTTTGCACTGCAATAAACACGATTTTTAGTATTTGCGGAGCCATATTTCTTTTAAAGTGGTCATGTCTGGTTGGGTTCTGTTGAAATTGAATTCCAAGAATATCGCTGAAAATAACCTACTCATCACGTATAAGTGCCATGTCTATGACTCACGTCGTGGCCATATTTGCATGTATGGCCACATGATAACCATCCACATGATAACCCGACGAGGAGATGCTCAGAGCGCGCTGGCTATATGATACGTTCAGTGCACTGCAGGGCTGTGACGCCGTGCTCCAGCCATCCACTGGCGAGGCTTCGGGCAAACTGTAGGCCTGTGGGCTGAACGCTCCTGGAATGACTTTCAGCTTGTGGTAATCTCTTCTTCGGGCCGTTACAGACAGAAGATGCTGAGACGACCCACTCATCTGAGCCCCCCTCCAGCATGGACGAGCAGGGGCCAGCCGACGGACCGGTCCAGTTCCGACATGGTACCTTACTCAGCCTTTTATTTTTTATTCTGTTTGTCCCGCACAATCGTTCACACTTCCAATTTTATCGCAAAATTTAAGGCAAGGTGCAGATGATATGCTGCAAAACATGTTTCTGTGGGCAATGTAATGTGTGCGTTTTCAGCACTGTTTCAAGGTTTGATACCTAAGTTTTTATTGATGATGTACGGTTTTCTGCAGATTGGAGCCGAAGATTTGGTATCGGCCACCGCGTTTAAGCGATATGACCAAGAACGTGACGAAGCAATGGTACCTTCCCGTCGTAGCTCTAAGCCCATTCCTTTTTGCTGCAAAACAGAGAATCCACTATAAACGCCTTGGGCTAAAAATCCTCAGTCAATTACGAAATGCCGGAATGAATGGTGTGCATAAAATTATGCCAAAAATAGATGAGCTTGTGAAAGTGTGTGTGACTTTACCTAATGCCAGGCACGTTGTAGACCACACCCTGAGAGCTCATGCAGAGAGGCATCAATAACCCATCTGGAGGCAGCTCCTCCATTTTCACACGCTGAGAATGCTTCACAACTCTCTCCTTTATTACTGTCACAGTAAAATTGTCTCTTAACGTACGTATTAACTTCCATGCGCATCTCGCATGCATAAATGCATCGTCACGGCGTCGTTCTTGTTGCCGCTCGGCGTTAGCTGGGAGCCGAGGACTGGGGATCGCAGACGGGATTCCTGGCGGCGCCGGACGGCGGCTCGTCGGCCGCAGCTCGCCGCCCAGGCCCCGGCTCCAGCTCCCGCAGCGCCACCGAGATGATCTACACCACCAACCTGGCGTGGCAGAACATCGGTCCGACTGGCTGGGGCAGCGGCGGACAGACGCCACCCACGCCCGGCTCTCAGGAGACCCTGCCGCGCGCCCCCCTCTCGGCCGGGTCAAAAAACGCGCGCAGGGCCGCGCCCGCTCACCCTGAGTCTGGAGCGTGGCCCGCGCAGCAAGAGCCCGTCGGCGGCACTCGTCGCACGCCGTCCAGTGGCAGCCAGGGCGGCGGCCCACCCGGCATGGTGTACATGTCGGGCCTGAGTTACTCAGGCGCCGCTCAGTGGCCGCCGTCGCCGGATACGCCGGCCTCGAGCGGCGGCATGGGCACTCAGCTGGCGCCGTCCGCCGCCAGCCAGTCGCAGGAGCAGCTGGGCACACCGGCGCCGGCGGTGACGGCCGGGGCACCACAGTCCGATGGGCTGGCCTACGCCAGCGGCCTCGCGTACGGCGGCGGCCCGGCACCCGGCCAGTGGCCACCCAGCCCGGATACGCCAGGCTCACGAGCCAGCCGCACCTCGTCGGCCGGCGGGCCGCTGGCGCCGCAGGGCGCGCCCGCTCGCTACACGGACGGCCTCCTGTGGAGCGGCGCTCCAGACTGGCCACCCAGTCGAGCCACGCCCAGCCGCTCACTCGAGAAGCACGGCCCGTATGGGCTCTCGTCCGAAGAGCGCATCCGAGGCGTGGCGCAACAGATGATGGCGCGCGTGTCGCAGTCGCGGCCGTCCTCGTCGTCGTCGGTCGGTCCGCCCGGGGGCTACATCCGCGGCCCCGTCAATTGGCCACCGTCGCCACCGACGCCGATGGGCCGCGACAGCGTCATCATCGACTCGGACCGGCAGACGGTGGTGGTGAGGCACGGCGCACCCGGCGCCAAGTACGCCGCCGGTATGGACTGGGCCGGCCCGTCCGCCTGGCCACCCAGCGTGGCAACGCCCGCCTCCCGCGAGTCGGTTGGCGTAGTGCGGGGCAGGTCACGGCCTGGCTCGTCCGTCGCCGCACCGGCCGACCACTCGTCCTCGGAGACGCTCGTCCAGGGTCAGGACGGCAACAGCCCCAGAGAAGGAGACGTCCTGCCATGGAGCATGCGGGTAAGGGGCGAGAAGGGGCTGTTCGGTTTCCCATGCGTGTGGTGGCCTGTGGTACGGGCAGGGGCATGGCGGAAGCATCGCGACGTAGCGGCCCTCTAACAAAGCTGCTAACAACGTGATGACAAAGTACATGCATGGTGGAATCCTCTCGAACATTTATATGACCACCATGATGCAGGTAACATTCTCATCGTAGTGTTGGCTGGCAGCTTCCGATATAGTCAACGCTTCTTCGTCACATACTTTTGAAAGCCGCGAAGTTCAGTTGAATCAAGAGGTTCCACTGATTTATGTGTTTGTGTGGTTCTGACTTCGTTGGATTGCTAAGTTAAATTAAGAGGTTCCACTGATTTGTGTGTGCGTGTGTGGTTCATCGTTGGATTGCTCACGCTTGCGATCCTTGTCTGGCAGCCAGCCTCCAACTACACGGCTCCGACGGACGGCAGCACGTCGACCCCAGTCTCCGGCCTGTACGCGCTGCCGCCCGACGACGACTACGACGGCCCGGCTCCGTACACGGCCGCCAGCCTGCAGCGCATATTCGACCAGGGCACCCCGCACGACGTGCCCAGCGCCTATTTCACGCCCTCCGCAGTACTGCTGCTCGCAGGAGGATTACTATACGCCGGCACAGTCGGCCAACGAGATGATGGCCGAGGCGAGCGACTCCGGAAGCCACAGCCCGGCTCCGGGCGAGCGGGAGCGTACCCCACAACAGGAGCAGAGACAGGAGCAGGAGCACGAACGGCAGCGCGGACAGGAGAGCGACAGGGAGCAGGAGACGCGTGTGCTGGAGCCGGCTGTCTCCTCCGAGGAGCAGGAAGCGCCCTACGCGAAGACACCGAGCGGGCAGAGCATCGACGATGGCGAGCTGGCCCACTACCAGGAGCGTGAGGAGTTCGCATCGCGAGGCCAGCGCCTGATGAGCCGGTACGAGGGTGTGCAACCATGTCTGCCGCGAGAGGCGCTGCAGCGGGGCACCGACGGCGGCTCGGAGCCCTTCTCGTCACCGCGCACTGATGCCAGCGCCCAGTATGAGCCGGCGCAAGGCGAGTATGGCTACCAGCAGTACCCGCAGGGCTACGAGCCGCCGCAGATGTGGTACGGGCACGAACGAGCGTCGCTGCCGTCCGACGCCGGTTCGGAAATTGCGCCCGCCAGCTTACGCCACGTCCGACTACGGCCAGTCACAGGGAGAGTCGGACTATCCGGCCAGCCTGGACGACACGTCCTCGATGGGCGCCTCCACTGAGCTCGGCTATGGCGCGCAGCCGCCGACGCCGGCGATGCTGGCGCCGCCAATCACCGAGGACGAGAACTATGACGGGCCCAGTCCGGATACGACGCGCACGCTGGCAAGTATCTTCGCCGCGGGTACACCGTACGGCGGCCAGGGCTCCGCGGGAGGCGGAGCGCCTCCGGAAGACAGACGCGGCACTGGAGCGCCGCCAGGGGCGTACGAACCGGCGCAGGGCGAGTACGGCTACCAGCGGTACCCGCAGGGCTACGAGCCACCGCAACTGTGGTACGGCCACGAGCGAGCGTCGCTTTCGTCGCAAGGTACCAGCGAGAGATCAGCACCGACCATTGCCCGACCGGACTCATCTGATCAATCTGCATTTGAGGATGCCGAAGATTTCGACTACATGAGCCCAGATACTACGCGCACGCTCGCACGCATACTGGAAGGCGAAACCCCTTACCCGGTGGAGGAGAGCATGGCCAGGCCACCCCCCACTGGCGTCTCAAGAGGTTTTCTGGACGGCGGAGAAGGGTACGAGCCGGCCCAAGGCGAGTACGGATACCAGCGGTACCCGCAGGGGTACGAGCCACCGCAATTGTGGTACGGCCACGAGCGAGCTTCGCTGCCCTCTCCAGGAACAGAGGGCAGAGGGTCCGGCAGTCAGCCGGCCACCGAACCGGCTGCTCTGCCAGATGACTCAAACCTTGATTACGTCAGCCCCGACACTACTCGCACATTAGCGAGAATCTTTCAACAGGGAACACCATATCCTGTTGAAGGCGGGGAGGTTGGTGACCTTGGAGCCTCACCAGAGGGACCTCCATCAGGAGGAGGTCGGGACGGTGGAGAGGGGTACGAGCCAGCCCAGGGGGAGTACGGCTATCAGCGGTACCCGCAGGGGTACGAGCCGCCGCAGATGTGGTACGGTCATGACAGGGCATCGCTTGCGGCTGTGCCATCACAGCAAAAGACAGACCAGGCAAATGCTTCCGCGCCTATCTCTATGGAGACGGAAGATTATGACTTTGTGAGCCCGGACACCACAAAGACGTTAGCTCGCATACTTCAAGGAGAAACACCGTATCCTCTTTCTGGAGAGGCTGGTGGTTCTGGTGTTAGTGAGGGCCCTCCAGGAGGAGGTCAGGTCGGAGGTGAAGGGTACGAGCCAGCCCAGGGAGAGTACGGCTATCAGCGGTATCCGCAGGGGTACGAGCCACCGCAGATGTGGTACGGTCATGACAGGGCATCGCTCCCGGCTGTGCCGTCACAGAAAAAGACAGACCAGGCGCAAAATGCTGCCCCTATCTCTATGGAAACGGAGGATTACGACTTTATGAGCCCGGATACCACGAAAACGTTAGCTCGTATTCTCCAAGGCGAGACACCATATCCTGTTCCTGGAGAGGCTGGCGGTTCTAGTGTTAATGAGGTTCCTGCAGAAGGAATTCAGGTCAGAGAGGAGGGGTACGAGCCAGCACAGGGAGAGTACGGATATCAGCGGTACCCGCAGGGGTACGAGCCACCGCAGATGTGGTACGGCCATGATAAAGCCTCACTTCCGTCACAGCAAGAAGTCGACCAGGCACAAACACAGGGACAAGGTCTTGCTGTCCTGCCCGAAGCCGAAAATTACGACTTTGTGAGCCCGGACACCACCAAGACATTGGCTCGCATATTTCAGGACGGCACTCCATATCCTGTCCCGGGCGAGGTTCCCGATGATGGACCAGGAGGAGGACCACCCGGAGGAGGACCGCCCGGTAGAGGCCCTCCCGCGGGAGGTCCACCCGGAGGAGGCCAGGATGACGCCGAGGGGTACGAACCCGCCCAGGGTGAGTACGGTTACCAGCGGTACCCGCAGGGGTATGAACAGGCACAAATGTGGTACGGCCACGACAGAGCTTCACTTTCGCAGCCAGGGGAACGCAGCAGACAAGCCACGAGTGCCCTATCCGCTCCAGCGCCGGTTCCCGTGGCCGAAGACGAAGACTACGAAAGCATCAGTCCCGACACGACCCGCACGCTGGCACAGATCTTCGAGTCCGGCACCCCGCACAGCGGCCAGGTCCGACCCCAGCATTCGGCTTTGCGCAGCGACCGGGAGGCGGTGCTCATGACGCCCGACAGATGCTCAACCGCAGAAGCTGACGACGATAACCTCGCGGCCACCTGCCAGGACCTGGGCACCTGGTCGGAGACGTCGATCGGCTCGGTAGCGACTCCGCAAGCCAGCCGGAGCGCCGAGTACGTGCCGGCAGCCGGCATGTACGGCTTCCAGCCACCGCTGGGTCCGCCCAGCCGAGGCTCAGTCGAGTACCTGCCCGAGCCGGACGGCACCTACACGCAGGGACTGTGTGCCTTCGCCTGCCCCGACTCTTGGCCGCCGACGCCGCCGACGCCGCGCTCCGAGGAGGATGTGACGTCGGCCGGGGAGGGCGGTCATCAAGTGTCGCCGGCACGCAGGGGGCAGTACATGGAAGGCCTCAACTGGGACGAGGTCAAGAGGTGGCCGCCAACTCCCGAGACGCCCAGCTCTCTGGAGGATGTCCGGCCGTCTGAGGGCACCGGTCCAGGCCGGACCGCGCCCGTTCCACTCAGCCCATACACACAAGGCCTGGTCTGGGACAGTGTGAAGGGGTGGCCGCCCACTCCACCGACGCCCTCCTCCAAGGAGAAGCTGGCACCGGAAGGCGCGCTAGCAACGCCCCTCCAAGAGGGCACTCCGCACGCACCCCACGGCAAGCCACCGTCAGGGTCAGACGGGGAGGGCCACGAGCCGGCTCAGGGTGAGTACGGCTTCCAGCGTTACCCGCAGGGGTACGAGCCGCCGCAAATGTGGTACGGCCACGAGCACGCCTCCATCGCGTCACCGCGCAGCTCGCAGGACCTCGGCAGCCAGGCTGTCTCCTCCGGCGACCCGTCTCCTCGTCTGGACGTGATTCCACGCGACGGCGGCGACTACGAGCCGGCACAGGGTATCTACGGCTTCCAGCGGGTGTTCGCCACTGACGCCAGCGCCGACGCGGCGCAACCAGCCGCTGCCGCCGCCGCTGAGTCGGCCGAGAACTTTGACGGCCCCAGTCCGGACACAAGCCGCAGTCTGGAGCGCATCTTCGAGGCGGGCAGTCCGCACCCGACCGTCGGCGAGCAGCGCACGCTCACGCCGTCGCCGAACCTGCCCGCCTTCCTGGAGAAGCTGACGAGCAGCTCCGAGTCGGAGGACAGCGCCAGCCGGCAGCGGCGTCGGCCGTCCGAGTCGGCGCCGGCCGTGCGAGTGCCACGGAACCGCTTCTACTCGATGGAAGAGATGTGCACAACGGCACCGAGCCCGCCCAATCTGGCCCTTTCCTCCTCGAGCCTGCACGTCACGCGCTCAGTCCGATCCGGTGACCAGCAGTGCTACCTGCCCTGGATGCACCGGGTGAGCAGCCACCTACTTATGAGGTCCCGCGGGGAGAGCTGAGGCTTGCCAGCCATAGCTGATACGTGGATAGGCTCTGAAAACGTCTGGGAGTCCTTGATTGCTGACACAAAGTCGCTCTCTGAACACAACTTAGTGTTCCTAAGTCACGCTTTGTCTTCTGTGAGGTCAAACATGGGGTTCTTCAAGGTTCTCTTTTAACACATCGTATGTTATAAACGAACAATGGAGCAAGCTTTTAAGTCTCTGTAGTATACATATGATTGATGCCGATATTTTAAAGGCACATTTCAACGCCGTCAGATTTGTGAAGAACGGACCATCATGTAGCGGAAGATAGCACACATCCATCCCATTCAGTGCATACTTGGGAGCAGAAATGTAGACAGTGACATTTACGAGACAATAGATCCCCGAGGAAAACAAAACCGTGAAAAGGCGACGCATAACCTGAAAGCTTTTTGATCCAAAGCATCAGTGAATAGAGCTAAAGCCAAGTGTTTGTGCGTGGGGAGGGGGGGGGGGGGTTAAGCTTTAGCCTCTTCCCCACTGAGTAGCAAACTGCACCCCTGCTATACTTTTCTTCGTTATGAACGTAACACAGCCAATAAGGTGGAGTGCTCGTGTGATGTATTATTACGTCATACATGTCGCGGGTGTACTCTCATAAGCTGTGCAAAACAAGAGATCAGAAACAGAAGGATTTGAAACTTTAAAAAAGATATGACTGTAAACTGTGGGGCATGATCATGACAGTGGATATTTCTGCTACCCCCCCCCCCCCCGCACACAAATGTAAAACAACCTCATAAACATACCAGCCCTTTTACAGGCACCAGTTCCGTACAGAAGTCCGCAGACCGCGCAGTTCGTAGATTACCAGGAGCCACCGCTCGTGGACATGGATGACGTGGTAAGTGCTTCCAGCTAAATGCTCAGGTATTCTCTGACGCCGCTTTAGATTAAGCACAAACTGCATACTGCGAAGGTTTCGTCAACGTACGTAAATACATGCAGGTATCATCGCGAACATATCATTATTCAGAACACTGTGGCTAGAATGTACGGCGACTGTCGCGAAGCTGATTGTGGCGAAGCCCTCCAGTGACATAGCCGCGTGGTGTCATTGCAGAGTAGCGTTCCAACGCCCACATCCGACAGATCTCGCCGCTCAGACTCGGACAAGACACAGCCGTCAGAGGTGGGTCAGCTTCATCACGCTATCGTATTCTATGACGCTGGGCGGCGCACGGCCTACTCGACGCGATGACGTCGCGGGGAAGTACACGACACAATGAAATGTGTCCTCAACTATTGTATTTCTGTCCGCACAGTGCGTATCTCCTTGCTTTGGGTTAATACAGACACCCCATAACTACTGTTTTATCGAACACAGTAATGTTCACAGCAGAGACGTCACTCAAACCGTCTCTTCCCGGTCGCTAGCCTCCAGGCGACTACTTCGCGCCGGCGGGCGGCAGCAGCGTGGACACGCCGTCATCTGGGAGGTACGAGCCGCCGCCGGACGCGGCCAGCTACGACGGACCATCGCCCTACACGGCCGCCAGTCTGCAGCGCATCTTCGACGCCAGTACCGGTGGCAAGCAGGTGAGCGAAACCGTCTGTCTGGTCTGACCGGGGAGCATTTAGAGAACAGTTGGGATGAAGGGAGGACGCTGAATGTTACAAAGGAGGCTCAGGATATCGGCGAGATGTTGTATCGTTGGCCTAGCGGTGTTTTTCATGACGCTGTGGGCGATGAAAAACGTTTCATTATATGTTGTTGTCATCAAGAATATTGCTAGCTTATTGAGGAGGAAATATTCCCAAGCTCCAACGCTGAATAACTTCGAAACGTGAGCTTAGTATCTTAAAACGTGACCAGCAGTCCTCAGATAGTTCCCAACTCATATCGAGAAGTTTCTATTTGAAATTAATGGTTTTTCCATTTCCAGCAAGAATCTCCCCTTGCTGGCGAGTCTAAGTCTGTTGAGTCGGCACACAACGACATTGAGGTAATGCCACAGGGCTGCTGCTGCTTCGGTGGCGCAGTCTGTGGATGCGCGTGCGAATGTAGGTGGGAGGTCTACGCGTCAAGCATGACTTCGGTAGACTTCTCTTAGACCAACCAGGCCAACCAGCGCCCACAGCAGTCGGTTCACGGACGTGGTCTGCCTTGAAATAGACCTTTCGGTCCGGCGGTCTTTCCTAAGGGCAGGGCCTCAACTCACGTCACCGAAGCAGTCCTCTGATTCAGTGGACCTGAATAATCGGGATAGTCCCGCGTGTGCGCGAGCGGCACCTGGGGAGCCCGGAAACAAGTATGTAGTCAACACTGTCCCGCAAGGGTGCGGGAAACTAAAACATTTATCATGTTCATAGCAGTAGTGTGATTGCGTGCATGTAACGAGAAAAACCCGTGGGGGGGGGGAGAGGGGTGTCAAAACAAATATTAAAAAGCATCGCAGGGCTCAGTATTGACGTAGGAAGTCTACAATGACATGTCCGCATGAATATCCGTCAAGGACCAGTCCCTAACAGTCGGAATGAAACTGAATAAATCCCTCAAATCGTGCCTTTTTGGTTACTTCCCTGTTAGCCATCGTCGCCACCACGCATACCAAGCTCATGACCGGTCTCGCGCCACCCGCCTGCAGGACATGCTGCAGCGTCTCCGCTCTCTCGAGTCTCGGCTACACTCTGTGGAGGATGAGTCGCAGAGCAAGGACCGCCAGATCCAGGATCTGCTCTCGAGGCTAGAGGGTCTGCTGACTTCTGGCGGTGCCGACGGGCAGAGCGACCTAAACGAGCGACTCCAGGTCCGGTTAGGGAGGAGGCACCCGTCAAAGTCGGCCGGGGGTGGGGTTGGGGGAGGGGTGCTAGGAAAACTAGGTACATATGAAAACTGTTAGTCGGTGATGCATCACTTTGTCGCATCGCCTTAACACGCGCTCGGGTGGGGAGTGGGAGTCAAATTGACCCCCCCAAAGGTTTTTCCAGAATAGTTTCCGAACGGCGTGGCGCAGCCACGCCAATTTTTGCATAGCTGTAGACAATTGAATAGCAGATCGCTTGGCATAAAACATTTAGATAGCCATTGTAAGTTCGCTGACCTACGGCAGGTCAAAGTCAGGCCATAGTTTCAGCGAAGTCAGTTTCTAGGGAATCGTTCAATCTGGTGCAACAGCGGAGTGTTAGACGAAGCCATACATCTCTGAGATACTCTTTTAGGCAACACAAATATTTAATGATAAAATTATGTTGACCTAAGGTCAGGTATAAGCTTCAGACGGAGGTCAAAACCAACCTGCTTTATTACTTTAGGGCTTGCTGTGTGGGTTAGTTTCTGGTGCTCATTTTGAATTTGCTGATAGCAGGAACCGCATTATACATCTTCCATGAACTTCTTAGAGGTTAAAATAGGTCATTGACCTGAAATAACCCAGGTCAGCATTTTTTAAAATGGGAACATACTGCCTGGCGTAATCTTTGTCGGTTATTCAAATGCAATACCCAGTGCAATCTTGTATGATTTTGGTCACCATGACCTTCAAAGATCAAAAAAGGTCACTGACCTTGGCTGAGCATGTGACCTTTTGCTTAGAAACAGATGTCTAAGTTCTGGGGGCACTTCGGAGACTAACTTGGAGTTTGACCTTGTTTGAATTTGTTTGACACAAATATCATGACCTCTGAACCCCAAACTTTGACCTAAGTGAGTTAATATACAGGTCGACACACTGCAAGTTTGGTGTTTCTAGCTCTTTTAGTTCCCGAGATCTCAGGGGGGGGGGGGGTCAAATTGACCTCCCACTCGAACGAAGGGTATCCAGCCGGCCGCCCGGGCGCGTGTTTAATTCGGACATGGTATTTGAGAGACAGAATGAGCTGGCACCCAGCATCTGACTGGTCACTTGTACCAACGATGCTCGTTTTTTGCACCACAGTCGGCGACCGAGACCGTTGCCAAGCTCGAAGAAACTGAGGGCAAGCTCGAAAAGGAATTGGCGGACGCCAAAAAAGAGATCGACAGCTATGTTGCTAAGTTGGAGGTATAAGCTTGACGTATATGCCACGCATCTGACTCAGTACATCTGCTAGTAATGTTTGATACGCTAATCTAGTGTAAAGCGTATATGAATATTCACTGCTGTCAAAATGCACGAATCTCTCAGTTCCATGAATAACCCACCTATTCTCATTCCGCGCGGCTCGCACGGAGTCGGAATCCCATGATATGAGAATGTCAACTGGACTGTGACGGCGTCTTGGCATGGGGAGTGAGCCTACCAGCGTCCGTGCGACGTTTAACACCTACTGACATGCTCGTTGGTCATCTGCCGGGACAGATAACATCCCGCTGACACCATCGCTGGTCGCCTGCCGTGACCGATGACGCCCTGCTGACACCATCGTTGATCGCCTGCCGTGACCGATGACACCCTGCTGACGCCATCGTTGATCGCCTGCCGCGCAGTCGTACCAGGGCCGTTCTGAGGAGATTGAGATGCGCCTGGCCGAGTCGCAGCGACTGCAGGCGGCTGGTGACCAGCAGCTGCAGGAACTGGCGCAGCAGTGCGGCCAGCTGGCGGCCGAGCGAGACCAGTTGGCGCGACAGCTAGAGGAGAGCGCCGCCATCGTCACGGAGAAGGAGGCGCGCGTTGACCAGCTGGTGCAGCAGCTGCAGGAGTACAGGTGAGTCTCTGTCAGTTGCAGATAAACGCCATTTGGGGTGATGATGTTGGGGAAGGGACAAGTTCGTGGGATAAGGTGCAAACGCCACTGAGATACGAAATTGCTCATCATTACGTTTTTTGTGCAGTCGGCTGTCATTATATACCAATGCGCAGTCACTTAACGGCTAATTTTTGGTTTCAGTGCTACAGGTCACTTAGACTTGCTGCCTTTAGGACGTGGTGCAGCCATCAACTTCACTCCTGTCATAGCTATCAACATGCTAATAACGTCGGTGTCTTCCTCAGCGACCGTGTGGCGCAACTGGAAGCAGATCTGAAGGATGGTGTTGTGCCAGCCGACTCGGCCGACATCGCCGCCGAGAACCAATATCTCCGAAATCGGGTGGAGGAATTGGAGCAGGGGCAGCAAACCGAGGAACAGTGGAAAGAACAGGTACGTCTGAATTTGAATTCAAGGTTTAGTGACACGGTGCACTCTGCACTTGGGTCTTAGAGTAGAATAACATACATACATCAGATTGCAATAGCCAAAACAGCGTGCATCAGTTTGCAGCAAGATACAACAGGCGTAACAACTATACTAGCGCGAATTCTAATGAATTTTGCAACCTGTCGTATTACATTCAACTTCGAGATTAAGATCAAGCGTGCATCCTAGCATTAACTAAGACCCACGACCTGAAAGAGGATCTCCTTATATCCATAAATGCAAACTTCAAGCTTAACAGAACATTCTTGGGTTGTTTATTCGTGCAAGCTTTTCAGGATGTGTTAAAATGCGTAGTTTAGTTTATTTCGATCCGATCGCCATCCAACTACAGCGTGGCTCAGCTCTCGACATCTCAGCGGCAGGGGAGCGGTGGGTAAGCTGACATCGAACCACACTCAGGCTGAGGAAGCGGACGAGCGCGCCCGGGCGATGGAGAAGGCACTGGACCAGCTAGCCTCGGAGAAGCGGACGGAGGAGGAGCGGCGCCGAGAGGTTGAGACGCAGCTGGTGCAGATGGTGCGCAAGACGTCAGTGGCGCGTGTCACCGCCTCCGAGGATGACACATCCGCCACTGAGGAGAGCAGCGCCGACGACCTGTTGGACCCGCAGCTGTGCCGCCGGCTGCAGCAGCTGCTGGACAAGCTGCATGGCCAGGGTCTACAGGTGAGCCGTACAGACTGCTGCAATGGTGGGCGGAGTTACAGTTAGGCAAAATGAGTTGGAAGACTTAGCAGTGAAAAATTGCGCAACTCGCTCCAAAAGTGCGCCAACAAACGGAGTTTTCTCGTATTCGACCCACTTTTCTCGCAAAGTTAGGGGAGGGGCTGGAGCACAAGTTGGGTGCTGAGGTCCAACGTAGGGGGGGAGGGGCGGGGGGGGGGGGGCGGAAGCCTCCCCAACTCCCAACGTGATAGGAAACTTAACCCCTGTCGGTAGGTGCAAAGTGTTAATGCTCCAAGTAATTAGAGAGTCTAACACAGCTCCTGCAATATAACTTTTGATTGATGTAATTGTAATTTATGCTTGCGGTACACATACATTGATATTGCAGTGGTTTGTGGTTGACGCTGTTTAGGTTTTCCCGCTTGCTGGGCCATAGAAGGTTTCTTAGGATGCCTTTATGTGCCGTAATGATATATATATATATATATATATATATATATATATATATATTGATGCACACACATATTCATATATCTGTATATACACATATACAACTGAAAGTGGAAACATATATATATATATATATATATATATATATATATATATATACAACCACATGACTGATGGTGGATTAGTTGCGGTAAGTGATAGCTCTGTTTGGATAACCTAATTAGTAGTGCTAACATGCTGCGTACTGTACTTCTATGCTATCGCATTCTACATCGCCCTCCAATGTAAACTCTCACATGCAGCGCTTGTATGACACTTATCTGACCTCACATGATCACGAATACGTGTGTAAGTGCGCGACGTCATAGTATACACACTAAGCACCATCTTATACACTCGACTAAATCGTCGTCGACACATTTTTGAGCAAGACTGCTACCGCATACGTGTTAGACTCGCTGCGGTGTGATTCGTTGGTGCTTCCTTACAATGCCAGTAATTAAATGCCTATCATTTCACATAGATAAGAGAGCAGTAAGACATTTCACATAGTAAGACAGTTTACTTCTGTCTTTTCTGCGTCAATAATGTTCCTCGCAAATGCACTTGCCAACTTACGTAGACTATGAATTCAACAGAACTGCAGGAGAGCCTTCGAACGTTTTCCGCGAACCCCAGACACCTATGACGGCATCTGTTTTTGCCGTCGCTTGTCTGGACACCTCAGCCTAATGGGAGCATGCCACCGGCCGGCAGGCGCTCAACTTAGTGGAGCTGCGCTTTGTAAAGGCGTACGCCACGCCGAGTCAGCTGACGCCGCGAGCGCTACCGGCCGAGGCGGCCGTCCATGTGTCGGACATGGACACGGCCACCCTGCAGCGGGCCTTGGCACGGTTGGCCGACGAACTGGGCAACGCCGAACAGGAAATGAACGCCAAGGGTGCGTTCCAAGAAGAGGCCATCGAGGGAGAGCTGGTTCGGAAGCGGGCCCGCTCGTTTCAAAATGCACGCACACACACACACTAAACGGGACATGAGTATGGCTGGAGCTATCTTCCATAGAATAGCATGACATGACGGTTCGATTGCACATGTATGTTCAATCAACACACACACAGCCGAATTTTACGTGTGATGTAAATGCATGAACAAGTCTATCTGAGCTCATTTGTCAGTGAGTCGACACGGGTAATGTTGAATCAGTGAGCCCATGATCGACGGCAAAATAGGGCCCTTCCGTAAGTGTGAGCTTGCGTATCGATATGCCTGAGGAGTGCTGTACCTGGCCTGCCTGAGATATGCTGCACCCGGTCTGCCTGAGGTGTGCTGTACCCGGTCTGCCTGAGGTATGCTGTACCCGGTCTGCCTGGGGTGTGCTGTACCCGGTCTGCCTGAGGTGTGCCTGTACCCGGTCTGCCTGAGGTATGCTGTACCCGGTATGCCCGAGGTGTGCTGTACCCGGTCTGCCTGAGGTGTGCTGTACCCGGTCTGCCTGAGGTATGCTGTACCCGGTCTGCCTGAGGATAACTGTACCCGGTCTGCCTGAGGTATGCTGTACCCGGTCTGCCGGAGGTATGCTGTACCCGGTCTGTCTGAGGGGTGCTGTACCCGGTCTGCCGCAGTGAAGCAGCTGGCCGTCAGCCTGCAGGAGGAGACAGGTCTGGTGCAGGAGCTGCAGACGACGCTGGAGGCAGAGCACCAGACCAAGCTGACGCTGACTGAGCGGCTGAGCGAGACGCGCACGGCCAGCGGCGCGCTCGAGACGGAGCTGACGCAGTTACAGGGGCGGCTGCGCGGTGCCGACGAGCGGCCCGACAAAGCCCGGTCAGACGCGGACACCCGGCTGCGCGAGTTCGCCGCCGCCAAGACGGCTACCCAGCAGCTCGTGGAGCGCGAGCAGAAGATAATGCAGGCAAGTGGGGGGCCTACAGAGGGCGCTGATTGCAGCAGTTGGCAACGGAAGATAATAGAACAACAAAGGCATGTGCTAACTCATCAGAGGTGACGTAAGCATATGCATAATATCTTGTTCCGTACCCAGTGCGATTCTGCACCATTCTGCTTGACATTCTTCACTACTGTTTTCGGAAGCTTTGGCTGCCTCCTTAAACACACATTTCGATAATACTCTTCTTTCGTCTTCATTCACGTCGAACGTCGTACCTCTACCGATGTAAGCCGACTGTTTTTGTGTCGATCGCAGGAGCTGATCCGCACAACCGACGCCGGCTGCAAGGACCTTGCGCGGGTGATGACGTGCCTAGCCAAGCTGGACGGGGCCGGCGACCAGATTGTCGAGCTGTGTGCCGACCCGGGCAACCAGAGCGCCGTCAAGCGGCTGGCGGAGGAACTGCTGGCAGAGCAACAGCGCTGTCGCGACATGCTGGCTTGTCTGGAGTGCGAGCGCGGCCGTGCGGGTCAGCTGTCGCAAGAGCTGGACCAGGGGCGCGCCCAGGCCCAGGCCGACGGCAAGACATCAGAGCAGCTGGGACAGCGTGTCTCCGAGCTGGAGCAGCGCTCAGAGAAGCTCAGGAAACAGGTACGCCGCTCCCCTACCACACCGCATTTCTGGGCATTCAGACCACCTCGATAATACCTGCCGGGCTTACTTCTTTTTGGCATGTTTAAGTATTAATTGAGACCGTGGCGAGATATCTCCTGGTCTGACATATCTCTTTTGATTCCACTCATAGAAAGCACCTTTTTGTTCGATGAAACCCGCGTTTTTTTGCCCCCAAGTAAGTCACTTCCGACGTCCACACTTGTATTCATCCTCTCTCCACAAACACACACACTCACACACACACATCAGTTCATCAGCTGCAAAATGCCCCTCTGACTCCTTGCGGCCGTGCAGACAGATGCGGCGTGCGCTGAGGCGCAGGAAGCGGGCACCGACGACCAGGCGCCGCTGGAGGCCCAAGTGAAGCGGCTGCTGCAGGAGTTGCGGCAGGTGCAGGGAGCCCGCCAGAAGGCAGCAGATGACGTGCAGAAGCCGGCGGCTGAGCTCAGCCAGCTGACGGCAGACTTGCGTCTCTCGGCCGCCGACGCTCTCACCACGGTCAGCCGCGCGAGCACGCCGCCTTCCGCGGCGGACACCTGCGGGCCCAGGGAGGCAGACGCCTGGCGCGATCGCATGATGGGATCGGATGGGGCATTAGATAACGGGTGCACTTGGGTTCAAAGAAGAGCCGCCATACATGGGTTTATTAGGATTGGTGCTTAGCTCGTGGGAAGAAACTGAACTGTGTGTCACCTCTAAGTTTCACATTAGGCGATTGTAGAAGTGCCGCAGTAAGCATCTCAGATGATAGAACTGTTCAGTACTGCGATGGCAGATGATAGAACTGTACCAATCTGCGACCGCCGTTTTGTTTCATGCATCGTCATAACTAACATCCTACAGCAGACGAGATTTCATCACCTAAATGACATTCAGTGGCGTGTGTTCGACGATCCGGCTCGGCACGTGACTCTGGGCGCTCTGTGACGCAGGTCGCCGCCATCGTGGACACGAACGTGGACGCCGAGCGGATCCGGACCCGGATCATTCAGCTGGGTACCGAGCTGGCTGGCCGGGACGTGTCACCTCCCTCCGCTCCTGCCCCGCCGCCGCCGCTCCCGCCCATCGCTCCCCCCGCCCCTGCCGCGCCGGCCCCGGTTGCCGCCATCGCCGCTCCGGCCCCGGTTGCGCCCGCCCCCCAGCCTCCTGCGCCGTCGGCGGGTGACGAGGAGGCCCGCGCCCGCTGGCAGGCGCAGCTGGAGTCGGAGCGCGCCCAGTGGGGGCAGGAGCGCTCGCTGCTGGAGGCGCACATCGCGCAGCTGGATGCCGAGCTAGAGCGGCTGCGACTCTCGGAGCGGCCGGCCGTGCTGCCACTGCAGGGCGCCGGGGACGATGGTCGCGTCCAGGAGGCGCACAGCCGCTACCTGCGCGCCGAGAGCTACCGACGCGCACTCTGCTGGCAGAAGCGTTACCTCATGATCCTGCTAGGCGGCTACCAGGAGACAGAGACGATGAC
>NW_023597034.1:16053080-16088289 GCF_011947565.3 Pollicipes pollicipes
TATCAGCGGTACCCGCAGGGGTACGAGCCACCGCAGATGTGGTACGGCCATGATAAAGCCTCACTTCCGTCACAGCAAGAAGTCGACCAGGCACAAACACAGGGACAAGGTCTTGCTGTCCTGCCCGAAGCCGAAAAATTACGACTTTGTGAGCCCGGACACCACCAAGACCTTGGCTCGCATATTTCAGGACGGCACTCCATATCCTGTCCCGGGCGAGGTTCCCGATGATGGACCAGGAGGAGGACCACCCGGAGGAGGGACCGCCCCGGTAGAGGCCCTCCCGCGGGAGGTCCCACCCGGAGGAGGCCAGGATGACGCCGAGGGGTACGAACCCGCCCAGGTGAGTACGGTTACCAGCGGTACCCGCAGGGGTATGAACAGGCACAAATGTGGTACGGCCACGACAGAGCTTCACTTTCGCAGCCAGGGGAACGCAGCAGACAAGCCACGAGTGCCCTATCCGCTCCAGCGCCGGTTCCCGTGGCCGAAGACGAAGACGATACGAAAGCATCAGTCCCGACACGACCCGCACGCTGGCACAGATCTTCGAGTCCGGCACCCCGCACAGCGGCCAGGTCCGACCCCAGCATTCGGCTTTGCGCAGCGACCGGGAGGCGGTGCTCATGACGCCCGACAGATGCTCAACCGCAGAAGCTGACGACGATAACCTCGCGGCCACCTGCCAGGACCTGGGCACCTGGTCGGAGACGTCGATCGGCTCGGTAGCGACTCCGCAAGCCAGCCGGAGCGCCGAGTACGTGCCGGCAGCCGGCATGTACGGCTTCCAGCCACCGCTGGGTCCGCCCAGCCGAGGCTCAGTCGAGTACCTGCCCGAGCCGGACGGCACCTACACGCAGGGACTGTGTGCCTTCGCCTGCCCCGACTCTTGGCCGCCGACGCCGCCGACGCCGCGCTCCGAGGAGGATGTGACGTCGGCCGGGGAGGGCGGTCATCATGTGTCGCCGGCACGCAGGGGGCAGTACATGGAAGGCCTCAACTGGGACGAGGTCAAGAGGTGGCCGCCAACTCCCGAGACGCCCAGCTCTCTGGAGGATGTCCGGCCGTCTGAGGGCACCGGTCCAGGCCGGACCGCGCCCGTTCCACTCAGCCCATACACACAAGGCCTGGTCTGGGACAGTGTGAAGGGGTGGCCGCCCACTCCACCAACGCCCTCCTCCAAGGAGAAGCTGGCACCGGAAGGCGCGCTAGCAACGCCCCTCCAAGAGGGCACTCCGCACGCACCCCACGGCAAGCCACCGTCAGGGTCAGACGGGGAGGGCCACGAGCCGGCTCAGGGTGAGTACGGCTTCCAGCGTTACCCGCAGGGGTACGAGCCGCCGCAAATGTGGTACGGCCACGAGCACGCCTCCATCGCGTCACCGCGCAGCTCGCAGGACCTCGGCAGCCAGGCTGTCTCCTCCGGCGACCCGTCTCCTCGTCTGGACGTGATTCCACGCGACGGCGGCGACTACGAGCCGGCACAGGGTATCTACGGCTTCCAGCGGGTGTTCGCCACTGACGTCAGCGCCGACGCGGCGCAACCGGCCGCTGCCGCCGCCGCTGAGTCGGCCGAGAACTTTGACGGCCCCAGTCCAGACACAAGCCGCAGTCTGGAGCGCATCTTCGAGGCGGGCAGTCCGCACCCGACCGTCGGCGAGCAGCGCACGCTCACGCCGTCACCGAACCTGCCCGCCTTCCTGGAGAAGCTGACGAGCAGCTCCGAGTCGGAGGACAGCGCCAGCCGGCAGCGGCGTCGGCCGTCCGAGTCGGCGCCGGCCGTGCGAGTGCCACGGAACCGCTTCTACTCGATGGAAGAGATGTGCACAACGGCACCGAGCCCGCCCAATCTGGCCCTTTCCTCCTCGAGCCTGCACGTCACGCGCTCAGTCCGATCCGGTGACCAGCAGTGCTACCTGCCCTGGATGCACCGGGTGAGCAGCCACCTACTTATGAGGTCCCGCGGGGAGAGCTGAGGCTTGCCAGCCATAGCTGATACGTGGATAGGCTCTGAAAACGTCTGGGAGTCCTTGATTGCTGACACAAAGTCGCTCTCTGAACACAACTTAGTGTTCCTAAGTCACGCTTTGTCTTCTGTGAGGTCAAACATGGGGTTCTTCAAGGTTCTCTTTTAACACATCGTATGTTATAAACGAACAATGGAGCAAGCTTTTAAGTCTCTGTAGTATACATATGATTTATGCCGATATTTTAAAGGCACATTTCAACGCCGTCAGATTTGTGAAGAACGGACCATCATGTAGCGGAAGATAGCACACATCCGTCCCATTCAGTGCATACTTGGGAGCAGAAATGTAGACAGTGACATTTACGAGACAATAGATCCCCGAGGAAAACAAAACCGTGAAAAGGCGACGCATAACCTGAAAGCTTTTTGATCCAAAGCATCAGTGAATAGAGCTAAAGCCAAGTGTTTGTGCGTGGGGAGGGGGGGGGGGGGGGTTTAGCTTTAGCCTCTTCCCCACTGAGTAGCAAACCGCACCCCTGCTATACTTTTCTTCGTTATGAACGTAACACAGCCAATAAGGTGGAGTGCTCGTGTGATGTATTATTACGTCATACATGTCGCGGGTGTACTCTCATAAGCTGTGCAAAACAAGAGATCAGAAACAAAAGGATTTGAAACTTTAAAAAAGATATGACTGTAAACTGTGGGGCATGATCATGACAGTGGATATTTCTGCTACCCCCCCCCCCCCGCACACAAATGTAAAACAACCTCATAAACATACCAGCCCTTTTACAGGCACCAGTTCCGTACAGAAGTCCGCAGACCGCGCAGTTCGTAGATTACCAGGAGCCACCGCTCGTGGACATGGATGACGTGGTAAGTGCTTCCAGCTAAAGGCTCAGGTATTCTCTGACGCCGCTTTAGATTAAGCACAAACTGCATACTGCGAAGGTTTCGTCAACGTACGTAAATACATGCAGGTATCATCGCGAACATATTATTATTCAGAACACTGTGGCTAGAATGTACGGCGACTGTGGCGAAGCTGATTGTGGCGAAGCCCTCCAGTGACATAGCCGCGTGGTGTCATTGCAGAGTAGCGTTCCAACGCCCACATCCGACAGATCTCGCCGCTCAGACTCGGACAAGACACAGCCGTCAGAGGTGGGTCAGCTTCATCACGCTATCGTATTCTATGACGCTGGGCGGCGCACGGCCTACTCGACGCGATGACGTCGCGGGGAAGTACACGACACAATGAAATGTGTCCTCAACTATTGTATTTCTGTCCGCACAGTGCGTATCTCCTTGCTTTGGGTTAATACAGACACCCCATAACTACTGTTTTATCGAACACAGTAATGTTCACAGCAGAGACGTCACTCAAACCGTCTCTTCCCGGTCGCTAGCCTCCAGGCGACTACTTCGCGCCGGCGGGCGGCAGCAGCGTGGACACGCCGTCATCTGGGAGGTACGAGCCGCCGCCGGACGCGGCCAGCTACGACGGACCATCGCCCTACACGGCCGCCAGTCTGCAGCGCATCTTCGACGCCAGTACCGGTGGCAAGCAGGTGAGCGAAACCGTCTGTCTGGTCTGACCGGGGAGCATTTAGAGAACAGTTGGGATGAAGGGAGGACGCTGAATGTTACAAAGGAGGCTCAGGATATCGGCGAGATGTTGTATCGTTGGCCTAGCGGTGTTTTTCATGACGCTGTGGGCGATGAAAAACGTTTCATTATATGTTGTCATCAAGAATATTGCTAGCTTATTGAGGAGGAAATATTCCCAAGCTCCAACGCTGAATAACTTCGAAACGTGAGCTTAGTATCTTAAAACGTGACCAGCAGTCCTCAGATAGTTCCCAACTCATATCGAGAAGTTTCTGTCTGAAATTAATGGTTTTTCCATTTCCAGCAAGAATCTCCCCTTGCTGGCGAGTCTAAGTCTGTGGAGTCGGCACACAACGACATTGAGGTAATGCCACAGGGCTGCTGCTGCTTCGGTGGCGCAGTCTGTGGATGCGCGTGCGAATGTAGGTGGGAGGTCTACGCATCAAACATGACTTCGGTAGACTTCTCTTAGACCAACCAGGCCAACCAGCGCCCACAGCAGTCGGTTCACGGACGTGGTCTGCCTTGAAATAGACCTTTCGGTCCGGCGGTCTTTCCTAAGGGCAGGGCCTCAACTCACGTCACCGAAGCAGTCCACTGATTCAGTGGACCCGAATAATCGGGATAGTCCCGCGTGTGCGCGAGCGGCACCTGGAGAGCCCGGAAACAAGTATGTAGTCAACACCGTCCCGCAAGGGTGCGGGAAACTAAAACATTTATCATGTTCATAGCAGTAGTGTGATTGCGTGCATGTAACGAGAAAAACCCGTGGGGGGGGGGGGGAGGGGTGTCAAAACAAATATTAAAAAGCATCGCAGGGCTCAGTATTGACGTAGGAAGTCTACAATGACATGTCCGTCATGAATATCCGTCAAGGACCAGTCCCTAACAGTCGGAATGAAACTGAATAAATCCCTCAAATCGTGCCTTTTTGGTTACTTCCCTGTTAGCCATCGTCACCACCACGCATACCAAGCTCATGACCGGTCTCGCGCCACCCGCCTGCAGGACATGCTGCAGCGTCTCCGCTCTCTCGAGTCTCGGCTACACTCTGTGGAGGATGAGTCGCAGAGCAAGGACCGCCAGATCCAGGATCTGCTCTCGAGGCTAGAGGGTCTGCTGACTTCTGGCGGTGCCGACGGGCAGAGCGACCTAAACGAGCGACTCCAGGTCCGGTTAGGGAGGAGGCACCCGTCAAAGTCGGCCGGGGGTGGGGTTGGGGGAGGGGTGCTAGGAAAACTAGGTACATATGAAAACTGTTAGTCGGTGATGCATCACTTTGTCGCATCGCCTTAACACGCGCTCGGGTGGGGAGTGGGAGTCAAATTGACCCCCCCAAAGGTTTTTCCAGAATAGTTTCCGAACGGCGTGGCGCAGCCACGCCAATTTTTGCATAGCTGTAGACAATTGAATAGCAGATCGCTTGGCATAAAACATTTAGATAGCCATTGTAAGTTCGCTGACCTACGGCAGGTCAAAGTCAGGCCATAGTTTCAGCGAAGTCAGTTTCTAGGGAATCGTTCAATCTGGTGCAACAGCGGAGTGTTAGACGAAGCCATACATCTCTGAGATACTCTTTTAGGCAACACAAATATTTAATGATAAAATTATGTTGACCTAAGGTCAGGTATAAGCTTCAGACGGGGGTCAAAACCAACCTGCTTTATTACTTTAGGGCTTGCTGTGTGGGTTAGTTTCTGGTGCTCATTTTGAATTTGCTGGTAGCAGGAACCGCATTATACATCTTCCATGAACTTCTTAGAGGTCAAAATAGGTCATTGACCTGAAATAACCCAGGTCAGCATTTTTTAAAATGGGAACATACTGCCTGGCGTAATCTTTGTCGGTTATTCAAAGGCAATACCCAGTGCAATCTTGTATGATTTTGGTCACCATGACCTTCAAAGATCAAAAAAGGTCACTGACCTTAGCTGAGCATGTGACCTTTTGCTTAGAAACAGATGTCTAAGTTCTGGGGGCACTTCGGAGACTAACTTGGAGTTTGACCTTGTTTGAATTTGTTTGACACAAATATCATGACCTCTGAACCCCAAACTTTGACCTAAGTGAGTTAATATACAGGTCGACACACTGCAAGTTTGGTGTTTCTAGCTCTTTTAGTTCCCGAGATCTCAGGGGGGGGGGGGTCAAATTGACCTCCCACTCGAACGAAGGGTATCCAGCCGGCCGCCCGGGCGCGTGTTTAATTCGGACATGGTATTTGAGAGACAGAATGAGCTGGCACCCAGCATCTGACTGGTCACTTGTACCAACGATGCTCGTTTTTTGCACCACAGTCGGCGACCGAGACCGTTGCCAAGCTCGAAGAAACTGAGGGCAAGCTCGAAAAGGAATTGGCGGACGCCAAAAAAGAGATCGACAGCTATGTTGCTAAGTTGGAGGTATAACCTTGACGTATATGCCACGCATCTGACTCAGTACATCTGCTAGTAATGTTTGATACGCTAATCTAGTGTAAAGAGCATATGAATATTCACTGCTGTCAAAATGCACGAATCTCTCAGTTTCATGAATAACCCACCTATTCTCATTCCGCGCGGCTCGCACGGAGTCGGAATCCCATGATGTGAGAATGTCAACTGGACTGTGACGGCGTCTTGGCATGGGGAGTGAGCCTGCCAGCGTCCGTGCGACGTTTAACACCTACTGACATGCTCGTTGGTCATCTGCCGGGACAGATAACATCCCGCTGACACCATCGCTGGTCGCCTGCCGTGACCGATGACGCCCTGCTGACACCATCGTTGATCGCCTGCCGTGACCGATGACACCCTGCTGACGCCATCGTTGATCGCCTGCCGCGCAGTCGTACCAGGGCCGTTCTGAGGAGATTGAGATGCGCCTGGCCGAGTCGCAGCGACTGCAGGCGGCTGGTGACCAGCAGCTGCAGGAACTGGCGCAGCAGTGCGGCCAGCTGGCGGCCGAGCGAGACCAGTTGGCGCGACAGCTAGAGGAGAGCGCCGCCATCGTCACGGAGAAGGAGGCGCGCGTTGACCAGCTGGTGCAGCAGCTGCAGGAGTACAGGTGAGTCTCTGTCAGTTGCAGATAAACGCCATTTGGGGTGATGATGTTGGGGAAGGGACAAGTTCGTGGGGTAAGGTGCAAACGCCACTGAGATACGAAATTGCTCATCATTACGTTTTTTGTGCAGTCGGCTGTCATTATATACCAATGCGCAGTCACTTAACGGCTAATTTTTGGTTTCAGTGCTACAGGTCACTTAGACTTGCTGCCTTTAGGACGTGGTGCAGCCATCAACTTCACTCCTGTCATAGCTATCAACATGCTAATAACGTCGGTGTCTTCCTCAGCGACCGTGTGGCGCAACTGGAAGCAGATCTGAAGGATGGTGTTGTGCCAGCCGACTCGGCCGACATCGCCGCCGAGAACCAACATCTCCGAAATCGGGTGGAGGAATTGGAGCAGGGGCAGCAAACCGAGGAACAGTGGAAAGAACAGGTACGTCTGAATTTGAATTCAAGGTTTAGTGACACGGTGCACTCTGCACTTGGGTCTTAGAGTAGAATAACATACATACATCAGATTGCAATAGCCAAAACAGCGTGCATCAGTTTGCAGCAAGATACAACAGGCGTAACAACTATACTAGCGCGAATTCTAATGAATTTTGCAACCTGTCGTATTACATTCAACTTCGAGATTAAGATCAAGCGTGCATCCTAGCATTAACTAAGACCCACGACCTGAAAGAGGATCTCCTTATATCCATAAATGCAAACTTCAAGCTTAACAGAACATTCTTGGGTTGTTTATTCGTGCAAGCTTTTCAGGATGTGTTAAAATGCGTAGTTTAGTTTATTTCGATCCGATCGCCATCCAACTACAGCGTGGCTCAGCTCTCGACATCTCAGCGGCAGGGGAGCGGTGAGTAAGCTGACATTGAACCACACTCAGGCTGAGGAAGCGGACGAGCGCGCCCGGGCGATGGAGAAGGCACTGGACCAGCTAGCCTCGGAGAAGCGGACGGAGGAGGAGCGGCGCCGAGAGGTTGAGACGCAGCTGGTGCAGATGGTGCGCAAGACGTCAGTGGCGCGTGTCACCGCCTCCGAGGATGACACATCCGCCACTGAGGAGAGCAGCGCCGACGACCTGTTGGACCCGCAGCTGTGCCGCCGGCTGCAGCAGCTGCTGGACAAGCTGCATGGCCAGGGTCTACAGGTGAGCCGTACAGACTGCTGCAATGGTGGGCGGAGTTACAGTTAGGCAAAATGAGTTGGAAGACTTAGCAGTGAAAAATTGCGCAACTCGCTCCAAAAGTGCGCCAACAAACGGAGTTTTCTCGTATTCGACCCACTTTTCTCGCAAAGTTAGGGGAGGGGCTGGAGCACAAGTTGGGTGCTGAGGTCCAACGTAGGGGGGGAGGGGCGGGGGGGGGGGGCGGAAGCCTCCCCAACTCCCAACGTGATAGGAAACTTAACCCCTGTCGGTAGGTGCAAAGTGTTAATGCTCCAAGTAATTAGAGAGTCTAACACAGCTCCTGCAATATAACTTTTGATTGATGTAATTGTAATTTATGCTTGCGGTACACATACATTGATATTGCAGTGGTTTGTGGTTGACGCTGTTTAGGTTTTCCCGCTTGCTGGGCCATAGAAGGTTTCTTAGGATGCCTTTATGTGCCGTAATGATATATTGATATATATATGTATATATATATATATATATTGATGCACACACATATTCATATATCTGTATATACACATATACAACTGACATGACTGATGGTGGATTAGTTGCGGTAAGTGATAGCTCTGTTTGGATAACCTAATTAGTAGTGCTAACATGCTGCGTACTGTACTTCTATGCTATCGCATTCTACATCGCCCTCCAATGTAAACTCTCACATACAGCGCTTGTATGACACTTATCTGACCTCACATGATCACGAATACGTGTGTAAGTGCGCGACGTCATAGTATACACACTAAGCACCATCTTATACACTCGACTAAATCGTCGTCGACACATTTTTGAGCAAGACTGCTACCGCATACGTGTTAGACTCGCTGCGGTGTGATTCGTTGGTGCTTCCTTACAATGCCAGTAATTAAATGCCTATCATTTCACATAGATAAGAGAGCAGTAAGACATTTCACATAGTAAGACAGTTTACTTCTGTCTTTTCTGCGTCAATAATGTTCCTCGCAAATGCACTTGCCAACTTACGTAGACTATGAATTCAACAGAACTGCAGGAGAGCCTTCGAACGTTTTCCGCGAACCCCAGACACCTATGACGGCATCGCTTTTTGCCGTCGCTTGTCTGGACACCTCAGCCTAATGGGAGCATGCCACCGGCCGGCAGGCGCTCAACTTAGTGGAGCTGCGCTTTGTAAAGGCGTACGCCACGCCGAGTCAGCTGACGCCGCGAGCGCTACCGGCCGAGGCGGCCGTCCATGTGTCGGACATGGACACGGCCACCCTGCAGCGGGCCTTGGCACGGTTGGCCGACGAACTGGGCAACGCCGAACAGGAAATGAACGCCAAGGGTGCGTTCCAAGAAGAGGCCATCGAGGGAGAGCTGGTTCGGAAGCGGGCCCGCTCGTTTCAAAATGCACGCACACACACACACTAAACGGGACATGAGTATGGCTGGAGCTATCTTCCATAGAATAGCATGACATGACGGTTCGATTGCACATGTATGTTCAATCAACACACACAGCCGAATTTTACGTGTGATGTAAATGCATGAACAAGTCTATCTGAGCTCATTTGTCAGTGAGTCGACACGGGTAATGTTGAATCAGTGAGCCCATGATCGACGGCAAAATAGGGCCCTTCCGTAAGTGTGAGCTTGCGTATCGATATGCCTGAGGAGTGCTGTACCTGGCCTGCCTGAGATATGCTGCACCCGGTCTGCCTGAGGTGTGCTGTACCCGGTCTGCCTGAGGTATGCTGTACCCGGTCTGCCTGGGGTGTGCTGTACCCGGTCTGCCTGAGGTGCTTGCTGTACCGGTCTGCCTGAGGTATGCTGTACCCGGTATGCCCGAGGTGTGCTGTACCCGGTCTGCCTGAGGTGTGCTGTACGCGGTCTGCCTGAGGTATGCTGTACCCGGTCTGTCTGAGGAGAACTGTACCCGGTCTGCCTGAGGTATGCTGTACCCGGTCTGCCGGAGGTATGCTGTACCCGGTCTGTCTGAGGAGTGCTGTACCCGGTCTGCCTGAGGTGTGCTGTACGCGGTCTGCCTAAGGTATGCTGTACCCGGTCTGTCTGAGGAGTGCTGTACCCGGTCTGCCTGAGGTGTGCTGTACCCGGTCTGCCTGAGGTATGCTGTACCCGGTCTGCCTGGGGTGTGCTGTACCCGGTCTGCCTGAGGTGTGCTGTACCCGGTCTGCCTGAGGTATGCTGTACCGGTATGCCTGAGTGTGCTGGTACGCGGTCTGCCTGAGGTGTGCTGTACCCGGTCTGCCTGAGGTATGCTGTACCCGGTCTGTCTGAGGGAGTGCTGTACCCGGTCTGCCGCAGTGAACAGCTGCCGTCAGCCTGCGAGGAGGAGACAGGTCTGGTGCAGGAGCTGCAGACGACGCTGGAGGCAGAGCACCAGACCAAGCTGACGCTGACTGAGCGGCTGAGCGAGACGCGCACGGCCAGCGGCGCGCTCGAGACGGAGCTGACGCAGTTTACAGGGGCGGCTGCGCGGTGCCGACGAGCGGCCCGACAAAGCCCCGGTCAGACGCGGACACCGGCTGCCGCGAGTTCGCCGCCGCCAAGACGGCTACCCAGCAGCTCGTGGAGCGCGAGCAGAAGATAATGCAGGCAAGTGGGGGGCCTACAGAGGGCGCTGATTGCACCAGTTGGCAACGGAAGATAATAGAACAACAAAGGCATGTGCTAACTCATCAGAGGTGACGTAAGCATATGCATAATATCTTGTTCCGTACCCAGTGCGATTCTGCACCATTCTGCTTGACATTCTTCACTACTGTTTTCGGAAGCTTTGGCTGCCTCCTTAAACACACATTTCGATAATACTCTTCTTTCGTCTTCATTCACGTCGAACGTCGTACCTCTACCGATGTAAGCCGACTGTTTTTGTGTCGATCGCAGGAGCTGATCCGCACAACCGACGCCGGCTGCAAGGACCTTGCGCGGGTGATGACGTGCCTAGCCAAGCTGGACGGGGCCGGCGACCAGATTGTCGAGCTGTGTGCCGACCCGGGCAACCAGAGCGCCGTCAAGCGGCTGGCGGAGGAACTGCTGGCAGAGCAACAGCGCTGTCGCGACATGCTGGCTTGTCTGGAGTGCGAGCGCGGCCGCGCGGGTCAGCTGTCGCAAGAGCTGGACCAGGGGCGCGCCCAGGCCCAGGCCGACGGCAAGACATCAGAGCAGCTGGGACAGCGTGTCTCCGAGCTGGAGCAGCGCTCAGAGAAGCTCAGGAAACAGGTACGCCGCTCCCCTACCACACCGCATTTCTGGGCATTCAGACCACCTCGATAATACCTGCCGGGCTTACTTCTTTTTGGCATGTTTAAGTATTAATTGAGACCGTGGCGAGATATCTCCTGGTCTGACATATCTCTTTTGATTCCACTCATAGAAAGCACCTTTTTGTTCGATGAAACCCGCGTTTTTTTGCCCCCAAGTAAGTCACTTCCGACGTCCACACTTTTATTCATCCTCTCTCCACAAACACACACACTCACACACACACATCAGTTCATCAGCTGCAAAATGCCCCTCTGACTCCTTGCGGCCGTGCAGACAGATGCGGCGTGCGCTGAGGCGCAGGAAGCGGGCACCGACGACCAGGCGCCGCTGGAGGCCCAAGTGAAGCGGCTGCTGCAGGAGTTGCGGCAGGTGCAGGGAGCCCGCCAGAAGGCAGCAGATGACGTGCAGAAGCCGGCGGCTGAGCTCAGCCAGCTGACGGCAGACTTGCGTCTCTCGGCCGCCGACGCTCTCACCACGGTCAGCCGCGCGAGCACGCCGCCTTCCGCGGCGGACACCTGCGGGCCCAGGGAGGCAGACGCCTGGCGCGATCGCATGATGGGATCGGATGGGGCATTAGATAACGGGTGCACTTGGGTTCAAAGAAGAGCCGCCATACATGGGTTTATTAGGATTGGTGCTTAGCTCGTGGGAAGAAACTGAACTGTGTGTCACCTCTAAGTTTCACATTAGGCGATTGTAGAAGTGCCGCAGTAAGCATCTCAGATGATAGAACTGTTCAGTACTGCGATGGCAGATGATAGAACTGTACCAATCTGCGACCGCCGTTTTGTTTCATGCATCGTCATAACTAACATCCTACAGCAGACGAGATTTCATCACCTAAATGACATTCAGTGGCGTGTGTTCGACGATCCGGCTCGGCACGTGACTCTGGGCGCTCTGTGACGCAGGTCGCCGCCATCGTGGACACGAACGTGGACGCCGAGCGGATCCGGACCCGGATCATTCAGCTGGGTACCGAGCTGGCTGGCCGGGACGTGTCACCTCCCTCCGCTCCTGCCCCCGCCGCCGCTCCCGCCATCGCTCCCCCCGCCCCTGCCGCGCCGGCCCCGGTTGCCGCCATCGCCGCTCCGGCCCCGGTTGCGCCCGCCCCCCAGCCTCCTGCGCCGTCGGCGGGTGACGAGGAGGCCCGCGCCCGCTGGCAGGCGCAGCTGGAGTCGGAGCGCGCCCAGTGGGGGCAGGAGCGCTCGCTGCTGGAGGCGCACATCGCGCAGCTGGATGCCGAGCTAGAGCGGCTGCGACTCTCGGAGCGGCCGGCCGTGCTGCCACTGCAGGGCGCCGGGGACGATGGTCGCGTCCAGGAGGCGCACAGCCGCTACCTGCGCGCCGAGAGCTACCGACGCGCACTCTGCTGGCAGAAGCGTTACCTCATGATCCTGCTAGGCGGCTACCAGGAGACAGAGACGATGACGCTGGAGAAGATGGTCCAGTTGACGGGCGGCTGCTTCCTGCCCGACTACCGCCGCCTATTGCAGCCCATCCGCAAATTCCGCGCCGCCGTCTATGCCGTGGTTGGCATGCTCCGCATGCAGTACATGGTCAACAGATGGCGCTCAGGTCTGTGTGCAGCCGCGGCAGCTTTTGTACGACAATGAATGGGTGATAGTTCTCCTACGACTGTGAGACATGTATCGAATGAACTGTCGTGAGCATTGCCATATTTAATTGGCATCGGAACGTTAGATACAAGATACTGTTTTATGCCTGACTGAATTGTCAGCATTTTTGGTGAGTTTAGATAGCGACCTGTTCCTACATTTGGATTTAACGTTGCCCTGGCACATGTAGTTCAGCCGTTCGTGCGTAGTCTCAATGTTTCCTGTTCGCTCAGGGCAGCGCGTGGCGGGTGGAGGGAGGCGAAGCCAGCCCAAGCCCCAGGCTCGCGGTCGACCCATGCCTGGTCCCTCTAAACAACGCTCAACCAGTCGCTCAACGAGCCGCAACCAGCCACCCCCGTCAAAACCCAAGGCCACGCCGGCAGCGCGCAGTCCACCGTCGAGGAAAAAGTCCTCGAAGGCCGTCCTGACCAGGAACGCGCCGAGCCGGAAGCAGCCGTCACCAACACGAGAGCGGCCGTCACCAACACGGGAGCGGCCCGAGGCCGTTGAGGAGCCTCTCGGTGCCAGCGGCAGCGGCAGCCGGAGCCCTACCGCCGTCCTGGGAGAGGACGTCCACGTCGAGTTTAACGTGGAGGACGAGGTGACGCCGCGCGGCCAGAGCAGCGTCGATACCGACGCGCTGCTGGACGAGGGCATTGACGAGGACACGGCAGAGGAGGACGACGAGACACTGGGCAGCGTTAGCCGTAGCAGCGCAGTCCTGCTACAGGAGGGCGACTGCTGTGAGGACTCACTGACGCCCACGCTGCCCCTCTCGATTACGTCACTTTCCTCCTCGGACTCGGACTGCACCAAGTTCTTCACAGACTACGGCAACCATGGGCTGCCCGACATGGAGATGGAGTGTGGCACCACTGGCTCCATGCCTAACTTGATTGGATTTGACGTGAGGTGAGCGCATTAAAGGTGCAGATATGAACATTATCCTTTTATCCAAGGTCGATTGGCGTAATGTGCCTTTATCTTAGTTAAGCATAATTTTGGCTCTATGGTGCTATCCCTTTCCTCTATGGGAAATCCTTTAACGTAATTTTTGTACAGAATATTGAGAACAGACGTGCAAAAGTGCACTAAAGCAAACACCGACCTATAGGAGTGTAAATGCGTTTCAGGAACACCATTGGCTGCCACTGAAATATTTTTTTCTTTACGGTCTTCACGATCTTTTTGTGCTCATACAGACTGTTCGATTTCAGGAGCGTAGCGACCCTGAGTGATGTGGAGTCGGAGGAGTTGGAACACTATCTGGCGCAGTTTGACTCTTTGCTGACATGCCAAGGCTACTCGTCCCAGCTCTCGAGCTCGACCGCCACATCACACACCCAGAGAAACAACCGATGACTCACTCGGCTGCCAGTCGCAGAGGAGAGTCCAAATTCTCCCGGCAGCGGATGTTGGTCGATCTCTATCATTTCTATACTTTTTACATGCGATTCGGAAAACTTTGTCTTACGTGTGTCCAGCTGTGCGCGAAAAATGTTTGTCAGAATTGGCTGCGCAGGCGTTTGTCGTGGAGCTTTAGTCTTACGTCTCATCCTATGGTTCAATGTTCGGCGTTATACATCGCACGGATCGCAAAAGTTCAATGAATAACATTACGTAATCTACGTCAGCGTACTACTAAATGGACTAAATGGTCGGCTTTTGAAAACAAGACCGCAGCTTATAAACACTTACCAGAACTGTGTTGGAAATTTTTCACGAGCGTGCAATACAAAGGAGACATAACGCCAGGCCAGTGGAGCTGATACACAGAGCGTTTTTAATCTGCGTCCGGCCGAGGGCCTGAGACAACCGTGTCCGGCCGGGGGTCTGAGACAACCGTGTCCGGCCGGGGGTCTGAGACAACCGTGCCCGGCCGGGGGTCTGAGACAACCGTGCGCTGCCGGGGGTCTGAGACAACCGTGTCCGGCCGGGGGTAGGGGGTGGGGGGGGGGGCAGCAGTTGGCATTCCCCTAGGCTCTCCAACTTCCAGTCGTATGAGAAAAAAGATACTGATGGTTTCGCCAAATCACGATAATGCACACAATCTTTTTTGGCTTTAGGTCGTACGTGAGGTCAACAGGTTACGAAGGGCAAAAAGGACGTTCTGTTATATGCAATTAAAACACATGTAGCACGTTAACACGGATTTGGAGGGCACATAAGTAAAAATTGAGGCCGTTGATGGTCCATTTCGACTATTTCTTTTCCCAAAAGGGTCAGGCCAGGTCAGGTCACTGTTCGAAGTTGGTCTTCTAGTAGCCTTCAGAAGCGATATCTTTCGTTTTTTCACAGAGTGCTTCTCCGAATGCGTTTATATCATTAGATGTAGCTGTGGAACAAAATCATATCCAAGAGACAATACCATCCTAGTCTGACCTAGGGATTAGCGGAGGGCAACTCAGGTCAAATTTATAAGCCATCCAAGTTGACGGATTTAAAGTGCCAACAGGGTCTAAGTGACCAGTGCCATGTGGTCAGAGATAGTGTGTTGTTCATCTATAGGTACTCAATATCGCATAGCCGCTTTATACCCAATAGCATAGCCCATGCGGCGTTTGGTAATGTACACGCATTTGAATGCATATTCATATGCATAATGTATTTTGGGGAATGCGACGTCAGATAGACAAGGAGGGAATTTAACTCTCTGATACAAGAGCAGCCATGAAAAGGTGAGTGGTAGTGATTGGCGTAGTTGAAGCTTGCACTCCCCAGTAAATTAGCAGCGTTAGAGAAATGACAAAATATAGAAAACAGGAACGAAGCGTCTCGCGCCTCGAACATGAACCTTGCATTACAAGTAGGAGTTCAGTGAAGGGATGGGTCACCCCAGTAGCAAGTAGCAGTGAAGGGTCAATAGAACTTGGGCACAAAAATTGACTGAGGGTTTAAAATGAGAAGGGAAGAAATTTAAATGAGATGGGAGTGGAACGGGGCGCTCAACGTGCGGACGGGATCGATGGTAATACCAGAGGAGGAGCCACACTTAATACATCATTTTAAAGGTAGTGAGTGGTGGTTGGCGGTAAGCCAGAGTTAGTGTGAGGCCTGCGGTAGTTTTGAGCGTTCCTATTTGTAATGTTTTTAGTCGCTTACATTGTTTAATACTTTCGACAGAAATCGTGTGTTTGATTTCGTATCTAACTGTATAGGCATGAGGCAATAACCTTTTCTATACTGCTTCGACATGATGCACTGAACCCAAATCCGGAAGAGCCACTTGATGGACGGATTGTAGAATGAATACAGACATGCATACACATATAGTTAATACATGCATGCCTGCATGCATAGTTCACATGTACACGAAAAAAGAAGGCAAAGTTAAAGGCCTTCCCGTCAGCCCTCACACTGAACGCTCCGTCAGCACGCATGACGTCACGCATTCCAGCTGACAATCGTGCTTACGACACATCGAACAGTACCCAGGGCCAACGACGAAAAGTGGGAACGAGCAGACGCAGAGGGATAGGAAAAAGCATGTAAATATGGTATCATTTCCATGCTACCACATTTTGCGGCCATCACATCTGCGCCATAATTGCCTTCCGTCCGGCTGACGAACACGAGAGGAATTTATGTGAAAGAACTGCTAGGGCCTTGGAAAAACTGCGGGGTTTGTACCATTGCGGGCGGATGTCGAGAGATTAGATTGTACGTGGTTGGTGCCGTAAATCAAGCATCTAAATTCAGGTTCACTACATACACTTGGGCGTCATATTTTGGTCGGAGTCTTAATAATTGGCAATAATTTTTTACAGTAGATCATGTAAGATAATTTTGGTTTGACAATGTTAAAAAACACTTCCTTCGAACACCGGACACCTGTCAATCCTGCAGTGTCTATGTACCTGATGGCATCCTACCATTTGAATGTTCTTAAGCTGCACTAGGCTACATTTACAGACTCATGGGTGGCCACGGGTTGTTGCCACCTGTACAGCCAAGGATACATGACTAGATATGTTTAGGACGAAAGAGACATCCATGCATTTTGGAACATGCACACCACTTATCTGCCAGTCTTGGGCTCAACACATGGTTGCTGTCAATTTAGCACAGAGAGTCAATTTTCCAAGTAATGAAAATGTTGCTGAGGTATTTTTAATCAGTAACTCCCAAGCATTTTTCATTATTTGAAAGTTACAAATTCAGCATGATTTGGCTTGGTTTGAGTTAAAGCAAGCATGCGTCAGGTTCAGTATGTTCATATCATCTAGGTGTGTGGCACAGTGGATGCATTTTTGGCAGGCTTGCTGCATATGCCTTGGTGTGATTTTAACTATAGTCTAAATAGATTTCAGTAATTACTCCATATGAGATGTTTGTAATGCCTGACATTATACTAGGCTCATGTCTCATTTTTATCAGGAGGGATTTAACACTGTATAAATAAGGACTATCAACATATGTTGGTGCTTGTTTGAGGTGCTGTAGGGTGAAATGATTTCGTGCAAGTAAAATGGTGCTCCCATGTGCAAGCAACTAATGTGAATATGCATGTACTCATGACCAGTGTGAATGCCAATTCATGTTAGACATAAACACACATTTTGTAATACATGAGAATCCTTATATGTATGGCATGATATTCGGCATGATGTTGAAACCTAATTCTATACTACCACAGGTTAAATTCATTTAATCTTTAAGGCTGTCAGAGCTCAAGCACATTGCAGCAAAGAAAATCTCTTGCCAAGGCATGCCATGGTTTGTTGAATTACCTGGATCTAGGGATCAACCTGGTGCATCCACAATAACACAAACTGTGTGATCTGTTTTCCATGCTAACTTGTGTGCTTCCCATTATCCTAGTTATGCCTGATTCCCTTCAGGAGAATTAGCTCTGATGCTTACTCACAACATAGGTATTCAAGGGGAATGTTCCGCATCTGAAGAATTTTAGGCAAACATCATATTGGGCGCCGAATGACCACCGCAGTTGGGCACCGTAAACTCCAATAAACAACAAAAAAAGCAACCATCATATATTGTGAAACAAGCTAACTTATAACTGTAAGCATACTTTATAGGGGAAAACACTGCTCTGGAAAATGCTATTGCTCTGTTTAGTAAACATGCTTCTCAATACAGTGCTATTTAATTTCAAGATCATACCTTGCATTACTTGATAGCATTGATTGCATTAGCATTGAGCATTGATTGATAGCCAATAGAGAGTTGTATCTGGAAGTCATGCTCAGAAACATGAATTATGAATGAACCAATGATCATATTTGTCTTGGTCTTTATTGCTACATTGCCAAAAGATGGGATTTGAATAACATTATCATTGTCTCACAGATGCTCAGGTGACTTTTACATAGTCCTCACAAAATTGTTTACACATGGTTGCAGGCATGTAGCTTCCAAGTTAAGGGGTTTGCTAGGTCTTAAAAAGGACGGGGCTGCAAACTGCGCCAAATGATCTTCAAGTTAGCTATTTCAGTTCAAAAGCCCATGCAAGTGTTGAACACTCACTGTAAGTTCAGCCAAGACCCCAAGGTACTTGGCTCAGATTTATAACCCAGCCCAGCTCTGACACAGCATGTAATCCATTGTTTGAAGTGATTCTGATGAAGTCTGTGTGTAAGACATTTAGGAGATAACCTTTTCAAGGTCATAATGGTCTGATGTGAGTTGCTGAGCAACATGTGTAATATGCTATTTTTATTTTAGATGTTTTCTAGGTCATAAAAGTAAAAGTGTTCAAAAAGTTGGAAATATGGTGTTACTTGCTATGGAGCCTTCATTTTTTTTTGTGAGGCAATTAATATCATGCATGCAATAATGATTGGTTCTTGGTAGCAATTGTTTTTCTTTGATTTTATATATTTATTTATGACAATACCATGTGCATAACTGCCCAATCTTTGTAATTATTTTAGGTCTTCAAGTAACAGTCCCTGCTTTTACTTTTTCCAGATCCAAAATTGGTTTTCCAAAATTGGTTTTCCAAAATTAGATCCAAAATTGGTTTTCACCAATTTTGAAACCAACTTAATACAATGCATTAAAATAAGACAAATATTTATCAAAAATGCCATTACATTATTCTCATATGTTCCACATACATTTTCTTACACAGCGGTCAATACAAAAACAGAAGATAACAGTATTTCTTAGAAAGCAGTACCCTGTTGAATAAACCACCATTATGAAATCTCATGAACATTCTCATCTCATGAACATGAACATGAGTACATTCATGAAATCTCATGAACTATGAAATCTCTTTCAGGCTGCTACAAACAGGTTTCAACTGTGACATAGAGTGCCACATTCCAATTATTTAAGGGGTATGGTCTACCTATGGTCTGCTTTTGCATATATAAACAGTTATGTACTTAGGCCCTCTTTGTGCTGTCATACAACTATCATGTGACTTCTATTCTCTAACATGATGGGAGAATGTTGTTGATTGCACATTCATATGTGAACTTTGGCTCAAAAGTTGAATGATGCGTTGTGAAATATTGTTGTTTGTGTTTTCCTATGGTGAGCGTTTGTCTATCCTGGGGAATTGTGGGCCTTAATGTGGCATGTACCACACGTGTTTAGCAAGTATAAAATGGGAACACTATAAATTATCAACAAGCCTAGTACCTTTGGCAGAACATATTTACATGTTTGTTGGAAACATTGATAAGTTTTTCAAGTAGGCAAGGTGAGGTAGGTGGTTTTTTGTCAGTTTGGGGTTATTTTAAAGATGGTGTTGTAATTACATCGCACCTTTTATTGGAAATTGCTATTGTAACTTTCCCCTTCTATTCCGCAGCGCTTCTGTTCGGCACTGGCCGGAGCACGGCTGCTGTGCTCCTGATTGTGCCTGAATGACCTCTGAATGGGGCTGCATGAAAGCTGGTGCGAAGTCAATGCTATGACTGCAGCTTCTCATGACAGTTTGGCTGTAGGAATGTTCATGTCAAGTGAAACCTTGGCTTCTAGCAACTCCAAAGCCTGCATGGAGGTGAGTGCTATTATCAGAGACTTTTTGAGTCACAACTTGCTGTTAGACTATGGTAAATGTCCACAACATGAATTATAGAATGATTTCAAGCAATATGAAATGCAACCTAATAAGGTAATAAATGCAAAAAATTATCAGGCTCAATATGTGTCTTGCAAGTCATTTCGTAATTGCTTTTATAATACTTGTGGTAATGACCAGCAAATCTGCTAGATTCTCCATGTTTGAGTTTCCCTTCAAGACATTGTTATGATTGCCATGTGTGGGGGGGAGGGGAGCAACCAGCTATGATTACAGTGATAGCCTCTGTCTATGCCCATAATGACTGCCCCTAGCTAATTTGGGGATTGAACACCTATAACACAGGCGGTCACGGCAGGAGGCGGCCCTCAGATGCGACTCCCGGCAGGAATCCCGCTGTTTTGTTAGTCCTGGTGCTGGACAGACACGTGCCTGCTTCCTGCATCCCAATGTTGGTCCCTGGTCCTCACTTTCTTCTGGAAACGAGATTTTGGATCTTTCTTTTCGACTTTTTCTTTTTTAACCCTTCCTCCTGGTTCCTGAATCCCATTGGTTGTTTGGCAAGCACTGCATCCTGGTTCGCGGTCTTCATTGGCTCTTTTGCAAATAAATATATAAGTTCCTGTATCCCACTAGTTCCTTCACAAACACCACAACCTAGTTCATGGTGCCATGATCAGGGGAAGTCGTCCAAGATTGAGGGTCCCGGAGACACGTAAGTTGTTGAGTGCATTTGCGAGGGACGTCATGCACATGGATAAGACAGAAGTGAGGAATAAGGCTATTACTACTATCTTACCTATTCTCATAGACACGATGGAGTCGTTTTTCATTCACTGCCGTAAGCCTAGTGCTCCACGTTGCCCAATGTGTATGTGTGTGCGTGGGTGTGCGTTGGTATGGCGGGGTCCGGAGCCGTCCCCGCCCCAAGTATTGCGATAGTTCCTACGCCTTTGCCTGGTTTCCACCGGCTTTCCACAAACACCAAACGCTTTTTCGGGGTCCGTGCCAGTTTCTTTAAAAAAAACATCAGACCATAGTTCTTGGTTCCCAGCAGTAAGGAAATGTTCCACATTTAGAGATGTTTAAGCAAGAATCATGTGTGATGAAATAAGCTTACTTATAACCATTGTTATAGTTTGAACTGGAAAGGACTGCTGTAGACAAAATAATTTCTGTACTTAGTAAATATGCTCCTTAATTCGTCATTGTTTCGTTGCGCCATGGTACCTTGCACGACATTTATTGATATCCAATTGACGGCCGTTATATCTGAAAATCGGGCTCACAAAAACCAAATATGAACGACTTGACAGTGATAATTTTTGGCCTTGATCGCCGCATGGCTAATTGAGTGACAGGATTTGAATGACGTTATTGTTGCGTTGTGGCTGACCGTAAAATAATCTGCACGGAATAGTCTGCGTATCTTCGCGGGCATGTGCCTCAGAAATTGGAAGGAGTTTAGGTGTTAAGCAGGGCAGGGCTGTGAACTGCACGGCATGATCGTCAAGATAGCTATTTAAGTTCAGAGTCCTGCGCAAGCACGTACGGTGACACGCCCTTTAACCCCTGTCTGCTTTTTTCGATTCCACTTTTACCCCTGTCGATTTATATGCGTTGTGGTCTTTGTCCTTGCCTTTTTCCAATTCGAATACTATCCTCGTCGACTTTAATCCCTGTCTGTTGTGCGTCGTTTTACTGTTTTCATTCAACCTTTTCAATGTTTCATTATTCGGCCGGCAGAGATGTCGACATTTTTTTCATGCTATTACACCCCTGGCTTGGGGCTCACTGCCTGTTTCCTTCCCCTTGCTCATTGCATCGGCCCAATCAGCATCGAGCTGGACGGCGGTCAACCCATCATCTAAGCGTCAGAGGTGTGGCAAACGGGCCGGGCGGGTGAGATATCTGGTTCGGGCGATTCCACGGCGGATCATACGAAAGTTACTGCAGTTTATTGTTTTGAAAAGGTGAGTTTGGCCGTGGGTGCCCAGGTTTCCTTGTTTCAGTACGTTTGGCAGACTTTCAAAACATGTCGATGAGGGTTTTGTTCGCCTTGTAGAATATGGACATCCTATGTCACGATGTACTAGTAAAGGTCGCGAAGGTGCTAGGCCTACCCCTCGCGGCGAACTGTGTATCTGTTTGGTATGCTCTTGGCGAAAACCTATATACCGATGTCGAAGAAGCACTCATGCAGGGACATAAATATGATCTATCCCACGTCTCTCCCCGTGCGGAGGAGCTGGGCTGGAAGCTGCTGAATATAGTTGAGCACAGGCGCACCACGTCAGTGCGCCATGTACATCGGTTACGCCGCAATCACCGGTGGATCTTCCCGTATTTTTTAGGAGACCGGTGTCATTCCATATGTGTGAATTTCAACTTGGAGGCTGTTGGCATTAACTTTGGGACTGAACTGGAGGATAGAGCAGGCTTATTCTTGTATTTTTGAAGTGAGCGTGGTTAATTTTTTAAGGTGTTTAATTATATTTTTATAGCCCGTCATATAACTATTAACTGACAGTCATGTTTAGTTGCGGTTTGGATAGCAGCTGCCAGTTGTCGTGTGTGCAGTGCTGTCACCGGTTACGTTCCCGATGTACATCCGATGTGGCCAGTGTGACTCAACTGCTCCGGCTGTGATGAGGTCCACTTTGTGCCTTTTTTTCACAGCTGGCGCTGGACGGCGCGGGAAGCGCGGAGGACGCGATCGGCTCGGAGGAGCTGGCCTCCGAGGCACGCGCGCGGCGCAAGCGGCGCCACACCTGCCCGGGGCCCGAGTCGCCGCCGCTGGAGAACGGCTGGAATGGTGCGCTGTGGCGGCGCGGCCGGTACTCGCCACCGCCGCGGCCCAACAGCCTGGACGCGTCGCTCGAGCCACCCGACGCCCGCCCGGCGCCGCTGCAGACCAACGGCGACGGTGCGGCGCCCGCTGCGCCAGAGGAAAAACACGCCGGCCCCGAGCCGGCCGAAGCAGAAGGCGCTGAGAGCTCTCCAGAGCCGACGCCGGACAAAGGCGCGGCCGTCGGCAACGGTGAGCCTTCGCCGGAGCCGCCTTCGCTGGACGGTGAGGCGGACCCGGAGGCGAGTGGCGGTGCGTCAGGTCCCGCCTCGCCACCGGGGCTGACGGCCGAACCGGACGCCGGCATGGCGCCGCTCGGCGACAAGAAAAGGCGGCTGAACGAGGCGCAGAAGCTGCACCTCAACTCTGAGTGTCATAAGACTGAGATCCTGGCGAGCAAGCTACGCCACACACCGTGTCGGCTGAGCGGCGCCGCGGCCGCCGCGCAGCCGCCGCTTCTTCTCCCGAACGGCGACGAGCCAGGGCCGCCGGCCAAGCGACGACGCCGACAGGCCGAGCGGCCGCGGCCGCGCGCTGCCGAGCCGGCCGGTGCGCGCCGCCGCTCTACAGAGTCGCCGGCGGACGGTAGCGAGAGCGACGGCCCGCCGCACCTGGAGCCGGAGGTGCCGCCGCCGCCAGCGGCGGCGGCGGCGGCGGCGGCGGCGGCGGCGGCGGCGGCGGCGGCGGTGGCGCGCGTCCGCGGTCGGCCGCGGCGCGGGACGCCGGCGCCCGAGCTGCGGGCGGCGGCGCCCGACGCCGCCGCCGTGACATTCACATTTGAGGCACCGCCGGCCGGGGAGGAGTGGTTTCGGACGTTTGTGCGCCAGGAGGCGGGTGACTTTGTGCTAGAGGACTTAACGGACGTGGAGGCCGGCGGCGGTGTGCTACTGCCTTACCAGATGCCGACCGAGGAGCTGTTCCCTGCTGAGCTGGTGCCGGGTGGCGGACGGCCGCGGCCGTTACGATCGGCCACCCTGCCCGACCGCCTATTACCGCCGCTGCCGCCGTGCATTATCCCACTAGGCAACGTGCCGCCGCGTCGTCCCGGCCGGCCGCCGCCACTGCCGCCGGCCGGCGAGAGTCCCGAGGAGCTGCAGCGCGCGTTGGACTGTCTGGGCGCGGCCGATGAGCCGCAGCGGCTGCGGCGTCGCTCGGGCGCCGAGCTGGCGACCGCCGAGCCGCCGGCAGAGCTGGCGGCCGCGCTGAACGGCTGGCCGGCCGACGCACCGGTCTCGGCGCTGGCCGCCCTGCTGTCGGTCGACGACGGCGACGCGGCCGACGAGAGCGCGCCCAGCCGGCCGCCGTCGTCGGCCGACGAGGCGAGCAGCGTCAGCACTGACTCGGCGTCGGTCGGCAGCGGCAGCGGCGGCGGCGGCGGCGGCCGCCGTCGGCCGGCGCGTCGGCGCAAGAACCGCACCGGCTGGCCGCGCGCCCGCGTCCGCAAGCCGAGTCTGCTGAAGACGGCCGTCAATCGGGCGGCGGCGGCGGCTGAGACGGACCGCGACAGCTCGGTCGGCCCCAGTTAGCACCGCTCGCTCATCAGTCACCCAGCCCTGCCGGGGTTGTATTTATTAGGCGACCTGCGGATCAAATCCGGTATGCCTTATTCCGTGTTTGCGGCCCGCCCGGCGCGTGTCGTCTAGATGTGTTCTCAGGAAGTCGGACCGTCTCACGTTTCTCGATGTGTTGCGTACAAAGAAGGGGCAGTGGGCGGTCCCGGACAGAGGGTTCAGAGAGATGGTCCCGGACAGAGGGTTTAGAGAGATGGTCCCGGACAGAGGGTTCAGAGAGATGGTCCCGGAAAGAGGGTCCTGCTGAGATTTTTTCGCGTGACTCGCGGTTTCATGTGTTGTCGCCAGAAGTGTGCACAGGTCAATCGTGTCTAAGTTTCGTGTCAAACACGTCCGGGAAAGCAAGTGATATTTCACCTGTTCTTAACTGCATGTGCATTGGCACATAAGCGACACAGTATTTCAAGTTCAAAGTGTGTTTTATTCCATGACCGTTTTGGATGAAGGATCGGCCACTCCGCAATGGCAAGAAGTGGTCAGGGCGTGCGCGGCTTGAGTATGCTCACGACGTTCGCTTTTGTCGCACGGCGCCGTGGATTCACGCATACCTGGTTAGTCTTGATTGCATCGGCCGTTCTTTTTTTTAATATAGCTGCTAGAAGAAATCTAGCAACAGGAGCAACTAGCACGCGACATGTGTCTTCAGCGCGGAGTTGTGAAGTGACGCTGCTCCTCTGTGGCTGAGACAGCACAGGAATCAATCCAAACTTAGCGGATCAGCACGCCCCGCCCAGATATCCGCATACGGCGAGTCTATAGCCCATGTGTTCCGTGTACCATTCTTTTGTAATGTGTGAGTGTTTTCATAAGAAATTGTGACAGTGCAGAGCGATCATTCGTATATTACAATATGCTTGTTTTGGCGCGTTGTGTGCATGAAGCGCTGGTGTCTGTGGGTGGATGATATCACCGTATTTCACAGGCTGAGACTCGTTCATATCATTAAAAACTGACAGAAAAAGAGGTCCAGCCCTTACGGTATCGTTTCCGAAAAAGAGGAAGCCCAGCCTCTGGCTGCCATCGCTGAAAACCCAATGGCATCGTTGCGGGCAACATTGCGTCAGTGGACTATGGGATCTTGGCCTTCGGACATTGACGGTTACGGCGGATCAGACGGGATACGGCGCGCGCCATGCTACGCGGCCGGCCAATTCACTAACCACAGCGCCTATCGGCCCGGTCAGCCCTGGCGCACGCACAAACACCGCCCCTGGGGCGCAGTGCGTGGCGTCACAGAGACTACGTCATACGCGTAAAAGGCGTGGGACCTGTGCACACCGTTTTGACGCATTTGCCCGTGGCCCGGTCGGAAGCAGGCTGACGGGCACTGGCCCCTGAAGAACGCGCCTCCAACGACTGCCAGTCTGTCGGAGACCGACGACTGCGACGCGCTTCACCAGAAGCTGGGCATCGGTGACCGATATGTCAGCTCGATCAGTGATCGTTGCCGAGTTTATCGTCTTGTGAGTATTGTTGGATCGCAAGGTCGTTCCCTTTTGAGTTGACCGCTCGCAGCAACACCCGCTCTGTATCCCACACCTTGTTCACGAGGGCTGGCGGGCGGTGGGGTTTCACCAGCTGATATCTTCAAAGCGACGCTCACGACGCGGCTATTTGACAACGGAAATACACCATCAGCCACGCTGCTGGAACGCCGCTGTCAGTACCGCGCCACACACTCCGATGGGGTGTTTGACCCGTCCGTCTGTGTTCTTACGCGACTGTCAGCACCGCGCCACACACTCCGACGGGCCTTCAGTCCGTCCATCTGTGCTCGCAGTCCAGTTCACAGGTGGCACAGTCGGCCAGGTATAATACTTTTATTTGTCCAGTTATAAACGGGCCGTGGAGCGGTGGCGCCCAGCTCGGCCTTCCGCGGGTGAGCAACACAAAAGGTCCCGCTGGCCGCACGCCGACACGGAGACGCCCGGGCCGTCGCCGTCCGACGCACGGTGGTGGCGCGCCGCAGCACAATGAGGTAGCAATGAGGTCTGGCGGGCGGGCTCCGTGGGGACGCGTCCGGCTGGCGAGGTGGAGGAGGTGGGGCGCCGGCGGCCGGCCGGGGCGGCGCGGCGGCCGGCCGCCGGACCGCACGTTTGTACTCTGTCACGCACTGACGGCCGCGGTCGGCCGACGCGAGCGCCGAAGAAACGCACACCATGTATAGAGGAGGAAGCGGGGCGGCGCCGACGAGGCCTCCACCGGCCTGTGGGCGGGCGGCGCCGACTCGGTAGCCGCCACGCCGCGGCGGGACGGCCCCACCGGCGTGCCAGAGGAACCACACGCAAGCGGCTAGTTACGGATACACAGGTTTGTACAGACGTTCTACGGTACAGTTTAGTGGGTACAGCCGGTCGGTGTACGGGCGGCCGGGGATACGCGCAAAGATATCGCTATCTTGGCCGGCAATGCGGTCTGGGCGTTTCTCATCTTTCGCACATCATCGTCTCAGTTGGGGGGTCTGTCAGTCAGTTCTTGCTTCTCAACGTGCCCGAGGCCCATGGATCAGGTTCGGTGGCCACGTCGTCTTCAGCGCGTCGACCACGCCGCTGCCGCCTCGATTTCATCCAGGATGGAAACGAGATCCGATGGGTGGGCTCCGGCGGCGGCGGCGGCCGCCGCGTGGCCGCCGCCGGTGCGGGTGTGACCGAGCCGCTGGTCGTCTACAAGGACCAGGGCGACGGGCCAGCCGTGTGCGGGTGGGCGTGTCCACCAGGCATCCGATGCCTTGCGTCTTCGGCTCCACCCGGCAGTTCTCCTCTCCTGCCTTCGTGCGACCACCACGCCTGGCAGCGCGGATGGGTCTAGCCGCCGTCCCGGCCGCCGCCTGGCCCAAAACACCAGCCGGCTGGCCTTTTGCAGACAACAAGCCAACTCGTCTGGCGGCTCGCGCGCAAAACTGAAGGATACCTTCGCTAGCACATACAAAAATAAGCTATGCACGCACGAGTCGGAGAAGACCCCGGCTTTTCACCGGGCCACTCTCCCCTCAGTTTGGCGCTCTCGCGTCTTCGGCTCTTCGCGCCCTTCTTGCACACACGCTGTTCGCCATCTGCGTGCCCGCCTACATTCAAACTCGCTGCCTTGTGAATCGCTTCAGTCGGTCACTCAAGTCTTTCTCTTGTGTACACTTGATCCAATCTCCCTACCTCCATCACCCTTCTCTATCTCTCTTTCGCTCTTCCGCTCACTCACTCTCTTCCTCTCTCGCTCCATCCCTTTATCCGTTTCCCTCGCTACCCCCTCGTACCTCCTCCAATTCAGTTTGTGTCCATCTGAATCCGTCAGCGCGGGTAGCCGCCGCGCCGTCAGTCTCGTTGGCGGCCGGCCGGCAGCGCCGCGCCCTGGCCGCCGGCCGCCTCGGCGCTGGTCCCAGGCAAACCTCTTGCTCTCGACGCGCACTCCGTAAGGACAATCAGCACCCTGAGAATGTCGTCATGGCCGGGCGGCACCGCGCCCGCCGCCCGCCGCCCGCCGCCCGCCGCCCGCCGCCGCGGCCAGGCCGGCCGCCCCGCTCAGAGCAGCGGCGAGGCGTCGCCGCGTGGCGGCCGCGGCACTGGCGGCGCACCCTGCGCCACCAGCGCCCGGATGCGCCGCTGCGCCGACTGGACGGAGATGAACGGGCCGATCATGTGGACAGCTGTTTCGGTGGGCGCGACGCCGTCTTCTGGCGGCTGCGGCAGCTTAATCACGGTGCCGGTGGTGCGCTGCAGCTCGCGCACGTTCTGGCCCTTCTTGCCGATGATGCGGCCCACCTGCGAGCTGGGCACGGCGATCTCGATGGAGAGACGCACGTCGTCCAGTCCCGTGCCGTAGCCCTCTTCCCGCAGCTTGTCGAAGATCATGTACTGCGCCTGTGACGGACGGCGACGGTCAGGCGGGGACACGGCTGACAGCCGGTGCGGGCTGGTACAACAGCACGGTCAGACAAGGGCGGGACTGGCACGGCAGCACGGTCAGGCGGGGGCAAGGCTGACAGCCGGTGCGGACTGGCACAGCAGCACAGTCAGGCGGGGGCAGGGCTGACAGCCGGTGCGGGCTGGCACAGCAGTACGGTCAGACAAGTGCAGGGCTGACACAGCAGCAAGGTCAGGCGGGGCAGGGCTGACAGCCGGTGCGGGCTGGCGCAGTAGCACCGTCAGGCGGGAGCAGGGCTGACACAGCAGCACGGTCAGGCGGGGGCAGGGCTGACAGCCAGTGCGGGCTGGCACAGCAGCACGGTCAGACTGGGGCAGGGCTGACACAGCAGCACGGTCAGGCGGGGCAGGGCTAACAGCCGGTGCGGGCTGACAAAACAGCACGATCAGGCGGGGGCAGGGCTGACAGCCGGTGCGGGCTGGCACAGCAGTACGGTCAGACAAGGGCGGGGCTGATACAGCAGCACGGTCAGGCGGGGGCAGGGCTGACAGTTGGTGCGGGCTGGCACAGCAGCACGGTCAGACAAGGGCAGGGCTGACACAGCAGCACAGTCAGGCGGGGGCAGAACTGACAGCTGGTGCGGGCTGGCACAGCAGCACGGTCAGACAAGGGCAGGGCTGACACGGAAGCACGGCCACGCGAAGACAAGGCGTGCTGACACTGATACAGCTGCACAGTTATGGGATTATCACACAGGTGACCTGTCTGAAAGGACACAGCACTGCACGCGCCAGCCCCCAGCATCAGACACACCGGAACCATCGGCAGGGCAGCATGAGTGGACCCGTGAAAATGGTGTTTTAGGTTAGTCTATTCCAACAATCAGCCAAGCGAGGAGGCCCTGGTACTCAAAAGAAACTGATCAAGTGCGGATGAAATGCTGGAGTAACAAGATCGTCACTAATATCATGGGAAGTGGAATGGAAACATCTCATTTTGGAGCAATGGACTCCAAATTGGAAATCCGTCTCCTCCAAAATTCAAAGTTTGATCACCCATGCACTTTGGGACAGCGTGCTTTTTACACAGCAGCCACTTGAGAGCATGTAGCGGATCAAAAACACGCGACCTGGCTGCACACCAAACCGGTGGGATACACAGATACGGCAGGAGGCGGCAGGATATGGACGCCTCGCCAGAAGTCTTAAGTATCACACTGTGAAGCAATTTGTTTGGGAAACGTGGGAAAAGCTCCCAGTTACTGAAAGCGGGCCAATTAGAGTTTAACAGTAGGATCGATCATCTTGTTCCAGTGATAATTGCGATGAACACTGGATGATGCACAACAGCTGTTTGTCGGGACAGCTCGAAAACAAATTGCAACATACATTTACATCGTTTCTGTGCCATTCCAAAGTAGTACAATCCGAGACTAGACAGAAACAATACACACTACAGTTTGCAAGAGCACCCGCTCCACTCCCGACCTCTACCGGTGCTGCCAGTCCCTCACCTTCCACTGGGCCTCAGGCGTGCCGTAGATGGCCACCTTCCGCTCAGCAGGTCGCTCCGTGGGTGGCGGCGGCTCGGCCGAGCCGGCCGACTCTGCCGTGCCCTCGTCTTCTTCGGCCCCTCCTCCACCACTGTCACCGCCGCCGCCGGCGCTGTCCCCGCTGCCACCGCCGCTGCCGGCGGCGCTGTCGCCAATACCGCCAACGCTGTCGCCGCTCCCTCCTGCTCCTCCCGCACTGCCGCTGCTGTCTCCTCCGGCGCCACCACTGCCGTCTCCTCCGGCGCCGCCGCCATCACCTCCTCCGGCACCGCCGCCGCCGCCGCCTCCTCCGGCGCCACCGCCGCCGCCCAGCGGCTCCTCCTCCTGCTGGCCGATTTTGACGGAGGCGGCCGAAAAGCGGATCATGCTGCGGATGTGGCTACCCTTGCGGCCGATGATGGCTCCCACGGCCGCGCTCGGCACGTACACGTACACCGTCTCCGGTTGGCCGTGCAGAGCAGGCATGCCGGCCGGCGACGGGTACATGGGGCCGTAGCCGGCCGGGCCGGCGCCGTAGAGGCCGGGCTCGCCGCGGCCGTAGCCGCCGGCCGGCCCGGCCATCAGCCGGCCCACGTCAGCGTACAGCGGCACGTGCGGCGCCGCCGAGTGCATGTCGTTCTCGTAGCTCTGGCGCAGGCGCGCCATCACCATCCGCTCCGCCTCGCAGATACCCTCCGGGCAGCCCTTGATGGTGATGGTGCGGTCCAGGTTGAAGCTGTTCACATCCGTGGCGCTGCAGAGAGTGGACGTAAAGGAGGCGTGGTACACGTGCGTGGAGGGGCTGGTCGGCAGAGCATGGGGTCGAGGCGGCGCGCCGCTCGAAGATCTGCCCCAGCGGTGACTAAGTTTGTACACAGGCACTGGATAACCATGACCGTAAACGATCCAGTTCGTTCTGCGTTGAAATACCTGAACCGAAGCAACACGACCGATGGTGCTGACGGTGTCGCAGGTACCAGCGTGAATGCACAATGCAGTGGTGCGCCAGGCACAGAATCAAACATGTCATGGCAGCACGCAATCCACCCCGCAACTTTCTGACATGCGCAGCGAATACAATAGAGCGGACATAACGGTTATCACGTAACACTTAAAACAATTAGCTTAACGTTTTTTCCCACGACGCCATCCCGTCCGGCAGCAAAACTGCCCCAACTTTTCTGAACATCTGATATTCGAGTACTCAGGACAGAAATTTAGGTATCTTATAACTACACCGTCAACCATCGATGACGCCTCGGGCTTCTGTGAACACTGATCAGCCAAACATGGCGCACGTGGAAGCGTCACTACCTCTCTTTCGACGAGGAACAGAGAGGCAGGGGGAACAGCGAAGGCCATCGGGTTCTACTGGCCGAAACACTGTACGTGAGCCAGCTGGCTCTGACGTTACAGCACACATACTAGATCAAGCACCGTTCCTCCTTTTTCAAGGTACTCTTGCCTCCGGCACAAAACCCGCAGGTACACGGTGAGAGCGTTAAGGACGGTCAGTCTCAGCACGTGGCGCGTCTTCTCCAGTGGTGCCATGTACGGCGGAGCCTGCCTGGTAACTACTCCTCATCTCCCGCTCATGCAGAAGTCAAGCAGAGCAACGATAGGTCAGGGGGCAGACAACCCATGGCAACAGCAGAAGAGTGCTTTCCGTCGCGACCCCACCTGTTCACTTTCAGCACAAGTTTTACAGAGAAGGGACGCCATATGTCCGATTCTTTCACCCGCCTAGCATAAAAACTAGCTGTTCACCAGTTAAGAAGGGTGAACCTGCATATGGCAGCAAAACCCTCCCGTGAAAAGGCCGGGAAAGGCAACGTTACGTTATGTCAGACGCTGAATCAGAGAGCATTTGCAATTTGAAATCGTATGAAAAGCGGCTATATCAAGTGCATGGCTCCCGGTTTTTTATATCGATAGCTACGTATTCTGATGGTACCTGTGGCGAAAATATGCGCAATATTTCTGTTCCGTCCTCATCCTCATTGTTTACAACAATACAACAAATAATACTAATAGCATGATGCTAGGCGACAAAAGGCGCACAAAAATCAATCCAAACGGCGCGCACCAATCAACACAAGCGGATGCACTAATCTTTCAGTTGAATCGCATTCCACTGCGTTTAATCGGAAGTGGCCGCAGAGACGAGAGGAAGCGCATCAGCCTGTCGGCTCATCTGCCTGTCGGCGCGCGGAACGCCGAGCCCGCCACCTACCGGGACACGGTGATGCGAGTGTCGGTCTCCTCCATGATGCCTTTGATGACGTTACCGCCCTTGCCGATGATACGTCCAATCAGATTATTGTGAGCCAGGATCTTCAGAGGCACCTCGCTGAAACAACAACACTGATTAGCGGGCCATCCCTGCGGCCCCAAGCGTGGTTGGCTTAAAGAACCTGCCATTTTCAATGTTGGGTTAGGGCCACACACCTGGACCACGATCATCTGATGCTGGAACTTTTGTGTCATCTGCATAGTTTATGTCGATCGAGGTTTGTTACTGTACTGGCATTTTGGTGTTCGGTTTGACCCTTTTCCCACGGAAAAGCCAGCAGAGCAAACAACTGTAAATTGGCCGAAGCGCGGCGTTCTGTGCGGCGCTAGAGCAACTTTGCATAGGACGGGGACGGTGACAAGCCAGCGCTGATCCTACCACCTGTTTAGGATACACTAGCTACATGACAGTGTGTTCGCTATGCTCTAAGCCCCAGTGGATCGGCGCCGCCCTCTCTGAGCTGGAGATGGACCCACCAGCTGTGTACGGACAGCAATCTGCCAGCAGGAAACAAAGTGGATCGCATGACTATGCCTCGCTACGGTGCACTTGCTTTTCACTTGGAGGACTCGTAATCTCCATATCTTAGGGTAAATGGTGACCGGATTCTTGCAACGCTTTCCCAAGTACCAATGCTTTCCTGCCGCGCTGACGAGAAAGTACTGTCATGGAAAAAGATCGGCTCTGTGGTTCAAAAAGAGTAAAAGTTGCATTTTGTTGGACTTAGCGTAAATATTACACAGCATAAGACATACCTCAATCTCAAAACACGATAAAAGATATTTAGTTTGTCCCTGGATCGGTCCAATTGTTGGAATTTTCCTCGACTCACAGTTCTTTAAGAAGCCTGTGACAGGACGGCCAGCGTTGTACTGGAATCTTAGGATATCACCAACGTGTGATTTAGGTTTCACACTCATTTACAAAAACAACACTGTTCAACTGTGCTTTTGATAACTGACATATGAACTTGTTCATGAGAAAACATACTGAACCATCTCAGTATACCTCTTAACTTAGTCCCCGTCAGTGTTCCTACGAAATATATTCATGATTAAGTGTCGCACTACACAGCACTTCATAAAAGTGTCGCGCTACAGAGCACTTAAAAGTGTCGCACTACAGAACACTTTAAAGTGTCGCACTACAGAGCACTTCTGTAGCCTGGGAAACCCTTTCACTGCGGAGGCCAACCATGATAACTGTAATATCACCATCCAAAAAGGTCGTCGGCCTACCCTGCGCTCCGTAAAATGATAAAGTGCGTCCCAAAAGTAGAACTGCTGTGGCATGTTGCGTTTGATTATCCGTTGTGTAATGGGTCGCTTTGACTCGCAGAGGCCTCCAACCCGGCGGAGGGCCCCACGACATGTGTTTGCCCACCCGCCCGGCGGAGGGCCCCCGCGACATGCGTTCGTCTACCCACTCGGTGGAGGGCCCCATGACATGCGTTTGTCCACCCGCCCGGTGGAAGGCCTCACGACATGTGTCTGTTCACCCACCGACAAGCTCGTGGCGCAGGTCCTGCTGTGTGGCGGACGCAAAACAGGCCAAACAAATGGGAAACGCATATAAACATTACTCACTGCATAACCAGTTAATGGCACATGGCGATGCCTATGCTCTGTATGGCCAAACTACACAACGACCATGCAGTTCTCTCCTTGCTATTGAAGCAGAACACTTATCGGTGTTGGCCAACCCTTATTGAAACTTAGGCGAGGCGCAATTAACAAGATGTGCTAAAACCTTCACAAAGCGCGCTACGCAAATGCTAATCACCCAAATCGAATGTGTGCTTAGTGCAGCGAATGTGTGAATAGCACAGTGCGGCTGGGCGTCACATGATCAGGGACTTAACATTGCTTATCATATGACCGGGAAACGCTGGTAGGCCACTTCCTATCCAGCGGTGCCTCACAACCTCCCAGTTTCGGCGAGTCGCCTGTGGCAGACAACTCGTGCGACGGCGGCTGGTTTGAGAACCGCTGCAGCCGGTCGTCCACCATCATCTGGCATTCCCGGAACAAGCGCCGGGGAGCCAGTCACGGGAGCGGCCGCGCCAGCGCCCGGCCCCGGCCCCGGCCCCGGCCCCGGCCCCGGCCCCGGCCCCGGGCCCGGCCCCGGCTCCGGCCCTGGCCCCGGCCTCACCCAGCCAGAGTGACGGCTTGGCCTCCACCACCCCGCGCCCGAGGCATCGGCGTCCAAACCTGCCGCAACCTGATGCACCGACGCCAGGTTGGTTCTTGGTGGACAGGCCATACTTTGCCTGTTAACTGGGAAGGCACATACCTCCCCAATCGGGCAAAATCCCTCCCAAATCGTGGACCCCTCCCTTCACAGTGTAGAACGTATTGAGAAGCATATGCAACTTACGGAAACTAGGTTGACGTGGATGAGTGGAGTGGATAAAACTGTGCGTGCCAGGAGAACGCTCGGTGTATGTGGTAATAAATATATTTTATCCTCTCCAAAATGTTTCATATGTTAAGGGCGGACAAAGTCCTCCACTCCCTAACCCCCTCCCCCTCCACTCCCTAACCCCCTCCACCCCCTGCTTCACGATTGCCCGGGCTCCCCAGTGGTATTTTATTAACATATGGCCTGTTGGAGGGAACGAATTAAGTCAGACAGCATGAGACTCGTAAACGGCATATTGTAATGTACGCTCATACAGTTTGTAAACGTTTGGCCAAAGTGATACGCTGCATACAGTTGGAAGCAGAAGTCACGTTATCAATTTGGAAACCTTGGTATGACGGGAGACGGGCTATCGTATTTCGAGCTAAGTTGAAAACCAATAATTCTACTACTGAGAACGACGCTGCTTGCGCGTGGTCGGTACACGTCAAAGCCAAAACATTTCATACATAAGACCATATCGTTAATGCCGAACGAAGCAACCTTTCCGTTTGCATTTACAATAAAATAAATTTACCATAGAACACATAAATGTAATAAGATCTGCAACTGTAATGGGCGTTGACAGCCTAACCTACTGCCAGACAGACAGCAGACACTGCCATTTTGCCGTTGCTGACCGTAGAGGTGTGCTGAGTGGCAAGACGTGATCTGACCCAGGGCCTGAAGCTCCCTGCACTTGCACAGCTTCACGTTCGTATGGGTCACAAGCTTGACTGACGTTTTGCGGTCAGAATCCAACATGCTCTTGCCACATCTAGTAAACCCCAAGAAGCCGTCTAGCGACAGACTGGAACATTTCATGGGAAACTCCCTGCACGGTACTGGGTTCACCAGTGGTACCGCCGGGCGCGTCTCAGCTCCCCGCGGCGGTTCCCGTGGTCCTGATCACCACGTCACGTGCATGGATGTCATAATAACAACTGTTGGCATCAATGTCGACATCAGTAACTGCAAGGATCATTAGCGTCCCAGCCTTGGTGGAAACCGGTTTGGTAAAAGTTTCCAGCTGCGG